>NC_084486.1:109203833-109829602 GCF_030035675.1 Rhineura floridana
TCATACTTTGTCAATGACAACATGCTGTAGGTCAGTCCTCCAGGAAAACTATCCAACTCTGTAATCCACCACAGTGGAAAATGTGTTTGAATGCTTGCAGTGGCTGATGCAGGAATGCAATGTCATAACCTGTGGCTTTAGACTGGTGCTGCAAATGAAGCCTAGATGTTGAGTTGGCATTGACATTATTGTGCTGAGAACAACCAGTGACCAGGTCAAAGCAAATGTACAGCATATAGGGAAAAGGAGATGTGACGGTGCTAGGACAGGAGATGATTTGATTACCCAGCATCTTAAATGTGCTCAGTTTACCACAGTAGCTACATCTCCAATATTATTTGATAGAAAGCTTTGATAGGGGGATTGCAGGTAACAAGCATCAGAGTAGGACCAAACTCATTTCCTGCCTCTTATCAGTGCAAGGTGGATACACCCAGCCATGAGTATCCAAAGTTTCAAGGTTCTAAAGTGATCTCAACATTTTGATAGTAAATAGCTGGGTGGATCAAGGCACACTTTTTTTAGTTATTGCTTTAATAAAAACATGCTTCTCTTGCAATGCAATGCTGATTTTCCAGAACTGAATATTAGCTGGCTCTAATCAAAGGATTCGTGCCTATGGAAAGATGTAATCATGATGCAAATAGAATTGCTTTTTTATTATATTTCCAGATAGATGACATAGTGACTCCACTGTATATATTGTAAATACTGTGATGTACCTACCATTATCTCATGACCTTGCTGTAGACAGGTTAACTTGGAGAAAGTGCTACTTTTCAGCTTTTCTACTCATTGTCAACAAAATGGTTGCAATAAAGATGCTCTCCAAATGCATTACAATGAATTTATAAATAATTGAGATGAACTAGGTAACAAATCTGCCTTCCCAAATGCTTGTCATCCATATGGCTACCCATATGTAATGCAAACTGTATAATAGCAGCAGTAGCAATTTCATCATAATTATCATCGTTGGACATAGGGAAAAAAATCATTAAAAGTTACCTACTGGGATGGAACATTCAGAAGCCTGATACTATCAGTTATCTATTAAGAGTTTATAACAAACAGATAACACCATAATGAAATGCCTCTGTTTCATACTTTTACAGAAAGAGTAACCTAGATCAAATGAATTTCACAGAGGAGTACAGCAGGCCAGGGATGAGGGTTCTAGCTGAGCCTGATGTTCTAGTTTTGTATGTGCAAGGATTTTTTTTAATATAGAGCAGCATTCGGTCCCCCACTTCCAATCTGAACTGGTACAGCCCGAAAACAAATTCATCATGTGAAAATGTAATATTGCCATCCAAGCGTCTTACTTCATGCAATGCAGAAAGCTGGTAATATAATACTTTCTTACACTTTTAAAGTAGAAATGATCTGCTGGAAACTTTGGTGCTTTCCTGTTAGGTGCCTTCAAGTCGATTACAACTTATGGTGACCCTATGAATCAGTGACTTCCAATAGCATCTGTTACAAACCATTCTGTTCAGATCTTGTAAGGTCAGGTCTGTGGCTTCCTTTATGGAATCAATCCATCTCTTGTTTGGTCTTCCTCTTTTTCTACTCCCTTCTGTTTTTCCCAGCATTATTGTCTTTTCTAGTGAATCACATCTCATTATGTATCCAAAGTATGATAACCTCAGTTTCATCATTTTAGCTTCTAGTGATAGTTCTGGTTTAATTTGTTCTAACACCCAATTATTTGTCTTTTTCGCAGTCCATGGTGTGCGCAAAGCTCTCCTCCAACACCACATTTCAAATGAGTTGATTTTTCTCTGAATCAGCTTTTTTCACTTTCCAACTTTCACATCCATACATAGAGATTGGGAATACCATGGTCTGAATGATCCTGACTTTAGTGTTCAGTGATACATCTTTGCATTTGAGGACCTTTTCTAGTTCTCTCATAGCTGCCCTCCCCAGTCCTAGCCTTCTTCTGACTTCTTGACTATTGTCTCCATTTTGGTGCTTTTCTAGTATTTCGGTATATCACCAAGGAGACATGGATATTGTGCTTTGCCTTTTAGCCAGTGGCTAAAAATACACCATGGGTCAGGTTCAATAAATATTATTGCTACCTGTTACTTTCTGGCCAGAGTCCAATCCTTCAGTGGCCTGATGCTTACATTACTTCTAACAGCCTAGTTAAGCCTCTTAGGAGATGAAAAGGTTGAGAAGAGTAGATAGAACTTTGCTTAGCAAAAAAAGGAGGTTATATAGACAGGACTAGATCCAGATTCAAGAGAAGGTCCTAATCAAAGTACCCTCTAACATTCCTAGCTTTTAGAATTTGTTATTTGCAAATTCTGATAAGAAATGATCAGATCTGTACCTCTCAAACTAATGTGTAGAGTGGAATACAGTTATCCTCTGAATTTCATGGTGTAGTTCTCAGTTGAAAAGATACACCAGATGAATGCATATAACTATTTGTATTTTAGAAAGAAATGTGTTTAGAAATGCTTATTTTGTGAGAAAATGTGTTAAAATATATATTTAAATATAAAATCAAAAATACAGCCAACAGTTAACAGGAGCAGATGAAATTACAACAAAATCAACGCCTCCTTACAACAAGGCAGAATTCCAAGGTGCCTAAAGGAGGCAGTTGTGAGACCTTTAATGAAAAAACCTTCCCTGGACCCCTTAAACATGGATACCTTCCGGCCAGTGTCCAATATTCCATTCTTGGGTAAGGTAATAGAGCGTGTGGTGGCCTCCCAGCCCAGAGATTCCTGGATGAAACAGAGTATCTAGATCCATTTCAGTCTGGTTTCAGGCCTGAGTATGGGACGGAGACGGCCTTGCTTGCCTTGGTGGACAACCTACGCAGAGAACTGGACAGGGGGAGTGTGTCCCTATTGTTTCTGCTGGAGCTCTCAGCGGCTTTCAATACCATCGACCATGGTATCCTCCTGGACCGCTTAGCTGGGATGGGACTTGGGGGCTCTGTTTTGCAGTGGCTCCGGTCATTCCTGGAGGGGCGAACCCAGAAGGTGGTACTGGGGGACTCCTGTTCGACTCCTTGGCCATTGGCCTGTGGAGTCCCTCAGGGTTCAGTTTTGTCCCCTATGTTATTTAACATCTACATGAAACCGCTGGGAGAGGTTGTTCGGGCGTTTGGAGTTTGGTGCCACCAGTATGCTGATGACACCCAACTCTATTTCTCCTTTCCACCTTCTTCCAAGGAAGCTGTCTTAGTTTTAAACCGGTGTCTGACATCAGTTGTGGATTGGATGAGGATGAACAAATTGAGGCTTAATCCAGACAAGACAGAGGTGCTCCTGGTAAGGCAGATCAGGGAATAGGGATACATCCTGTGCTGGATGGGGTTATACTCCCCCTGAAGACACAGGTTCACAGTTTGGGTGTCCTCCTGGACTCAGCTTTAAATTTGGATTCCCAGGTTTCTGCACTGGCCAGGAGGGTTTTTGCAGATTTGAGATTAGTGCGCCAACTGCGCCCGTTCCTTGACCCGTCCAATCTGGCCATGGTGACACATGCCTTAGTCACATCCTGTTTAGATTATTGTAACGCGCTCTACATGGGGCTGCCTCTGAAGACTGCTGGGAAACTTCAGCTGGTACAACGTGGTGCAGCCAGAATGCTAACTGGGGCTGATTACAGGGACCATACAACTACCCTGCTAAAAAAGCTCCACTGGCTGCCAGTTTGTTTCCGGACACAATTCAAAGTGCTGGTGTTGACCTATAAAGTCCTACACAGCTTGGGTCCAGGCTATTTGTCAGACTGCATCGCCCTCTATGTGCCTCCCCGGGCCCTGAGATCTTCAGGAGAGGCCCTTCTTTCAATACCTTCATCCGCACAAGTACAACTAGTGAGGATACGAGATAGGGCCTTCTCAGTGGCTGCCCCTAGGCTTTGGAATTCCCTCCCTAAGGAGATAAGAATGGCCTCTTCCCTGCAGTCCTTTCGTCAACAGGTAAAAACTTTCTTATTTCAGCAAGCCTTTGATTCCGAAGGCGGCTAAGGATAGGCCCAAAAGGAGGTCATATTGCTCTTGCTTGTTTATTTTTTAATTATTCTGATTTTATGAGTATAGTTTTTAATTATCAGAAACAGTTTAATGCTATTTTAAATTAGAGTTCATTTTTTAATTATATCTGTTTATATTTATTTACTTATGTATTATATGCTTTTAACTTTGGTAGGTTTTAATTGTATCTGTTTTTTATCTGGAAGCCGCCGTGAGTTCCAATTTGGAAAAACGGCGGGGTATAAATAAAGTTAATAAATAAATAAAATAAATAAATAAAATCAGTAGCAGCCAAACAGTTAAAAAAAAATGTCAGGTAGTTAAATCATCATAAAAGCCTGCTGAAATGAATAGGTTTTTAACTGGTGCCAGAAACGCATCAGCGTATATGGAGGGGAAGTGCATTCCATAACTGAGGTGCAATCCATAATTGGGGTGCTATTGCTGCATAACAGATGTTTTTTGCATGCGGAACAAGCAGGCAGGCCTGAGCTGCAGATTTTAATAAGCAGACAGATTTGTATAGGAGGAGACACTCCTTCAGATCTGTAGGTCCCAAGTTGTTCAATGAATTCTCAGATCACCTGCACCTTGAATTTGGCGTGGTAGTTAATTTGAACTCAAGATTCAGGTCTAGCCATTCCCCTTGCATAATAGTTTTTTGTTTATCCTTCCTAGATAAACAACGGCCTGATTCTTTTTTTTGATACCTTATACAATGTCCATGAGATCCTCCTTTACATTAAGCAGAACAGCTGTCACAGGGCAGGCAAGACTCCTCCAGGTTTTGTACAAATTGCCTAGTCTCAGGTCTCATTTAAATATGGGAAGGGGACCATAGCAGAGTGGTACAGCTGCTACTTTGTATGTAGTTGGTCCCAGGTTCAATCCACAGCCTTCCAGGTAGGACTGGGAGATACCCCAGTCTGAAACTCTGAAGAGCTACTGCCAGTCACTGTAGGCAATACCAAGCTAAATGGACCAATGGTCTGACTTAGTACATGGCAGCTCCTATCTTCCTATGTTGCTACTACCACATTACATTTACAAGGTGGTGAGACCATGTGCGTGCAGTATATGCATATCAATGCCATGTCAGATGTCTGATGTGCTAATCCTGCACGTGGATGAGCATGTACTTGCAAAAGTTTTGTATGTAGCTACATCCAATTATATCATGGTTTTTGCAAGCATGATAAAGCAGGAGGAAGATATGAGCTACGAAGTTTCTAGCCTCTTTCCTAGGGCCACTCCACATGACTCAAAGTCCCTTCAAGCTCACATCCAGCAATGTAGGAGTTATTTTCCTATGTTATGACCCCATACTACTGAGACATTTGAATATCCCAACCATGTGGATAGGACCAGTCACATGGTCATTCCCACCCAATCAATGCTGGTATGTTATTTGGATGTGAAAAGCCCATGGGTGATATCCAACAAAGTTGATCAGTTAGTGCAAGGACTTCTGGCTGTTCAATGGAACTTCCCCTCCCTCTCCCTTCCTCATGTGGTTCCCATGCACCCCCTAAATCTACTTTGTTGGATATCACCCCAGATGAACATCATTTATATTTGGTTGGAATATTCAGATGCATTTTCCAGAGCCATGACACCTTATTATGTGAAAGCCGATTCCAAATGGTGGGCAACCCTTGGCCCATTGGCCTTATTGGGTCTGCCAGGCCTCCTCATTTGACCTGCAGAGCTGTTTCAGCCAGACAACAGCCACCTGTCCTAAACCTGATGTCATATATGACATAAGATGTGGTACAGGTAAAAATGTGGCTCCCTGCTAAAAGTGGAGTTTTCAGGCTGATGTCAGGTGATTGACAGGAGGGGAGCCATAATCTAAGCCACACAGACTGTATGTGTTTGAAAGGGGCCAAAATCAGTTTGGGATAACTAGTGAATCTTATGAATTTTACAGTTGGCCACACAACAAAATGGTCATCTGATTGCTCCATCATGTGGCTAAATTAACTTTCATTGCTACAAGACAGAATATTATTCAGATAACCAATTTGCCAAGAAACCAGCAGTCATATATACTGTAAAAAAAACTGGCCTTCAGTGACAAAAGACTGTATTTAAACCAAGAAGGAAGATTTGTGTATGAGAGAGAATCCAAAATACACTTCAAGCATTTTAGTGCTTCACAACATCCAGGTTCAAGGGGTGGTGGGAATGTGAACGAAAGGATTTTAAGTTGGTTTATTTTATTTTTAAAAAAAGTTTTAAAGGACGTATTTCCTAATCCTAGAAATATTTTACAAATGTAGTTGGCTTTGTCCCCCATGCATCTGGAACACTTGGATGAAATTTAATGGACACAATCCTTCTAAAACATATACTGCACTATAATAGAGCATTGTAATTTGTAATGTTTCTAAAGCAGAAAAGCTACTATGCACATATACCAGATAAGCGTTATTATTTATTAAATTAAGGACATTCCCAGAAGGAATTAAATTTGATTGACAGACAAGGAGACTGAAGAAAGGATCTTGACTGCTGACCAATTACATTCTGAGTTGTTGACTAAAGAGGTTGAATCTCATTCATAACAGAATACTTTGAGCGAAATGGCACCATCCATTTGTGGCGTATATTAGCAAAGCCTGCTCTTTCTTAGTTTGCTTGCTGAATGTTGATCTTCTGCCTTCAGAAATGGCATAGTGGTTCTATGACAAACACTTTCATTACTTGTACTGTAAAGGTTAAGGGAAAGGGTGACATTACCCAAGGGAATGATATTAATGGGGGGGAAACACAGATGGAACCAGCACAATTCTAAAAATATGCCTGCAGTGACACAAATGCAAAAATCCACTTCACAACCATGGCCAAATCTTAGATATTGTGAATTATGTTTGGTTTTAGGAAAATGTAAACCAGGGATGGGTAACCTCAGACCAGGGGGTCAAATGTGGCCCTCTAGGCTTTCTCCCCAGGCCTTCCCAGGTGCCACATTCTTCTTCCAGTCCACACCCCTCACTGGCCCTGCTCTTTGCCTTCTTCACATGTTTTTGCCTGCCTGGATATAATGCCTTTTACTTGGCTGGATAATTGTGTGTGTGTACCTCTTCTGTATGGCTGGAATGTAGCCTACCCCAAAAAGATAAGTGTCTCATTGCTACACCCACTTTTTGACTCTGGCCCTGCCCCCACTAGGATGAAGACCCTGGAAAGTCGTTTAGGAAGAAGTGTGGCCCTCAGGCTGGAAAAGGTTCCCACCCTTGATGTAGATATTAATTTGCATAATTAAATTATGGAACTCACCACCACAAGATTTGATGATGGCTGAAAGATTAGATGGGTTTTAGATCAAGGATTTGGTGGTGTCCATGACTTTGCATAAAAGGCAGTGTTAATTCTATTGTATGATGTACAAAGTTCTTCATTTTAAGCACAGCAAGGACATTGGATAAATTGATGGAGAGCAGGTCTATCAACAGTTCGTTTCTAAATGGACCTTCCATGTTCAGATGCAGTATACCTCTGAATATCAAATGCTGGAGGGAAAAAAACAGGATGTTTCCCTCTATCTGCATTATTTGAGTTATACACTAGAAGGATCCTGAGGTAGGACTGGAAGGAATGAGGAGCCTGGGAAATGCTTGCAAGGCTAAGGAGCAGTGAAGGAATAAGGAGGGGCAGAGCAAGGAGCAGAGGCTGTTCGCTGACCTCGTAAATGCTTTTTGTTACCGTTAAAATGTGCATACAGGAAGTAGAAGTTTGCATAGTGAAAGGGCAGTAATTCAGTTCACATTTAAAGCTGAATCTATTGACTTCATACTTTCCAAACATTATGAGAACTGAAACTCAACCATCCTTTGAAATTCAATTTTTGTGACAAATATCTGCAACAAGTGTTTATAAAAATGCATTACATTAGGAGAAATTGCTTGCAAACAATCCTACCTTAGTCAAATCTGCATACAAAAATGTGTTTATTAGGAGAAATACACACTGAAACGGTGAAGAATTTTCATGAGGGCTTTTTTATTTTAGAAAAATTGCAAATCGCTGTAGAAATGTGGAGAACTTAATTTAGGATTGGAAAAATGAGAAACTGAATGAACCAAAATTGACAGATTCTTCCATTACTAGTGACTGGTTGCAGTTGAGCTTCTGGAGCTCAAGAGTTCTATGGGCTTTTGCAGAGATTCATTGGCTTTGGCTTTCAGAAGACCTATTACCTGAATACCAGTGCATAATGATTCACATAACGATTGACTGTTTATGACCTTTCATTGGTATCTGGCTAACTGCTGTTGGCACACAGTATTGGACTAGGGGACTTTGCTCTGATTTAGCAGTCAGTTCATACATTCTTCAAAGCATTTATAGAATGGGGCTAGAGCTATCAATTTAGATTTGTTTTCATTTTTGCACAGCTTCCTCTGTGCAGTGTTTGGCCTTGGACAGGATACCAAGGAAATCCTGCTTTAATTTCTTTTGTGGAACTTGCATTGTCGTTTGACGAACAATTCTTGTGGGTTGAAATTGCAAATGTCAATGAACAATTTGAATCTTGTGAAAATGTGGTTCACCTCTACTTTTTTTACAGGCTAAAGTGGTAATTGTACATTGTCCCTCCTCATTTTGATATTAGATGTTTCATTTATTGTACCATTCATAATTATAGTAAAGGGGATTATTTCCTTTCCATCTGTCTCAAAGCTTACCAATAACAATGCCAGCAACTAAATCAGTGGTAGCCAACATGCTGCTGTCCAGATGTTGTTGGACTATAACAGTCATCAATCCCAGCCAGCATGGTCAGTGTTGGGGATGCTTGGAGTTAGAGTCTATCCACATCTGGCCTAAACTGACCTATCTTAAATTATCAGCCATGCCCAATCATATCAGATTACAGAGAGTTTTAATATGAATATCTTCAATAGTCCGTAAATTGGAGAAACATTTCAGTTCCCTGGTAATCCAATAAAACATCTGCCAGGGGGTATTTATCAGTGGTCTGTTAGGTAGATGTCTGAAACAATATGAAAATATTAATGTAGTTTTTTTTTTTTTAAAAAAAGTAGATTACCTTTCTCTGTGATTGGATTAAAGCTGGCAAATCACAGATTTTTAAAGCGGGGTTAGAAACAACTGTACAACATAGTTGTTAATGAAATGGCCTTTTCCATCAAAGCTTTTCTGTTCTAATTTGACTTGACTTCCCACGTGAAGTAATTTCAAAGTGTCAATGCAATACCCTGTGGAAAGCTGTCATTCGATGATAAACAATCTCCTTTAAAAATATATTGTGTGGAGAGTGATCTTTCCTGGAGAACCTAAAAACAAAGGCAGGAACTTGTATGTTATTTATATGAGCAAGATGGCACCTACCTGGGCTTAAGATATGTACCAATGAGCTGTGCACTTTTAGTGACAAGAGGACAGGGCCTTCTCATTGCACAGGGCCCCTTCAGTCCAATGAATCATCTACACATTGCAGAGGGATTGTGGAGCTGGTTTGTCATGCTCCTTGACTGGCCCAAAGTAAAAATTATGAGACTTCTCCCCAAAGTCTTCCTTACTCTGAAGATTTCCCTGTGCTAATTCTGGCCTTTTTGATGGCCTGGTGCAATTTGAAAGAAGATACTGCTTACCACTGGGGTGGAGCATTTTCACTGGGCACAGGTTCCAGGCAGATGGCCCTGATTCAAAGAGTGATCCTCAGAAAGACTGAACACGCAGATCATGAAGATCAATGGGGAAGCTGAGTCTGAGATCATAAATCCAGGGCTTAAGGAACCCTCTGAAAGTTCAGGGTTCTGAGCTACAGCTCAATCTGTCCAGGTGTTGGCACTGGTAATGAACAAACTTCCCCTTATTTTACAATTCTCATGCAAGCTGAAATCTTGATGAGTAGTGCAATTGTAGAAACAGTTTAATAAATAAAATATAATAAAGCTGATATGTAGCATCCAAAGATGCTATATTTTGAGAGTGGAAAGAACTTCCTCTTGTACAAGGTGGTGGCTCTGGGTTTTGCTATTCTCCCTACTCAATGCAGTACTCCAAAAATCTGCATGTTGAGCAACCCTTCGAAGCAATATGGGGTGTGCAATGGAGGCTGCAGTCCATCGGGAGAATTCGTGAAAAAATCTGGGGGAGCTCTGCTTGTATAAAAATACAAAAGCCATAAGTTCTGTTGCAGCATTGATTGGATTCTGGCAAGTAGTTGAGATTCAGGCAAACCAGGTTGTATGAAAGAGTCAAAAAGCATGATAAACTCCCTTCCTGACTTTGCAAACTGGCAAGCCTATCTTTTTGGAAGCATGGACGCTGAGGTCTAATAGTGAATCAGAGCCATATAGCGATCCCTCTTCTTGTTCTGAACAATATTCTGTTCCTCAGTCCTGATTTTTGATAAACTAGGGATGCAGAAGGCAACCTTTGTTCCAATTTTCACAATTATGCACTGAGGGAATGGCAATGCAAGTATATTTTTATCCTGCTACACATGTCTGGGAAACAGATCTACAAGGTACTGTTGGGGTGGTCCAAAGCTTCATAAATCTGCAGGTATATTTTAAATTGTCCATGTGTAAAACGCAGATAACACCAGAAGACACAAATGACCTTTGGTAGAAATGAAATTCTATCAACCGTCTAAAAATATTGACAGTTACATGGTGTGCAGCAAATTAATATCATTTAAACCCTTTCTTCTGCTAGTAGATTATATAGGACATCTCTCCCCAGTAATTCTGCGCTAGCTGAGGGCACTTTCATTTATTAAGTTGAGATCACATGTTTGGAGCCATTAAGCAAATTGCTAAGTACAGCTTTTCCTTGAATGCCAGGGCAAATGCAGTATTTCATACCTTCAGTTAATTCCACACCATAATTTAATTTCTGAGACATACTTTTAATTGAATCTTTGCAGGCAATGGGAATATCAAGGGATGCATATCAAGTATTGCAGGAGAGATTGTTCAAAAACAGAATGCTTTAAGGGAGCAACCTTGCCATACTATTTAATGCAAATGTTGTTTTCTTCATCCACATGCTGTTCCAGAAGAGAAAGGAGCACTGCATGTATATGCTAACGGCAGAAACGATAGCTTTAGAGTAATTAGTTTATTTAGCTTATTCAGCATGTAACCCAATAGGGACAACATTAACACTGATAGCTATTCTTAAATTGTTGCTGCTGCCTTTAAAAGAGGCAGGTTGTAAATCCTTATTATATTGTGCTGTTGGACTACAACTCCCATTATACCTGGCTATGCTGGCTGGGCCTGTTGGGAGTCACTCAGCATCTAGATGGCCACAGGCTGTCCAGCCTTGATTTCTAGATATGAAATATTATAGAAAACTAAAGTAAATAAGTTAAAACTCTACTTACTCAACTCTAGTCTCCTCCCATGGATTCCAGTCAACATCAGTCCTGCTCTGTGTCTCCCTCTGACATACAGAGGATAAGTACAACAGATAGATCCTTTTCAGTTGTGGCACCAATGTTGCAGCATGCCCTCCCCAGGGAACCTCACCTAGTACTATCATGATGGGTTGGTTGGTTAAGATTTGGCCTTTACCATAAATTCACCATACGTCTGATCAGTTTGCAATATAAAGATATTGTAAAAGCCCTCACAAAAAAGTCAGTATTTTAGTGCCCATTTCTTCTAGAATACACATTTGTGTAAGCAATTTCCCTCATCGTGAACGAGAGTCTGTAACTGGCAGAAGGCTGGCCCTCCCTGGGTGTGAGGTGCGAGGGAAGTAGATGTGTCCCAGATTGACAGGAACTGGGCGGGCCTTGTGTAATTCCAGTAATACTGTTCTCAGTTCTGCCAGGTGCCTGCTGGAATAATTGGTTGTGGTGGATTTTGTTGGTGGGCTGTTGTTTATATTATATTATATTATATTATATTATATTATATTATATTATATTATATTATATTATATTATATTATATTATATTATATTATATTATATTATATTATATTATATTATATTATATTATATTATGTGTTTAGGAGAAGGCTTGGGAAGAAGGGACATGGGTGATATGACCCCAATTTCAGGGATCATGGGTAGAGGGAGATGGCCATGGGGAGGTGATAAGTTGCCATGGACTTCAAGGACAAGGCTATGTATGCTTTATTGTTGCTCCCACTCCTCCGATGGACAGTTTCCTGGTTGCTCATCTGCTGTGCCCACTTGTGTACAGCACATTTGTACACAATAAAATCACACTCATCCATGATTTGATTGTGGATGGTGCCAATTTGGTGTGTGTTACCAAGACCTGGGTGGGTGATCTGGAAGGAGTTTATCTGACCCAGCTGTGCCTGCCTGGATACTCAGTGCAACATCAGCACAAGCTGCAGGGCTGGGGTGGGGAGAGGAGCTGCTGTGGTCCATAGAATTTCCACATTCATCATCAGCAAACAACTTTGTCTTGGAGTGGGCTGGCCAAGGAGACAGTAAACTAGCATCCACCCTGCTGCTCAGCACCTCCTTTGATTGAGCCAGTGGACACAGTCTTGCCTGCGGTGCTGGAAGAGCCCAAAATTATTGTCCTGGGTGATTTCAATATTCATGCTGAGGTACCTCTAGTGTTCCGGCTCGGGACTTCATGGCGTCCATGATGAC
Source organism: Rhineura floridana (assembly GCF_030035675.1). NCBI lineage: Eukaryota > Metazoa > Chordata > Lepidosauria > Squamata > Rhineuridae > Rhineura > Rhineura floridana. The sequence continues at coordinate 109,216,459 of NC_084486.1, forward strand.
CATGGGGCTGTCTCAAGTTGTCACTGGTCTGACACATAGGACATACCCTCAATTTGGTTTTTGTTCCAGAGGGTAGAAGGGATGATCTGGAGATAGGAGATGGATAGCACCCCTTATTCATGGTCAGATCACTTCCTGGTGAAGTTTGGCCTTAAAGTTCTGATCCTCCCCTTCAGGGATTAATATGGTCTAACCCTGGAGACGAATGGAATTCAATGGATTCCTGATTGCCTTGGGGGAGTTTCCAGCAGACAGAGTAGGTCACCCTGTTAGATGCCCTTGTCAGGTTGTTGAACAATGAGACACATCAGGTTCTTGACACAGTTGTCCCTGTTTACATCTTGCTACACCAGTGAATTATGGACAATGAAATAGGCTGGATGATGGCTAGAGCACAATTAATGAAAGATGTGCTAGGAAGCCAACTGAGTATGAGTGAAACAATGTAACAGTGCCTAATATATGATGGTGAGGGCAGCGAAAAAGGTCCATTTCTTTGCCTCCACTGCATTCTCAAGGAGCCATGCAGTGGAACTTTTCCATATTTTCTGGGAATTGTTGACATCTACTTCAGGGAATGGCATTTTTAGACGCTTCGGAAGCCCACTGTGAATTGTTGGCAAGGCATTTTGAGGGTAAATTCATTCGCTTTTGTAGCAATCTTGACACCACATCCACATTCATTGCAGTCTCCAGTGAGGGATCCAGTGCAACATCTGCAGCAACTTATTGGGATCATTTTGAGTAGAGTTGACCTGATTATGTGGATAAGGTGCTTGTGATGATGCAGCCAGCAACATGTTTTCTGGCCCCTTGCCCCTCTTGGCTTATTAAAGCTTGCCGAGGGGGTATGATTGAGTGGATCCAGAGTGTGGTTAACACATCTTTGTGGGATGGAGTGGTCCCAGCCACCCTGAAAAAGGTGGTGATGTGACTACTCCTGAAAAAAGCACATCCTACATCCATTGGTTTGTGACAACTATTGCTCAGTCACAAATACCCACTTTTTAGGGAAGGTGATTGAGAGGGTTGTGATGCAACAATTGCATGTGCTCTTGGATGAAACAGGTTATCTCCAGGGTTGGTTTCAGAGAATAGCATTGAATGACTGTCTTTTGGGCCCCGGTAGTTATGCTGTGGGATGCTACAGGGTATCATCTTATCTCCAATGCTGTTTAACTTCTATATGAAGCTGTTGGGAGTGGTCACTAGGAGATTAGGGGTGAGGTGTCAGCAGTATGCTAATGATCCCCTGCTCTATTTCTCTGTAACATCTGAATTGGGAGAGGCTATTCAAGCCCTGGACTGGTGCTTGGACTTAGTGGTGGGCTGGATGAGGGCCAAGAAACTGATTTTGAATCCTAGGAAGATGGAGGTGCTATGGGTAGGTGGTTCCTGAGTCTTGCTAATTGGTCAATTGCCTGCTTTGGATGGGGTTGTACCCCCCCTGAAAGAGCAGGTTCATAATCTGGGGTGCTCCTGGATCAATTTTTGTCCCTAAAGGCCCAGATGATCTCAGTGGATAGGAGTGCCTTTTACTAGCTTTGGTTGGAAAGACAGATGCAGCTGTTTCTGGACTGGGATAGCTTGACCACTGCTGTCCATGTGCTCGTACTCTCCAGGCTGGATTACTGCAATGTGCTTAATGTGGGACTGCCCTTGAGATTGGTCAGGAAGCTGCAGCTGGTGCAAAATATCCTGGGGCAGGATATCACCAACATGTTACCTCACTGCTGAAATAATTGCATTGGCTGCCAATTATTATTGTTGTTGCTGCTATGGCACCTATGTTTTGGAAGTCCCTGCCATTAAATATTAGATAAGTGCTGTCTCTGTTGTGTTTCTGGCACGTACTGAAGACCTTCCTATTCCATCAGGCCTTTTAAGAGATACCTTTATCCCAGTTTTCATCTGTATTGTAATTGTTTTTAATATTTATTTTTAAGATGTCTTTATTGTTTTATCACTTGTTTGCCTGGCCTTGGTACTTTTGGGAGAAAGGGCGGGATATAAATGATGAGGTGTGCCTGGCGCCATCACTGTTATCTTTTCGGCGCCAGATCAAGACTTTCCTTTTCTCCCAGGCATTTTAGCATGTGTTTTTATATTGTTTTAAATGTTTGATTTGTGTTTAAATTGTTTTTAAAAGATGTGTTTTAAATTTTTATATATGTTTTTAGGTACTGTAAACTGCCCAGAGAGCTTCGGCTATGGTGTGGTATAGAAATACAATAAATAAATAAATAAATAAATAAATAAATAAATAATGATAATGATAATAATAATTAGTGCTTTTTGGGGTAAAATAATTGAAGTGTCTGTGCTCATACATAGATAAAAGTGAGGCAAGTGTGAGCACAAAATGGTTGCTACGGGCAGAAATAAAAGGGGTGCCTGTAGTCCATTCCAGTGAGTTCTAGTAAAAAAACTAATAATAGTAATAGTAATAGTAATTTGTATGTTATTTTGCTAAGTTATGCATTCTTATGAATACTTACCACTTCTCTACACAATTTTTAACAATTTTTTGAGTTTGAGAACTGCACTGCAAAATCTGGAGAAGTGCACATTTCGAAGGACAGCTATGTTTTGGTTTGTGTATTGTTTCAGGGAGTGTGAATTTGGGCTGGGCAAGAATGTCGATTCACTTTATGTCTAAAGACAAATCTATGAAATTTGCACTCTTTGAAACAATATGAGAACTTAAATGGAGCCATCCTTCAAAAATCACACTTATTTGAATTTTGCAGTGCAGTTTGACAACCAAACAATATTTACAAAAATGCACATGTAGGGGAAGCGTGCAGAAAGATGAATATATTAGTGAAAATGACATACAAAAATGCATTATGTGACAAGAAATTCCTTGCAAAAAACTGCCTACAAAAATGTGTTTATAGGAGAAATATGCCCTAAAATGCTGGAGAATTTTCATGAGGATTTTTATAAAAATGGCAAATTGCTGCAGAAATGTGGAAAACTGAATTTAAGATTGGAAAAAGGAGAAACTGAGAGAATTGAAATTGACAGATCCCTAGTGTGCACTAGGTGGATTCACATTAAAATGTGGACTAACCCATTCCTATTGACTTATACTAGCAGCATCGCTATGATAGGATGAAATGAGCAGGGAGAAGACCACATTTGTTGCTCTCTCTTTGGAGTTGTTAATATCTCCTTTTAGAAATAGAAACATTCATATAATGGGGAACACACAGACACACCATGTTTTGTACCTCACCCTTCCTCCAATATGAGCACAGAGCTACCTAAAATATAAAAATAAAATAGCAATACAAATATGCATAATTAAACATACATCAAAACCCATCAGAGTGTCTCCCACCACCAGCAGCATAGTTTTGTCCCAGAACTGCCAACACTTAATGTGATCCTGCAGCCTGGGTAAATAAAAACATTTTCAATTTACTGCATGTTGGCCAAATTATCAGGAGCCCAAGCTGCATAGTGAAGAAATCTTATCAGATGCAACATAGTCCCAAAATCTTCTTAAAACATTATTTACCTTAAATGATTTTATTGACATGAAACTCATCACATAGAAAAAATGAACTGTCTTCAAGTCGATTCTGACTTATGGTAACCCTATGAATAGGGTTTTCATGGTAAGTGGTATTCAGAGGTGGTTTGCCATTGCCTTCCTCTCATCACATAGAAGCTAAATAAAAAAACCCTGACTTTTCTGAATGTTTACTTTTGCTTAAAGAGGAGGCTTCTCAGCTTTAAAGGCTATCATTGCTTGGCTGTTTTCTGAAGCTAACCCTTAACTCAATTCGGTATCTCCGAAATGAAATGGAAATGTGAGACTTATATTGGTTAGAAAGTACATTAGATTTCAAATGCATTGCCTTCTACTTTCTACCCAGCATTAAAAACATCAACAAATGATGTATTCCAATTCTAAGAGGCATTTGCACAATGCAGTCCTATGTATGTATTCAGAAGTAGGTTCCAGTACATTGAATACAGAACCACATTTCACAATCCTATCCCATTCAAGATACTGTCACATTCAGGTCTGTTCCACTTCTGTGACAAACACAGAGCAGGACCTGCAAGGTGATCTTTTTTCTTCCAACTCATATGGAAGAAGGTAGCCTTTAAGGTATCCTAGGCCCTAATCATTTAGGGCAGGGGTGACTAAACGTTTCTTTGGCCCAAGGGCATGTATCAACCTGAGGGTTTGATCCACTCAGGGCCTGGTCAAACCAGATTCCAGGATACCAAGATGAGACAAGTCCACTTGGTGTGAAATAATGACTAATGTTTATTGATTATACAGTTGGAACACATATGCAAATGATAAAAATGAAAAGCAAAGCAAAGTAAGCGTACAGACTCTCCTTGGATCGCTGCAATTGGTGTTGCACTGGTTCCCAAGGTGCAACGGGGAGCCACTCCAAAAGGCTGTGAGTTCCCTGGACAGATGCATGCTCTCCATCTCCCAGGGTGAGAACAAGAAAGAGACATTTCACCTGCCTGGATTTTAAGAGGTCTCCCTTCTCCTAGAAACTGTCTGGGACTGGGTTCTCCTCCCTTCAGGAGAAGGGGCAGTCATAAACATAAGTTTCTCACAGGAGAGTGAAAACAGCCTTATCTGAGGAATGAGGTAATGGAAAAGCAGAACCAGGCAAATGGAAGGTTGTTTTTACTTAGCCTGGCAGAACTATTCTAAATGCAGCAATTAATGAGGCTATGTGCAGAGGTTTAACTCAACTATGGTTACAGTATAACATGAAATATTTGGATATCCATGTCTCTGCGACACACCGTATATGCCCTCAGTGCAAGCGCACGCTTTGCCTCCTTGCCACTCTTTGAAGAAATCACCACAGGCTGCACTATGAGTTGACCAACCCCTCATGGACTCCAGGCCATACATACATACGTACATACACGGGGGGGGCACATATGCACACACATTCACACTCACCACACATAAACCACCCTGGGCTCCTACTTGGAGGAAGGGTGGGATATAAATAAATAAATGCCACACTCTCATCACATAGACAGCACACACACAGACATTCAAGGAGGCAGGCAGATTGAGTGACACACACACACACATTCGGACAAAGAAACAATCCCACACCACTGCCACATTCTCACACTTTCCAAGAGCCCTCATCTTCTATCAGTCAGCAGAGAAACTTGAAGTGGTGTGTGTGTGTGTTTTCCATCGCAATAATATGATAGGATGGAAAAACAAGAAGAGGGAGGGAAGCCCTCTTCTTTACCTTTAAAAAAGGTCTTCTCTGCCTCTGGGGTGTTGTCGTTGCAAGAAAGCCTTAGAACTCAGGAAACAGCATGTATCCCTCCTTCCTGTTTCCTAGGTTCTAAAAATTTCTTGCAATGGTGGTGCCGCAGAGGCAGAAAAGCCGCTTTTTAAAGGTAAGAAGAATTATCCCATTTGGGGACTGAAGGTTTTTTGAAACCTAGCAACAGCTAGCAAGGACTGCATGAAAAAGGAGTAAGCAGAATATATATAGCTTTATTTAAAAAAAAGAAAAAAGAACATCTTTTGGCAATTTTTTGGGGACACAAAGAAATGCTTGGGGTCCAGATACCATCCACAGTCAAATTAGTCAACCCTTATTTAGGCCTGTTAAAGAACTTTGAATTGTGCCTGGAATCCAACTGGAAGCCAATACAGATGATGAAGAAATGGCATTATTTATAAATTCTCGGTGGTTTGCCTCAGTTGGTAACCTGGCAGCCACATTCTGGGCTAGTTGTACTTTCCCTGAAGTTTTTTAAAAACACCCTGATGTCAAGCACATTGTAGTAATTTACAGTGCAATCCTATGCATGTTTACTTAGAAGTAAGTCTCTTGGTGTTCAATGTGGCCTGCTCCATTGAACTCCCAGGTAAGTGTGTCGAGTGTTGCTGTCTTTACTTTGTTTTGGAACATAGAGCTTATGAAACAGGCTGTAATAGATGTTTTCCATTCAAGATGCTTAGCAGAATTGAGCTCCATGCTAAAGCAGGAGCTGCTTTACTTCACCCGCCTGCTGGAGTGAATAAAGTAAGAGCACATGCTCTCGTGGAAGTGAAGTGCCTACATAAACGTAGGTGCATCGAGACAGCTTTATAAGCCAGCCCCACCCCTGATCAGGCCTCTTTATTGGCTAATGTGGCACTATACCCACCCATCCCAGAGTGGGATGTGGAATGTCCTCCTCTGTGAAGCGCATCTGTCCCCTACATATGACTTTTAGGAGGAATTTGAAAATATTCCTGTTTCCTCAGGCTTTTGATGGCTGAAGGAGACTGTTCTTGGCAACCTGGATATCACTGGATGGAAGAACATTTTTAATTGTTTTTAGAATTCTTTGTTGTTAAATTGTTTTGTTTGCTGCCCAGGACGAAGGATGGGATATAAATTTAATAAAATCAATAAGCAAACAAACAAAATCCCTTTCTGCAGTATGGAATTAGCTAGGTGCCTTTGGAGTCTGAGTTGCATTTGGGGGGGGGGAGGTGTTTTCTTATTGGCCAAGAATTCACCTCTTTTTGCCTACTCCAGATGATAAATCTATGGGGACTTGGTAATTGATTTGTCACAACTGGCAGGGAGTTAGAGCAGGAAGGGGTTTATGTTAGCTTCCTTGGTGAGTGCTCAAGGGCACCAGCTTGATGAAGGAATGTTCTCCCAACTTGCCCATTATTGCCAGGTGGCATGAAAGAAGTGGGCGGGTGAACAGACCTTGGGCACCAGATGATGAATTTCTCTGAACGCTGGACAGTGGAAGAAGGATGCATCTCATGAAAGCCCCTCTCATTTCACCGTTAAGCACATAATAAGAGACAGTCTGCTGAAAGGCCTAGCTAGTCCAGCATCCTGTTCTCACAGTGGCCAAGCAGATGCTTGTGGGAAGCCTGCAAGCAGGATCTGAGCACAAAAGCATTCCCTCCACTTGTGATCTCTAGCAGTTGGCACTCAGGGGCAAGGAAAGACACAGATCTGTTAACCCTACGATCTGCTGGGGTGTTGTCAGCCAAGTGAAAGTGTGGAAAATCCTCCCATCATGTTCTCTGGCTTAGGCTGCTCAGACATATCAGATAGTTCAGTACTCCCTTGCAGGTTCTTTAATGTAATACATTTGTAGCATTCATTCCCTTTATATGTCTCCCATGTTTACTCCGGGGGAATGGTGTGGGCAAAACTAATATCAGTTATCAGAACTTTTTTTAAGTATCGTTTTACTATTTTGGGAAGAAAGGTGGGATAGAAATTTAGGGCAGTTTTCAACTAAATTGGGGACAATTTCCCCCAAAACTCCTAGAGGGGGCAAAACACAGCTCTAGGGTGGTGGTGCACCCATTTGCCTCTCCCTGGCTACAGGCCTGTCCCTATGCCATCCACAAATCTGCTCTGGAGGGTTTGGAAAAACCCCAGAACAGATTTAGGGGGCATGCAAGGGAAGGAGAGGGGGAGAACATTCTGTTGTACAAGGAGAAATCCTTGTGCTGACAGAAAGTTTGTCTTAGCATATTCAATGTAGAGTATGTTTAATAATAAAGAATAAATGAAATAAACTTCCCCACTATGGTTCCTTTTGCTGCTACTCTAGATTATTGTTCCTGTGCAGCTGAATTTATTCCACTGGTCTTGTAAAATTGCAATTGGGAGGAAGAACAAGGACATGAGAAAGTCAGAAATAAGATGTTGTTGGAGAGGCTTTTTGTTTTTTGCTATGAGAGAACTGCAAAGGGAAGAGATTAAAAGGGCTCTTGACGATGACTGATCAGTATTTAAGCATTGATCTATGTTTGCAAGACTAGAATGGAGATGTAAGAACATTAGAAATGTATACTCTCACAAAGGAAATAGTTTTCAGTGTAATATCTGAAAAAGCTTTTTTTTGTTAATTCAATTATGTATACCAAAAAAAAGCACTTGCGCTTTGTTTTTAATTTGCAGCTGCTATACTTGATCCCATAAGTTACAGAAAAGAAATTATGTAGAACAATGTGCTGCATAAACAAAAAAAAAGGGGCATGCATAATTCTCACTTGGAGGTATATATTAGGGGCATGCATAGGCTCTGTGTGTTCCCTGAATTATGAGGTGAATATGGGTGATTTAAGTGAGATTTTCAATTTACAAATTGGTTTGCACCATTAACAAGGAATCTTGAGCTGTTTGATCAGGGACTTCCTAAAATCCCAAGTTGCTCTGTGTAGTCAGGTGCCCAAAAAGCACTTCATTTTTAAAGCAACCACTGCATTTTGTTTAACCAAGATGAAGAGGGAAATGCCCTGAGCTCAGATGAAGAGGGGCAGGCATGGAGTGTGTGTCTGTGTGTGATTTCCTTTTGATAAACAGGTCTAGGTTTTAATTCCAGTGAATTATTTTCACTGGCCCTTCAAAAGCTGGCCCTAAACAGCTGTAATTTCCCGCATTTTGGAACTTGAATGGACATGGAAAACCCCTTACAAAATGTGTTAAATCCAAAGGCTTGTTGTTAATTAAATTTTATCTTAGAGCTATCATTCTGCATGGCATTTTACACCAAGAAACAGAAGCAGAAGGAGGAAGATATGGGTCCCCACAAGGTTACATGATAAACATCTGAGATTTATTAATATGTGTAACTATCAACCTATTGAAGAATTCTTACCTATCTGCCTATATTTCAATTGAATCAGTCAATTTAAAGTTGCATATTTGTAATATAAGTGCCTTTTTGAGATACTAGAGCAAGTGTGAGAATTATGATCTATGCAGATATTCATAGTTAGAAAGACTATCTGCAATATTTTTCTCTTTCAATAGCAAACTAAAACTAAAATAACTCCTCACTAATTGCCCTTAACTCTCAGATAAGAATTTGTCCATCAATGATTAAGCAACTAAAGCTAGATTCAATTAATCTGCCAATTGAAGCTTCTGACCCTAGTTAGTATGTTTGATTTAATTCAATCTAGGGAAGTTTAAGAGGAGTCATGCCTCATATAATCCAAAGAGATAGCATAATTCTCTCTCTCTCCTCTCTCCTCTCTCCTCTCTCTTCTCTCTTCTCTCTTCCCCTCCCCTCCCCTCCCCCTCTCCCCCAAAGCTGTAGCAAGATCCAAATTGCACACCCTGTTTTCTGTTAGGTCTCCTTGTAGAAGTTGCCTGACCCTTGACAGACAGAATGTAATGGAAAATTTGTTATTAGCTTGTAAGGCCATGATATAATAATAGGTAGCTTTTCTTACATGCAGCAGAGATGCCCCAAAGTTAGAAACTTTAGAATTTAATAGCCTGTATGGAATTAGAGTACCTGAAGAGTGATTTATATTATCTTCTGTGTAAGCCCACCTGTTATTTAAGTGGAACTCTGCAGATTTTAAACCAGAATTCCTAATCCAATTCTTGGTGGACTGTCTCATGTTATCATCAGAGAAAGGTGTTAAGGTTAATACACAGCCACTGCCAAGATGGATTTCAAAAGCATTTGCAGCCTTCATGGTCAAACGTTCATAGACTTGACTTTCCCCCTGAATACTCAGGGTCATGAAACACTATAAGTATGACTAACATTTATGTTTATTGTGTATCAGTCAAATGCTTTGAAAAAGCCATACTTATTTATTATCCTATTTACATTTAGGGAGAGTAACAGTGCAATCCTGTGCAATGTTTACTAAATAAGTTCTACTTTGTTCATTATATCTAGGGATGGAGAAATCTGTCAGGTTCTGTTTCTCTGTTTCTCATTTTTTCCCCAAACTTAAATTCAATTCTCTACATTTTTGCAGCAATTTTTGGTTTATTCATCTGCATTTTAGTGCAACTCTCTTCCAATATACATATTTTTGTATGCAGTTTTGCCTAATATACACATTTTTGGAAAGCAATTTTGCCTAGTAGAATGTATTTTTGAAGGTTATTTTCACCAGTATATGCATTTTTATGAATACTCATATATGCATTTTTCTACACATTGTTTGGTTGGAGAACTGCATCACAAAATTTGGAGAAGTGTGAATTTAAAAAGATAGCTGTGTTTTAATGTGTGTATTGGTTTGAGGTCAGAACCTTAAATGCAATAATACAGCGACTAGTACGTAGGGACAAAGAGAACTATTACAATAGTTATTGTATAGAAATAGAAGAAGACAACAAAAAGGGTAGAACAAGAGCCCTGTTACAAATGATTAGAGAAATGAAAGGGAAATTTAAACCAAGAATAGGGATGTTGAATAATCAACAGGAGAACACACTGACTGACCGACATGAAATAAAAGGAAGATGGAAAGCAATACACTAACGAACCATATAAAAGAGATGCAAGAGTGACAGATTCATTCAGAGAGGAACAGTATGATGAAGAACCAGAAATTTTAGAATGTGAGGTGAAAGCTGCTCTTAAAATACTTGGAAGAAACAAATCACCAGGAACAGATGGCATACCAATAGAGTTACTACAAGTTACTGAGACTGAATCTGTCCAAAACTTGACAAAAATTGGTCAAATATGGAAAACTAGATAGTGGCCCACAAACTGGAAGTGTTAGGTATATATACCAATTCCAAAGAAAATCACCCTGTGGTTTATAGATTACAGCAAAGCCTTTGATTGTGTAGTTCACAAAAATTATGCAATGCTTTAAAAGAAATGGGGGTGCCACAGCATCTGATTGTCCTGATGCACATCCTGTATTCTGGACAAGAGTCTACTGTAAGGACAGAATATGGAGAAACCAATTAGTTCCCAATCGGGAAGGGTGTGACACAAAGGTGTATGTTATCGGCCTATTTGTTTAATCTGTACACAGAACATATCATACTGAAAGCGGGATTGGACCAAGATGAAGGAGGTGTGAAAATTGGAGGGAGAAATATCAATAATTTAAGATATGTAGATGATACCATGCTACTAGCAGAAACCAGTAATGATTTGAAACAAATGCTGATGAAAGTTAAAGTGGAAAGCACAAAAGCAGGACTACAGCTGAACGTCAAGAAGACTGAAGTAATGACAACAGAAGATTTATGTAACTTTAAAGTTGACAATGAGGACATTGAACTTGTCAAGGATTATCAATACCTCGACAGTGATTAACCAAAATGGACACAATAGTCAAGAAATTAGAAGAAGTTTAGGACTGGGAAAGGCAGCTATGAGAGAACTAGAAAAGGTCCTCAAATGCAAATATGTGTCACTGAACAATAAAGTCAGGATAATTCAAACCATGGTATTCCCAATCTCTATGTATGGATGTGAAAGTTGGACAATGAAAAAAGTCGATAAGAGAAGAATCAACTCATTTGAAATGAGGTGTTGGAGGAGAGCTTTGCAGACACCATGGACCGCAAAAAAGACAAATAATTGGGTGTTAGAGCAAATTAAACCAGAACTGTCACTAGAAGCTAAAATGATAAAACTGAGGTTATCATACTTTGGACACATAATGAGAAGACATGATTCACTAGAAAATATAATAATGCTGGGGGAAACAGAAGGGAGTAGAAAAAGAGGACGACCAAACAACAGATGGATTCCATAAAGGAAGCCACAGACCTGTACAAGATCTGTGTGTAAATATGAGCAAGACCAATCATGTGAGTTTTCCTCACCCAAAGAGATAGAAACAGGAGCACCAAATAAAGATATAAAAAGAAAAGATGAACCATGCCACCAGCCACAAATGAATCATTTGTTCACAACCATTTTGGACATCAGTACAGGAAAGTAGGTCTCAGGCCACTACGTGAAGCTAAGTATCAGGGCCAGCCAAAGACATCCTGCCATCCGAAGGATATTCCACATATAGAAGCTGACCGGGGTGGCAGTTGAAATGAATTTTCAACACAGAGCAGAAGGCGAGTTTAGAAGTCCATGGCAGGATGTACGGGACACATAGCCTTGCCCTCTACCCACCCTCCACCCTCAGTCTGCCTCCTGAGGGAGCTGTTTCACTCTGCCTCATGGTAGGGCCAGCCCTGCTAGATATGAAGGGCAATGTGTGGTTAAATTAAGGGTTATGACTTCCACGGGCTCAGAATCTGCTTCAACCAAAAGGATATTAGCATGGAGATGATCTTGTTTCAGAGTTAGTTTGGAACATCATAAAATATTTCTCATGCCAGTTTTAACAGCTTTAACTTATTTCTAGTTTTTAATACTTTTCTGCAGCTGATTTTATTTTGGTTATCTTATGGACTGCATCTTACTGCTTTTAGTTAATTTTGGTGATTGTGCTCTATATTTCTGCTGCATTGCTTTATTTCTCCTGTTGCGACTAGTTGGCTCCATATAAGGGTTTGCAGACATTCCCACCATATATACCCATGTCACTTGTACATAACTTAATCTCCAATACTCAACCTGCTCTTTGCCACAAAGTGGATTGGTAATACTCCATTGATTGGGGGACTTTCTGTGAGTCCCTTGTCATGGACGAACCATTCCCTGGTAAGGTTTGGGCTGAATGCAGCTGCTCCAGTCTGCAAAGATGGGGGATCCATTGAGATGCCCCATCCTTAGAGACTTATGGAATCTGATGGGTTCCTGAATGCTCTAGGGGATGTTCTGGCTGACATGGCTGGTGCTCTTGTTGAGGTTCTTGTCTCTCTGTGGAATGGTGAGATTTGTATAGGCATCGATCCAGTTGCTTCTGAGTGTCCCCGCTGTTGCTGTAGAGCATGTAGGTCACCTTGGTACTCCTGTGACCTATGTGCAATGAAACAGGAGGGTCAGCAAGTGGAGCATAGGTGGCATAGATCTAGGTCTGAATCTGACCAAATCAAATAATTCTTTATTACGGTCAAAGACCATTCAGAAACAGCATAAAACACATTATTCATAATATAAAATAGAATGAAATAAAGTAAATAAGGTAATATAGAATAAGTAAGGTTGCACCATCGTGACTGCCATGTGGCAGTGGTGGTGGTGAAGAAAGCTTACTTCTTCCCCACCATTGCATCCACAAGTAGCCGTCCAGGAGAGCTATTCTGAATAGTGAATGGGCTTTTGTCATCTAGCCAAGAGGGCATTGCTCTGACACCCCCAGAGGCCTGCTGTATCAATTTTGCAAGGCACTTCAGGGAGAAAACAGTTCAAATTTGGTCAGAGTTAGGTTTGCCAGGTCTCCAGTTTTCTGCCGGAGTTTCAGGGAAAAGGGGGCCGTCTCCGGCCTCCAGCCATAATTCCTTTGAAGAGGCTAATCTCCGGCTTTTGAGCGTGCCGCTCAGCCACGCATGTGTGATTGACATACGCATGCGTGAAGGCTGTGGCTGGCCGCCTTCCCGCCCTTTGTAATTGAGGGAGGGACTGGAGAGAGAGAGGAGGAGGAGGAGTTGAGTCGCCGCCGCACCCCCCCACCCTGTGCAGCAGAGCCTAGCTGCTCCCGCCGGCCACAGAAGTACAGGTGAGGGGGTGGTGAGTGGAGGCTGTAGCCGCGTGGCGCCAATGGGCGGGAGCGGCCGCGATGGGGCTGAGGAGTCTGTGTGTGCGGTCGTTCCGAATCCGGTTGGGGGAAGAAGGCCGCTGGTGGAAGGAGCCAGTTTGAGGCCGGGTTGTTTGTAGGCCGTCGCACAGAGGGAGAGAGAGAGGGGGAGAGAGAGAGAGAGAGAGAGAGAGAGAGAGAGAGAGAGATTTGTCTTGAGTCTGCTGTATTTAGTGAAGCTTGAGTCTGCTGTATTTAGTGAAGCGGCCGGCCGTCCTTTCTGGAGCAGGGGAACCGGCTGAGGCTGGCAGGCCACTCACTAAATACAGCAGACTCAAGCTTCACTAAATACAGCAGACTCAAGACAAATCTCTCTCTCCCTCTCTCTCTCTCCCTCTGCGCGACGGCCTGAAAATGACCAGGCCTCAAACCGGTCCTTCTTTCCCCAACCGGATTCGGAACGACCGCACGCACAGACTCCTCAGCCCCATCGCGGCCGCTCCTGCCCATCGGTGCCACGCTGCTCCTTTCCAGAGGTAAAAAACCAGAATGCTGAAAAGATATTTATTGTTCTGTACAAAGGTACTATTAAAAATATATTGGAAAAGTATTTACAGATAAGCCTGGCCACAGTAGGAGATGACAGTTTTTTTCATGCCCCTCGAAATCTCTTAATTCCTGTCATTTTTTCTCCCCTCCTACAAAATCTCATTCTTGCAGGGGAAAAGACTTCATGCTGTAACTTGCTTAGCAAGTTCAGTTAATATCCATGGCACTAAGAGAGTATTTGGATTAAAGGACTACAGCATACAGACGTTAGCAGAATTTTCCCACAGACTTAGGCTTTTAAATACCCCTTCCATCTCAGTATCTGTCCAAATTGATTAGGCTGTGGATTGAATCGTGGTATAGAATGAATGAATTTTTTTTTGTAGTCTGTGGATCTTAATGCAAGATTCGGAGCTTACACTTCTGGATCTAATGATCTTCTGAAATGCAGATTACAAGTGAGAACACCCACCTGCCTTCTAAACAGCTAAAGGGATTATTGGAGACACCAATATGGGGAGCAGTAACATGGGTGCAGTGTGCAGTCCTGGTGTTGTAACTCTGCTGCATTATTTGTTTGTAGTAACTTAATGCTACTGTAAAATTGGCACATTGATGCCTTTTGTGTAGGCATCTGCCACTCAACAATAGCAATGAGCAACCTATTAATATAGTTGTCCCCTCCCAAGGCTGGAACTGATCTGGAATGTAGTGGGGGCACTTTCTAAGGTGGAGGCCTCCTGGACTATAGTGCTTTCATGGGAGTCTCTTATGGGCTAGCAGATTAAAGCATGTATGTAGCAGCAGACATGGTTTGAATTGTGCCTTTTATTTGGGATAGTTGGTGCCATAAAACAGCTCTCTCATCCCTACAAATGTTACTTTTAGATAGTGCAGGCAAGAAGGCGTTGTTATGTGCCTTCAAGTCGATTACGACTTATGGCAACCCTATGAATCAGCGACCTCCAAGAGCATCTGTCATGAACCACCCTGTTCAGATCTTGTAAGTTCAGGTCTGTGGCTTCCTTTATGGAATCAATCTGTCTCTTGTTTGGTCTTCCTCTTTTTCTACTCCCTTCTGTTTTTCCCAGCATTGTTGTCTTTTCTAGTGAATCACGTCTTCTCATGATGTGCCCAAAGTATGATAACCTCAGTTTCATCATTTTAGCTTCTAGTGATAGTTCTGGTTTAATTTGTTTAACATGGCTGCAACCATATCTACTCAGAAGTAAGTCCTATTGAGTTCTATGGGGCTTAGTTCCTTAATAAGCATGTTTACAGTTGCTGCCTTCAGGGGCATCCATCTGTGCTCCCATCTAACATCTCTGCAACACTAAACTCCTTTCTTCCAATAATGGCCTGGCCTGAGGGCACGTAAACCCTTCTTGCCAGAAGCAAGTAAGCTAGATTAAATGTTCCCTAAAGGTGTTGAACTGTGACCTGGCAGACCAGGGTTTGAATCTCCACACAGCCATGAAGCTCACTGGGTGACCTTGGGCCAGTCACTGCCTCTCAGACTCAGAGGAAGGCAATAGTAAACCACCTCTGTCTGAATACTGCTTACCATGAAGACCCTATTTGGGATCAACTTGAAGGCAGTCCATTTCCATTTTGCATCACCCTAAGCTTGTGAGAAAGAATGACCTTGTCACTTCAGATGGACCTAGGAACACCCTATTTTAGGTAAGATTTCTATTTTAATCTCCAATCAGATAATTTTTTTTTGAATGGTATGCTCCAAGCAACTGTGGTTGATACAATGTATCATGTTTAATGATGTCACTAGGGCCCGCCCCGTGACGTCACTAGGGCCCGCCCCGTGACGTCACTAGGGTCCGCCCCGTGACGTCACTAGGGTCCGCCCCGTGACGTCACTAGGGTCCGCCCCGTGACGTCACTAGGGTCCGCCCCGTGACGTCACTAGGGCCCGCCCCCATTTTCTCAGGTTTTTTGATGGTTCCGACCTGGCAACCCTAATCAGAGTTGAATGTTGCAGTTAGAGCAAGTCCAGTGGAGGCATCCAAAGCATTGTCTGTTCCATCTGTGCTGGATCAGTGTTGATTATTGCAGCATAAGGATGTGGACAAGCTCCATGAAAAAGTGCACCTGACCACCTGCCCCCTTGCCCATCTTGGCTTCTTAGAGCTAACTGTAGGGAACTGACTGGGTAAATCCAGGGAGTGATTAAGCTTCACTGGAGGAGGGAGGAGAGGGAGGTACCTTCTGCCTTGAAGGAGACAGCGGTGCATCTCCTTCTTAAGAGGACCTCCCTAGACCAAGAAGTTGTAAACAACAATCGCCCAGTGGCAAATATCCCCTTTTGGGGCAAGGTGCTTGAGAAGGTGGTGGCAGTCCAGCTTCAAGCATGTTTGGAGGAAAATGATCCACTCCAGTCTGGTTTCAGGCCTGGCCATGGCACTGAAACTGCCTTGGTCACCTTGGCTGATGACATCTGTCGGGAAAGAGATAGGGGAAATGCAACCCTGCTTATTCTCCTTGATCTCTCAGCTGCTTTCAATACTGTTGACCATGGTATCCTTCTGGAGCATCCCACGGAGGTAGGGGTTGAGGGCACTGTGCTTCAGTGGTTCTGCTAGGGGGAGCAGCCCAGGAGAGGGCATTCTCTGTGGCTGTCATGCCTCCATTGGATGAATCCTCAGAGGATGAGGATGAGCAGGGGATTGACACAGCAGACCCAGGAGAGGGAACAAGCAGACCCACCCAAGAAGCAGCCCCAAACCCCCCAGCACTGGAAGATGTTCAGGATACAGCTCGGCCCCCTCAGTCAGACTCAGGGAGTGAACGGAAGGCCCCTCCACTCCCTGCAGAGCGAAGTCGCCTGCGAGTAGCAGAGCAACGCAGGCGTTCTGGGCATTTAAGGCTATAAGCTCCTGGGAGTCGGAGGGCTGATTGCTAGCACATGAACCAGGGACGGGAGCTTAAAAGGCAGTGAGACACCATTTGCCCTTTCCTGGAAGCAACATCAAGACACCAGCATCAGACCCTCGCATGCCATGCCCTGAAACCTGGATTGCCTTTGTTAGAATATCGGACCTTGCTTTGGTCACTGATTTTGCCTTTTGGAAGATGACCTGGTATGTTCACTGAGACCCCTTGACCTTCTCCATTGCTTATCTGCTTTACAACCAAGCCCCCGCATAGGCAGCTGCCAGCTAATTGTTTTACAGCACCATTTATCACCTCGGTGCAGCTGGCAGAGACTGACAGTGATAGCTCCTAAGTTGTGCAACTACCTTCCCCACAGAGGTGCATCTGGCAACTTCACTGTACAGTTTTCGGTGAATGCTGAAGACGCACCTCTTTATCCTGCCCTTTGACACTTCAGATGCAGATTTTTAGGACCCACCTTATTTTTTGTGATATGATTTTAGGTTGTTTTAAACTGTTTTTAACAACACATTTAAAAACTGTTGTGACCCGCCCTGGGGCTTGGGGGTGAAGGGCAGTTAATACATTTAAATCCATCAATCAGTCCATCAATCAATCTATCCATCCACCCATCCATCAATCAATCTACATTGGGATACATTTTCTTGAGCCTCCATGGTGTAAGGCTCCAATCTTAACCCCACCTACTTGTGAATAAGCACCATTGAATTCATTAGGACTTACTGCTAAGTAGACGTGGTTAGGAATGCATAAGTACCATCTGGCTCAGATCTTAAAATGCCTTAAAGTGTCATTTTCATTCTCTACACTCCTTTTGATTTTAAAGGAGCAAACATACATGCACAGTTCAATACAGGAACATCTGAATGTAAGGACTCTTCTGAAATGATTATGTTGTTAATTAGTGGTAGCATGCTCTATAATAGTATGTTTTATAGTGTGGATGGCACTGAATGATGGGACTCATTTTTCATAATGGCTAAATTTAATTTAATTTATGTATTTGAAACATTTCTATACCATCTTGGTAGTATCATCAATAATACCACTGCAGTTCACAACATTCAAATGAATGGAGCTGCCCTCTGATAGGAGACTTCAGTGTGCCCATCTGACTTCTATTTTAAATTTTTTGAGCATTACTTTGTACGTATCCGGTTCTAATTGATGCATTATGCAGAAAGTTACCAATCATTAATGATTTTACAGATTAGTACACTGTCCTCTGAAGTGTCTTAATAAAAAAAATCAAAAACAGAGTGTTCATTTTATTTCAACTTCTTAAAATTTCCCTTGGTGAAATCCAATGTCATGTGAACAGACTTCTGTTTGCGCATCAGATCTTCTCTTTCTTTTCCTCCCCCCTCCCCCCAGCAGCTCCCTGTGCACACCCAAATCTGCCTCTGGAGGATTGGGCCCCCCTACAGAGCAGATTCTGGAGGCATATGACAGACTACAGGGGGAAGGAGAGGAAGGTTATCTTTTTGCATAATGTATACATTAGAACCAGATACGTACAAATTAATGTTCAAAGGATTTAAAATAAAAAGGGGAAGTTAGATGGGAAGTGGAAATCTGTTGTGCAATCAGACAGATGTCCTTGGATGTTACCCTTATTTTTAAGCAGGTAGCCTTTAAAAGGTCTGCACTTTGCTGTCTGCTTCAACACAAAATTATGGAAAGGAAAACTACAGTGTCACAAATACCTCAAGCTACCTTTGAACAAATCTTTAACTTTCTTGAGACTTCATTAGCTCACACTACAGACATTAGAAATGCAGCTATTCTCTTAAAAGAGATCCTCCAGCAAGGTAGAATTGCTAATGGCTTTTGTACAGTGACCAGTCAAGGTGAAAATTATACCTAGAGAATATCTCCTGCCTGCTCTGAAGCAGGCACCAGCTGCTCTGCATTTCATCTCCCTCTACATGTGACAGGCTATAAAAGAACAACCACAGGGACTGTTGACATTGTGTGCAATAGCCAGCATGATTTATGCATTGTTGTGTTGAGTCAGGAAATCATGAACATCGAATTAAAGCAATGTGCAAAGTGTGAGTATGACAGAAATCCTAGTCTACGTGAACTCTTGCAAATACAGAAGTAAACCACAACATTACTAGAGCTAGGGTCTTCTCAGTGGTGGCCCCCGAACTATGGAACGCCCTCCCTGATGAGATACGCCTGGCGCCTTCTCTGCTATCTTTTCAGCGCCTTGTAAAGACCTACCTCTTTGCCCAGGCATTTTAAAAAAATTTAAATTTGTATTTAAATTTGTAAATTTTAATTATATTTCATTGTGTATTGTATTTACATCCACCTGTATTTTAACCTGTTTTACTATGCTGTACACCGCCCTGGGAGCTTATTGCTATAGGGCGGTCTAAAAATGTAATAAAATAAATAAATAATAAATAACATTGAAGAAGCTGTCACACTGTTAATGTAGGAAGGCCTGAATTTAGGGCTGTGCCAAATGTTTGTCCACTTCAATTTTCAGGAATTAAGTAGTATTTTCAGATGGTCTGATTTCTCCAACCCAACCTAATAATGAAAATGCTCATTTTTATTTTTTGAAACTTCCACTGCCCTTCCCACCCACAACTGGTTTGGCATCATTTCTCCCTCTCTTGTTTATTTTTATACTATAGCCATCATGGATGTTTTCCATTCTGCCATGTTAAATTGAAAATACCTAACCCTAACCCCATGCTATTCTGTTGCTTCCTAAAAGCTCATTTCAAAACAGAATCTTACAAAATGTATAGTCCTGAATTCAGAAACACTTGCTTAACAACCCTCTGCATTTTCATGGCAATACACAAAACACTCAGAGAGAATCTAGACTTTAAAGTCTGAAACATGAGTAAAAGAATCCAGATCCCAGTTGGACATTTTCTGTCAGTGGCCTCATAATCTGTTGAAATTAATGAAAAACCAGCCATGTTCACAGAATACTGTAATCCTATTACTGACCTTGCCCCATACTCTGATCTTCATCTTCTGCAGTTTAGAGTTAAAAAAAATGCATGACTGATTTTTAATTAATTTATGAAAATTAACATTGGAGTCTATGATAGTGCAGGCATGCTCTTTAAGAACCAACTATCAGAGGTCTAAAAGCCAGAGTAACAGCTGCTTGGCTTGGCTAATCAGAGGGTCACACCCATGGCAGACATTTATTCCACTTCAATGGTGTAGTCATCCAGGGTCTCAGGGGGTCTTAGATCCCTTACTTTTTTGGGAGCAGGGTCCCAGCAGGGTCCCTATGTCTCCAGCATCCTACCAGTCAATCAGCATGAAAAGGGAGTGTGTTAGCCACTGAGAAGAGTCTTCTTCTTCAATCCGGGCCTGTCCATAACCAGAAGATAACTGGGGGACGCAGGACTCCATACAACCTTCGACTGCTGTTGTGTAACACCAGGTCTGTGGTACAAAAAACAGCAATCATCCATGATATGATTCTGGATGAGAACGCGGACCTGGTGTGTATTACGGAGACCTGGCTGGACGAGGCCTCAGCTCCTACATTTGAGGCCATGTGTCCGGCCGGTTTCCGATACGCACAACAGCCAAGTGTTGGTAGGCGGGGAGGGGGAGTGGCAGTCATCTATCAGGGATCCTTGGTTTTCGCCAGACCCCCTCTCCATGAGACCAAGTTTGTTGATTGCATGTACTGGAGGTTGGGCCCAAAGGGCAGTTTAGGGATTCTACTTGTGTACCGCCCACCCCGCTGCACAGCAGACTCCCTGACCGAGGTGCTTGAGGTGATCTCGGGTGTACGGATGGTCTCCCCCAACCTGTTGGTTTTGGGGGACTTCAATGTGCACGCCGAGACCATCCTCACTGGAGCCCCTCGGGATTTCATGGAAACCATGACTTCATGGGAACTGCACCTTAGTAATATAGGGCCCACCCATGTAGCCGGTCATGCTCTTGACCTTGTATTTGTCTCGGGAGGGGAGGGAAGTGCTCTGAAAATGGGGGCTGTTTCTTCCAACCCCGTGTCATGGTCAGATCACTATCTGGTGAATATAGACCTTGTAATGCCGCATACCCTCAGCAGGGGACAAGGACCTATTAGGATGGTCCGCCCCAGACGCCTGATGGATCCTAAAGGATTCCTGAATGCACTGGGAGACTTGGAGCCAGCTGAAGGACGCCCAATCGAAACCCTGGTGATGGAGTGGAATAAGGAGATCACTAGGGCGGTAGATTGGGTGGCTCCGAAACGTCCTCTCCCCCTGAATAGAGCTCAGACAGCACCCTGGTACACTCCACGGTTGCGGGGTTTGAGACAGGAGGTGAGACGACTAGAGCGCCGGTGGCAGAAATCTCGCTCTGAAGACGATCGGACACTGGTTAGAACAGCAATAGCTGCCTACCAGGTGGCAACAAAGGCAACAAAGAGGGACTTCTTTGCTGCCTCTATTGCGTCGGCGGAGTGTTGTCCCAGGAGGTTGTTCCAAGTGGTCCGAAGCCTGGTCGGTCCAGTGGCTCAGGAAACCATGGAGCATTCTAAAGCCTCCTGTGACACATTTGCCAAACACTTTGCTGATAAAATTGAGCGCCTGAAGAGCACGATTCTGTACGCCGTGGACACAGGAAGTGAGCCGGAGGCGGCCAGTAGCACTCTGGTCCGGTGGGATCGGTTTCAGCCTCTTCCTTCTGAGGAAGTGGACAAGGTGCTCTCTACTGTGAAGCCAACCACCTGTCTGCTGGATCCTTGCCCTTCGTGGCTCATTATGAGCTGCAAAGAGAGGCTGAGCTTATGGATCCAGGCAATGGTAAATGCATCCTTGGAAGAGGGTGCAATGCCATTAGCCCTTAAGGAGGCAATAATAAAGCCCATCTTGAAAAAGTCCTGCTTGGATCCTCAAGAGCTGAATAACTTCCGCCCAGTCTCTAACCTACCATTCTTGGGCAAGGTGATTGAGCGAGTGGTGGCCAAACAGCTACAGAAACACTTGGATGAAGCAGATTATTTAGATCCATTCCAATCGGGCTTCAGGACGGGACATGGAACTGAAACGGCCTTGGTCGCTCTGGTAGATGATATGAGGAGGGCATTGGATAGGGGGGAATATACCTTCCTCGTCCTCCTGGATCTCTCAGCGGCTTTTGATACCGTCGACCACAGTATCCTTTTAAATCGCCTGGAGGGATTGGGAATAGGGGGCACTGTTTTACAGTGGCTCCGTTCCTATCTCTCAGACAGGTGTCAACGGGTAGCATTGGGGGATGAGGTGTCAGACCCTTGGCCTCTCAATTGTGGAGTGCCACAGGGTTCTATCCTCTCCCCCATGCTATTCAACATCTACGTAAAGCCGCTGGGGGCCATCATCAGGAGATTTGGGCTGAAATGTCACCAATATGCGGATGACACTCAGCTCTATCTCTCGTTTAAGTCCTCACCAGAGTTGGCTGTGGAGACCAGGTCCAAGTGCCTGGAATCCGTAAGTGGATGGATGGGAAGGAATAGGCTGAAACTAAACCCCGATAAGACTGAGGTGTTGCTCGTGGGAGACAAGGGAAGGTTGGGAGATATAGACCTGGTGTTCAATGGAGTAAGATTACCCCTGAAAGACCAGGTCCGCAGCCTCGGGGTCATCCTTGACTCCCAGCTGTCCATGGAGGCTCAAGTTTCGGCAGTGAGCTGGGCAGCTTGGTATCAATTACATCTGATACAAAGGCTGCAACCCTATCTTCCTGCTCATTTGCTCCCACGGGTGATACATGCCCTGGTTTCCTCCCGCTTAGACTACTGTAATGCGCTTTATGTGGGGTTACCCTTGAAAACGGTCCGGAAACTACAGCTGGTACAGAATGCGGTGGCACGTTTGAGTAAAAACAGCCGTCGCCGTGATCATATTACTCTGGTGTTAATAGATCTACACTGGCTACCAGTTGTTTACCGGGCCCAATTCAAGGTGTTGGTGTTGACCTTTAAAACCCTATACGGTTTCGGCCCAGTTTATCTGAAGGAACGCCTCCAGCATCACCAATCATGCCGTCTGACAAGATCAGCCACACAAGACCTTCTCTCGGTCCCACCAGTTAAAGTGGCTAGGCTGGTGCGGACCAGAGAGAGGGCATTTTCGATCGTGGCTCCCACCCTCTGGAATTCCCTCCCATTCGATCTTCGCCATGCCCCCTTCCTGTCAAGTTTCTGCCGGACCTTGAAAACCTGGCTGTTCAGGCAGGTCTATGGGACTTCTGGGGTGGGTTAGTCTTTTAACTGTTGTTATTAACTGGTGTTTAATTAATTATTGATTACGGTCTTTCTTGGTTTTTATATTGTATTTTACTGTATTATGTACGTCGCCTAGAGTGGCCGTTCATTCGGCCAGATAGGTGACTCAAAAATAAAATTGTATTATTTATTATTCTTGCATGCTTCCTTGTCCTTTCCTGCTGATTGGATCCAATCAGAGTGAAAGGAGATGAGTCAGCCACTGAGAAGATTCAGTAGCTAACACTCTCCTCTTTCATGCTTATTGGCTCCTAGGGATGTCTGTTGTTGTGTGAGAAGGCATTAACAAGGATCTCAACCAGCGGCAAAAAAAGAGGGAGGGGCATGGCCGTGACTATAATGAAGGGACCCTGTAGTTCTGAACTCCCCACTACACTACTGTTCCACTTTAAACAGTTATGGGTTCCCCCAAAGAATCCTGGGAAGAGTAGTTTGTGAAGGGTGCTGAGAGTTGTTAGGAGACTCCTATTCCCCTGACAGCACTCCAGAGACCAGAGTGGTTTAACAGTCAGCCCCTCTTCCCAGAGAATTCTGGTGACTGTAGTTCTGTGAGTGGAATAGGGTGTCTCCTAGCAACTCTCAACACCCTTCACAAACTACACTTCCCAGGATTCTTTGGGGGAAGCCAAAACAGTTAAAACTGGAATAAATGTCTGGTATGGATGTGGCCAGGGACAGCTTTGGTTTAAATGTGATGGGAGACTACATGTTTCTGCTATAGAATAAAAAGGTGAGTGCAACCCTGAAAAATAATGATACTGTTCACAATATTTTCCTTTTTGAAAGGAAAGGAAAGGAAAGGAAAGGGGCTTTCCCTCTGCCCAGTGCCCACCCACCCAATCTCCTCTCCTCCCTCCCCTCCCTCCTCCCCTCCCCCTTCCCCCTCCTCCTTCCCCTCCAGGTCAGTTTCACCTATCCTAAGCATGATTGCACAGAAGCACATCCCATTGAACTCAACAAACATGCAAATGATCAAACCTGCCCTCCCCTGTCCCTTTCTCCCTTCCTACTCTCTCCCATCTCTCTCCTCCCCCTCCCCTCCTTTCCTCTTTCCCACTTCTCTCCCCTCCCCTTCTCCTCATCCCCCATGGTCAGTTTTACCTATTCAAACATGATTGCACAGGAGTAAATCCTATTGAACTCAATAAGCATGCAAATGATCAGACCTGCCTTTCTTCTCCCCTCTCCTTCCCTCCCTTCCCTCCTTCCCCTCTCCTCTCCCCTCCTCCTCCTTTCTTCCTCCCCTCCCCTCTTCCTTCTTCCTCCTCCCCTGCCCATTCCAGCCCTCCGTCCCTCCCTCCCAGTCAGTTTCACTTATCCTAAGCATTATTGCAATGGAGTAAATCCCACTGAACTCAATAAGCATGCAAATGATCAAACCTCCCCCCTCTGCCTCCTGTTCCCCTTCCCTTCCTCTTTCCCTTCCTCCTCTCCCTTCCCTTCCTCTTCCCCCTCTCCCCCTCCCCCTCCCCCTCCCCTCCCCCTCCCCCTCCCCTCCCCCTTCTCCTCATCCCCTGTAGTCAGTTTCACCTATCCTAAGCATGACTGCACAGGAGTAAATCCCATTACTCAATAAGCATGCAAATGATCAAATCTACCCTCCACTTTCACTGTCCCTCCCTCCTCCTCTCCCACCTCCCTTTCCCCATCCTTGCCCCGTGGTCAGTTTCTCCTATCCTAAGCATATTTGCATGGGAGTAAATCCCATTGAACTAGATAAACATGCAAATGATGAACCCATTCTCAGCAAATTGCACAGGATCCCATTTCTTACTACCCAGATTAATAAGCAGAGAAATTCACTAATAGGCAAAAAAAGCTTGTGATTTAAGAACATACCTATAGCCATATTTCTATCAAACATTAAAAAGCAGAGAAATTGGGTGTCTATAGTGAGTGCACCAGGGGAGCAGGAGACCTGACCTCTTCTCTGAGGTATTGTACTGCCCTACTAATTTGTCAAAATGTAAACATAATTTGGGTTGTTCTTTCACAGTCCAATCCATTTCCTGTGTAGCTTGGAAGAATTTGGTAACATGTGCCTCTGAGCATATGGTGAGTGGTGGCAATACCTGCAATCAGGACTGCATTTCCAAAGATGGAGAACTACATTTTTGTATGTCTGTTGGTGTTCTTCTGAGAGAGCCAGTGTGGTGTAGCAGTTTGAGTGTTGGACTACAACCTGGGAGACCAGGGTTTGAATCCCCACACAGCCATGAAGCTCACTGGGTGACCTTGGACCAGTCACTGCCTCTCAGCCTCAGAGGAAGGCAATGGTAAACCCCCTCTGAATACAGCTTAACATGAAAACCCTATTCATAGGGTCATCATAAGTCGGAATCGACTTGGAGGCAGTCCATTTCTATTTTGGTGTTCTTACTTTGCTTCTTTCCTGTGGTACTACTGTAAGAAGGCCAAGTATGATTTTCAGACATGATTGATTCCATAGCTCTTATTTAAAAATTAAGCCGTACCACATGACATCTGTTTTTGAATTCATGTATTGAATACACCTACACACCCATTGCCAAAAAACTGCATGCACACACACAATCTTTTAAAATGGGAGGAACACTTGCTTCCAGGTGCATGCAGCTTTCCTCCCCCAACAATGAATTTAACTTTGCATTATCCAAAACATTTTGTTCTCTAAATTAAAAGAAGAAAGGATTCCAACTAATAGACAAAAAATTATTTCATTTGAGCCAGGGCACATCAGAGCACAGCAGAACATAATTGCAATGCATGGCTCAGTTCTGAAAATGTGAAGTAATAATTTCTGCTCATGCACACAGTATATCACACCCGACTAATCATAATCAGCCTCTGTGATGTCTGAGATTAGTAAGAATATCTTCCAGGTTTAGGGGAGGATGTGGAGACATAGAACCCAAACTTTTCATTTTAGAAATTATTACAAAACTCACAAAAGAGCAAGCTAGAAACAGCAAGCATTTCCTGCCATTGAAAATATTCTGAACTTAACCTAGAGGAGGGGCTTGTTGGAAGCCGATCCATACACCTTTTCTGGAAATATTCTGGCAAATACTCTGGAATTGCAAGTGGCTCCGATCTATCTGCTCCACCTAGCTTTTAATGAGTGAATGCAGGGAAATAGTTAATACAGAGTTTGTTGCCACACATGCACAAGCCATCTGGTGTTTCTCCTCCCAGTTTTCTAATTTGCAATAATAAATGCAAAATGATTAAATTAAAAATAGATATTATAGAAAGAGATGTACTGTTTGTTTGATCTCTCTCTCTCTCTCTCTCTCAAAGTTACAAAAAAACTAAACAAGAAAGTAGGAAACAGTCCCTGTTGCTCCTCTGGTTACCAGTGAGGAGATCTAGCCTTCATGGAAATAGCTCTAAGCATGCTCAGAACCAATGTATGATTGGTGCTGTTCTTGAAGCAGTTCCAACTCCTCCCTGATTTGCTCTACTAGCTATGCTGGATATGAGGTTGTTATAACAAATGGAGTAGGAATCTTCCTAGTAGGGCTGACAAGCAGGCAGTCTTGTAGGGGACCTCTTTGCCATAGCTATACTTTTGGGTTAGGATTGGTTGAGTGGTGCAGAGAGCAGATTATCCAGAGAACCAGAAGCTGATTGGTCAGAGAACAGGAGATTGACAGAAATGCCTTCACAAGCCTCTGTAAATTTAAGAAATTATAAAATGTATGTGGGACAGGAAAGTGTGTAAAAATTGTTTGACATCCTCATTGGGAGGGCTGTGCCCCAGTAGCCCTGGTGGGCCAGCCTCCACTGTGCCTTTTGCTACTAACATTTTCAGGAATATTGCCTCTATCTTGTTGAGCTCAGTTCTATCAGATAGTGTCATGTCATGGGATTATACAGCAAGTCATGATTACTGGATTGCAACAAGTAATTTACTGAGTTGTGGCAGTGGATTCTGCAACACTGATTGGTTGTATGGTATCCATGGACAGATAATCTGAAGGCAAGAGTACCCACAGGCAGCTCTTGAAGGAAAGGGCAAATAAGAATTTATTATGCAGGAACTTGAGGCAACAACAGATAATAAAAAAGTTCTAGGAACTGTTGGTTAGGAAACTAAAGCTGCCAGGTTTTGACTGCTAGAAAGCATTTATCTGCTGTGGCTTCTGCAGTTAATGCAGTGCTAATATCTGGCAATTAAAGGAAGAGACCATAGGATAGGGGAATAACAAACACTTTGCATGCAAAAGGAACCTACATTATTATTTATTTATTTATTTATTAAGCTTATAAACCGCCCGACTAGCAATAGCTCTCTGGGCGGTGAACAAAATACAGTAAAATCATAATACAATACCATGTTTAAATACATGGTTAAATCTTCCCATGGCCAGTAAAAAGGATTAGATTGGCAGGTGATGTGAAAGTCCTCTGACTCCCTGGAAGACAGCTGCTGCCAGTTGGTATAGATAATAATTGGGCAGATGAGCCTTCTCCAACCTGGCGCCCTCCAGATTGTCTTGGTCTACAACTCCCATCAGCACCAACTTGCAAGGCCAGTGGACAGGAATGATGTGAGTTGTAGTTGAAACCACCTGGAGAGTACCAGGTTGGAGAAAGCTGGGCTAGATGGACAGAACAGGTGATCTAGCATAAGGTATGTTCCTAATCCTAAGGAGGTAATGGGGCTGAAATACAATGGAATGGGGCACTGACCTGTAGCTTACTGGTAGAGCAACTGCTTTGCATGCAGAAGGACCCAGGTTCAATCCCTGGCATCTTGAAGTGGGCTGGGAATTTCTCCAGTCTGAAATCATAGAGACTCACTTTTAGTTGGTATAGACAATACTGTGCAAGATGGGCCAAGGATCATCTGACTCAATATAAGGCAGCTCCTCTGTTCTTACGGTTCCAGCTAGCCAATTCTTACCAGTCAGAAAGGATGAAATTTGATTCAGCTTGCATTGAAAGCCAAATCTATCAAATCTGCACTTTCCTAAACAGTATGAGAACCAAAACGCAGCCATCCTTCGAAATTTGCACTTATGCACATTTTGCGATGCAGTTCTCCAACCAAACAAATCTTATAGAAAGTGTGCATAAAATGAACATATTAGTGAAAATGACATAAAAATGCAGGATATTAGGAGAAATTGCTTGCAAAATGTGTATGTTAGTCTAAACTGCATACAGGAATGTGTGTGTCAGGAGAAACGTGCACTAAAATGCTGAAGAATTTTCGTGAGGACATAGACCGATAGCGAATGTTCCATTCCTGGGCAAGGTCTTAGAACGGGTGGTCGCTATCCAGCTCCAGGTGCTCTTGGATGAAACCGATTATCTAGATCTGTTTCAATCCGGTTTTAGGCCCGGTTTTGGCACTGAAACAGCCTTGGTCGCCCTGTATGATGACCTATGTCAGGAGAGGGACAGAGGGAGTGTTACTCTGTTGATTCTCCTTGATCTCTCAGCTGCTTTTGATACCATCGACCATGGTATACTTCTGGGGAGACTCATGGAGTTGGGAGTTGGAGGTACTGCTTGGCAGTGGTTCCACTCCTACTTGGTGGATCGTCTCCAGAGGGTAGGGCTTGGGGAACATTGTTCGACACCCTGGACTCTCCATTGTGGAGTCCCGCAGGGATCGGTCCTGTCCCCTATGCTTTTTAACATCTACATGAAGCCACTGGGTGCGGTCATCAGGAGCTTTGGAGTGCGTTGTCATCAGTATGCTGATGACACGCAACTCTATTTCTCCTTTTCATCTTCTTCGGGTGAGGCTGTTAATGTGCTGAACCGTTGCCTGGCCGCGATAATGGACTGGATGAGAGCTAATAAGCTGAAGCTCAATCCTGATAAGACCGAGACGCTGTTGGTGAGTGCCTTCTCTGACCAGATGGTGGATGTTCAACCTGTTCTAGATGGGGTTACACTCCCCCTGAAGGAACAGGTTCGTAGCTTGGGGGTTCTTTTCGATCCATTCCTGTCTCTCAAGGCCCAGGTGGCCTCGGTGGCACGGAATGCGTTCTACCACCTTCGGTTGGTAGCCCAGCTACGTCCCTATCTGGAAAGCAACGACCTCGCTTCAGTTGTGCATGCTCTGGTAACCTCTAGATTGGATTACTGCAATGCGCTCTACGTGGGGCTGCCTTTGAAGACAGTTCGGAAACTACAGCTAGTGCAAAACGCAGCAGCTAGACTGTTGACAAGGACTAGGCGGTCTGCACATATAACACCTGTTCTGGCTCGTTTGCACTGGCTACCTATCTGTTTCCGGGCCAAATTCAAAGTGCTAGTTTTGACTTATAAAGCCTTACACGGCGCGGGACCACAATACCTAGCGGAACGCCTCTCCCGATATGAACCTACCCGTTCACTACGTTCAACATCTAAGGCCCTCCTCCGAGCTCCGACTCACAGAGAAGCTCGGAGGGTAGTAACAAGATCTAGGGCCTTTTCAGTGGTTGCCCCCGATTTATGGAACAGCCTTTATGATGAGGTGTGCCTGGCGCCTACACTTTTATCTTTTCGGCGCCAGGTTAAAACCTTTTTATTCTCGCAGGCATTTTAATTCATTTGTGTTTTTATCTATATCAGGTTGTTTACTTGTTTAATAATGTATACTTTGCTGTTTTTGTGATTTTATTGTATTTTATCCATGTTGTGCACCGCCCTGAGAGCCCTTGCGCTGTGGGCGGTATATAAATCGAATAAAATAAATAATAAATAAATAAATTTGATTTTAAAAGATTGCCGATTGCCACAGAAATGTGGAGAACCAAATTTAAGTATGGAAAAATGAGAAACGGAGGGAACCGAAGCTAACAGATCCGTCCCTACCAATCAATCAACTCTTGGGTTACAGGCTTCCAAATGTTTGCCTTTACGTGATATTTTTTTCTTTGTACAAAACCTCCTTTGTTTTTGTTTTTTAAATTCAGAGTTTGCAGCCTAATCCATATCTTTCGGGGCAACTTTAAAACCATTGTTATGATCAGACTCTTGCTAGTTCTCTAACAATGCAACCCTATGCATTCTACTCTGAAGTAAGTGCCACTGAGTTCAATGGAACGTACTCCCAGATAAGTATGTATAGGATTGCAGCAGTTGTGAATTGTCATGGTTAAATGCCCTCTCCTCTCGGACATAGCAGCGATGATTTGTTTTTATACAGGAACAGTGTTAAAACCAGCAATGTTTGTGTATTCTTTCTGTGGATCAAAGACTTCGTTTGGTGTCTAAAATGCACCTTTCTTGTTCTGTACGTCAACTTAAAAACATAATTAAACCAGAAGAAAACAAAATCTCCTTAGGTACATCTAAGCTATCAGAGGCCATTACTTTAAGAGACCCGATGTTCACCTTTGGTATGTTTAATACACACAGTTAATAATGACAGCAGGTCAACAGATGACTGCATTATCCAAGACGCCCTTTCATGGGTCTCCAGGGAGTTTTTCTAAGTAGGCAGTGATAAGTGTCATTTAATCTTAACCAAGTCTTGATACCACATGTCAAGTATAAATAATGTATAATTGAATAACATATTTCCTTTGATTAATGAAGCAAAATTATGATTACTGGAAAAAATTCTATAGTTATTATTTTTAATATGAATGTACATAAACATTATTTAGATTGGAACAGGGTCTGTGTAATAAATGCCTAAGATTATTTTGTCAAAACCGCTAAGAAAATATCAGTTTTTATGTCTTATGATGTATTGCCATTAAGTGATAATGCCCCTCTTTCTCTCTGCTTTGCTGTTTATTAATCAGCTGTGTAACTGAATTGGCAACACTTTCATTCATAAATCAGTCACTCAGTATCTTTAGCAAATTCTCACTCCTGATGAGAGTTAGTTAATAGGATGGGCATAAGGAAGACCATTGATTAAGGTTAAAAAATAAGACATAGACTTTTTAACCTCAAAATAAAACCAAGCCTTTTTTACTGGGCTACGGTCAAGGTAAAAAAAAAAAAAGGTCAAGGTGGAGAGCCAGCGTGGCGTAGTGGTTAAGGTGTCAGACTATGACCTGGGAGACCAGGGTTCAAATCCCCACACAGCCATGAAGCTGACTGGGTGATCTTGGGCCAGTCACTGCCTCTCAGCCTCAGAGGGTGGCAATGGTAAACCCCCTCTGAATACCACTTACCATGAAAACCCTATTCATGGGGTCGCCGTAAGTAGGGATTGACTTGAAGGCAGTACATCATCATCAAGGTCAAGGTGCTGGTACTGGTATACAAAGTCTTATATAACTTTGGACCAGGATAACTAAAAGATCATCTCACCCTTATATACCCAACCAATCACTGAAATATGCAGGAAAGGGCTCCCTGTAGATAACATCTCATCAGGAGGTCCATTCCGTGCAATATAGGAATTGGACCTTTACTGAGCAATCCTTATTGTAGGTAGCCAGTATAACTTAGCGCAGTATAAGATACCACTCAGTTCAGGAGTGGAACTACGATGGTTGAACTAGTAGGTTTTGAGTTTTGGGGACAGGAGGGGGGTATCAGAAAACCTATATTTGAGTTGTATTGTGTGTTGTGATTTTTATCACATTCTATTTATTGTATTGAGTTTTGCTTGGTATGCTTTTGTACTGTTATCTTTATTCTGTATATGTTTTTGAGGTGTATTTCTTGTAAGTCGCTTTGAGTTTCATTTTGGGGGAAAAGCGACTAATAAATATCACAAATAAATAAATAAATAAACTACTGCCAGCTGAACCAACTCAGACCTGGTAGAAGTAAGAACACCAACAAACATACAAAAATGTAATTCTCCATCTTTGGAGATTGCAGGTGTTGCCACCACTCTCCATATGCTCAGAGGCACATGTTACCAAATTCTTCCAAGCTACACATGAAGTGGACTGGACTGTGAAAGACCAACCCAAATTGTGTTTGACAAATTTGTAGGGCAGTCCAGTATCTCAGAGAGGAGGTCAGATCTCCTGTTCCCCTGGTGCATTCACTATAGCTGCCCAATTTCCTTGCTTTTTAAACTTTAATAGAACTTTAATAGAAATATCTGTTGGCTATTGGTGAGTTCTTAAACCGCAAGGTTTTTTGCCTGTTAGTGAATTTGTCTGCTTTTTAATCTGGGAGGTAAGGAATGGGAACCTGTGCAAGTTTGCTGAGAATATATTGATCATTTGCATGCTTATTGAGTTCAGTGGGATTTACTCCCCTGCAATCATGCTTCAGATAGGTGAAACAGACCACAGGAGATGGGGAGTGGAGGAGGGGAGCAGGCAGGAGTGGGAGGAGGAGGGCAGGTTTGATCATTTGCATGTTTATTGAGTTCAGTGGATTTACTCCTGTGCAATCATTCTTAGGATAGGTAAAACTGACCATGGAGAGGGAGGTCTGGAGTGGCAGGGGAGGAGGAAGAACGAAGAGGGGAGGAGAGGAAGAAGGGAGGAGGAAGGGAGTTGAGAGGGGAAGGAGGGGAAAGGCAGGTCTGTTCATTTGCATGCTTATTTGCATGCGATGAAACGCGAAAGACGAAGGCTAGAGCGCTGTTGGCAGAAAACTCGGAGCGAATCTGATCGAACACGTGCTAGAACCTATTTAAGGACTTATTCCGTGGCAGTGCGGGCTCAAAAGAAAGTTTTCTTTTCCGCCTCCATTGCGTCTGCCAAGTCTCGTCCAGCGGAACTGTTTCGAGTGGTCAGGGGCCTCTTAAATTCTGACCCCTGTGAATATGATGGTGACCATGCAACAGTCCGCTGTGATGAATTCGCACGACATTTTGCAGATAAAGTCACTCAGATTCGCTCTGACTTAGACACCAATGTTAATACAGTCTCTGTGGATGTAACTTTGGCCTCTACTTGCTCGATTAGAATGGACTCTTTTCAGCTTGTTCAATCCAAGGATGTGGACAAACTCCTTGGAGAGGCGCATCCTACCACCTGCATATTAGATCCTTGTCCCTCCTGGCTTATAAAAAATGCCCGAGGAGGACTAATTGAATGGGTCAGGGAAGTGATTAATGCCTCCTTACTTCAGGGCAGAATACCGTCCTGCTTAAAGGAGGCAGTAATAAGACCCTTATTGAAAAAATCCTCCCTGGACCCCTCATTATTAGGTAATTATCGCCCAGTTTCTAATATACCTTTTTTGGGCAAGATAATAGAGCGGGTGGTGGCGACCCAACTCCAGAGATTTTTGGGTGACACGGATTATCTAGATCCCTTTCAATCTGGTTTCAGGCCCGGCTATGGGACTGAGACGGCTTTGGTCGCCTTGGTGGATGACCTATGCAGGGAAATGGACAGGGGGAGTGTGTCCCTATTAATTTTGCTGGACCTCTCAGCTGCTTTTGATACCATCGTCCATGGTATCCTTTTGGGTCACCTAGCTGGGATGGGACTTGGAGGCATGGTTTTACGGTGGCTCCGGTCCTTCCTAGAGGGACGAACCCAGAAGGTGATTATGGGAGATGTCTGTTCGGCCCCTTGGCCATTGACCTATGGAGTCCCCCAGGGTTCTGTTCTGTCCCCCTTGTTATTTAATATATATATGAAGCCGCTGGGAGAGGTTATCCGTAGTTTTGGGGTTCGATGTCACCAATATGCGGATGACACCCAACTCTACTTTTCTTTTCCATCTAACGAAACTAAGGAAGCCGTCAAGGTTCTGAACTGTTGCCTGGTATCAGTGATGGATTGGATGGGAGCGAACAAGCTGAAATTAAATCCTGACAAGACAGAGGTGCTCCTTGTCAGTCAAAGGGCGGATCAGGGAATAGGGATCCAACTTGTGCTGGACGGGGTTACACTCCCCCTGAAATCACAGGTTCGCAGTTTGGGAGTTCTCCTGGACTCGGCCTTGAACCTGGAGGCACAGGTCTCGGCTGTGGCAAGGAGTGCCTTTGCTCAACTAAGATTGGTATGCCAACTGCGCCCGTTCCTTGACCTGTCAGACTTGACTACGGTGACACATGCCTTAGTTACATCCCGATTGGACTACTGTAATGCGCTCTACGTAGGGCTGCCCTTGAAGACTGCTTGGAAACTTAAACTGGTACAAAGAGCTGCAGCCAGGATGTTAACTGGAGCTGGGCTCAGAGAACATACAGCCCCGCTGTTGTACCAGCTCCACTGGCTTCCAATCTGTTTCTGAGCACAATTCAAAGTGCTGGTTTTAACCTATAAAGCCCTATACGGCTTAGGTCCAGGCTATCTGTTAGATCGTGTCTCCCTCTATGACCCTGTCCAAGCTTTGAGATCATCTGGTGAGGCCCTGCTCAATATTCCATCTTTCTCACAAGCTTGCTTTGTAAAAACACAGAATAGGGCCTTTTCAGTGGCTGCCCCTAGATTGTGGAATTCCCTCCCTAGCGAGGTTCGACTGGCTGCCTCACTTTCATCCTTTTGTGCCCAGGTTAAGACTATTTTATTCAGATGGGCTTTTAACTAATATTGTCATTTTTTAACTTTTACTGATTTAATCTATTTTTAATTGTTTTAAACTGTATATTGCTTGTTTTTAATTGATTATGGTTTTTATTTGTAAGCCGCCCTGAGTTCCTTGGAAATAGGGCGGGGTATAAATATTTTAAATAAATAAAAAATAAATAAATTATTGAGTTCAGTGGGATTTAATCCTGTGCAATCATGGTTAGGATAGGTAAAACTGACTGATGGGGAGGGGGAAGGAAGGGATTGGATGGGAATAGGGAGGACAAGGGAGGTGTGAAGGAAGGGGGATGGAAGTGGCAAGAGGGAGGGGATAGAAGGGAGTAGGAGGGGAGGGAAGGTTTGATTATTTGCATGTATTTTACTTCAGTGGGATTTACTCCTGTGCAATAATGCTTAGGATAGGTGAAACTCACCTAGGGGAGGGGCAAGGAGGAAGGGGAGGGGGAGGGGAGGAGATTGGATGGGTGGGCACTGGGCAGAGGGGAAGCCCCTTTCATTTCCAAAATGAAAACATTGTGAACACTATCATTCTTTTTCAGGGGTTTCCCCACCTTTTTATTCTACAACAGGCACATGTAGCCTCCCACACAAATTTAAACCAAAGCTGTTCCCGGCCACATCCACACCAGACTGTTATTTCACTTAAGGCAGCCATGGCTTCTCCCAAAGAATCCTGGGAAATGTAGTTAGAATAGGGTGCTGAGAGTTGCTAGGAGATGCCCTTTTCCCCTCACAGAGCTTCAATCAGAATGGCTGACTGTTAAACCACTCTGGCCACTGGAGCTCTGTGAGGGGAGTAGGAGTCTCCTCTCAGCACCTTCACATACTACACTCCCCAGGATTCTTTGGGGGAAGCCATGACTGTCTCAAGTGAAATCAAAGTCTTGTGCGGGTGTGGCTCCCTGATTAGGCAATTCCAGCAACTGTGAGTCTGGCTTTAGAACAGTTGGTTCTCACTGAGCATGCCCAGCCTTATCATTCAGTTAAATGCTAAATTTCTTAAATTAATTAAAAATCAGCTGGACATTTTTTAAACTTTTAAACTGCAGAAGATGAAGGTCAGAGTATGGGGCAAGGTCAGTAATAGGATTACAGGTACTCTGTGAACACAGCTGATTTTTAATTAATTTCAGCAAATTACGAGAACTCTGACAGAAGAAAGTCCAAAACGGGTCTGGTTTTTCTCTCTCTCTTGTTACACTTTGAACTCTCGATTCTTCGACTGTTTTGTGTATTGTGTATGAAAATTTAGAGGGTTGTTAAGCAAGCGTTTCTGAGTTCAGGACTATAAGTTTTGTAAGGTTTTGTTTTAAAATGTGCTTATGGGAAGCATCAGATTGGCATGGGGGTATTTTCAATTTAACATTGCAGAATGTGAAAAATCCATGCTGACTATAGTATACAGCCACTCGTGGGTGTATAATACAGCTTTTAGACATCTAGTTTTAATTCTGCAAACCCTTATTTGTATGAATAGTTGCTACATTATATTTCTACCTATATTATGTTTTTGTAAGCGTTTATGGGTAGCATGACACTTAGGAGGTGAGGCAGGCAAGGATAAACCATGAGGCCCAGAGTGGCAGTGGGCTCATGCAGTGAGGCCCAGAAGGGGGGCAGGCCCACACAGTGAGGCCCGGAGTTTGGCCGCAGCAAGTGGGTGGGAGGCCAGCCAGGAGGGTGGGGAGGGAAGAAGGGGGAGGGGTGCTCTGGCAACCCTTGGGGTGGTGGTGGTGGGGAGAAGGGGGAAGGGCTTTTGGTGTTGCCTTGGGTGGTGGGGAGTGAAGGGGATGTGGAGTTCTTTTGACCCCTGGGTGGGGGTGGGGAAAGGGGATAGGAGAGGAACTCTGGTGGCACCAGAGGGGAATTGGGGACAGCTATGGTGAACTGTGGGGGGAGGGGGGCTTTGGTGATCCAGGGGGAAGCGGGATTGGTGATGATAGGTGGGGCTGGTGAGTGAAGCAAGCAGAGGCTGACTCCCTAGTTTTAGTAAAATTACTAATGCAATGGCATACGCAGGAGGTCTAGGGTCCCAAAATGAGTTTGTACCGCCATCGTTGACCTAGATTGCACACACACACTCTCTCTGTATGTGTGTGTGTGTATATGTGTGTGTGTATATATATATCATAAAACAGTTACTTGGCTACCACTATCCAACTTTTATAGGTATTTGAAGATTATTTGGTTTCTCCTATTAAAATCAAAACATCTCCTTATCATTAGCATATTTCACAAGATGGTTTAGCTATATATGTAGGCACACAGATTCCTGTCTATTGGATATTATGGAAAGCCAGCATAATTTATGCCAGTTTAAATTAAGTTAAAGTGTGCCAGATCCAAACCTCATTCAGGACTGAGGTTACTGCTGGCTGAGCTGGCCCAAGCAAAGTTTGTCTTAGACCACCCTTTTTGTTACTGTAAGTTCTGTCTGGTTGCCAGATCATGTGACTGAGCTGGACATAGTTAGGATCCAGCATTAGTGGTCCCCTCACTGTCCCACTGCTGCCACACCCTAGAATACCCCTTTTTTGGACTTATGCTGACCTCGGATGAGCTGGCTTCAGCTGAGCTGGTTGAGTCCCGGCTGAGCCATGGCTAATCTGGGATGAGGAACTTATGCTGGCCTATATCTGGCTGAGCTTGGGTTGAGGTCTTATACTGGTATAGCCCTGGTCAGCTGAGATTCAACTGGCTGAGCCAAAATTCTGCCAAATCCTAACTCACTCATCCTGGTGGATCTTGGGTTTGAATTGCTCTCTAATATAATTAATAAACACAGGTTTACTTTTAGGGAATAACTCACTTTGAAATCAAAATATAAACAGAAATACTGTTCCTAATAAGCTCTTGACCATGAGAGTAAACACATACATGTTTGACCTAAAGTGTTCTGAGAAAATGTTAAAATAAAATATAAGTAAAGAAACAAGTATTCGTATTCCAAAGCCATTTCCAGAACCTAGAAGACAGGCAGGCTGTAGTGGCCTAAACACCTGTTCCACAGCTCATACTGGCCACTGAACAAAGCCTCATTTGTCAGCCTGGACCCTCCAGATGTTTTGGACTACATTTACCACCAGCCCCAGCCAGCACAGCACAGTCCAACAACATCTGGAGGATACTCAGCTGGCCAAGGCTGGAACAAAGAAACAGGAATTTTTATCCCATAGTGAGAGAAGCAGCAACTGGAATATCTGACCCTGAGGTTCCTGCCTGCTGAGTGCAAATTGGGAGTAGCAGAAGATTACCATAGATCAGAAGGTAACTCTGCACCTTTTGAACTTTTTACAACTGTAGCTGAGTGACAGTCATTCCAAGAAGATTGGGCTATTTTTGAATGGCTGCTGCAATCAGGCCACCACCAGTATGTTGTTATCAAAGGGAGAAGATCAAAGAGACTTTCCCATTTGGGCCATCCCTTCAGGTTGACATAAGTGTGCGGGCTACCTGTTTTAAGCCTACCTTCCAAAACAGTATAGGGTGAAGTGTTGGACATTTCCACTTTGTGGTAACTATTAATATTGGAAGTGCTTCCTTTAGGTAGTGATTTATACTTATCACTCATTCATCCTGGAATGGGATGATGATGCAAGTACCACTTAATTCCTCTAATCTGGGTATTTAAAAAAATATTTTGGGTTTTTCGACCCTAAATACATGGGATGGGGTAGTGGTAGGAGTGTGCTTTAATTTTTCAGCTTGAGAAGGATTTCTTTTATTCTTATCCCTCATTCTGTAATTTTTGTTTTCTTACACTGTCTTAATTGTTGATAGATTTATTGTATCTTTTATTGTTTCTGCTTCTCATGTTTATCAAACTTTAATATACTTTTCATCCCTATGGGCCAAAAAGTGGAATAATAATAATAATAGTAATTGTAGTAGTAATAGTAATATAGAACCATATCAATGAAAAATGAAACGCTTTTAGCTCTCCTATACACAAGAAGGGTAACTGTGTCCTGTCATCCTAATTATCTGAAAATAGAATGGAATCATGTGAATAATGCCTGACAACTTATACTTGCTTGCTAGTTAATTCAATGACTTGTTGACACTATATTTACCAGTTTAAAAATATATCCAATGAAAGATGGCATTCATTAAGCTATAAATCTAAGCTACTAGAATTCAAAATGATGAGTGCTTTCACTTGCGCAAGTAGACAACCACTGAGGTATTTCAAAGATTCTGAGTCACATCCTCTTAGCTATTGTATAATTAAAGAAAAGGATTTTCATGTAGGTTATCCTTGATCTTTGAGAAAAATTAGACAATCAAAGCTGAATTTTCTGTATCCATCTTATTTCAAAGATTTGTGCTAGCACGTCACCTTGTTGCTGTAAACTATGTCAGCTTGGGAACTGTGGAAAGAATAGGAGTGTTTGCTTGCAGTCTTGGTACTGTTTAGATGCAGGTGATATTAAAACTCAATATTATGTTGCAATATAACATAGACCAGGTGTGGTGAACCTTTGGCCCTCCAGATGTTGCTGAGCTCTCATCACCACCAGCAAGCTTGGCTGATGATATGTGGAGGGCCAAAGGTTCCCACACCTGACATAGATTTTTGCATATGGGACATTTCATTGTCTCTCTTAGCTCTGCTCCCTTAGTAGGATGGGGAAGCCTCTTCCTGCCACAGATTTGGCACACAAGATGAGAGGGAGGGAGGCCATTCCCTTGTACTAGCACCTAAGACACCCCTTGCTCCTTGTGTCCTAGCAAGATACTGTTTCAAAGAGCTTTAAGGGTTCTTCAAAATGCAATGTGTTTTGCAAGGTTTGGAGAACAAGAGTTTGATGAGGCCTATATAAACCACACGTGGCTTGGCCTTCATCTGGGAACTGGTATCACGCAATATGACAGGGATTCAAGCTGGAAGACTTGATTCTATGACATGGTCATCTGAAATCACTGACGGTTAAATATTGTTTTTCTGATCTAATAAAAATCCAGCACAGTTAATTTCCTTTCTTTTCAATGTTATTGTTTAGAAAGACTGGAAAGAGAAGCCACTCTACTGAACCTGTGCTTTCTTTTTTGTTGTATTATTTCTTTGGTTTGAGACATACTGTGAAATTGTAAGCTAGAACAAAACCATCCATTGTAATTACCTGGAAATAGATATCAAAACACTTAATTCTAATTAGGAATGATTTGCTCTCTGTTTGTTAAAATTTGACTTCTTTCTGATATGCAAATGAGGAGTCACTGTATCAATAGAATCACACCAATGTAGAACAAGTCCAAATGCGATGCAATTTCTCTCTCACTTTTGCAATTTCCCTATCACAATTTCTCTATCACCAATTTCTCTCTCACTTTTGCAAAAGTATCCACCTGTCTCAAATACAGAGGAAATGATTTCTTCTGCTTTCTTCTAAAACAAAACAAACTCATGATCTGTGTCTCCATTACGTTACCTTAATATACTGTGATTGTTACCCTGCAGACAGACAGACTCACAGACCCACACACAAAGACAGACATGAGTCCTAGAGAACTGGACATGAGTCCAGAGAACTGGACAGGGGGAGTGTGTCCCTGTTGGTTCTGTTGGACCTCTCAGCGGCTTTCGATACCATCGACCATGGTATCCTTCTGGGTCGCCTTACCGGGATGGGACTTGGGGGCACCATTTTACAATGGCTCCGTTCCTTCCTGGAGGGTCGAACCCAGAAGGTGGTGCTGGGGGATTCCTGTTCGACTGCTTGGCCGTTGGCCTGTGGGGTCCCTCAGGGTTCAGTTCTGTCCCCCATGCTATTAAATATCTACATGAAACCGCTGGGAGAGGTTGTCCGGAGATTTGGGGTTCGGTGCCACCAGTATGCAGATGACACCCAACTCTATTTCTCCTTTCCACCTAATTCCAAGGAAACTGTCCCGGTTCTAAACCAGTGTCTGACAGCAGTGGTGGACTGGATGAGCGTGAACAAGCTGAAGCTTAATCCAGACAAGAGAGAGGTGCTCCTAGTCAGTCGAAAGGCGGATCAGGGAATAGGGGTTCAGCCTGTGCTGGATGGGGTTACACTCCCCCTGAAGATGCAGGTTCGCAGTTTGGGTGTGCTCCTGGACTCAGCCTTAAACCTGGAGGCCCAGGTTTCTGTGGTGGCCAGGAATGCTTTTGCACAGTTAAGATTAGTGCGCCAACTGCGCCCGTTCCTGGAGTCGTCTGATCTGGCTATGGTGACACATGCCTTAGTTACATCCCGCTTAGACTACTGTAATGCGCTCTGCGTGGGGCTGCCTTTGAAGACTGTTCGGAAACTTCAGCTGGTGCAACGAGCTGCAGCCAGAATGTTAACTGGGACTGGTTACAGGGACCATACAACTCCCCTGCTGCAACAGCTCCACTGGCTGCCAGTCTGTTTCCGGACACAATTCAAAGTGCTGGTTATGACCTATAAAGCCCTATACGGCTTAGGTCCAGGCTATCTGTCAGACCGTATCTCCCTATATAAACCTGCCCGGGCCCTGAGATCTTCAGGAGAGACTCTTCTCACGATCCCAACACCTTCACAAGTGCGACTGGTGGGGACACGAGATAGGGCCTTTTCGGTGGCTGCCCCTAGGCTCTGGAACTCCCTCCCTAGGGAGGCAAGAATGGCCTCCTCTGTGCAGTCTTTCCGCCGACAGCTAAAGACTTTTTTCTTCCGGCATGCCTTTGGAACTGAAGGCTTTAAGGGTAGTGACTGAAGAGGATGCTGTATGTTATTGTTTTGCCTGTATGCTCCTAAACTGGGTTGCAGTATTTTAAGAGTAATTGGTTTTAACATCTTAATAGTTTAATCCTGTTTTAATGCTGATTTTATATGTTTATATGTTTTATATTCTTATAGGTTCTTAATGATGTGTACTTGTTTTTATCTGGAAGCCGCCTTGAGTTCCAGTTTGGAAAAAGGGCGGGGTATAAATAAAGATAATAATAATAATAATAATAATAATAATAATAGAAGGTTGAAAACTAGCTCTTTATCTAGATAAGAAGCAGAAGAACAGAGATAGGCTAATAGGGATTATTAGGGAAATTCCTCTCCTGTGTTGTTGAGGCAGGCCCAGTGTCAGCGGGCAGGTAGGTGAGGCACGGGTTGAGGGTCCTGCCACTCCCAAGGCCCCCGGCTGCTCCTGGGGGACCCTAGCCTAGATCTACAGCCTGGGGCTGGGAGGGTGGAGCTCCCCAGTCCACTGTGGTGTCAGATATGATGCATGATTTGCAGCTGCAAATTATGCCCTGCAGCCCAATGCTGATGGTGGAGTGGGTGCTCCTCCATCTCTAAGACAGCATACACACCTGTGAATGGTGCGGGCTTCCATGTCGTCATGTCAGCACATGCTGACATCACAACATGGGAGATGGGGCAGCCATGGGGGGAGTATTGGTGCCGGAGGGCCCACTACACTGGCCCTGTGTTGAGGAGTTTTTAAATATGAGTCATTTATTACTATTATTATTTATTAAATTTCTATACCGCCCCATAGCCGAAGCTCTCTGGAAGGTTTATAACATAAAAAAAATCAATATACAATATATAATATACAATTCATATTGGTACAATTAAAAGGAAAACAGTACATCACATTTTAAATAAACATAAGTAAACAATACATCTCAACGATATACATAACATAATAACAGAATAAATAAAACAAGCCAAACATAGCAATTATAACAATATCTGCAACATGTTCTCCAATGTCCCATTGTGCTTCTCCCCACCTAACCCCATCTTCCATAACCCATAGCACTATAAACATTTCTTCCATTGTCCTCTTTCTCCAAAACAACCCCAAGACGACACCGTCCGATGCTAAGTGCGCATTTAGCGTCACACTTGGCGCGACGCCAAGGCACTGCCTCAGGCAGCTCTTCCCCTTCATATACCTGGAGCAGAAGACACAAAATGAAGGCAGGGTAGGTAAGTGGCAACAGCTGCAGCAGCACCCAGAGTCCTTCCAAACACACACACACCCAACTTCAGGTCTCATTTGGAGACCTTTTATGTAAAAAATGAGTAATAGTAATTAATTGATTTACTTGGGATAGCATAAAGCTTCTGCTTAGGGGAGCTTGAAATGTTAATATTGGAGGCCTTCTTGGTTTGTAGCACTGTATAACCCTGTTCAAGTGCACCCTGTGTACCATTTTCATATGTAGCCCACACTGATGATTTCTGCTGTTTCTTCTCTGCATATCTTCTACCTATAGAAATATACTGTAGGTATACAGAAGCAGCTTGCCAGGTGGGGTGGAGCTGCTGTTGTAGTTTATCAGCAAGTGGGTCACTGTTGCTTACCAGGA
This sequence comes from Rhineura floridana, assembly GCF_030035675.1. NCBI lineage: Eukaryota > Metazoa > Chordata > Lepidosauria > Squamata > Rhineuridae > Rhineura > Rhineura floridana. Next base: position 109,259,286 of record NC_084486.1, read on the forward strand.
GAAGAGGTGAGGTGGCAAGGAGGTCGGTGTGGTGCAAATGCCCTGGTGGAGCCAATCTGGCACCCCTGCCAGTGTGTTTGCACCACACTGACCTCCCCGACAATTGTCTCTCACCTCAACTATCTCTTCCAGTAAGCATCTGCTACGATGCCAGCTCAGTGGCTCTACCCCACCACTCCTGTAGGTATATATACCTGTAGGTATAAAATGTGCACAAGATTGGTGGAGTGTTCTAAGAATACTTTAATGTTCATGTTTGTGACTACTAATTAAACTTTAACATTACACCTTTTGAAGGCATGTGCCTTAATGTAGTATGTAGGAATTTATCTATGTGGGTCAAACTATGACCCAGTTCAATTTAAACATATCACCAGTCTTTCTCCCCCACCCCACCCCACCCCACCCCCTGCTTCTCCCTCTGGGGTTCTTTTACCACTAGGAAGTTCAAACTGGGAACAAAACAAGAGGATCTGTCGAAGTCTGCAGAGCAGTAAGAGTGTGACGACCAACATTCTTTTCTTAACTCAGAGTGTTAAAAAAAAAAAAGTATAATTCAAGAGAAACTAATGGTACATGTTTTGGGAGAAGTGCCAGAATTAATTTTACAGTTTTAGCAGCTGAAGATTTACGCACTGTTTTGTAATAAAAAATTCAACACAAACCACTCTGCACTTTTCACATGAAATCTTTCCTGGAAAGTTACAATTATGTGTTAAATATTTATTAGTTACTTGAGAGGCTGGACTAAATTCATGGTAGTGTTTTTAATTATTGAATGAACATCCAGGACAGAAATAGGAATGACTGCAGTGGTAAACACTGGGGTCCCCATAGGTAGGAGGCAAGCATAGGGTTCCAAGCCCTTTAGGAGGTAAACAAGATTCCCAAGCCTGCATTTCCCCCACAGTGCTAATGCCAGGGCCAGTAGTCACTTGCAGGAAGAATCGGCAGGTGGGAGCAGGGCCACTGGCACTGGGCCCGGGGCAAGATGAATGATCACCCCCCATCTCCCTAAATCATCTTACAAACCAAATGTTGCTACTTTAGGCTGCAACCCAATACACACTTACCTTATCTTAGGGTGAGAAAGTCTGAAAATAAATGAAAAGCATTTATCAGAATGGGATAGTTAATATGTTTATTAAAATGACACTATTCACAACTCCAAGTGAAAATAAACTTAACATTTTTAGTACTACTACATTACTAAACTACTTAATTAGTAGCGTTAATACATTTGAATGAAAACACATTGTTTATGACTGGTTATCAATCTATTCGTCTACAACACATCAACAGTGCTTTGTGGGCTTTTCTATTAGAAAATGTTTCAATTATATCATCAACGTTTAGTTTTCTTGCAAGTTTTGATTCACAGAATCATAAAATAGTAGAGTTGGAAGGGGCCTATAAGGCCATCAAGTCCAACTCCCTGCTCAATGCAGGAATCCAAATCAAAGCATTCCCGACAGATGGCTGTCCTCTTGAATGCCTCCACTGTTGGAGAGCCCACTACCTCTCTAGGTAATTGATTCCATTGTCGTATGGCTCTAACAGGAAGTTTTTCCTGATGTCCAATCGAAATCTGGCTTCCTGCAACTTGAGCCCATTATTCCATGTCCTGCACTCTGGGATGATCGAGAAGAGAAGAGAAATTCAATGGCCAAAGTTCCTAAATCTATGAGGTGTTCTTGACACATATGTTTGTGCTCCATAATGTTAGTTTCACGGTAAAACAATGCCATATATAGACATATATAGACTTGTTCCAATGTGAAGCTTGGTTTGCCCTTTGATACACCAGTGAACTAAAGGCAATGAAACAGGCTGGATGATGGCTAGAATGCAAGTGGCAAAAGACATGCTGTGAGACTGATCAGACACGAGTAAAACATCATAACTGTGCCTACTATGTGGCAGTGAGGGTGGTGAAGAAGACCCACTTCTCCGGCACCATCACATCCTCAAGAAGCCGTCCGGTGGAGCTTTTCCATATTGTCAGTGGTCTGTTGACATCAGCTCCAGGAAACTGAGCTTCAGATCCTTCGCAGGCCCACTGTGAGTTATTTGCAAGGCTTTTTGAGAGTAAAGTTGCTCCCCTCCATAGTAATCTTGATGCCCCATCCATATCTATGTGTAGTCCCCAGTGAGATGTCTGCTGCAACTGCTTGGGTTGGCAGTTGATGTGGCCTGATTACATGGACAAGGTGCTTGCAACAATGTTGTCAGCAATGTGTTCTCTTGACCCTTGCGCTTCTTGACGTATTAAAGCTTCCTGAGGGGGCTTGACCGAGTGGACCCAGGGTGTGGTCAATGCATTGTTGCAGGAGGGAGTGGTTCCAGCTGCCCTGAAACAGGTGGTAATCTGACCGCTCCTGAAAAAGCCCACTCTGGACCCATTGGTTTGTAACAACTACAACCCGGTCACAAATACTCCCTTTTTAGGGAAGGTGATTGAGAGAATTGTGGTGCAGCAACTGCAAGTACTCTTGGATGAAGCAGATTATCTTGACCCATTCCAATCTGGGTTCAGGCTGGTTATGTGACTGAATCTGCCTTGGTCGCCCTGATGGACAAGGGGAGTGCAATCCTGTTATTCTTACTCTATCTCTTGGTGGCTTTTGATACTATTCGATACTATTGACCATGGTATCCTTCTGAGCTGATTTAGTGAGATGGGTATTGGAGGCACTGTTTTACAGTGGTTCCAATCCTACCTTCAGGGTCATTTTGAGCGAATAGCATTGGGTGATTGCCTTTTGGCCTCCTGGCAGTTGTGCTGTGGGATGCCCCTGGGTACCATATTGTCCCCTATGCTGTTTAACATCTATGTGAAGTCCTTGGGAGTGGTCATCAGGAGATTTGGGGCAAGGTGTCAGTAGTACTCTGATGATATCCAGCTGTGTTTCTCTATAATAGCAGTACACTGATGATACCCAGCTTTGTTTCTCTGTAACATCTGAATCAGGAGAGGCTCTTCAAGCCCTGGGCCAGTCCCTGGACACGGTGGGGGCTGGATGAGGGTCAATAAACTGACTCTGAATACTAGCAAGATGGAGGTGCTGTAGGTTGATGGTTCACGAGTTCAGATAATTGGTCAGTTGCCTTCTTTGGATGGTGCCATACTTCCTCTTAAAGAGCAGGATTGTAGTTTGGGGGTGCTCCTAGATCCATCTTTGTTGCTAGAGGCCCAGGTGACCTCAGTGGCTAGGAGTGCCTTTTATCAGCTTTGGCTGGTAAGACAGCTGCTGCTGTTTCTGGACCAGGATAGGCTGACCACTGTTGTCCATGCACTGGTAACCTCCAAGCTGGATTACTGTAATGCACTATATGTGGGGCTGCCCTTGAGGTTGATCCAGAAGTTGCAGGTGGTGCAAAATGCAGAAGCATGAGTGCTCACTGGGGCAGGGTATCGCCAACATGTCACCCCACTGCTGAAAGAATTGCCCATTAGCTACTGGGCTAAGTTCAAGGTTCTAGTTTTGGTGTACAAAGCCCTGTACAGCTTGGGACCTGAAAGATCGTCTTACCCCTTATATACCCAGTTGATCGCTACACTCTGCAGGTGAGGGCCTCCTGAAGATACCTTCTTATCAGGAGGTCCATTCCACACAATATAGGAAGCAGACCTTTAGTGTAGTGTATGCTTTGCAATTCCCTTCCCTTAAATATTAGACAGGCACCATCTCTCTTATCTTTTCTGTGCCTAGTAAATACCTTCCTCTTTCAACAAGCCTTTTAAGTAGAGACCTTATCCCAGTCTGCATTTGTGTTGGAATTGCTTTTTAAGATGTTTGTAAAGCTTTTTAAAAATATGTTTTAAAAGATATTTTGTGTCACAGATAAAAAAAATAAAAATATTTGTCATGCACTCCCATCTAGTAGCTTTTTCTTTTTCTAACTCTGGTGTACTGTTCCTTTTAAAAAAGGTAGTAAATCCTTGTTGAGCAAATGTGAAGTGGACCCTAGTAGCATTGTAAACTGTGAACTAGACCTAGTAGGTCTGGCCTCAACTTGAGACCCTCAATGTGTATGTTGTGTTTTGCCGTGTCTCAGTCATATTAATAAATGTGGGGCTTATAGAAGATTTGGATATGCTGAGATTTAGCAACAGACATTATACCCACTCTTTGGTTTGTTGAGATACCAACATTTATTTATTTATTTATTTAGAAAAATATGTTTTTATTTTTTAGATATAACAACCAAAACAATGGCTTACAAAAACAGGAAATTAAGACTGTCTTGACTGCATCCTGAGAACAAAAGTATATTGAAAAATAGAACTTTTTTCTGCATCTAGATTAGGGATGGAAAGAGCTGTCAATTTCAAATCTTTCAGTTTCTCATTTTTCCAATCTTACATTCAGTTCTCCACATTTTTGAAGCAATCTGCTATTTTTCCCCAAAAAAATCTTAATGAGAATTCTCCAGTACTTAAGTGTGAATTTCTCCTAATAAACACATTTTTGTACTCAGTTTTGTGTTGGACTATGACCTGGGAGACCAGGGTTCAAATTCCCACATAGTCATGGAAGCTTGCCGATGGGGTTTGACCGAGTGGATCCAGGGTGTGGTCAATGCATCATTGCAGGAGGGAGTGGTTCCAGCTGCCTTGAAGGAGGCAGTGATCCAACCACTCCTGAAAAAGCCCACCCTGGACCCATTGGTTTATGACAACTACCGACCGGTTGCAAATACCCCCTTTTTAGGGAAGGTGATTGAGAGGGTTGTAGCACAGCAATTGCAAGTACTCTTGGATGAAACAGATTATCTTGACCCATCCCAGTCTGGGTTCAGGCCTGGTTATGGGACTGAATCGGCCTTGGTTGCCCTGATGGATTACCTTATCAGGAGAAGGACAGGAGGAGTGCGACCCTGTTATTCTTACTTGATCTCTCAGCAGCTTTTCATACCATTGACCATGGTATCCTTCTGGGCCGACTTGGTGAGATGAGTATTGGAGGCACTGTTTTACAGTGGTTCCGATCCTATCTCCACGGTCGCTCTCAGAGAATAGCATTGGGTGACTGTCTTTCCGCCCCCTGACAGTTGTGCTGTGGGGTGCTACAGGGTACCATCTTGTCCCCCATGCTATTTGACATCTATATGAAGTCCTTGGGAGCAGTCATCAGGAGCTTTGGGGTGAGGTGTCAGCAGTATGCTGACGATACCCAGCTCTATTTCTCTGTAACATCTGAATCGGGAGAGGCCGTGCAAGCCCTGGACCAGTGCTTGGACTCGGTGGTGGGCTGGATGAGGGCCAATAAACTGAGTCTGAATCCTAGCAAGATGGAGGCACTGTGGTTCGGTGGTTCCCGAGTTTGAATAATTGGTCAGTTGCCTGCTTTGGATGGGGTTGTACTCCCTCTGAAAGAGCAGGTCTGTAGTCTGGGGGTGCTCCTGGGTCCATCTTTGTTGTTAGAGGCCCAGGTGACCTCAGTGGCTAGGAGTGCCTTTTACCAGCTTCGGCTGATAAGACACCTGCGGCCGTTTCTGGACCGGGATAGCCTGACCACTGTTGTCCACGTACTGGTAACCTCCAGGCTGGATTACTGTAATGCGTTCTATGTGGGGCTGCCCTTGAGGTTGGTCTGGAAGCTGCAGCTAGTGCAAAATGCAGTGGCGAGACTGTTCACTGCAGCAGGGTATCGCCAACATGTCACCCTGCTACTGAAAGAACTGCACTGGCTGCCCATTTGCTACCGGGCCAAGTTCAAGGTTCTAGTTTTGGTGTACAAAGCCCTACACAGCTCAGGACCAGGATACCTGAAAGACTGTCTTATTTCTTATAGACCCAGTCGATCACTGCGCTCTGCAGGTGAGGGCCTCCTGCAGATACCATCTTATCAGGAGGTTCATTCTGCACAATATCACAGGTAGCACAAAATTGCAGGGATGGTGTCATGAAGACTAAAGCTGAGAATGAGCTAAGGTTAGCGAGGGATGCTAAAAGCAACAAAAAAGCTTTCTACAGATACATCCACAATAAAAGAGAAAAGAAATGGTGGCTCAGCTACTTCATGTGGACGGCAAAATGATAACAGATGACAAAGAAAAGGCAGAAGTGCCCTTTGGGGCAGAAGTGCCTAAAAGAGGGTCTATAACCATCCTGGCAAATGTGAAGTTGAAGTAGCAGGATTGCAATTTGAGATTGATAGACAAATGCTCAAGGAATACCTAATTACTTTGAATCTCCAGGACTTGAGGAACTGCATCTTATTGAGGGAAACTGACTGAAGTCAGTCTGACATTAATCCCTGGGAAAACTCTGGAGCAGATCATAAAGTGGTCAGTCTGTAAGCACCTTGAAAACAATGCAGTGATTACTGGAAGCCAACTTGGATTTGTCAAGAACAAATCCTGCCAGACTAACCTTATCTCATTTTCTGATCAGATAACCTCCCTATTAGACTATGGAAATGCTGTGGACATAATATATCTTGACTTCAGCAAAGTTTTTGACAAAGTGCCCCATGATATTCTGATTGGCAAGCTAGCTAAATATGGGCTAGATGGAACAACCATCAGGTGGATTCACGAGTTGGCAAATAATCGTACTCAAAGAGTTCTTATCAATGGTTCCTTTTCAAACTGGGGGGAGGTAATGAGTGGGGTACTACAGGGCTCGGTTCTGAGTCCACTGCTCTACATCATTTTTATTGATGATTTGGATGAGGAGGTGCAGGGAATGCTTATCAGATTTGCAGATAATACAAAATTGGGAGGGATAGCTAATACTCTGGAGGAGAGAAACAAAATTCGAAGTGATCTTGATAGGCTGGAGCATTGGGCTAAAAACAACAAAATGAAATTTAACAGAGATCTGTGCAAAGTTCTACATCTAGGAAAAAGAAACGGAGTGCACAGTTATAAGATGGGGGATACTTGGCTCAGCAATACTACATATAAGAAGGATCTTGGAACTTGATCCCAAGCTGAATATGAGTCAACAGTGCGATGTGGCTACAAAAAGGCAAATGCTATTTTAGGCTACATTAACAGAAGTATAGTTTCCAAATCACATGAAGTTCTAGTTCCCCTCTTTTCAGCACTGGTTAAGCCCTATCATGAGTACTGCATCAAGTTCTGGACATTCCACTTTACGAAGGATGCAGACAAACTGGAACAGGTTCAGAGGAGGGCAACAAGGATGCTAGGGGACTGGAAACACATCCCTGTGAGGAGAGACTGAAAGAACTGGGCATGTTTAGCCTTGAGAACAGAAGACTGAGGGGAGATATGATAGCACTCTTTAAGTACTCGAAAGGTTATCACACAGAGGAAGGCTAGGATCTCTTCTCGATTGTTCCAGATTAGAGGACACAGATTAATGGGCTCAAGTTACAAGAAGCCAGATTTCAACTGAACATCAGGAAAAACCTCCTAACTGTTAGAGCAGTATGACAATGGAACCAATTACCAAGGGAGGTGGTGAGCTCTCCAAAGTTGGAAGCATTCAAGAGGCAGCTGTTCAGCCACCTGTCAGGTATGCTTTAATTTGGATGCCTGCATTGAGCAGGGAGTTGGACTCAGTGGCCTTATAGGTCCCTTTCAACTCTACTATTCTATGATATGCAACTTTCCAAAATCCAAACAACAAAATTGTTTGTTTTTTCACAGTCCAGGCCCCCAGAGATCTGGGACCCAGGGATTTTGCCCACCACCACCCTCTCTTCAGTCCTGAATGGAGGCACTTAACCTTTTCCCCACCTGTTGATGTCTGTAAATGCCCCAACTTGCCCAGCAGTCATTGTTTCCTGCAAGTAGGCTCTGCAGCCAGAATTAAGCCTTGCTGTGGCGGAAGGTGAGGGACAGCCTCAGGGATATTGGCAGGCAAGAAATAGGAAGAGAGGAGGTTCAGCACTCTGTCTGCCATAAACCAGTCACCTCCCACCTTGCATCCCTATTATTGCAGTGAAGTCATCTTCCCAACCCAAAGTTTGATAATACGTCTTCATTTCATCCCTGCTTACAAAAATGTGAGTTTCATTTATCAACATTTGATGGTTTTAATACCAATTAATAACCCACTGACTAAAGGGATATTTAATGCTTAGTAATTACATATATGACATCACTACTGCATTTTAAATGTGAGCATGTAAACAGGTGGTTGTTATTATTATTATTTAGATTTCTTACCTGTCCTTCACCATAAGGTCCCAGAGTAGGTTTCAACAATGTAAAAATGCAAGATTGGAATCAGTTCAAACAATTTATAATCAGAACAACAGAGTGGTCCTAAAATAGGTATTTCTCAAGTGTCAAAGGCCAAAATAAAGAGTTCTGTCTTCAACAAATAATGAAAACCATACAATGAAGTTGCCAGACACACCTCTGTGGGGAGAGAGTTCCACAGCTGAAGCTCTGTCACAGAGACCTGAACCTCCAAGAGTGGTGGAACTACCAAGAAGTGGGACTCCTTTGCTGATCTTAACCCGGGATATGGTTTGTAGGGAAGGACACAGTCTTTCTGTGAAACAGTGCACTGCCTTTGGTTTCCCTTATATACGTTCCCTATCTTCCACAGTCCCCATAGTCATCCATCTCTGGCAGGCAAGCAAATTGATTGCTCTCAGACAGCTGTACGTATTCATCCCACTGCTGTGTGCAAAAGGCATTGTTTATTGGGCACGACTCCAGCACTGGCACTGTTTATAAGAAAGCCTGAGATGAATAACTTTAGAAGTTCTCCAAGTTGAGTCTTTGTATCCATGCTGTCCCTTCATGTGCATAATGTGTGAAGAGGGCTACAGACTCTCCTGAAACCAGCCAGCCAGAGAAAAAGCTAGGAGAGGAAGGAGCTGTTGTAGCAGAAAGGGCCCACATTGCCCCTGCCTCTGCAGCTTCCTTGATTAGCACACACACTTTGATTTCTCCCTGCTAGGGGTGAAATATCTCTGGTCACATCCACAACGCATATTTAAAGCACATTTATACCACTTCAAAACATCATGGTTTCCTCCAAAGAACCCTGGGAACCATAGTTCATAAAGGGTATTGACAGACCCCTCACAGAACTACAGTTCCCAGCACCCTTAACAAACTAGTGCTCCCAGAATTCTTGGGGGGAAGCCATGACTGTTATAGTGGTATAAGAGTGCTTTAAATATATGGTGTAGGTGTGGCCTCTGTCTCCATCCTTGGAACTGTGACTTGCACCCTCTGAGCAGAGCTCATCCTAATTTGAGAAGTACACCTGTAGCATATATAGCTTAATGAGTACCATATTTGACTTTCTGACAACCAAGGTTGAGGTTATACATTGTATCCCTCAAGGTGCACAATATTGCTTTGAAGTGTGTGCAACTGTGCATGTGCACAGAGTGTTCGTGGGAAAATGTCACTACAATGTGTCATTCCCCAGCATCCTTCAGTAATTTCATTTCTTAACATTTGCCCTCCTCAGAAGCTCTCTTCCAGCATTATAAGTGAAAAGATGTTGGCGGTGCAGGGCCAGGCACATTGGCCCCCAGCTTCCAACATGGTTTCACTGTTAAAATGCCTGAAGAGAGCTATGGTGAAATCAAGACACATCAATGGCAAATACAAATGCAATTAAGTTTTCATCTTTTTTTATATCTGAATCCCAGTATTGCCATGTGAGTATAAAAACGATACCCTCCAAATAATGGCAGGGAAATGCCATCTCATTCTGACACTTACTTGTAAAAAACGGTTGTAGAATCCCTCATTTCCTAATGGACCTTTGAGCTATGTCTGCATATATGTAAAATGGCCAACAGACTTATTCTGGAAAAGCATAGTGCTTCAAACGGATAGGAACTTCACAAATCAGAATAAACAGTCATTTCCCATAATGTTGACAAAGAAAAAAATGTTGCTTTTTTTGTTTTTAAATCTAGTTTATGAAAACAGGTGTAATTTTTCATTTGATTTTTCATCAGTGCTGCATCACAGGAAACACTGTATTCTGAAACATATATGTTTTTTGTAAGGACACAAGATATTTTGTTGTTATCTCTTATTATGTCAGAAAATACAAAATTAACCAAAATGAAAGTTCATGGAAAATAGTATGAAATCTTTATCTCAGAGCATTTTTTTCTGTGTTCAACCTGAAGTTGCATCGGACTTCTGAGTGGACATGCTAAGATTCCATCACTATTATATTCCTTAGGCTACAATCCTGTGCTCCAGCCTTCCGCAAGCTGATGCCCTCCAGTGTTTTGGACTACAATTCCCATCAGTCCCAGCCAGCATGGCTGTTGGGAGCTGATGGGAGTTGTAGTAAAAAAAAATCTGGAGGGCACCAGGTTGGGAAAGGCAGCTATGTACACTTAGCTAGTAGTTTTCTTCTAGTCAAGTCAATGGGGCTTTCCTTTGAGCAGACATGCATAGATTTGCATTGCACATCATTGTTCTTAGGACTATTTCCCATCTCATATTTATAAGGGGGAGGGAACCAATATATTATAAGTGCCCATCTTCTTCTACTCTTTCTCCCTCATCTTGTAACACTAATTTTTCTGACTTTGTCCATTTTGTAAACCTTCTGGTGCATAGGAATTAGGCAAAGGAAAGACACATATGTATTGATTTATATGTATAGTGACATTTATAGTTTATGGATGCTCAGAACAAATGATTTGATCAGAGAATGGATTCAAGTTATGAGGCCCAGCCTCAAGAATAAACAAGAGCTGCAAAATGGGGTTTGAAGGAGATTATGATGATATATCCATAGTAGATACTGTTCAGAGATATGGATATGAGGCATGATCCACCAAGGTCAGGTTGAACACTTAAATATGCTCCCATGCACAAATCCCCATGCTGTACTGGCTACACAACTGTGCATTTGGGTGCACATCTGCATCATGATTCACATCCAGATGTGAAGCATCCAACATCACCTCCATTCACAGTGCACCTTTTGGATGAACATACCTTCTCATCCATCTTGCAATCTAGATAAGAACCAACAGTCATATACGCTACCTTATTATTTATATTTATTTATTATTTATTTTTAAAACTTATATACCGCCCGACTAGCAATAGCTCTCTGGGCGGTGAACATAGATACAATAAAATACAATATAATACAAAACATCAGTCTAAAATCAAATTTCACAGTCTAAAAACAGCAAAGGCTAAAATCAAATTACAAACATTACAATCATTAACAAAAAATTAAAATGCCTCGGAGTAGAGAAAGGTTTTAACCTGGCGCCGAAAGGATGATAGTGTCGGCGCCAGGCGAACCTCCTCGGGGAGACTATTCCATAGTTTGGGGGCCACCACTGAGAAGGCCCTTGATCTTGTCACTGCCCTCCGGGCCTCCCTATGAGTCGGGACCCGGAGGAGGGCCTTCGTAGCAGACCGTAGTGTACGAGCCGGTTCATAGCGGGAGAGGCGTTCCGACAGATATTGAGGTCCCGCGCCATATAAGGCTTTATAGGTTAATACCAACACTTTGAATTTGGCCCGGAAGCGTATTGGAAGCCAGTGCAAGCGGGCCAAAACAGGTGTTATATGGTCAGACCGCTTCGTTCTTGTTAGCAGTCTGGCCGCCGCATTTTGCACCAGCTGTAGCTTCCGAACCGTCTTCAGAGGTAGCCCTACGTAGAGCGCATTACAGTAATCCAAACGTGAGGTTACCAGAGCATGTACTACTGATGTAAGATCCTCCTTACTCAGGTAGGGACGTAGCTGGGCTACCAATCGAAGTTGGTAGAACGCATTCCGTGCCACAGAGGCTACATGAGCCTCAAGTGACAGGGAAGAGTCTAGAACGACTCCCAGACTACGAACCTGTTCCTTTAGGGGGAGTGTAACCTCATCCAGGACAGGATATGTATCCACCATCTGATTGGAAAAACCATCCACCAACAGCATCTCAGTCTTATCAGGATTGAGTCTCAGTTTGTTAGTTCTCATCCAGTCCATTGTCGCGTCCAGGCAACGGTTATTGTATTGTACCAAGCACTCAAAGTAGTAGCTTTGACATAGTTGTGTATGATTGTATCTGAAAAAGCACTGTGGGATTCAAATGATAAATTAATCCAACAACTTGCAGCTCCTGAAAGATATTGAAGGAAACAGATCTATCTTATAAAGTCTACATGCTGTATATGAGGTCATCTTGAAAGTCTGAATGCGAATATATATGTCACCACGAGTGAGTCCTTCCAAGCCAACAGATTAAGTTAGGGCAGTTGTGGATAAATGCCACTTTTATGCCATCTATTTGAGTTCACCAGCTAGAACGAATCACAAAAAGGTGACCAGGACAAGAGGCAATGCCAGCCAGTCATAATTAATAAAGTCATCAAAATTTGCAGTCATCTGGTTTGTATATGAATTTGGAAGAATTCAGTTGGGCTAGATGATCTATCTATTCAAACATTACATAAATTCTATTCTGTTTGAAATGGCTGTCAGTGGTAAGACATAATTCCTTGTCAGGACAAGAAATTGTATTGATACATATGGAAGTTTTTAATTATGTCTTATAAATGACTGATAGCCATTTCAAACAGAATAAAATTATATGCAATATTTTAATATTTTACTGTAAACTGCCCAGAGAGCTTCGACTATGGGGCAGTATACAAGTATAACAGAATAAATAAATAAATAAATAATAGAAAGATGATCTAGCCCAACTGAATTCTTCTAGGTTTGTTTAGGTTGGGTTTCTTTCCTTTTTAGTTTTAGTTGGTTGTATATGCATTTGTCCAGATGAAATGCTCACAAGGGCCCACAAAACTGTGGAGCTGCCTGTGATGTGAACTAAAAAACCCAGCAGCTTTGAGAGTGCATGCCTTCTTTAACATTAACTACTTACTCTTAGCTTTCTCTTGTTTTCAGGTATGGAACAGAGGAGACAGCATTTCCAGGTGGCTTTCCACCAAGGTGGACACAGTCACAACATGTGAAACTAAACTAATTTTCAGAGGGAAACAATAATGTGCATGCATGTGACAACAGTTATGGGGGAAAGACCAAAGCTGAGTGGTAGTGCTTTGCATGCAGAAATCCCAGGTTCAATCCTCAGGATGTTCAGGTAGGGTGGGAATGTCTGCACTCTGAAACCCTGGCAAATCCTGATAGAAAATATTGAGCTAGAGACAGACCAATGGTCTGATTCAGTGTAAGGCAGCTTCCTATGTTCCATCTGCATGCATAATGTGAGGGGGTAGAAGAAAACTATTGGCAAATAAACAAGCTTCCCCCACCCCCAAAAACTCACCAAAAAGCCACAAGATAGGAAGTGTGGAGGCAGACAACGGCAAAGCTCTCTTGGTGGCAGAGGGAGCAGTGGCATATTATGTTTAGTTTTTAGTTTATTTATATACCACTTTTTGGCCAAAAGGCCCCCAAAGTGGTGAACAACATATTAAAACATATTACAAAAAAAATTACAAAAGAAATAACCAGTAAAAATATACAGTAAAAATATAATGCAACAAGAACAAAGTGAATTTTTTTTGCAACAAAAACAATGTTTTCTTTGTTTTCAAATGATGCACACAGTTACCACAGCAGACATGGTCTTAGGAGAGACATTCATTCTTATGTGCAGTGCTTGTTATGAGTGTGAATATGTAAAGCCCTTCTATTGAAAAATATTGGGTAGTATTCAACTAAATTCTTGAGCTCATAGAACAACTTCAATTTATGCAAGGGGATTTTTCATCCCTCTCCTCCCCCGCAACCTGAGTCTGCCTTGCATTGTCTCCAAATCTGCTCCAGAACAGATTTAGGGGGCACATGGGGAAAGGAGAGGGGGAGAATGTTCGGTTGCACAGTCTTTGTGTATAAGGTTATGTCATATCTGGGCAGTTTGCTCTGCTATGCCTCTTTCACATGTAGAAGTGACTGTGCTGATCAGTACCAGTGAAAACTTTTTGTGACTGTGCCAGAGGACAAGATGGCATACCCTTCCATTATGGCCCGGGTTTTTTACTGCACCTGTGGACTGCAGTCTAGTTTAGGGGATTCAGAACAGGCCACATGGCACACTTAGCTTTTTCCTCTAGCATTTCACTGTTGCCATCCAGTATGTGCTGCCTGAGGTGGCTGCCTCCCTGTAGCTAATAGTAGAGCTTATCCTCTTGCTTATGTTGCAGACATCAAATGACAAAACAAATTTCCCCTGTGAGGAACCAAAACCCATACTATTCTTGTGGAATCCACATTCATCAGGCATAAGATTTTGAGGTGGGGAATAATAACAGTAGTCTCATTTTGGCTATTAAAAACTCAGATCTGGGGTCTTGCTTTCTAGTGTAGGATAGTATAAGCTCATTTTCTAGGGTTATATCCAATTCTGTAGTAGTTGTGAGCATGCAGATAGACAGTATGTACTCTGTAAGTAAGTAACAGTTCTGATTCTTTTTAGGATTAACCTTATTTATCCAGAAGGCCCAGTGGAATTTAGACTTGTAATTAAACAAACTACATTCATAAATTAAACCAAATGGGAAGTGGAGACAGTGAAATCTCTGATGCGGTTGTATCTAACTAAATTTGCTAAGTTTGATTGCTATTGATGTCGTCATTTGCATTTTTGTAAGCCATTTTAAGCATATTTGTATGGAAAAGTGGCATATAAATTCAAGTAATAAATAATAAATAAAATAAAATAAGTTCTGCTCAGCATAAACCCATTGAAATGAATGGGTCCAAGTTAGTCATGTCCATTAATTTCAATGGGCATTAGATGCAACTAATAGTTTTGATATCCAAGGTTTGATACTGAAACTGAATAATGCAAAGTTGCTTCCAGTACTAATATTCTCATAAATATTAGGTGTCATTGCACTAACTCTTTATTACCTTGCTTTGTACCTAATTATTTTTCTACTTGATCTGCATGTTTAAGTTGTTATTCTTTGTGCTGAAAAAACATAAGCATATAAATAGCCTTTGGGATGGAGGGATTAAAATAATGTTTACACTGTAGAAGCAGAATGGAGTCCACATGAACAAAATACACAGAAAATAATTACTTTTGATATATATTTTTTAGTGTACAGACAAGTACACACCATACATTTAAAGCACGTGACCTCCCCCAAAGAATCCTGGGAACTGTAACTTACTCCTCACAGAGCTACAATTCCCAGGATCCTCAACAAACTACAATTCCCCGGATTATTTGAAGGAAGTTGTGTGCTTCAATTGTATGGTGTCTATGCAGCCTCCTTTACAATGATCCCATTTATACTATCTTCATTTTTGTGACAGAATCCTCTCAGATAATGCCCAGCATTCTTCAGGTGAATTCCTGCATTATGGCAACCTATCACCCATAGGTTGTTACAATCTGAGAAGACAGGATTTCCCTTGTGTTCTGATTTCCCTCTGAGATTACAGAGGGAGAATGCTACTGCACTGAAAAGCAATAAACTAACTGAAATCACCATACCCATGTTTACAAATGCTGATTAAATTTCAGCAATGGAAGGGCTCAAAGTGGTGAAGATATAGAACAGCAAAGTCTGCTTCTAAAATGCAGTCTGAATTATATCAAACAGAAATGATCCAGGATGCCCCCATTGAAATGTAGTGCATCGGGGGATGCTACAACAGTATATTGAGAATGATTTGTGTCAAAGATCCAGGTTTTAATGGCTTTGTCATCTCAGCCAATGAAAAATTGTGTTCTAGCTGTTGTGGATCGGTTAGTGTGTGGTGTAAATATTTAGCATCATTAATCCACCAAATGGCTCCTATTTCAGTTCTTCTGTGAAGTGCATCATAATCTTTAATACCTCTTTCCTCCTTGCTTCTGACGTTTCTAGCTTCATTTGTCTTTGTGTTTGCAACACAAGATTATGATACCTAGAAAAGACAGGACTGCCAGTTACCCTCAGCTTTGACTCTTGCACTGCCAATTCATCTTCCAGGTCTGGCAACTTCCTACAAACTTTCCAGGAAACTCACTTTTTTCAGTGCCCTGACTTGGATGTTATTTTTTGATGTGATAAATTTAGCAGCATGAGATGTCATAGTGTAGTGACAGCAGATGACTGATGGATGGGTAGCCCCCACTCATCTGTCAAATTTGGCCTGGCAGGGATGGGCAGATAAAGATCTGGCCCACCAGCCAGAAAAGTTTCCCCACCCCTGATTTAGTGGTATGTTGTTGAGCACTAGCTCAGTAATGTTCGCATGGACTGACATGGCTCTACAGCATTTCAGATAGGAGTCTTTCCCAGCCCTACCTGGAGATGCTAAGGATTCAACATGGGATCTCCTGCATGCAAAGCATGTGCTGAGCCATTGAGCTACAGCCCTTCCAAAAGGTGATTTTATCATTCTCTAGGCAACAACTTTGCCAGGAGTTGCCAGGGCTGGAACTGGGAGCCTTTAGTAATATGTGTGGGTGCCTTGCCAGGGTGAGCTGTTGGAACTGTGATGTCAAACAGCATCCTCCTGAAGGGAGTTTTTGAAGCCTATAAGTTCATTTTACCTCTTTTTGCATTTCTGAATCACAGAAACAACCAATAGAAAACTAGTGATGGGGCAACATATTAAAGCAAATTAATAGAATTAATACGCTCTTTCTCCTCAAATCTGTCCACAGAGCTTGGAAAAGTTACTTTTTTGAACAACAACTCCCATCAGCCCAATCCAGTGGCCATGCTGGCTGGAGCTGATGGGAGTTGTAGTTTAAAAAAGTAACTTTTCCAAGCTCTGTCTGTCCGTTTCTGGATGGCATCCTACTTTACTTTCCCATTATATGATTTAAATGGCAAGAAAATGATGAAGACTGTTCATCTAACATGCAGATGGTCAAATCAAAGCCTAGTTGCATAAATGGCTAACCAGCTTCCAGCAGCTTTGCCAGGCATGCATTTCAGATTTCTACCTGACCAACAATATGCTATTTACTACTCCTGCTGGCTGTAATTATTTCATTAAACAAATGGCAACTGCTATTATTGTAAAGTTGGTAAAGAAATAGCTGTAGTGGTTTCCTGTAAACTGGCTATCGTGTTTATCAAGTACAGTAATAGCTGGTTAAATGTTTTTTGAATTGCACTCCCAAACTCTTACTATAGTTTCTAGAGTTTAAGGATGAGGTAAATTAGTTCTATGGCTAAAGCCCTGGACCAGAAACCAGGAGATTATGGCCTTTAGCTAAAGCTCTGCTTCAGATGGGTTGATTTATTTTTGAACTTATTTATTTACTACTTTTATATCCCATGTTTCTTCCAAGGAGCTCAAGGCAGCAGACATAGTTCTTCTATTTTCCATGTTATCCTTGCAACAACTCTGGGAGGCTCATTAGGTTGAAAGGTAGTGACTGGCCCAAGGTCACTTTGTGTAACTGGTCACTGAAGACAGATCCTCATATCCACTGTCACCTCAATCCCAGTTAAAATATTTTGTAGCATGCTGAAAAACAATTGTCAATGCTATGAACATCACGGACTGAGGAAAGTCTAAACAACTCACACTAGAACATAAGAAGAGCCCTGCTGGATCACACCAGTGGTCCATCTAATCCAGCATCCTGTTCACAGTGGCCAACCAGATGCCTATGGGAAGCCCATAAGCAGGACCTGAGCACGTGAGCATTCTTGCCTCCTGTGGTTTCCAAGAACTGTGGTTTCTCCTTCCTTTTAAGCTAGTAGTTTTTTGTAGCTGACAGGTGGCTCTGTTTTGGGTACTATTTTCAAAGCATCTTTTGTTCAACTACCAAAATATGTGCTTCTGGTTTGCACCGATCTTCATAATTCTTTGTGTCATTTCAATTGCTTAGTTGTTGTTGTCTTTGTAGTATGCTAGTAAGTTGCACACATGACATTTATATGTGTAGCCACAATTCAGACAGCATGAAGCATGCCTAAATCACACTCAAATAAACAGGACTGCAGGGTTAAGTCCCAATGATTTCAGTACGGTTGAGGTCACAATTCTTTTTTCTGTTCAACATTTTTAGCTGAATGTGTGTACAGGCTCAGCTTGGAGTGTGATATATATTTATGTGTTGGGTATATCCCACACATGTGCATGAATGACTCATTGGTGGCCCCAGATTAGCTTGTTCTAATATGTCGAAAGCACCTTTTGACCTCACTGCGATAGGCCTATTTTGTATGGTAGCTTCAAAGATCCAAAATGATGATAGATGGGATGAATATGAACAGTATCACTTTACTGAGGAAAAAATCCACTATAAGGAGGAGGCCTAAAAGAAACATTCAAGCTCGCCTGGCTAGACCATCTGTAGAAGAGTCTGTAATCCAGTATGCTACTTAGGCTCATGTAAGGGACTTGTTGAAGCACAGTCGAATTTTTTTGTCTTTTTATCTTTGAATAGTTACCTCCAATGTCATATTACATTCTGTTTTTCAGACTCCTTTGAGGAAACATCAACCACCCATCCTGAGCTATTAGGCTGCTTTCCCCCTAACAATGTTTCCCTATAAAGAGACATTCCCTGAACTTCATGGGTTGCTACCAAGCAATTTGCCTGACAAAATCACAAGATTCATAACACCAGCCTCATTCTGGCAACATCGTGTGAACAACCTGGCCATTGTATTCTGTTCAGGTTCAGCCCCTGTATAATGCATAGCTGCAGTCAAACTTGAAAGCTACCAAAACTTGGGCTATCATGGCAAGATCAATTCTTTCCAGGAAAAGCCACAAATGAAATACCAACTAAAGTTGGAAACAGGATCTCTAAGCTACACATGCCGCTTGAGGAGCCATAACCAAAGCTTACTCTAGGAGCATCTTTAAACTGCAGACCCATTATATGATAGGGAAATACAACCCTGTCCTGTATAAATTAGTTGAAATATTCATCAACAGCACCTATGTCTTGTCTAGATTCAGCTTCAGTTTATTATCACCCTGCCTGTTCATTACTGTCTAAAGACATCCACTTATAATGGCCACTGCTGATGCTGCCAATGGCAGAGTACTAACAGGCCAGCAATAAATTCCAGGTAAATTCAGCTATAACACACACCTGTTTTAATGCTACATGAACAAGCCCCATGCTTGCATTGTATCTTCTCCTCTTGCATGCTCTGATACCTGTTCTCAGTTTTTGATTTAGCAGCATGTGTACTGGGCAAACTGCCTTCAAACCAGGATTGTAAAATATAATTTGAATGGAAATGAATTTGCAATTCTAGTTTACAGGCAAACTTTGGTTTGCTCAAAGTTAACCATAGTTTTCCCAGTTGTAACACCAGACTATGGTGTGCTACTTAATTGAATGTGTGAGGAAAATCAGCGAGAGAGAGAGAGGAAGGAAGGAAGGACAGACCATGCAAGCATAGGACTGTGGTTTGGTGCTATGTCTGAAGTCACTCTTAATGCAGTGGTACACATGTCTACTCAGAAGTAAGTCTCTTTGTGTTTAATGGGGCTTACTTCCAGGTATGTAGGTAACGATGGTGGCCTAAGCTTTGGTTTAGAGATGACACTGGGAAAAACAGTGTTCTTGTACCTTTAACTGATGTATGGTAGGCAGAAATTCAACAGATCAGGTCTTTTCTAGTATGGAAATAAAATTATGGGAAAAATTTCAGTATGACTACTCTCTGATTTTGTGTTATGGCATTCCCTCCACGACAGCCATTTTGTGACTGGTGCCCCCAGCACTCTCAAAATTTGAAATGTGCCCTCTGGTTCAAAAAGGTTGGTGACCCCTCCTCTATGTGTTCCTAGATGTATTTTTTTAATGTACACCTAATTACAAAGAAGCAAATGTAATGAATTTTTGTGTCATGTTGTCTGGCCTTTTATAAAAGCATGAAAAGATTGTGACAGCTAATTTATTACTTTCAGTCTCAGACGTTCTTGTCTTAAACTCGTTTGAAACAACTGGGCCAATATTGACTGAACTGTGGCATGAAAAACAGTGCAGAACAAAATCATGCATTTCAGTCAGAGAAAAATACTGCTTTTCTGAACGAAAGGAAAGGGTGATGTTTACTCTTACTGCATTTGTAAAACTTTGCTGAAAAAGAGATTTCTAAAATTTTGTGTTCATGTAATGTATGTTTATTAGCATCCATTTATTACCCTGCTGCTTGCAACAACAATTACTTTAAAATATTAGAAGCAGTACTCCAGAACATGCACATGTAACATTTTTATGTGAAGAATATGACAGGCAATCAATTTATGTGAGGGAAAACCCACACTAGACCCCCTGCAAAAAAACACCCCTGACTTAGGAAAGCTGTTTTGAATTATAATTTTTTGACATAAATAGGGGGTGCTCCCCATACACTAGGGATGCCAGAAAATCTAAAATTCATGCATATGACAGGCATATTTAACTCTCCAAAGGCAAATAACATGAGCTTAATGATTACTCCAGGAAAAAAAATGGGGGGGGGGAACCCTACATCAATGGAGTCATGCAGTGCACAATAGGGAGAGAAAGGGAGAGAGAGAGAAGCAGACGCAGATGCTGGAGCCTATTATTAAAATTCAGACTTATATGCGCCAAATGTCATTAAGTGACAGCTCAAACTTTACTTCTGAGTATGAAATACATGAGATGAGACACATATATAATAAGAAATTGTTTTGGGTGTCAAAAGCAATGGCAGCAAAACAACAAGAAAAACAAGAAAGAAATGTCTGTGCATTTTTTTGTTACCTTTAATCAAAGCAAAAATATATGGCTCAGAAATTAAAGAACCACAAAGCTCCCTTTTATTCATGATGGGAAGGGGAGGAGTGCACTAGAGACTTTGTTTTAATTGTAAGGCTCATTTCAGCTTTATGAGACCATACTGCAATCAGATATGCATTGCTTGAAAAGGGTGGAGAGATTGGCTGCCCATTAGCTACTGGGCTAAGTTCAAAGTTCTGGTTTTGGTGTATAGAGCCCTATACCTCTTGGGACCAGGATAGCTGAAATACTATCTTACTCCTTATATACTCAGTCAATCACTGCGCTCTGCAGTTGAGGGCCTCCTGCAGACACCATCTTATCAGGTGGTCTGTTCCGCACAACATAGGAAACGGACCTTTCGTGTAGCAGCACCTAACCTTTGGAATTCCCTCCCCTTAAATATTAGACAGGTGCCATCACTATTATCTTTTCGGCACTGTAAGAAACGTAGTTTTAACGTGGTTTTCCTTAAGGGAAAAACCCCCTATGAGACCCCAAAAATGGTCTCCTGTGGAAGACCCACGACAGAGACAAGTGTGAATCAATTTTAAAAGCTTTTATTTCGTACTTGCAAGGACGGGTGTCCTACCAGAAGGCAGACACACCCAACATGACATTGATACAGACTTTTATCCCCTAGCCCGACACTATGATTCCCTCCCCTGCCTCCTGATTGGCCAGAGGCAGGGTCTACAATCTTATCCGAAGAACGCCTTAATGAAGTCCCATCCCTATTTAGATTTCTTATTACTTAATTCTACATTGCCCCATACCAATATTTATTATGTAAATATTAATTAAGCAGAATATCTTTAAAACACTCCCATTATGTCAAGCAAAGTAAAATTTCCCTATAATTCTGTCAACTGAAAATCCCCATTTTATTATTAAAACCGACTTTGACTGCAAACAGGTTTCATCTGTCTGTGTTCCAGATGGCCATCTTATCTTCTTCTATCTTTATGGGTGAAAAAACCCCTTCTACCTAGCAACGTCTTGCCTAAGGTCAATCTATGAAACAGTCATTTAAAACAATCTATTATTTAACTACTCCCCTTTACATCAAGCAAAGAAATAAAACCTCCTCTAAATTAGCCAAGCATGAATCCTTTATCTATTTTAAAATTAAGTTTGTCTGCAAAGCAAACAGAGCAGCTACAGCCTCATAGCTTGTGGTTAATCATATCCTGTTCAGAGAAAAAGCCCCTTTTCGTTTACTTGTCTTAGCTTCAGCTTCTATAAAGTATCTACTGCAACCTATCAATTGAGTAATTATTTATTTTGAACAATAAAATCACATATTTTATTTATCCTTAGAATAGAAAAAGCAACATTTTATATACATTTCTCTCAGCACCTATCGAAGACCTTCTGTCAACAAGCCTTTTAAGTAGAGACCTTATCCCAGTCTGCGTCTACATTGGAATTCTTTTTTAATATGTTTTAAAAGATTTTTTAAAAAAAGATGTTTTGTTTTAATATATTTTAATGTCTGCTGTTATGATGTTTTATAGGGTTTTTAGTGTTTTTGTTTGCCATCCTGGGCTCCTACTGGGAGGAAGAGCGGGAAATAAATAAATAAGAGATTGACAAGTAGGTCAACATATATATGCATGGATAAAAGACAAGCAAACTTGGAATTTGTTCCAACTTTGAATTTTGTGCAAAATAAACCTGCCTGCCTGCCAAAGAGCCAGGGCTGGTTCCTATCTCTGGGAGGGGTGGGTGAATCTGTCATTTTCAGTTTCTCATTTTTCCATTATTAAATTGTTTCTCCACATTTCCACATCAGTTTGCATTAAAAAATGTCTTCATGAAAATTTATCTGCATTTTAGTGAGAATTTCTCCTATTATATACACATTTTGTATGCAGTTTTGCCTAATATACACTATTTTTGCAAAGCGGTTTTCTCTAATATGCTAACATTTCTATGTTATTTTCAGTAATATATGCATTTTGTGCACACTTTCCCCACTAATATATGTATTTTATTACACATTACGTGACTGGAGAACTGCATTCCAACATTCAGAGAAGTGCAAATTTTGAAGTATGGCTGTGTTTTGGTTCATGTATTGTTTTGGAAAATGCTAATCAGGTAGGTTAAATGTGAACTGAACTGAATTCCCCCCCCCATCCCTAGTCACTGGTGATTCCTTTATCGACAAAGACAAGGTCTGGGGGTTTCCCCCAGCAAAGTGGTAATGGAGATCTGCCGTGTGGGTTTTGCTATTGCCATATGGCTTTTGGTCTTTCAGTTATTACTTTTGTATACTTGAAGATTTTTCTAGAGCTCTTAAAATAAGGATTGCAAAACCTTTTGCATAACCTATGAAAATGTGAAAGAAACAAATTTTAGTAAATAAAGATATCTTGTCTGAAATTGTTGTTGCCTATTTTCATATGCTTGATGAGATGCCTGGAGCTTAAAAAAAGGGAAAATGGGCAACTAGTGTAAATCCAATCTCACCATTCCTTTCCATGGGAGTTGCTTGGAGTTCACGTGGCTTATGGTTAAACTCCACGTGAAACCAGACTACCGGGGTAAGCTTTTGCACTATTTATTTATTTGTTACATTTATACCCCACCTTTCATTCACCATGGAATCCAAGGTGGCATACATGTGGTTCCCAGGCAGTCTCCCATCCAGACACTGACGAGACCCAGACCTGCTTAGCTTCAGCAAGGTGGTGGTCTCATTTACCTTCAAACCATAACCTGGGACTAAAAAAATAACTTGGAGTTATCAGTTTACATTAGGAAGAATAAAAAGGTATTTCCTTACTTCTCTCAAATCTTTTACAAACACATATGCACATTTGTCTGATCCAGTATGCCTCTGGTTATAATTGCCAAAGGGCTCTTATCCTGTGGCTCTCAGCCATGGATGAGCAGTCTGAACATGAGGTGGAGAGGGCATTAATTGAGCGTCAATTCATGCAGCTTGAGTATGGAGATGGAGGAGACAAAGAGCCAAATGGCTCTAGCATGGTATTGGTGCCCCAGCTCCAGAACTCCCTCCTCTGGAGGCATGGATGACCACATTAATGTTGGGATTTCACTGTTGGATGGAAATTTGTTTTTTTCCTTTCTTTCTAGATTTTAGTGACTATGGTCAGACTGTTTTTGAACCTTGAGTCTATATTGTTTTTGAACCATGAGCGGCAGGGCTGCAGATGCAGTGGTGGCCCCACCAGAAGATCCCAGGTTCAAATCCAAGCAGATCCCAGGTAGAGCTGGGAATGTCCCATCAGGAGAGGTTACTGCCAATCAATCTAAATACAGCTAGATGGACCAATGGTCTGATTCATTATAAGGCAGCTTGCTATGTTCCTAAAGGGAGTGGCACTAAACTTCTTCATGTACTGGTACTTTCATACGACTCAGTTCCATGCAGATCCAGTGAGGGAGCCTATAGAATTAACTGCGAGAGAGAAGGGGGGAAAGCTGTGGAATAATTGCTAAAGCTCTTGAATCCTCCCCCAACTCTAACAAACTATAGCTTGTGCAAATGCTACTTATCCATTCTATTTTTGTTCTCCCCCAGCTTCAATTTTCTTGATATGGCATAAGAACATAAGAACATAAGAAGAGCCTGCTGGATCAGGCCAGTGGCCCATCTAGTCCAGCATCCTGTTCTCACAGTGGCCAACCAGGTGCCTGGGGGAAGCCCGCAAGCAGGACCCGAGTGCAAGAACACTCTCCCCTCCTGAGGCTTCCGGCATGTGTGGTGAGGCCAAAAGTTTTAATTCCCTAAACCTCAGGGTCAAATGCAAATTAGATCCTTCCACAGCATCAGTTTAGATTTAGGACAAATTTATCCAGAACACTAAAATATTGTGTTTTTAGTGTTTTCCAGTGGTATATGTAAATCCTGACCCAATTCCAAATTGAACAGAGAGGAATTCATCCATCATGAATGAACTGGCTCAATCAAGAACATAGTTTGCCTCCTACCTTGTAGATGGTTTGGGAGAGTTAAAATATCCTGACCTCATAAATTCCCACAGTAGAGTGACTGGACATGCTTGCAGAACTGGGCATAGTATTCATTTTACAGTTTCTTATCAAGCTGTGTTTGTCAGTTATTTGAGTGATGTAAGAAGGGTTCCATGAAGTACATCACTGGATATTAGTCTCTACCTGACTATTGTGGCTGAGCTCTAGACATAAATTGATCTTGACATGCAAAATGCAGCAAGAGCAACAGCATCAGAATTATCTACAGAATATCATTAATCTTGATATTGACAGGGAAAATGTTTAAACAATCCATGCACATAGGTTCACATTATTGGGACTGTTTGGTATTAAATCCTGGTGGCTAAAATTCAATACCTACTTACCTGGGAGTAAGCCCCATGAAATCCAGTGGTACTTATGCTTAGGATTGCACTGTTACAGCACAATGTTGAACATGCCACTGACATCAATGGGGCTTACTTCCAGGTAAGTGGGTACTGGATTTCAGCCTTAGTCTACTTGTTTAGAGTAGAATTCAGATGAAGTTAGACATGCTTAAAAACCAGTAATTTCCATCTGTACTCAAACCTTTGCCCTTTCATGTTTTAGAATGAAATTCCAGACCCAATCCAAATCATAACTCTTACCTCTCCCCCCAGTTCCTTTCTGATCATATGATATTTTTTATTTTTAAATTGCCATTTCATTTTTTAAAGCCCTCATTTTTATTTATTTATTTAGCTATAGATTGTTAGTGTATTGTAACTATCAGTTTCATAGTCCTGGTTTCCATCCATCAAGAAGTACATTTTCTGGTTTTAGATTTAGACATAAAATATTTAAATATTCCATTGTGGCAATCATTTTGTTATGAATAAATATGTTCTATAACTAGAACTCCAGCAAGCAGTTCAAAGGGAAATTTGAATGTTAGTGAACAAGACCCTGCAGCCTTTTAAGCTTGGATGAAAAGCAAAACTGAAAGCTGCCAATATTGAAGTACAATATTTGACGTAGTTGTTTTATCATGTTGAAACCAATGAGTGAGAGAGAGAGAGACAGAACAGTAGCAGCAGATATTAAGAAGCTACATACTCAGAGCCTTATGAGTGAGTTCCTGGTGCTTTGCATTATGTTTGATTGGGAATATATGGACCTGTGTAATATATGACCAGCTTTCAAAGATTGCATTGATTCTGCAGAAATGGGAAAGACTGGGTATTGTGTATGAATATTGTATATGTTGGGGCTGTATCTGTTGGCAGTGTTATATGATAGATTGTCAGGATCCCCCTGGATCTGAGGACAAAAGCAGTTTGCTTCTTCTAGAAATGAATAACCATTTTCAGCATTGCCAATTCAAATGTTTGGGAGTCCAGAGATATTAGGTAGTGCAATCTATTTCCTATTTCCAAACTTCAAGAGCTGGGTGAGTGGGTGTGATGTTAAGGCACTTACTGGAGTCATGCAGACTTGATTCAGGGCTTAAATTAAACTGTACACTCAGCAGATTTGGGAAGGAAATAAACAATGTGACAAAATGTGCTTCCATGGTTCACAAAAAGTGGTGGGTAAGGTTCTTATTAGGGGCAAATTGCTATACATTTGTGTTCAGTTTACCAAACACAGGATTGGACACCTGGACCAAGCTGTAAGGGCATACCATGCTTGGCTGCAAAAAGCATCCACTAGCTTTTCTTTGTGTGTGAGAACCCTAGCAAAGGCCAACAGGCTGCATATGGGAACCAAGAATCATGTGCTCTGAGTCAACTGTTCAGCTGACGCTACTGCACAATCCTTGGCTGTAAAAGGCAGCCTACCCCAAGTTCAGAGGCTTCCTTTGATACCCGGAATGATGAACAATGAGAGTTCTTGGCAGTCATTCCAGCCAGGGTTCAGATGTTCCCTGCACAGGAAATTTCATAGGCTGGGCCGGGCTGTCTGGAGGTCCCTGTGCTGTAACACCTGTCTGCTTTTTGTCAACTTTGCATGGCTAGGCATCCTGGCCACTTGACACTGTAAAAGGCAGCCAGGGCCACACAATATAGAGGAGATCCATTGTGGATGGCTGCCTTTGTAGCCAGAGTTTGGAGTACATGCAGGTGCTCTAAACTTGGGCTGAAAAAGGCACCTACTAGGCTTTGGCAGCCAGGGAGTGTGAGGGCTTGGAACAGGTCCAGCCCTACTATTAGGCAAAGTGATGCAACTGCACCAGACAGCAGATATTAGGGGGCAATGTTCTCCTAAACTAGCCTGCTGCCCTCGTGCTGCCTGGTGCTGTGTATGACGCTATCCCATTGAAAGTGTTGAAGTAACTGCCAGTCAAATCAATACCTGCCAATCTTACCTAGCTTCTGTGTGTGGCATGAGAGGGGTGGGTGCCATCTTGTCCTTTGCCTTAGGCAGCAAAATATCTTTACTTGGGCCAGCCCTAGCTAGGAGAAGTCTCTCTAATCTGAGCACAAAGGAAAGAAGCCCTAATCAAACAAACAAGATGACTGTAAATAAATTGGGACCCGATATCCCAGTGACACAAATTAAAATAATAGAAACTGATAGGGTAAAACTATTTATTCTCCTTTAACAGTCAGGGAAGCCAGGAATTAGTCTCCAGGTCAGATTTTAGTCTGAGCCAGAAAAGAATTTGGGATTTTGCAAAGGGCACCTCTCTTTGAGCCCCTGAATTTTGGCTATGAAGCCCACTCAGGAGAACTTTGCTAACATCTCGAGCTGTGAACTAATGGTCTAGTTTATAAAACATGTCAAATAAATCAAGGTTGACACTGAACAGTAGGCGAAAGCAACATCTTTAAAAAAAAAGCTTTAAAAACATATTAAATTGCAATTCCAACACAGACAGAGACTGGAATTCTGCTTAAAAAGCTTGTTGAAAGAAGAAGGTCTTCAGTAGGTGCTGAAAAGATAACAGAGATGGCACCTGTCTAATATTTAAGGGGAGGGAATTCCAAAGGGTAGGTACCACTACACTAAAGATCTGCTTCCTATGTTGTGCAGAACGGACCTCCTGATAAGATGGTATCTGCAGGACGCCCTCACCTGCAGAACGTAGTGATTGACTGGGTATATAAGGGATAAAACGGTCTTTCAGGTATCCTGATCCCAAGCTGTATAGGGCTCTGTACACCAAAACCGGAACCTTGAACTTGAGCTAATGGGCAGCCAGTGTAATTCTTTCAGCAGTGGGGTGACATGTTGATAATATCCTGCCCCAGTGAGCCGTTACGCTGCTGCATTTTGCACCAGCTGAGTATTTTGTACATGAGGCCTTCATAGTCCCAGTCCTTCACCACTGTCTCTAACTCAATTCCTTTAAAGATTGGATGGGAGAAAATGTGCACCTTTCAATCACATTTCAGTTGGTACAGGAGCAGGACTGATTGGGTTTAATCACAGTGCTGTGCAGAATAAAAAACCTAGAACCACACGCTATAAAACAGAATGCCAATTGAAAGATGCTGAACTAAACAACACGTTATGTCTCTGGACCTGTCTGCATGCATGTGTGCACCTGATAAAAAATCTAGGCCAATTTACAATACAGTTACGTTTTACAGTAGTGGGATATGCACAGGTGTCAGGATATAAGACTTCTTTATTTGCTTCCTCCTCCTTCCAGTATTAGACTTTTTCATGGACAGTAGAAATCTTATTTGAGTGGATAAAAATAGCACAGCATCAATTTTTAGGCAAGTCCCAATGCTAATCTTGAAAGCACTTTTCAGATACAAAGTGGGGAAAGTCATTCACACTCTCTCTCACTCACACACACACTGTATAATTTATTCTATTTATTCTTAGGGGAAGCAGAAATTTCAAAGGCACTTCAGTCCTTTATCTCAGAAGATTAGACACAAGTGGGAAGAGAATGTGGTAATTAGATGGCATAAGCATTCACAAGTGGCTAAAAATTCTACAGTGAACATATTGAGCCCAATCCACCAACAAGTTCCATCTTTTTGTACTGCTGTCAACGGGGCTTGCACTGGAGAACTTCTAGTGGATCATGCTCTGTGTTTTCTGAAGTGTGAATGTGCTAATTGGTGTGGATGAAAAACCCCTGCTGTTTATGTTCTTTCTTTTGCTAGAAAATACATACTGCTTTAGGTAAGCATGATTCAATGTATTTTTCAAAATAATTAATATTGAAAGGGAGCCTTAGCTTGCTTCCACAGGCAGAGATGAATAGGCATCTCCACTTCGAGCAATTTGGAGCTTAATTGGTATCAACTGAGCATGAGTCACTGTGGTGGTGCTGAGGCAAAGGCCATTCTAGGTTACACTGTCATGAACATAGTTTCCAAGACCTGGTAAGTATTAGTACCCCCCTATTCAGCAAAGATAAGAACCTCTCCTACAGTGTTGTGCCCATGCTAAATAGATACTGCAAATTGAGAAGGATGCAGGAGACAGATACAAAGATGGTACATTTTAGAAGATAGTTGAAGAAGGATGTGACAGAGAACTAGGGGTTGTATTCAATGTTACTCATAGTCAGGGTAGACCCACTAAGATTAATGAGTATGACTAATTGCATTAGTCCATTAATTGCAATAGGCCTGCTCTGAGCGGGTGATGTCCGACTAAACAGCTCCACTAGTTCAAAGACTTTTAGGGGCATAATAAAACTTCCCCACCCTGTCATCTCACTGTGTGTTCCCCAGCTCTGCTTTGGATGACTGGGGGAAGCCTCCAGCACAGATTTGGGGGTGCAGAGGGAGGAGAAGGTGGAGAAGTTCCATGGTGCAGATAAAAGTCCTTGCACTAGCAGCAGAACTGTTTCGTAGGATACCACCCGGCATAACTCAACTGGATACAACTGATTTTATTTCAACCTGTAAGGGGAAAAAAGATAAAGAGAAGAATGTCCTTAAAAATTATTTAAAAGAAAATAAGAGTAGATTTATTCACTGAGAACATAAGGAGAGCCCTGTTGGATCAGAACTATCTCCTTCAGCATCCTGATTCCCACCAGTGTCTAACCAGAAGCCCAGGGGAAGTCCACAAACAGGACACAAACACAGTAGCCCTCTACTGGTATTGATGCCTGTGATCCTGAAGGGAGCATATATCAATGCCATTTAATAGCCACTGACAGCCTTACTCTCCATGAATTTGACTAATCCCCCTTTAAAGCCATCTTAAGCTGGGCCCATCACCATACCCTCTGGTAGTGCATTTCATAGTTCAGCTATGCCCTGTGTATAGAATTGTGTCCTTTTGTCTGTCCTGAATCTTCTACTTAGCATTATGAGAAAGGGAGAAAAATGTCCTATTTGTTTTCTCCACACCATGCATAATTGTATATACCTGTGTCTTGTCCCTCTCTCTTGCCTTTCTCTAATCTAAAAGGCCCCAAACATTGCAACTTTTCCTCAAAGGGGAATTGCTCCAGGTCCCTGATCATTTTGATTGCTCTTCTCTGCACCTTTTCCAGCTCTATAATATCATTTTTGAGATGTGGTGGCCAGAATTGTACATAGTATGCCAACTATAGTTGCACCATAATTTCTTATAATGGCAATATAATATCAGCAGATTATTTTTGATTCCTTTTATAATTATAATAATGTGGAATTCACCTTTTTCCCCAACTGCCCCACACTGGCTCAACTTGAGCTGACAACCATGACCTCAAGAACTTTTTCCTAGTCGGTCACACCAGTTCTAACTCCATCTATGTATATGTGAAGTTAAAGGGCTTTTGCCTCCATGTCAATCACTTTGGACTTACAATGAACCACAGCTGCCATTTTGCTATGCATTCATCCGTTTTGGAGAAATCCATCTGTAGTTCCTCACAATCACTTTTTGTTTTTGCTACCCGGAATAATTTAGTACACTTAGCAGCTGTGGTAACTCACTGCTCACCCCTAACTCCAGGCCATTATGAACAAGTTAAAAAGTGCCTGTCCCCATGCAGATCCTTGGGGGACCCAACTTCTTACATCGTTCCACAGTTAGAACTGTCCATTTATTTCTGCTCTCCACTTCCTGTTCTTTAACCAGTTACTGATACATAAGAGGACCTGTTTTCTTATCCCATGACTGCTAAGTTTACTCAGGAGTCTTTGGTGAGGAACTATCAATCATTGTTTGAAAGGCCACTGGCTTATCAACATGCTTGCTGACACTCTCAGGAAGTATTAGTGAGACATGACATATCTTTGCAGAACCTATGCTAATTCTACTTAAGCAAGGCCTTATACGCTTGATAATTTTATCTTAAATACTCTTCATTGTAGATTGGACACAGAACAGAAATCTTTAAATTATTGGGATGTAGCATTACCAACATGAACATTAGGACAAAGCTTCTAAAGAGTGACCCAGCAGTGGCATAAATCAGCAAGCAAGTATTGACCTCATTCTGGGAAGGGCCTTTTCGGAGTACCTGGGCACAGCGTGGCTCAGGTATGATGAAAATTTTAGGATGAGGGCGGCTTTGAACCCCGCACTCCCTTGGGACATTCCGCAGCAAGAGCTGTGGATGCAATGCCTGGCCCTGGCACGCAAAGCCATTGGTAAGCATGCTGATAGTGGGCATTTGTTGGCCCGCTCTCCCGCTCCCCTGGTTTCTTCTGGGACTGTGGGGCAGGTGGCTCAACCCCGCCTGCTCTGCTGGGATTTCAATTCCCAGGGTCACTGTGGGAGGCAGCCATATTGCTTCAGACATGAATGTTCCAGCTGTGGCGCAGGCCATGCCATCATCAACTGTGCACGTAGCAGGGCCACTAGAGGGGGGAGCATAGGGCGGCATCCCAGCCGTGGAGGTGGTTATGACAACCCCCCGCCCACAGCTGCAACTGTTAAAGGCCAGCAGTCCCATTAATGTAGCCATATAGGACCGCTGCGGAATATTTAGCCAAAGGTTTTCAAGAAGGTTTTCGTATTCCTTATGTTGGCCCTAGGGTTCACCGGATGTCCAGGAATCTTAAATCCATCTCTGGTTTGAAAGACATTGTCTGTGCTAAATTGGAGAAAGAGATTAGGAAGGATAGGGTTTCTGGCCCTTTCGATTCCTTGCCCTTGCCCAACTTGAGGATCTTTCCACTCAGGCTGGTACCCAAGCAGGCCTCAGGAGAGTTTCACCTCATTCACCACTTGTCTTATCCTCATGGGGATTCAGTGAATGGTGCGATCCCTCGGCACCTATGTTCTGTTTCATATGCTTCCTTTGACAGCACCGTTGCTATGGTGAGGCGCTGTGGCCGAGGAGCTCTGCTTGACAAATGCGACATAAAGTCTGCTTTTCACCTGCTTCCGGTTCACCCTCATGATTTTGATTTGCTGGGTTTTTCTTTTGAGGGCAAGTTTTTTTGTTGATAGGGCCTTGCCCATGGGATGTTCCATCTCATGTGCGGCCTTTCAAACTGTTAGCACCATGCTGGAATGGGTGGTTAGGCAAAGGACTGGCTCGGAGAGTATCATCCATTATTTGGATGATTTTCTCTTTGCTGGAGCTGCTGGCTCTGATGATTGTCTTCAACTTAGGCAGCTTTTGCGTCCATTGCTGAGGAGCTGGGCGTCCCACTGGCTTCTGAAAAAACTGAGGCTCCTTTGCCAGTCTTAACCCTTTTGGGCATAGAATTGGATTCTGGACTTCAATTGTCCAGGCTCCCTGACCAGAAGCTTGAGGATTTGAGGGCGACACTGACCCAGGCTATATCAGTCAAGAAACTTACTCTTCAACAGCTTCAGGTCCTAGTGGGCCATTTAAATTTTGAGTGCAAGACATTAGCTCCCGGGACAGCATTTCTCAGGCGCCTGTGGGACGCTGCCAAAAGTCTTAGGGCTCCTCATCACAGAATCAGGGTCTCTGGTGGCATGAGGCAGGATCTGCGGGTTTGGTTGTCCTTTCTGGACCAGTTTAATGGTATTTCCTTTTGGAGGACCGAGTTACTTCTAGAGGCTGAGCTGCAGGTCCACTCTGATGCTGCCGGTGGCTTGGGCATTGACATTTATTTCCAAGAATTCTGGTGTGTGGAGTGGTGGCCTGAGGACTGGGTTGTTAGTGGCATCACTAAGGACCTGACATTTTTAGAGTTTTTTCCCATAGTAGTTGGAGTGCACATCTGGACCCATTTTTTGGCCAATAGGTCAGTTAGGTTTTGGTGTGATAACCAGGCAACTATCTGGGTTATCAACTCTTTGTCATCTAGGTCCCCCAGGGTCATGAGGCTGGTCCAGTTTTTTGTTTTACAGTGCCTTAAATATAATTTTTTCCCCTGGCATGGCAAGTTCCTCGCCTCGATAATAAGATTGCAGGTTCCCTTTCTTGTTTTCAGGTAGACCATTTCTGGGCACTTGCCCCCATAGCCAGAGCCACACTGGACTTGGTGCCTCCATGGATGTGGCACCTTGGAAGATCGAGGTCCAGCAAGCCATAGAGGCTTCATTGGCTTCCAGCACCAGGTCCAGCTATAGGAGGGCCTTTTCTCAGTTAGCAGCTTTTTGCCAATCAGCAAGCTTGGCTGAGGACTGGCCAATCCCGACCATGTTTTGCAGTTTTCAGTTTTTCTTAAGTTCTTAAACTTTTCTTAAGTTTAGTTAAAGGTTCAATAGCAGGCAAGTTGGCAGGCCTGGCCTTTTACTCCAAGGCATAGGGGTTCCCTGACCCTACTGGGGATTTAGAGTTAGGAAGATGCTGGAAGGCTGGGCTAGGGTGGCACCTCAACAGCCTGATGCACACTGCCCCATTTCACCGACTCTGCTCTTGGCCTGCGTCAGGGCTCTTGCAGTCTTATGTCACTCGAACTTCGAGAGTCAACTATTCAAGGCTGCCATGCTCCTGGCCTTTTTGGGGGCCTTCAGGGTTAGCGACTTAGTTGTCGCTTCCAAGTTTGATTGATCCACCAGAGCCTTGGGTTTTTCTGATGTTGCCTTTACTGATGGGGGTTTGTCTGTCCAGCTACGTAAATCGAAGACAGATCAGAGGGGCAAAGGCTCTTTGGTTTGGTTGGCATCATGTGAGGTTTTTGAACTCTGTCCGGTTCGCAACTTGGCTGCTTATATTCGCTTTTGCGGGCTGAACCTGGGGTTTTTATTGCAGCACAAGGATCAGTCACCTTTGACTCATTACCAGTTCTGGGCAGTGGTGAAGAAAGCCTTAGAGATGGCTGGTGCTCCAGCTGGAAGCTTTGGAACCCACTCTTATTGCATTGGTGCGGCCTCTACGGCAGCACTTTTGGGCCTGAAAGGCAGGTGTATTCAGGCCATTGGGCGCTGGAAGTCTGGAGTTTTAAAGAAGTATATCTGACCCTTTAAATAGTTTTACTTGTGTAAGTTTTGAGGTTCTTCGCTGGATTTTTGTTTTGGATTTTATTTTGTTTTTACAGGTTTTGGCGGGAGTGGTGAGCCTAAGCGCATCCTGATTTGTGGCCACAGTATTGTTTTCTGGGCCCTTCGCAGGGCTAGGGGGTCTGGCTTGGGTTCACAGCTTGGCCTTAGTTGGATTGCTCACGTTGAGTGGGCCGGCTGGCATGGCATGCTGTGGAGCCAGCTTCTCCCAGTCCTGCTTCAGTGGCTGCGTGGTGGCTCCCCGCCTCAAGTCTTGCTGATCCACCTGGGTGAGAATGACTTGGGAGTGAGGAAGAGCTTGTCACTCCACTTCCAGGTGGAGGAGGAGTTTGCTTCGATCCAAGCTGCCTTCCCAGGGGTGAGAATCATCTGGTCCGACATGCTTCAGCGCAGTGTGGAAGTGCGGTGCCCCCAAGCAGATGGAAAAACCGGGAGGAAGGTGAATGGTTCCTTGAGGTGGGTTTTGCTGGCTGGTTGGGGAGGGTTCATCCCCCATCCAGACATCAAACACTCTTTGCCACACCTGTACAGGGTGTACAGGTGTACACCTGTACATACTCTCTCTGATGAGGGGTATGACATTTTCCTTGAGGATCTGCGGCAGGGTATTAGGCATCACCTTGGGCTCTGGTGGTGGGTGAGGTGACCTGAGCATGGGCTAGGTCCCCTATGTGGCAGGGTCAGTGCAGGATTAGGGGGAAAAGGGGGCAAGTGGAAATAATTTGGTGAGAACCTTGAGGCATCTTCTAGAAGGTGAAAGGGGGCTTCCTCAGACCTAGCCATCAAAGTCTCAAGGCCAGATGCTGGGGACAGGAGCCCTCCTTGAGGACTGCCCAGATCACAGACTCAGTGCCTCAAGGCTGGAGTCGGGGGTGAGATGGACATGATTCCCTAGGCACAGATAATGTGCCGGCAATGAAAGGCCAGGAGTAGCTAGCTCACTACTCTGCGGCCTAGAGCCAAGGTTACTCGCTCAAAAATCAGACCTGCTGGAATTAAGTTCCGTAGCACTCAGATTTATAGGGGCCCGCACTGATCTTTTAAAATTATCCAGGTCCCCTCTGCAGATCTCAATCTCGAGGCTTGGCTTAATCCAGTTTTCACTTTCTACCTGTTTTAATTGGTCTAAGGTGCTTTAATTCGTTAATTGGCATTAATAAATGTTGCTGGTTATTAGCCCATATGCTTGTGTCTGCCTTATCATTTTGGGTGGGTCTGGGTGCAATTGAAAACAGAGTGAACTTGAGAAGTATTTCTTGGGAATGCTTTAGCTATAGGATTTCCTATTTTAGGAGTGCTATTGGAATAGATGATAGTTTGCTTCTTTCAATGTTTCATTTTAAAATATTTCTTTCCTCCCGAAACTACCACAAGTATCAGTATAGCAACTTGGATTCAGGATATCTTAAGGACCACTTGAACTCTTATATCCCAGTCTGGTCACTGAGTTCTTTGGGAGAGTCTCTGTTGGTGGCTCAGAAGCACAGCCTGGAAACAACTAGAAGCTGTGCATTTTGTGTTGTTGGCCCAAGCCTATGGAACTCCCTGGCAGCTGAGATTAGACAGGCACCCTCCTTGCTGAACTTCAGGTGCATGATTAATACTTTCTTGTTCCAACAGGCATTTTAAGGTTGTGCTTGGTGATTTTATTGTGTTATTTGTTTTTTTAAATGTATGGCTCCTTTTTATGTAGACCGCTTAGAAATGCAAATGATTAAGCGGTATATAAATGTCTTAAATAAAAGTGTATAGATTACAATCTTTTCATTTGTTCAGATACAATCAAGAGTTACAGTTAAAATTTGGCAATGTGTACTTGAGTCCCAAAACAAACATGGAGAGGTTTACCTTAGCCCTTGCTCTGCCTCCAAAGTTTAACATGTGATTTTATGATCAGACACTTTCGGGTGGCCTAACCCTCTGCATTTATGAGGGCTAAGCACATCTCCCAACAACAGTTATTCTGTCTTCACATCCCAGCTCTTACCATAGCTATAAGGAGTTAACTGTAGCTGAGACATCTCCCATAGTTCTAGCATAGTCAAGGTTGCTAAGCATATATGAAATCTAACTAATATATATATATTTTTCCTCAGAATGGGTGAGCAGCTACCAATGTCAATTCTCAATTGAGCCATTGAGGATGAAAAATGGTTGCAGTTCACAGGAACACTTTTACATCCTGAAATTATATTGAATCAATCTTTTTAGTAGATTTCTTTTAAAGTGGTGAATGCCCCAGCTTGAGTTAAGTTCACAACTCACCAAGGCCCAATTCACCTATTTTTCAAAGTTTTTTGGGCATGAAATGAACCACAGCATACTCCTGTAGGTGTTATTCAGGCAGCATTTTAGTGCATATGTGCAAGAACTGGAGTGATTTGCAGGAATCGTTCCATGCCTTTAAAACATCCTGTTAAAAACAGTCACAAATAGTGCAGCTGTACTTTGAAGTTTAAAGCAACTTGAAGGATCAAGAAGCATGTAAGTATGAATGACTTTTCCTATACAACAATGAAATATGCTTCTCCACATTTTGAATCATGGAGCAAAATATCCAGAAAGTGTCAACTAGCTAGAGAGGAAATTGGTATCTCTCACAAAATGTATGTGGTGTTTAAATATCAGATCCCAGCTCACAGGAGAAAATAGATTTTACACAAAGGATATGAAACACAGAGAGATATTGGTGCCTAAGGCAAGAAACCACCAAATTATAGATCTGAATTAATGAGAAAAGCTCAGGCACAATGTAAAATGTAGTGACTGGTGGTCAATCTAGAAAACAAATTGGCTCTGTAACATTCTGGTTTCATGGTATTGTCATATCCTGCCTCAGTTCTTTAAAATTTAAAGAAAAGAAATTTCCAAGACATCTTGAAATTTTTAAATAGATAAAATTGCATAATCATGTCACCTCGGGTTACAGTTGTCTATTTCAGTTTCTGTCAAAATTTAGCAATGCAATTGGTGATCAGGGTGATGGTAAAATCCTTTATGAACAAGTTAGAAAGCACAGGTCCTGATACTGATCCTTGGGGGATTCCACTTTCTATAGCCCTCCATTGGGAGAACTGTCCATTTATTCCTACTCTCTGCTTCCTGCTACTTAACCAGTTTCTGATCCACACGAGGACCTCTCCTCTTATTCCATGACTGCTAAGCTTACTAAGTAGTCTTTGGTGAGGCACCTTGTCAAAAGCTTTTTGAAAGACTAAGTACACTATGTCCAATGGATCACCTCTATCTATATGCTTGTTGACACTCTCAGAGAATTCAAATAGGTTAGTGGGACCTGTGAGGAACGCTATGCTGGCTCCGCTTCAGCAGGACTTGTTCTTCTATATGCTTGCTTAATTTGTCTTTAATAATACTATCCACCAGTTTTCTTGGGACAGATGTTAAGTTTACCATCCTGTAATT
Organism: Rhineura floridana; assembly: GCF_030035675.1. Classification (NCBI taxonomy): domain Eukaryota; kingdom Metazoa; phylum Chordata; class Lepidosauria; order Squamata; family Rhineuridae; genus Rhineura; species Rhineura floridana. The sequence continues at coordinate 109,296,628 of NC_084486.1, forward strand.
TCAGGGATCCCCCCTGGAACCCTTCTTAAAGATTGGCATTACTTTGACCACTTTCCAGTCCTCAGGTATGGTGGCAGATCTGAGGGACAGGTTACATATTTTACTGAAAACCTTCCTCTTTCAAAAGACTTTTAAGTAGAGACCTTATCCCAGTCTGCATCTGTGTTAGAATTGCTTTTTAAGATGTTTTTAAAACTTTTTAAAAAAGATGTTTTGTTTTAATATGTTTTTAAAGATGTTTTGTTTTAACATATTTTAAAGTCTGTTTTTAAGATATTTTAGAGTGTTTTTAGTGTTTTTTTTTGCACTAAAAACACTTTAAGACATCATAAAACCAGACATTAAAATACATTAAAACAAAACAATTTTAAAAACATTTTTTTAAAAGCTTTGAAGGCATTTTTTTTTAAAAAGTTAAAAAATATATTGTTTTTTTAAAAAAAGGTTTAAAAGCATATTAAAATGCAATTCCAACACAGAAGCAGACTGGGATAAGGTCTCAACTTAAAAGGCTTGTTTGTTTATTTATTTATTTATTACATTTCTACCCTGCCTTTCTTTTCATGATTGAAACCCAAGTCAGCTTACATATGGTTCCGAGGTGGTTTCCCAACCAGGCACTAACCCTGCTTAGCTTCAGCAGGGTGCTGGCCTTATGTACCTTCAGACCATAGTCTGAGACCACTGAAAGAGAGGGATCATAGCCTGGGACCACTGAAAGAGTGTTGACAGAGGAAGGTCTTCAGTAGGCACCGAAAAGATAACAGAGATGACGCCTGTCTAATATTTAAGGGGAGGGAGTTCCACAGGGTAGGTGCCACCACACTAAAGATCCATTTCCTATGTTGTGCAGAACGAACTGCCTGATAAGATGATATCTGCAGGAGGCCCTCACCTGCAGAGTGCAGTGATCGATTGGGTATATATGGTAAGATGGTATTTCAGGTATCCTGGTCGCAAGCTGTATAGGGCTTTGAACACCAAAACTAGAACCTTGAACTTGGCCTGGTAGCAAATGGGCAACCAGTGCAATTCTTTCAGCAGCGGGGTGACATGTTGGTGATACCCTGCCCCAGTGAGCAGTCTCGTCACCGCATTTTGCACCAGCTACAGCCAAACTCAGTGGCAACCCCACACAGAGCACATTACAGTAATCCAGCCTGGAGGTTACCAGTGCATGGACAACAGTGGTCAGGCTATCCTGGTCCAGAATCAGCCGCAGCTGTTTTACCAGCCAATGCTGGTAAAAGGTACTCCTAGCCACTGAGGTCACCTGAACCTCTAATAACAAAGATGGATCCAGGAGCACCCTCAGACTATGGAGCTGCTCTTTCAGAGGGAGTATGACCCCATCCAAAGCAGGCAACTGACCAATTATCTGAACTCAGGAACCACCAACCCACAGCGCCTCTGTCTTGCTAGGATTCAGACTCAGTTTATTGGCCCTTATCTAGCCCACCACCGAGTCCAGGCAGTGGTCCAGGGCTTGCACGGCCTCTGCCGATTCAGATGTTACAGAGAAATAGAGCTGGGTATCATCAGCGTACTGCTGACGCCTCGCCCCAAATCTCCTGATGACTGCTCCCAAGGGCTTCATATAGATGTTAAACAGCAAGGGGGATAAGATGGTACCCTGCAGCACCCCACAGCATATCTGCCAGGGGTCTGAAAGACAATCACCCAATGTTATTCTCTGAAAACGACCCTGGAGATAAGATCGGAACCACTGTAAAATACCCTCCAATACCCATCTCACCAAGTCGGCCCAGAAGGATACCGTGGTCAATGGTATCAAAAGCCGCTGAGAGACCAAGTAAGAGTAACAGTCACACTCCCCCTGTCCTTTTCATTGAGGGGATTGGGTTTTTAATTTATCCCTTTTATCTTGAACTGGGTTTCTTATTGCCAATGGGGCCAGTTTCAACCCTCACGCATGGGGTTCTGATCTCAAGGCCAGCCATATCCAATAGGACATTGTTCTTCAAACTTGGATTCTTAGATACTGTTGGACTGCAACTCCCAGCCAGCTTAGTCAATAGCCAGGGCTGAAGGGAGTTGTAGCAACATCTGGTGACCCATCATTGAAGAACATTGCAATAGGCAGCATAGGTAGCCCAATCCAATAAGCGCTATCACTATCTGGGATGGCAAAGTTCCAGAAGCTCCAGACCAAGGATGATATCCAACATTAGTCGTTAATTTCAGTGGGTCTCCTCTGCGTATGACTAATGTTGGCTGTAATGGTTATTATAATCTGGATATGAGAATGCAATCCCCCAAGCATGTGCTACTCAGTAGTAGCACTCAGTAAGATTACTCTGGAGTATATGGTTTGAAAATTGTCCTTTCACTTTTCCATTCTGACAAATGTCTCCCTTCCAACCCGCTCTTTTTTAAGTAACCTTTTCTATGCTGCACTTCAGCTAATTTTTTTCCTTGTCATAAAAGCCGTTTGAACCTGACCAAGCCCAAATGAAAAGCTCTCAGGGGAGTAATCCATATGTACATTTCCATATATATTAATAAGCTGTGCGGAATTTTTTGGCAACTCATATAATAGAATTTTGAAACGAGCTGGAGCTTATCATCTGAACAGTAAGAGCACAGTCTCCTTTCTGTCAAAAGTAATGGAATGAGATCATCTACACAATCATTTCTGCTAGCTGTCTTCATTTTCCTTTACAGGAAAGTGCACATAAATCTTGCTCTCCCTCTTTTGCTACAAAGCAGGCTAGGACCAGTCAGTCCCACTATTTACAACTGGGAGGATCAGCTAAACACTTTTACGTCAATGGGCAGGACAAACTTCATGCTATAAAACAGCAAAGGAAATTGCACGTTTGAGGGAGCGTGTTTGACTCTTAGTGATAATCTGTAGATAATGGCATGAAATTTTGTAGACGTCAAAGAAAAATATAACCAGCTAAGATGTAGTGAACTGAAAAATCAACAACATTTTTTCTATAATAAAAAATCTTAAAACCTATACAAGAGAGCGACTGATTATTTTCTTCACATTTCCAGTTTCTTTCTTTCTTTTTTTCACTAGCCCAACACAAATCCACCTAACCAATGTGCCAGATGTAGAGAGCAGATTTCACTACAGCAGCTGTGTGGAGCCTCAGGCCCAGGGACTGAATGTGGCCCTTCAGGTCTCTCTGTCTGGCCCTGAGGACTTTCCTTAGGACATGCCCTCTCCCCAGGTCACATCCATCACCAACTCTGCTCCACACTCTCCTTGAGGCCTTTTGCCTGGCTGAAATGTGTCCTTGAACTGTGGTAATGCCTATTGTTTGCCTACATGGAGAATGGAGTGGGGTATGTGTGTGTGTACAGAAATCTTTGCATTGTGTCAGCTGGAATGTAGCCTACATAATTAGAGAAGAGTCACATACATTTTCCTGCTCACTTTTGCCTCTGGCTCCAGCCACCACTGGCATATGGCTCCCAAAGGTTGTCCGTGAGGAAATGTGGCCCTTGAGCTGAAAAAGGCTCCCACCTCTGCATTAGAGCTTTGCAGAGGTGAAGAGGCTCCATGCATCCTAAAAGCCTGTTTCTAGTAAGTAGCTGTTTCTGATGCCTTGGATCAGGTGTAGTCAATATGGTGACTTCGAAATGTTTATTTATTTATTTATGTATTTATTTATTATTTGATTTATATCCCTCCCTTCCTCCCGACAGGAGACTATTGTCTCCATTTTGGTTAATGACTGTACCAAGGTATTGATAATCCTTGATAAATTCAATGTCCTCATTATCAACTTTAAAATTACATAAATCTTCTGTTGTCATTACTTTAGTCTTTCTGACGTTCAGCTGTAGTCCTGCTTTTGTCCTTTCCTCTTTAACATTCATCAGCATTCGTTTCAAATCATTACTGGTTTCTGCTAGTAGTATGGTATCATCTGCATATCTTAAATTATTGATATTTCTCCCTCCAATTTTCACACCTCGTTCTTCTTGTTCCAATCCCGCTTTCCATATATGTTTTATTTATTTATTTATTATTTCAATTTATATACCGCCCTTAGCGAAATAGCTCTCAGGGCGGTGAACAAACAAAGTAAAATACAATATATCATAATAAAAATACAAAACATATACAAACAAACAACGAAAAGCACAGCAAAAACAAAATAAATACTACAAAAATTAAAATACAGATTAAAAGATTAAAAAAGTTAAGAAGATTAAAATGCCTGGGAGCATAAAAAGGTCTTTACCTGGCGCCGAAAAGATGGAAGTGTAGGTGCCAGGCGTACCTCTTCGGTGAGGCTGTTCCACAACTCAGGGGCCACCACAGAAAAGGCCCTAGATCTCGTAACCACCCTCCGGGCTTCCCGATGGGTTGGTACCCGGAGGAGGGCCTTAGATTCTGAACGAAGTGAGCGGGTAGGTTCATAGCGAGAGAGGCGTTCCACAAGGTATTGAGGTCCCACGCCGTGTAAGGCTTTATAGGTCAAAACCAGCACCTTGAATCTCGCCCGGAAGCAAATAGGAAGCCAGTGCAGACGCGCCAGGACAGGTGTTATATGCGAAGACCGACTGGTCCTCGTCAATAATCTGGCAGCTGCGTTCTGCACCAGCTGAAGCTTCCGAACTGTCTTCAAAGGCAGCCCTACGTAGAGCGCATTACAGTAATCCAATCTTGAAGTTACCAGAGCGTGGACAACGGAGGCGAGGTCATCCCTGTCCAGATAGGGGCGTAGTTGGGCTACCAGATGAAGATGGTAAAACGCATTCCGTGCCACCGAGGCCACTTGGGCCTCAAGAGACAAGGAAGAGTCGAGAAGAACCCCCAAACTACGTACCTGTTCTTTCAGGGGGAGTGTAACCCCATCCAGAACAGGGTAAGCATCCACCATTTGAGCAGGGAAGGCGTTCACCAACAATGTCTCGGTCTTGTCTCAGTTTATTAGCTCTCATCCAGTCCATTATCGCGGTCAGGCAATGGTTCAGCACATCAACAGACTCACCTGAGGAAGATGAAAAGGAGAAATAGAGCTGCGTGTCATCAGCGTACTGATGGCAACGCACTCCAAAACTCCTGATGACCGCACCCAGCGGCTGCATGTTGAAAAGCATGGGGGACAAGACCGATCCCTGGGGGACTCCACAATGGAGAGTCCATGGTGTCGAGTGATGTTCCCCAAGCACTACCTTCTGGTGACGATCCGCGAAGTAGGAGCGGAACCACTGCCAAGCAGTGCCCCCGACACCCAACTCTGCGAGTCTCCCCAGAAGGATACCATGGTCGATGGTATCAAACGCCGCTGAGAGATCAAGGAGAATCAACAGAGTCACACTCCCCCTGTCCCTCTCCTGACAAAGGTCATCATACAGGGCGACCAAGGCTGTTTCGGTGCCAAAACCGGACCTGAAACCGGATTGAAACGGATCTAGATAATCGGTTTCATCTAAGAGCGCCTGGAGTTGGCTGGCAACCACCCGCTCCAAAACCTTGCCCAAAAAAGGGACATCCGCCACCGGTCTATAGTTATTCAGATTATCTGGGTCCAAGGAGGGTTTCTTTAAAAGAGGTCTCACTACTGCCTCCTTGAGGCTACCAGGGACTACTCCCTCCCTCAAGGAGGTGTTAACCACTTTCTTGGCCCAACCGGTGGTCCCAGCCCTGCTAGCTTTCACTAGCCAAGATGGGCAAGGATCCAGAACAGACGTGGTTGCCCGAACCATTCCAAGCACCTTGTCCACTTCCTCGAGCTGCACCAACTGAAACTCATCCAATAAAGAAGGACAAGGCCGTGCTCCGGACACTTCAATGGATTCATCTGTCACAACATCAGAGTCAAGGTCCCTGCGGATACATGCGATCTTATCTTGAAAGTGTCCAGCAATTTCGTTGCAGCGGGTCTCAGATGTTTCCATAGTATCGTGGGGGCCAGAGTGTAAGAGCCCTCGCACGACTTTAAAAAGCTCCGCTGGGCGGCATAAAGATGATCTAACAGAGGCAGCAAAATAGAGCTTCTTTGCTGTCCTTACCGCTTTTGTATACAACTTATTGGTGGCACTTACCAAAGCATAGTTGTATCCACTGGGAGTTTTCCTCCATCTGCACTCCAGCCTCCTCCTCTCTTGTTTCATCGCTCTCAGCTCCGGAGTATACCACGGAGCTGTATGAGCTCTACACCAGAGGGGGCGCGCGGGAGTGATCATGTCAATAGCCCAGGTCATTTCCGTATTCCACAGTGCGACCAGGGCCTCGACAGGAGCACCGGTCCTATCAGCCGGAAAATCTCCCAGAGCCCTCTGAAAACCTACGGGATCCATCTGGCTCCGGGAGCGGATCAACTTAATAGATCCTCCACCTTTGCAGAGGGAAAGAGCCGCTGTGAGTCTAAATCTCAACAAGCGGTGATCTGTCCATGACAATGGGGTAGATGAATAGCACCCCACCACCAGATCACCATCTCCATGTCCAGTGGCGAAGATCAGATCAAGAGTATGTCCCGACACATGCGTTGGGCCAGTAGAAAATTGAGACAGCCCCATTGTTGTCATGGAGGCAATGAAGTCCTGAGCTGCGCCAGATAAGACAGTCTCGGCATGGACGTTGAAATCCCCCAGTACCAAAAGTCTAGGGGATTTCAACAGCACCTCCGAGACTATCTCTGTCAGCTCAGCTAAGGAAGCTGTTGGGCAGCAAGGTGGACAGTACACCAACAGTATTCCTAGTCTGTCTCCCTGGCCCAATACAAGGTGGAGACATTCCAGACCAGTTGCCGTCTGGACAGGGTGCTTGGTGAGAGGAAAAGAACTCCTATAGACCAGGGCGACCCCCCCTCCCCGGCCCTCAGATCTACCACAGTGCTGAACCAAATACCCGGGTGGACAAAGCTGGGAAAGAGCAACTCCTCCCTGATCAGCCACCCAGGTCTCGGTTATACATGCCAGGTCGGCACCCTCCTCCAGGATTAAATCATGGACAAGTGAGGATTTATTATGTACCGACCTGGCATTCAAAAGCAGCACTTGGAGATCTGAGAGCTGGCTGATAGGACAACCAGCAATCCTGTGGATATGAGGAGAACCGGAACAAGGCACAGACACAATTTGTCTGGGACGAGTTCCCCTTACCTGGCCTGTTCTCCTCCTAACACCATACCTCCCATTACCCGTCACTACGTTAATTGGGGCCCCCGAAAGCCCCCCCAGGAAGGATGGAATCTTTTCTCCCAGGCACATGTTAAAAATACACAAATCCACACAGACAAGCAAACATACAAAACATTCACCCCACATTTAACCCACACCCCCCCAACAAACAACATTAAAAATTAGTTAATCCTCTTCAAGCAGCGATGGCAGTCTCGAGCCCCCCATCCAAAAGCAAACCGCAGTAACGGCACCAGGACATCAGCACAGCACCAAGCAGTAACAGCAGCACCCACACGCGAACAAAAAGCGGCGAAGGTAGCAAAGATGTAAGCCGCAATGGTAGTGTCCTGGGCAGCGGCACGGCCATCAGCGATAATAAAAACGCCTGCAACCCACGGCGGCGATGGCGGCGACAACAGGCCACAGCGACAAAGTCCACCGGCAGCAGCACGGCCCCCCCGGCGATGACAACGCCCCGCGCGCAAGCGGGCGGCGGCAGCAATGGCAGCAGGACGGGTCACAGCGGAATCCCCAGCAGCGACACACCCCTCAGCAACAGCGACAACATCCGCATGCAAGCTGGCCGACAGCGGCGGCGCGGGCCGCGGCGACAGAGTCCCCAGCAGCGACACGCCCCCTAGCAGCAGCGACAGCGTACAAGCGGGCAGACGACGGCAATGACGGCGTGGGCCGTGGCAACGGAGTCCTCCGCGGCAGCGCGCCCCCCGGCAACGACGACAACGCCCACACGCAAGTGGGCCGGCGATGACAACGACGGTGGCACAACGATGGCGGGCAGGCGAACAGGCAGCAGCAACGGCAGCAACGCAACGCCGCCGGCAGCAGGGCCCAAACAGGCCGCAACAATGCACACACACACACAACAGCAGCAGCGAAGGCCGAAACGACGTTGAATTGCTTTGGAATAATTACAGTTGCTGAGTGCCCAGCTGCCTGTAGCTTTCCCTCAGTGCTCAGTTCTCTATATGTTCTGCATATAGATTAAATAAATAGGGTGATAAAATACACCCCAGAAGAAAATCACCCTGTGCTTCATAGATTACAGCAAAGCCTTTGACTGTGTAGATCATGAAAAACTATGGAATGCTTTAAAAGTAATGGGGGTGCCACAGCATCTGATTGTCCTATACTCTGGACAAGAGGCTACTGTAAGGACAAAATATTTTGTAGTTGCTTGATTGAAAATGTCCCATTCCTGTCCATTTTAATTCACTCACATCAAGTATTGTAATGTTGATACATTCAGTTTCTTGCTTGACAATTTCTAACCTTCCCTGGTTCAGGCTTCTCACATTCCATGTTCCTATTGTGTACGTCGTACAACTCCAGACTCTCCTTTTGCATCTGTGCACATCAGCCTCTGGGCTTCCATTCGGCTTTGACCCACTGGTGTTATTAGTCACAGTGCTACTTGTACTTGTCCATTGTTCTTCCCCAGAAGCTCGCTTCTGGCAACTTCAGGGGCACTGAAAAAATGAACATGTAAATGTCACAGAAATAAATACAGACCATAATACAGATAAATATAGATATAGTCATTAATAATAATAGGATTATAATAGAACAACCTATGATTATTAATTTTTAAAAGAAAAACTTATCATGCATGGAACAAACCATAAAACAGGAATGGCTAATCTGTGGCACTTCAGATGTTGCTGGATTCCACCTCCCATCAGCCCAAGTCAGCTGGGCCAAAGATCATGGAAGATGGGAGCTGCACTCCAACCTCTGGAGACTGTATAAATGGTAACAGTATAATAAAAACTGATGCCTGTCATACCAAACATACTTGAAGTACACTACTACTACTGCTACTACAACAACAACAACAACAACATCCTAAATTTCTCACTGAAAAATGTAATGCAAATTCCTTAGTATGTATAGATCTATATGCAGTATGTGGATAGCCTTATTTAAAAAGCTGGAATCTCACTGATGAGTTGTTTTGAAGAGTGACTGTGAGGTCAGCTTGCTTTTTGGTGGGATTTCAGCTTTTTTCAGGGTGACACACATAGTTGTGATGGCTTAGTGCATGTTCTGTTGGATTGGGACAGTGTGAGAAGAAGACATCTGGTGGGTTATTCTGGAATGACTTCTCTGTGGAAATTAGGCAGGTGCTGACTCCGGATGGTTTCCACCAGAAGTTAAAACTACATTTATTTACCTAAGCATTTGATTATATGTTTGTTGCATATTATCTTTATTTTATACTTCTATGATGTGAATCTCTTTGATAGTTCTCTCAGAAGTGAGAAATGGTACAAAATGTTCCTAATAAAAACAAACCAATAAATAAATAATCCTTCAGAGAAGACATCCGATGGAATGTTCTGGATGATTTCTGAAGAAGCACCAATCTGGTCTGCACATTGTAAAATAAATGTGAAAATAAATTTCATGGGTGTTTGGGTTGGGAGTGGTGGTAAGTGAAATGCAAACTGCAAACAAAATCTGAATTTATGCCTGATGTAACAACAATGTGGGTATTTAACTAAAATATAGTAGAGGCAATTAAGCTGCAATCCAAGACATGTCTACTCAGAAGTAAGCTCCATTGCGTTCAATATGACTTATTCTCAGGTAAGTGTGTATTGGATTGCAGCCTTAGTTGAGATTATAGTGTTGTATTTGACTAAGTTCTACTCAGAGTAGACCCACTGATATCAGTGGACCTAAATTAGTCCATTGGAGTTTTATAATGAACACATTTTTAAGACAGAAACTATTTTTTCCCTGAATCAAAACTAATATTATAAATGGATTAGAACTACCTCTTGTAAACACCATGGCATCCCTGAAATGCTAGACTGTATTCAAGCTGTCAAAGCAATTTCTGTAATTAAGCAGTAACTCACTTAACAAGAGAGTTAAAATTTTGTTAGCCATCCAAACAACTCTATTAGCTTCATATACCTATACATACATGTGTATTTATCTTATTTACAGCTTAGGTGGTGAAGTTGTGAGAGGAAATGAAGGAAGCTACGTTGGCAAGCATTTCCGCATGGGATTTATGACAATGCCTGCCCCTCAGGACAGACTGCCACATCCTTGTTCTAGTGGTTTTGCCGTGAGATCCCAGTCGCTTCATTCTGTTGGAGGTACCGATGATGAAAGCAGTAGCTGCTCTCGCAAGCAACCACCACCAAAACCTAAACGAGATCCCAATACCAAGCTAAGCACATCCTCTGAAACAGTAAATGCTGGAACAACTAAGAGTGCAAAGCTGCCAGACCGGACTGAAGGTAAATGCTACACCTCCATTTACTCTTGGAGATAATATTAAATGTTCACTTGTTGATGGTGTATCCCTCAAACTTCAAGGAGGTTCTGTGCTTGGGCAGTCTACAAGTTCTGTCACCAAAATGCATGTAAGTGTATTTCTCATCCAATCCTAGCCAAAGATAAATTCTACCATTAGAAGTGAATATTTGCTGCCAGTTCAAATTTCAGAATTTAGAACAAGCTCCTGTTTCTTCATGAAGATTTTAAAGTTGAGTTTAACCTTATTTATTAATTTTATTGAGAGTGACTAAAAACTATTCTAAAATAAAGACAGAATTTTCCTGAAATTCTGTAAAGCCATATGGGAGCATCAAGCTCCATTCCGCTTCTGAGATATCTTGAGATACAAGATGTGCTGTAAATAGTGTTATGGTAACCCTAGTAATTCTATAATTATACAGCCACAAGAGTGGCTGTATACTATAGTCAGCATGGATTTTTTGCATTCTGCAATGTTATATTGAAAATACCCCATGCCATTCTAATGCTTCCCATAAGCTCATTTCAAAACAAAACCTTACAAAATTTATAGTTCTGAACTCAGAAACGCTTGCTTAACAACCCTGTCAATTTTCATGGTGATACACAAAACAGTCAGAGAGAATAGAGAGTTCAAAGTGTAAAAAGAGAGAGAAAAACAGACCCCTTTTGGACTTTTTTCTGTTGGAGTTCTCATAATCTGTTGAAATTCATTAAAAATCAGCCATGTTCACAGAGCACCTGTAATCCTATTACTGACCTTGCCCCATACTCTGACCTTCATCTTCTGCAGTTTAAAAGTTAAATGCCTGGCTGATTTTTAATTAATTTAAGAAATTTTACATTGAACTGAATGATAATGGTGGGTGTGCTCAGTAAGAACCAACTGTCAGTGTCCTAAAAACCAGGTTCACAGCTAATTGCCTAATCAGGGGGCCACACCCACACCAGATTTCCATTTCACTTGAGACAGTCATGGCTTCCCCCATAGAATCCTGGGAAGTGTAGTTTGTGAAGGTGCTGAGAGGAGACTCCTATTCCCTTGACAGAGCTCCAGTGGTCAGAGTGATTTAACAGTCAGCCGCTCTGACTGAAGCTCTGTGAGGGGAACAGGGCATCTCCTAGCAACTCTCAGCACCCTTCACTAACGACACTTTCCAGGATTCTTTGGGAAAAGCCATACTAACTAAAGGGAAATAAAGGTCTGGTGTGGATGTGGCCAGGGACAGCTTTGGTTTAAATTTGGGTGGGATGCTACATGTGCCTGCTGTAGAATAAAAAGATGGGGGAGATCCTGAAAAAGAATGATACTGTTCACAATGTTTTCCTTTTGGAAAGGAAAGGGGCTTCCCCTCTGCCAAGTGCCCACCCATTCAATCTCCTCCCTTCCCCATTCCTCCCTCCCTCTCCCCTTCCTGCCCTCCTCCTCCCCCCCACCCCTCCCCCAGATCAGTTTCACCTATCTTAAGCATGATTGCACGAGAGTAAATTGCATGAGAGTAAACTCAAAAAGCATGCAAATGATCAAACCTGCCCTCCCCTCTTTTTCCTCCTTCTCCCTCCTATCCCCTCCCTCTTGCCCCTTCCCTCTTCCTTCCTTCACCCCTCTCTTCCCCTCCCCATCCCCTTCCAATGCCCTCCCCCTCCCCCTCCCTCATGGTCAATTTCACCTATCCTAAGCATGAGCACAGGGAGTAAATCCCACTGAACTCAATAAACATGCAAATGATCAAACCTGCCCTCCTCTTCCCCCTCCTGCCTGCTCCCCTCCCCATCCCCTGTGTTCAGTTTTCATGGAGCTCAGGTTGGCATGCATAATTGCCCTCCACATTTTGTCTTAATAATAACCTTGTGAGGTAGAGTAGGCTGACAGATAGTGATGGGCCCAAAGTCCTTACTAGGTAGTAAGCATCATGCCCAGTGGGATGGGTGTGAAGAATAAAATTAATAACCCAAATGTGAAGTATGGTGCCATCAGGCCACTATCAGGTGCATCGCCTAACCAGAGAGTTGTCCAACCTGTATGCAAATAGCTTGCAATCGTATTATCAATCCTAGCATAAATTATAAAGGGTCAGCGTAATAAATTTGATCTTACCAAAAGGGTAAGGGAAGACATAAGGTAAGCAGCAAACAGTAATATTAAAATAATTGTTTTGAGTTCATTGATGCAACACCTCTCTGGTCTCCTGATTGGACTTTGTGCCTCAGATAAATACCACTTTCCCAGATACAGTGCCAATCATTGTCTTCTTATAATCAGGGCTGGCAGGTGCATAGTCCAGCCAGTGCTCCCCTGCTGTCGATGTCTTCTGCTGCTATCCTTTTCTTTGTGGTGCATGGCAGCACTGTCGTCCTCTTTCCATCCCAGTTGCTCCCCCATTCCTCCTCCTCCTCATCTCTCCATCCCACCTTCCCTTACTTTTTAAATAAACCTGCTGAGTTAGCAGCAACAGTGCAGGTGGTTTCTCTGGCATCTCAGCTTCGATAAAGGGTCAATAGGCCTTTGTCTCTTATAACACAATTAGAATCCATCACAACGAGTAGGACCAATATTTATTTCCTCTAGCTGTGATATGGCAAGATTTATAATGCTAGCATTTCAAAACTGACATCAGCAGTAGGTGAAAATACCCAGCACCATATTAGTTAGAAAACTAAAAGATTATCTGATACCAAAAGTGACCATACTTGCCTCTTCATTTCACTGGGATTTTATGTAATAAGAACACAGTATCCTTTTATGGAATACAAATTTCATTTTAAGAAAGACATAAATCCAGATGATTTTACAATGGTTTAATATTGCCTTCAAGTATTTGGCTGTGAACACACTAGTCACCTACAGCAAAGTGTTTCCATTCGCCACACCTGGAAGGGGAATAGATTGACCTGCCAATCAGTTGCAAAGTCTCTTTGAAGCTAACGTTTTTTAAGAAAATGCACTAAAGCTGATCCCACCAGATTTTACAGTAATAGTGCCCTTTTTTCAGAAGAGAGAGGTTGAGATGCACTGGAACTGGCAGAACAGTGAGTGTGTATTTACCCTTTGGGTCCCACTTTATTGAAGGCTTTGTAGGTTATCAACTCCATGAATTGAGCCCCATAGCATACAGGCAACCAGTGTAGCTCTCACAAATTCGGTATGATTGGATACACCACTCAGCTCTCTGTCAACTGCATTCTCCACTAGTTGCAGCTTTTGGACCATCTTCAAAGATAGCCCCACCCAGAACACATTGCAGTAATCTAATTGGAAGATTACTAGAGCATGGAATGCTTTGACTAGGCTATCCTAGTCCAGGAATCGCCACAGATGGCAATAGGCTCTTCTAGCTACTGAAGCCATCTTGATAGTCACTAATGAGATAGTATAGCAGTTGCATAGTTAACGTTTTATTTTTAGAAGCAAAGTTTAATTGTTTTTATTTTATGATCTATTTATAGAAAGTTACATCCAACGCTGGGTGAGCACAAGGACACTTGCACAAGGGGGGGATCCCTGTCTCTCCCCCCCCTCTGCAGTCTTCTGGAATGTGAGATGTGGGGCTGCATTGGGAGGAGGAATCTGGGGAAGCCAGGTAGAGACAACTTGCACAAGCTTCCCCCTCCACTGCAGCCCACAGCCCCCCAGAAAAAGCTTTTCAGGACACTTAGGTGACTGCAGGAGGAGGATGGAGCAGGGAACGTCCCTTGTGCAAGTCTCCTTATGCTCACACTGCATTGGATACTAGGGTGAGGCCCAAGCCCTGAGCCAAACTGGGCCACTTCAGAGGCATCTGGGCCTCATCCAAGTTGGGCTGAGATAACCCCAGATCCCTCCAGGTTGGGTCAGGTTGCCCAAAGTGATCTGGGGCTATCAAGCGATGGGGCATGGGGCAGAAAAAGGAAGCAGGGGTGAGCGGGAAGAAAGAGAAATCAGGAAAAGGAGGCACCTCTTTGTGGGAGAAGGTAGGGCCTTTCCCCCTCCTTCTTCTCACCAGTCCTCCCCAAGCCGCACACGGTCTCCAAATTCCCTCCATGATGGAAGACTGAGCATTGTTATAGTGACTCTGAGACAAAGGAGTGCACACACACACTTCTTGCTACCCTAGTGGAACTAATCCCACTTCCTGGCACAGAGGCAGTGTCCATGAGGGTGCCCTTTCTCCCTCCCAGCCACCCCATCTGGCATTCAATCCATTCATCTGTCTGCCCTCTTTTCCCATCCATCCTCCATGTGCTGTGCTCTCACCCAGAGTTAGAAGGGAATTAGAACCAGACCCAACCCCTCTTCCTTCCTTCCTTCCTTCCTTCCTTCCTTCCTTCCTTCCTTCCTTCCTCTCTTCCTCTCTTCTTCCCTCCCTCCCTCCCTCCCTCCCTCCCTCCCTCCCTCCCTCCCTCTTTCTTTCTTTCTTTCTTTCTTTCTTTCTTTCTTTCTTTCTTTCTTTCTTTTTCTTTCTTTCTTTCTTTCTTTCTTTCTTTCTTTCTTTCTTTCTTTCTTTCTTTCTTTCTTTCTTTCTTTCTTCCTTCCTTCCTTCCTTCCTTCCTTCCTTCCTTCCTTCCTTCCTTCCTTCCTTCCTTCCTTCCTTCCTTCCTTCCTTCCTTCCTTCCTTTGTTTTAGGGCTCCTGGGTAGGTTTGGGACCATGACAAGGATGATGCCCATGTTCTTGCATGCCTGCCCAGAGGCTGCAGGAGTGTTAGTTGTAGAGGAGTTGGGGATGGTGGCTGTTTTGGAACTGTTGCTGCAGAACAAGTGGCAGCTAGAACTGGTGGATGAAGCCAAGCCAGAGCCCCTGCCCCATGGAGGAAAGACAAGTCCACCCCAAACTAGTCCTCCTGAATTTGCTTCACAAAAACATTGTGCCTTTTTTGCTGAGCCGCTCCCAACAGTATGGAATTCTCCTGCTTATCAGCTAGTAAGAAGGAGGATTCATTCTGTGCAGTGTGGTGCCTGGCGCTGCTGGTTCTCCAACAGCTTCCCTGCATGCAGAGAAACTGCTTGCAAAGGAGCAGCAACAGGCAATGCACAGGATGGAATCTTCCCACCTACCAGCTGGTTTGCAGAAGGAGGTGCTGGTTGCTTCTCCTGCTGTCAGGGGGAGGGGGAAAGAGGAGGAGATGTAACATCTCCTTTTCTCCACTATCCCATGTTTTAATTTTTAAGAAACCCTTAGCCCTGCCCCCAAATAGCTTCAGGAATGGATCCAGGGTGGAATGAGGGACAGGGAGGATTGGCCCTCCCTGGGGGCCACAAATCAAGGCCTCTGGACAGCTCACATTCCTATTGGATACAACCCAGAATCACAGAATGGTTGTTAAGACTATTTGATAGAGGTGGCTCTCATCATTTGTGTCTTCCTTCTCTGCCTTCATTATCCATGTGGGTGTGCATGATACATTGGGGGGGATTACTGATAGCATCAAGATTCTTTATCTGTGATGTTTTGCCAATGTGCAAGAACACATGTATATCTCAGCAGAACTCTTCATTTATAGGGTTGAATGCTTAGGCTGCATACACACCAATAGGGATGGAAGAATCTGTCAGTTTTGGTTCTCTCAGTTACTCATTTTTCTGATCTTAAATTTAGTTCTCCACATTTCTGTAGCAATTTGCATTTTTTTAAATAAAGTCCTCATGAAAGTTTTTCAGCATTTAAGTGTGAATTTCTCCTAACACCACACATTTTTGTATGCAGTTTTGACTAATATACACATATTTGCAAATAATTTCTCCTAATGTAATGCATTTTTGTATGTTATTTAAAAATTTATTGATTTTATGAATACTGTCCCATCACTTATGCATTTTTGTAAACATTGTTTGGCATTGCAAAATTCAGATATATGCAAATTTCAAGACGGCTATATTTCAGTTCTCATCTTGTTTCAGAATGTGCACATTTGATAGATTCAGCTGTAATTGTGAACTGAATGTAATTTCTCGCCCGTCCCTACACACTCTACATATAAAGCACCCCCCAAAGAATCCTGGGAGCTGTAGTTTATTATTCACAGAGCTACAATTCCCAGTACAGTTCACAATTTATAGTTCCCATTATTCTTTTTTGGGGGGGAGTGCCTTAAATGTATGGTGGGTATATAGCCTTAGTCATGCTTAGAGTGGATCCCTTGAAATCAGTGAGTCTACAGCAAGATTTAAGTCTGTGTCCATCCTATAGATACCGTCATATGTACCAGCCTTCTCCAACCTCTGCCCTCCAGATATTTCCTCCGGGTGAACTTCCATCCGCACCACCCACCATATACAATGATTGGGATGATGAAAGTTATAGTCCAAAACATCTAGAAGGCAGCAGGTTGAGGAACATACAGACAGACAGACAGACAGACAGACAGACAGACAGACAGACAGACAGACAGACAGACAGACAGATAGATAGATAGATAGATAGATAGATAGATAGATAGATAGATAGATAGATAGATAGATAGATAGATAGATAGATAGATCCCCCACCCCCCCAGGATTTTATCAGTAATGGAAAGGAGGAAAGATGTTAATGTACTGAAAGCTGAGGCAAACTATGTATACTTTGATTCCCTGATTCATTTTAAAAATGACATTCCACTCAAACCCCTACATGCTTTGAAATGTAGTCCTGCACCTGGACTCATGGGTTCATGCCATGTAGCTCTGCCACCTGCAAATGACTCCTGCCAGCTGTGCATTTGATGACCATGTGAAGACTCCAGTCACAATCCTCCTGACACATACACATGAAAGAGCTCTAGATGTGTACATCCGTATGTCCATAGGGCCCCTTCACTTGGCTACTGAACACACAGCTGGCAGGTGTGTGGTCAACACATGACTTGCAGGTGAGGGGGTGGACCCCATAAGCCTCACTTGCATTCTTGCAATGGATGAAAGTGTTTAAGGAAGGATGCAAGAAACTGTCTATTGTGGTTCCTTTTCTTTGTCATTTTCCCAATATTAAATTCACTTCCCCTCATTTCTATGGCAATTTGCTTTAAAAAAAACCCTCATGAAAATTCTTCAGCATTTTAGTGTAAATTTCTCCTATTAAACACATTTTGTATGCAGTTTTAACTAATATATGCATTTCTGCAAGCAGTTTCTCCTAATACAATGAATGCATTTTTGTAAACATTGGTTGTAGAACTCTATCACAAAATTCAGATCAGTGTGAATTTCAAAGGATGGTTGTGTTTTGGTTCACATATTGTTTCAGAAAGTGCAAATTTGATAGATTCAGCTGTAAATGTAAACTGAATGGGCTTCCTCCACCATCCCTAGGTTCAAGTCAACTTCCTTCTTGTTAAACTGGAATTCAGGAGGAGTTAAATGCAGGACATAGTGACCCAGAGGAACTATAAAAGAGACACAACAGGGCAAATCCTATCATCCTTAAATTTAATCTATGGCCCCAGACCTACAGCCTGACAGATCCTTTACCTACAAGCCCCTCCCCCCAAAAATTATGGACTATTAATGGGGCATAAAGAAAGGGTGTGGAAAATCCATGGGGTGCTAAAATAACACAGGAACCTCTGGGGAAGCTCCTTTAACTACTGAGAGTAAGACGGCCAGAATGGAAAGTGCAGCTCAGTGCAAAACTGCTAGGTATGCTCAATTTTGGGAGTAATTCACTGCTGGATATAATAACTACAGAGAAGCCTGTCAGCTATGCAATTACTATGGAAACAAACGTCCAGAATGACACATTAAAAAGGGAGCACTTTTCAGAAATTATTCAGATTTTCTTTTCTTTCTGTGGCCATATTCACAAAGGATGTTTAAATGGGCTTTTGCATTTCTGGTGTCTTTAACTGAGATAGAAAAATATGCACTAGAATGTCCCTGTAATTTGATGATTGGCCTCCTCTGCTCCTTGTCCACAAGTGGTGCATCACAGTAATATCCGTTGCTCAGTCTAATCCTGCAAGGATTGGCTATTAAATCACAACAGGGATCTTCCTTGGGTGGCAAAGCCTTGTGCAATATGTAGGACATCACATTTTCTTCTCTCATATCCCAAAGAAGGCTTGAATCGGTCAGGGCTGGATCTCTCAGTGTTATGGAAATATGTATATATATACAGAGATACTCAGCGGTCTGAGCTGCGAGTGTCACTGTGTCTATTTACCTTAGAAGCATGGGCTCCTGCTGGGAGGAAGGGCGGGATATAAATCAAATAATAAATAAATAAATAGAAGCAGGCTTTTACCCTGCATTTAGATCACTGAGACTTAAGACTTAGTAAAATAAGAAAAAGCTACTTTACTTATAGAAATACATAGTAGATAGGAAAGGCACACCTAATTCTAACTAACTAAGTTGGAGGTGCAATGCCCAGACATGGGTATTGCCCTCATGGCTCAGGAGAGAGAGCAAAGATGTCTCCTCTCTCCTTGGAGAGGAAGAAGAAAACAAAGGAAGGGGCATATCAGTTTACAACTGAAGGACGTTAGGTAGAGAACAGCACAGGTAAAGGTAGGCAAGCCTAGCTAGCTGGAAGATCCTAACTCTATCTTCCCTTTGGAATGCAAACAAAAGGACCCAAACAGGAGTTGCTTTTTCCCCACTTCCAGCACTCAGCTCTTAGCTGAGGCCAAACGACCTTTCTCACACAGAACAAGTTGTCAACAAAAGAAAAGGCCTTTTTGGTAATGCCATCCCATCTATGGATTATATGGATGGTCCCTGTAGTAGGGGTGGGGAACATTTTTCAGCCCAAGGGTTGTATTTCCTTTAGGGCAACCTTCCAGGAGTCACAAGCTAGTGGTGGGTGGGGTCATAGGACAAAGTGGTTAGAGCACTAAATGTAAAATTTACCTTTGTATAGTAGGGTAGTTTCTACACACACACACATTCTGCTCTATCCTCCATCTAGGCAAGGAAGAAGCATTATCAGAGTTCAAGAACACATTCTAGCCAGACAAAAACACTCAAGAAACATGCAAAGCAGGGCTGGTGTGGGGTGTGGCTCAAGAAGGTGCATGGCCTGGGGAGGATCTGGAGATCAACATTTGGCTCCCAGCCCTTTAGTTCTCCATCCCTAGGCAAGCCTGGTGCCCACATGGCAATATTTTTGGTGCCATGCTAAAACATTTTTGTTCACTTGGGCACAGTAATGCCTCTGTTAACAAATCCTTCAAGAAAAATGCTCCTTTTAACAAGGAGTATGGAAAGTGTGCATGGGGTGTGCACATTCTGTTCAGATTGTGGCTCCTTGTCTACTGGATTGCAGCTGCTGCAGGCAGCTCTCTCTCATGTGGCTGAAATTGGCGCTCCTTGCCAGATGGTGCAGGTGCCTCTGAAGTAAACAGTGCTTCGGGTACCCTGAAAGCACTGATAACCACAGACTGTTCAAGTATTGGGGAGGAGGCACAGAGAGAGAGAAAAAGAGAGAGAAAGCACAATCACAAGGGGGTGGCTGCCCCTTGCTTGCCTGCTCGAGTGTATGGAGCCTTCAAGTGGTCTGTATGCTAGGCTTACCTGACCTGTTCGTTTCATTTCAGACTTGTGTATTGTTAGTTTTGAATAAAAAGTTTGCTGAAATATGTTGAACTGCTCTTCGTTTTTGTGATGTAGGAACCAATTCCTATTCTTTCCATGTTATTCCTACCTCTGGTGCCAAAGTCTCTGTTAAAGAGGTAATGTCCAGGAATGCATCTACTTCATTAACTGAGGTATTACTGTATTTTCATAGAACCATCATAGAATAATAGAGTTAGAAGGAGCCTACAGTATAAGGCCATTGAGTCCAGTCCCCTGTTCAATGTAGAAATCCAAGTTAAAGCATACCTGGCAGATGGCTGTCCAGCTGCCTCCTGAACGCCTCCAGTGTTGGAGAGCCCGCCACCTCCCTAGGTCATAGCTTCCATTGTGGTGCCACTGTAACAGGAAGTTTTTCCTGTTGTTCAGCTGAAATCTGGCTTCCTGTAACTTGAGCCCATTATTTCATGTTCTGCGCTCAAAAAGGGATCCTGGCCCTCCTCTGTGTGGCAAACTTTCAAGTACTTGAACAGTGCTATCATAGCTCCCCTCAGTCTTCTCCTCTTAAGGCTAAACATGCCCACTTCTTTCAGTCTGCCCACATTAGGGTTCCAGTCCCCTGATCATCCTTGTTGCCCTCCTCTGAACCTGTTCCAATTTGTCTGAATCCTTAAAGTGCAATTTCCAGAACTGGCCACCTTACTCAAGATGAGGCCTAACCAGTGCCAAATAGAAGAGAATTAGTACTTCATATGATTTGGAAACTATACTTCTGTTAATTTCAATCATGCCTATGTTCTAAGAAAATTAGGATTTCTTCCCCATTGCTTTATTGTTGTATACTAGGTTTAGTTTCATGATTATACACAGGTTTGACAAGTTAATATAGCACAGTGGGGAGGAGAACCTGGCTGGAAGTCCAGAGTCTGTAAGTTCTAAATCCCCACTCATGTCTCCTGGGTGTCAAGGGCCAGCTAAAGATCACCCTCACAGTGAGTGGCTCAGGGCTTACGTGCCCTGCCACTTGTGCAGCCGTGAGCAAGCTACATAGTCCCAAGGAGCCCAGTTGCCCCTCAGCTGGCAGTTGCGGACAAGGAAGGGGCTGGCTTGTGGAGCTGTGGCAAGCTGAGCAGGCCCTAGCCAGCTGGGGAGGACTAGCCTCAGAGGGCGGCAATGGTAAACCCCCTCTGAATACCGCTTACCATGAAATCCCTATTCATAGGGTCGCCATAAATCAGGATCATCTTGAAGGTAGTCCATTTCCTTTCACACAGCTTTGAAATTCCAAATAGAATAAAGGGCACTGTAAAAATGTCTTAAATATTATTTTTATTATTATTTATTGCATTTATATCCTGGCAAACACAACAACACAACCCATTTAACAACAATAAAAAAGCATTTTAAAACAATTAAAAACATTCTGAAACTAGTTACAGATTGCAAACATTATTTCATCTAGTAATCTCTGGGTTGTCAGGTCCAGTCTCCTTCAGCCATCAATAAATAAACAAAACAAACAAATAACCCACCCAGTTGTGCCATGTGTGTGAATACTATCATCTCGTGGTTGGGGCTAGTTACATGGGTTTCCTCCTGTTGATTCTTTGGGGAAATCCCACATGATCAACCCAGCACATGTGGTTCTGACATTCCCACAGACACAGCATAGCTGCAATGGAGAGTTGCTCTGAAATAAAATGAAGGGGGCTGTTGGACTATGACCTGGGTGACCAGGGTTCAAATCCCCACACAGCCATGAAGCTCACTGAGTGACCTTGTGCCAATCACTGCCTCTCAGCCTCAGAGGAAGGCAATGGTAAACTCCCTCGGAATACCGCTTACCATGAAAACCCTATTCATTGGGTCGCCATAAGTCGGGATCGACTTGAAGGCAGGCCATTTCCATTTTATAGATTCATGTTCAGAATGGAACCTCATTTGGGTGACTACAGTTTTGGAGCTGCACTCCCATGTTCCTGCTCCTCTATAACACTGCATTTTAAGCAGGAAATTAGGACAGTGCCATCATTTCCCTTAAGGACCAACTTTCTTCCATATGAATTGGACTGCAAATGTTCTATATGCAAAAAGGCAAATAAAGGCCCTCAGACACACCTAGCATTTAAATTATTACATACGAATCAATACGTGCTTTGCTAGTCATTCTTCAACAAAACTGTGTATCCTATTGCAGATTATGATTTTTTTAACTGCCTAAGGTGGTGATAACACATTGATAAACACATTAGGAAGATAACAGCATGAGGACTTTTATATTAGAAATGGCTATCATGAGAATATTGATACAATGTCTCTCCAGGAAAAAGCCTCTTTTTCACAAGTAATCTTTAGCAGCTTCCTAGTTCTCAGTTTGAAATCCTGTCACTTGATTTACTAACAGTGAGAGTACATAGCGATATCAGTTTAATTACATTTGACCTATGGATGCACAAATTAATCTCTAAAGAGACTGGGAGTACATGTTGCTTTGCTCTTTATATTTATTTTATTCATTGGATACTTTTCCACATACTGTCCTCGCAGATTTGTTAAGGGATAGTTATTTACAGATTTTAATCTTTGCATAGTTCTCATTGGTCCAGGCAACAACGACTGCCAATTTTGAGTTTGCTATTATTGCCAGTGTATTCCCATTGTAGAAGAAGCTGGGGAGCATCTTAATTCCAAAATCCATTTGGTTTGGGGATTCAGATCCAAAATCAGTCCTATGATTGAAAGCACTTCTACTTTACAGATCTGCTCTTTCTGCATTTGGGGCTTTTTAGTTTAGTGGAAAGGTGAGTAAGAGGTGACATGATAGAAGTGTATAAAGTTCATGGGGAAAGTGGATAGAGAAAGGTTTTATTCCCTCCCTCATAACACAACACTAGAACTTGTGGACATGCAGTGAAGCTGAATGTTGGAAAATTCAGGACAGACAAAATAAAGTGCTTCTTCACACAGTACATGGTTAAGCTGTGGAATTCACTCCCACGAGGCAGTGATGGCCACCAACTTGGATGGCTTTAAAAGAGGATTAGACAAATTCATGGAAGATAAGGCTATCAATGGCTGGTAGCCATGATGGCTACGGTCTACTTCTGAATACCAGTTGTTGGAAACTGCAGGAGGGGAGAGCGCTGTTGTGCTCAGGTCCTGCTAGTGGCCTTCCCATAGGCATCTGGCTGGCCACTGTGAGAACAGGATGCTGGACTTGATGGGCCATTGGCCTGATCCAGGAGGCTCTTCCTATGTTCTTATATTCTCAGGCAGCAAAATTCTTGTGCCAGCCTTGTACCTACACGATCTCAGAGGAATTAAACTACTGCCCTGTTTCCAAACTATTTTACTGGTTTACAAAGAAACACAAATGATTCCTAATAATTATTGTGGGGTAGGAAAAAACATTTAACTGTCAATAATTTTAATATCTTTTTAATTACAAGCAATATTTTGTGAAGGTATTTTTCTCTCTAAAATAGCCGCTCAAGGGAATCTAGAATGTATGCCTAACTACTGAGCTCTTTACAAAACCTTTACATGTGGGTTTGTTTGTTAAAAAGAAATCTCTAGGTTTTTTAAAAAAGCCCCAAAGTAGTTTGTTTTTCAACAATTTGTAGCCACATTGTCTTTTTTTAATGCATTTTTATTATTTTCATGTTGTTGTTCAAGGTTTTTTTAGTTACACAGGCCTGATGAAAAATATGGTGTTAAACTGTAAAGTCCAGAGGCAAAAGACCCTAAGTGGAGAGAGTAATCAGTCATTTTGTAATTTCCCAAGAACGTTGTGTGGATGGATTCTTCATTGTGGGGAAAGGTTAACTAATTCAGTTTGGTATAAACAGAGAGGCAGAGAGCTGGTTTAATACAGAATATCAGACAGTCTGGATCTCTGATTAGTGGCAGAGTAACAGTGTCTACCTCTTGTGTCCTTGTTTCCCATTATTTCACATTGATTGTGAAATCTATGGGAGAAGTTAGTCAAGAAATCAAAGTTCCATTGATTTCAATCAGACTAACAGGGAAATCCAAATTATAGGAAGCCAGGTTAATTTACGCCAGGGTAGATTATGCTGGTGCGATTTACCTCTATTCCAGACTATGTTCAGGAGCAGGACTACTACCAGATGAGCCAGTCTAAATCTGGTAGAGGGAAAGCAAGCCTTTAGAGCAGAGTTTGGCTTATACCACCCTTTTTGCCAGTGTAGGTTTCACTGGGTTGCTAGTTCATGTGAACAAGTTGAATGGAGTTTGGAATAGGGGTAAGTCCGTGCGCTGCCCCAACCCTAGAACGCCCCTTTTTGGGGACTCACCCTGGCCTTGACTCAGCCAGCTTCGGCTCAGCACTGAATCCTGGCTCAGCAGGGATTGAGCATTTATGCCAGAATAAGTCTGGCTGAGCTGGGATGAGGACTTCAGCCAGTGTAGTCCAGGCTTAGCTGGAGATCTTCCTATTTCACTCATCCTGGCATATCTTAGGTTTGGATTGCTGCCTAAGTCTGTATCCATCCAGTATGTCATGGATGGAGATTGACAGGCTTCTTCATCCCTGCTCTGTAAAAAAGGAAAAGGTACTTCTGAAGCAATCTTTAAAAATACTGAAACCTCAAAATTTCAATTTCAAATTCAAGCCCTTTTCAAAGTTGAAGAAAAGCTTCAAATTCAGTGCCTTCTTGACTTCATATTATGGTATCTCTGTCTTCTGGCCTATTTAGGCAGCAATCCTATGCACTCTTTGAGCACTGTAGTGTTCAGTTTTAAGTCAACACCCCCAAGATTATGTTGTTATTTGTTAAACATGCTTTTTAGCATTTACTACTATATTTGGACTGTGTTTTTAAATGGCAGGTATCTCTAAAGGAATGTGAACCAAAAGTAGTAGAAATGAGTTATTTGTTGGTATAGAATTTTCTGCAAATCTCAATGTTGAGTTTATCCTGATGGATTTTTTTATTTCCATCTTGGCGAGAAGCAAGCCATTTTTTAATAGATTCTGCTAAAAATCCAAACCATTTTCCCGCATGTCATGTGCATTATTATATGCATTATTATAAACATTGTTATCTGCATTATTATCTGCATCATATTATACATATATACACTCCAGATTTACTAAAGTAACCAGCATATACACAGATTCATACAATAATGCATTTATTTATTTATTTATTGCATTTGTATACCGCCCCATAGCTGAAGCTCTCTGGGTGGTTTACAGCAATTAAAAACATTAAAAATAAATACACAAATTTAAAAACACATTTTTAAAAAACAATTTAAAAACACATGCTAAAATGCCTACATAAAATATATAACTGTACAAAATACATGTATTAATACATATAAAATTACGTTGTAGAAATACAGTCCTGCATGGGGCTTGGCTCTTTTATATGTATTATACCTATAATATATTTTTGATTTTGCATATAATTTGTTGGCTTTTCAGTGCACGACCAGCTCAATACAAGCAAAGCACGATCAGGTTGGAAATGCTAGATTGCGTATATAAATCCATTTTAAACAGACCTCTGTCCCTAGTCATTTGTATATTTTCAGCTTCAACTATAGTGCAGATCTAGAGTTCTAGAGCAAAATAGCTATTCACTCCCATATGCAAAATAATAACTCTCTAATAACATCTGTCAAAGCATAGCCTGATCAATTGTGCAGTCCTAGCATGTTTATGCAGAAGTGAGTCCCACTGAGTTTAATGGGACTTACCCTGAAGTAAGTGTACTAGGATCACAGCCAAATTCTAGCTGCTATGCATACAGGTAAGATCTTTTGAGAATTGCTTTTTTTCCAATTCATGATTGCATGTACATTATTTTACTTTAAAGGGAAAAAGAGAGAGAGAAGGTGGTTCAGGTCTGAAATTCCTATTGACATAGTACCTTTATAAATGAGGAGGTAGGAGTTTAATTTTCCTTTGTACTTAATGCCATTCTTCTTAGTGGGCTGAATTGTACAGTAAATTATCTCTATGTGGAGGTCTCAAAAGCTAGTAAACAGCTGAGGTACAATAGAAAATGACAAACCAGTTATTTTTTTAATTGTCCTTTCCCCTCGTACTCTGAGCAGATGAAAAGAAATGCCACAACATAATTTCATATTTCAATCCATCCTTATGGAGGAAAGAAAAAAAAATCATAAAGCTGATGATGAGGACAAGGAGTGTGCAGAACTTCTAGTCTTAACTGCAGCATGTTTGAAAGCTCTGCTGATCCTTTGTGCTACAAAAATACCTCACTTCAAAAATGTTATTCATTATCAGTCTGCTTATTCAGTTGGGGTGTCATCAATCTAGTTTAAGGACTGAGCCCTCTAGGTTAGGGGCTGGGGAACATATTGCCCTCCAGATGTTATTGGACTCCAACTCCCATCAACCCTGGCCAGCATGGCTAATGGTCAGAGATGATGGGACGTCATCCAACATTATCTGAAGGGCCACAGGTTCCCTATTCCAGTTCTAGGTTCTGTATCAGAGTTGTATATTTGCCACACACACAAACTCTCTTAACTGGCATTCTTTGCCCATTGCTTAATTTAAAAGTATGAACATCCATATAAAGTAGAATCCTGTTTAAACAATTTTCTTGCATTAGAAACCAAGAAAAGTCTCTCTCTTCTTACACTTGGTGGGGTGATCTTTTTCAGAGCTTGAAAAAGTTACTTTTTTGAACTATAACTCCCATCAGCCCAATCCAGTGGCAATGCTGGCTGAGGATGATGGGAGTTGTAGTTCAAAAAAGTAACTTTTCCAAGCTCTGATCTTTTTTGTGTAAATTTTTTTGCTGAAATTCAACATCGTCTGAGCTCTGCGAGTGCCGCATTCTTCCGAATGAACCGTAGAGTGTTCGAGGACTGGGATATTCGCAGGGAGACCAAAATGCTTATTTACAAAGCTATTGTACTACCGACCTTACTGTACGCCTGTGAAACATGGACCATTTATAAACGCCACTCCCAGCTTCTTGAAAGATTCCACTAATGCTGTCTCCAGAAAATTCTGCAAATTACAGACGGACTAATGTTAGCGTTTTGAAAGAAGCAAAGACTAACAGTGTTGAAACAATGATCCTTAAACATTAACTTTGCTGGGCTGGCCATGTTGTTCGAATGCCTAATCACTGTCTTCCAAAGCAGCTACTTTACTCCCAACTTAAGGATGGAAAACAGAACATTGGTAGACAACAAAAGAGGTTTAAAGATGTTCTTAAAGCGAATCTAAAAAAATTTAACGTGAACATTGACAACTGGGAAGTCTTGGCCCATGAACATCCCAAATGGAGGTCGGCTATTATCAAAGGTGCTGTGGACTTTGAAAAAGCACGCATACAAGGCAAATGGGCTAAGCGGAAGGCACATCAAACAAATCCTCATTGTGACCATCTTCAATCTATGTCCTCACTGTGGGAGGCTGAGTGGATCCAGAATTGGCCTCCACTGTCACTGTCTTGAAAGACAATCTTACTCGGCCACGAGTGATCGCCAATGAATGACTATTGAAAATCAGAGTAAAGCTAAAGAAGAACAACAAAGTAATCATAATGCCAAAATACAATTTAAATAACATCCCATAAGAATATAAAGATCAAATAAGGAACAGGTTTGAGGCTTTAAACTTAGTTGACAGAGAACCAGAAGAACTATGGAGTGAAGTCAGAGACATTATCAGGGAAGAATGCAAAAAGACAATACCTCTAGTTAAAAAAAGAGAAAGACCTCAATGGATGACTGAAGAAACTCTTAAAATGGTTCAAGAGAGAAGGAAAGCAAAAGCAAAAGGAGATAGAAACACAGTTAGAACCCTAAATGCAACAATACAGTGACTAGTACATAGGGACAAAGAGAACTATTACAATAGTTATTGTATAGAAATAGAAGAGGACAACAAAAAGGGAAGAACAAGAGCCCTATTCCAAAAGGTTAGAGAAATGAAAGGGAAATTTAAACCAAGAGTAGGGATGTTGAATAATCAACAGGGGAATACACTGACTGATCGAGATGAAATAAAAGGAAGATGGAAGCAATACACTGAAGAACTCTATAAAAGTGATGCCAGGATGACAGATTCATTCATGGAGGAACCATTTGATAAAGAACCAGAAATATTAGAATGTGAGGTGGAAGCTGCTCTTAAAATACTTGGAAGAAACAAATCACCGGGAACAGATGGCATACCGATAGAGTTGCTACAAGTTACTGAGAATGAATCTGTCCAAATGTTGACAAAAATCCGTCAATAAATATGGAAAACTAAACAATGGCCCACAGATTGGAAGCATTCAATATATATCCCAATTCCAAAAAAAAGTGGGATTCTAGGGAATGCAGTATTTATCGAACTATTGTCTTAATATCCCATGCAAGTAAAGTAATGCTCAAGATTCTACAAAAAAGGCTCTTGCCATATATGGAGCAAGAAATGCCAGATATCCAAGCTGGATTTAGAAAGGGAAGAGGCACCAGAGATCATATCGCACATAGGCTGGATAATGGAATGAAGCAAGGAATTTCAGAAGAAAATCACCCTGTGCTTTATGTGTAGATAATGGAAAACTATGGAACGCTTTAAAAGAAATGGGGGTGCCACAGCATCTGATTGTCCTGATGTGCAACCCATACTCTGGACAAGAGGCTACAAGAGGACAGAATATGGAGAAACTGATTGGTTCCCCACCGGAAAGGGTGTGAGACAAGGGTATATTTTATCACCCTATTTGTTTAATCTGTACACAGAAAATATCATACGGAAAACAGGATTGGAACAAGATGAAAGAGGTATGAAAATTGGAGGGAGAAATATCAATAATTTAAGATATGCAGACGATACCATACTACTAGCAGAAACCAGTAATGGTGTGAAACAAATGTTGATGAAAGTTAAAGGGGAAAGCACAGCTACAGCTGAATGTCAAAATGACTAAAGTAATGACAACAGAAGATTTATGTGACTTTAAAGTTGACAATGAGAACATTGAACTTATCAAGCATTATCAATACCTCGGCACAGTCATTAACCATAATGGAGACAATAGTCAAGAAATCAGAAGTCTAGGACTGGGTAGGGCAGCTATGAGAGAACTAGAAAAGGTCCTCAAATGCAAAGATGTATCACTGAACACTAAAGTCAGGATCATTCAGACCATGGTATTCCTGATCTCTATGTATGGATGTGAAAGTTGGACAGTGAAAAAAGTGGATAAGAGATAAATCAACTCATTTGAAATGTGGTGTTGGAGGAGAGCTTTGCGGATACCATGGACTGCGAAAAAGACAAATAATTGGGTGTTAGAACAAATTAAACCAGAACTATCACTAGAAGCTAAAATGATGAAACTGGGGTTATCATACTTTGGATACATAATGAGAAGACATGATTCACTAGAAAAGACTATAATGCTGGGAAAACAGAAGGGAGTAGAAAAAGAGGAAGACCAAACAAGAGATGGATTGATTCCATAAAGGAAGCCACAGACCTGAACTTACAAGATCTGAACAGGGTGGTTCATGACAGATGCTACTGGAGGTCGCTGATTCATAGGGTCGCCATAAGTCGTAATCGACTTGAAGGCACATAACAACAACAAAGTCATGTCAATTAATTTCATTGGGTCTACTCTGAGAAGGACTAACATTGGATACAAAGAGCTGAATTCAGCCCTAGGAATGGTATGAAGTCGATATAGATTTATTATTTTTTTATCCTGAACTAGATGGACCCTTGTTCTGATTCAGTAAGGTTCTTCTTTGATAGATTTCTGTATCTATAAAAACACAACAGTGGAGGGTATGAATATCATTAAGTGTGGCAATTGGCCAGAGTGTGCTGTTCTTGGGAGTTTTTTTTCTCAGCATGCATGGAATGTTTTCCATGTCTGCTAAATGTCAGTGCTAATCCAGTGTCGTGCCTTTTCCCCTCCTACAGAGAATGCCAAATAATTCCTTTTTCATTGCCTGTGGGAACTACCAGATCTCTTTCCCTAATATTCCTGTTATTCTTAATATTCTGAAAAGGCAAGTGATTATTCAGAGAGTGCTTGAAATAAAATATTTACACAGCTCAGAGTTTTTGCGGTGATGGAAGGAGTCTAAAATACATATTTTTATTTTATCTGTTATGAAAATTGCTTCATGCAAACAATGGTAAGAGAGACATAGGAGTCCTGTGAAGGGTAAGAGAGGAGGACTCCTCTTGTAGACATTTATCTTCCATATTATGTATGAGGGCAAAGTCAGCCAACCTTTATGCCACTAATTGTATTTTGTTTTCTGTATATGATATAACATGGCATTCATACACCAGATGAGAAAATGCCAAGCACTTCCGTAGTGCATTTCAAACCATGTTATCTTCTTCTTTTTACTGCACAGCAGAACACAAAATAGAACACACAGATAATGCCTGAATTATTGGTGGGGAATGTGTGGGTGGAGAGGAGGACCTTTTCACTGAATGAAAAAAGTGCAGACTTGGAAAGGACCTGAAGGTCACTTCATACAATCTCCTGTGCTGAAGCAGGGCTTCCCACATCTAAAGAAAGTTAACAGTTTAATCCATGCTGCTCATTGTGTAAGAAAGCAGCATGGACCTGAAATATATTGTGCTACAGGTACCTGTCGAAGTGCAACCAGATGGCTCTAATTTGTGGAATTAGATGCACTATTTGCAATCCCTGAAATCCAGACCAGTTGGTGCTTTTATCCACCTTGGTTCCTCACCAGTCTAGGGTTGGCACAGTATCATCACAGTCTACATCTGGTGCCCGTTATGAGCATCAGAACATCCCATGGAACATGCTTCAGACACACATGGGGAAGTTACAGAATTCTTTGGGGGAAGCCATGTCTGTTTAAAATGGTATCACAATGCTTTAAATGTGTGGTGCAGATGTGGCCTATGTTCTAACTCTGTATGGTAGAGCAGATAAGACATCCCTTGGGAATGATGTGAAAAATAATCTGCGCAGACCATACATGCCACACTAATCAAGTTTCATCAATTCTCATGCCCATTGTAAAATTTGAGGCACATCCTCAGATGTTGCATTGGGTCTTACTGTAGAACAACTTCAATAGATTAGCACAACAAGGTAACCAGTAGGGCTGGGCACATCATCCCTGATCCAATTTGGGGTCCGCTCTGGTGCTCTGGAATAGTTCCAATCCAACCTGGGATGATTTGGGGCCGACCCAACCTGGATCTGGGCCTCAAACCAGGAGCCGTGTTGGGGGGAGAAGGTGGCCTTGCTGGGGCAGATTGCCTGCTGCTGCTTCTTCCCCCTTCCCAATTGCATGTTTAACATGTTTAATCAGGATTTTGAACATGCGGTTAGAAGTTGTGGAGAAGGAAATGCGAGTTTTCTTCATCCCCTCTCCTTGCCACCCAATCCTCCTCCCCTTTTGACATCCCTGGATCACGCCAGGTGGGTTCAACCCAGGATAATCTGGAGATGCATCCACATGCTCCAGCCAAATCCACGATCGGCCCAATGTGGCTCAAGAACTGGGATTCAGCCAGAGTGGCTGCACAACACTATTAACCAAATAACAATAGAAAATTGTACCATTTCTGTCTTTAGCAGTGTATTTGAGGCTGAGTGTGTGGAAGGTATTCTTTCTGTCTGCAGTGCTGACTGTGAGGTTTAATGTTAGAAATATATTGGAGATGTATATGTATTGAGTTGGCAGAAGGCAGCTGGAAAAGGAAGTTCCTGTCAGTGCAGACCCTGTACTAGTGAGAGAAATGAAGAACAGTAAGCTCTGAAGGCTGGTGACTCTGATATCAGTGGGGCAGTCAATCTGCTCTGGGTTTTACTCCAAACTTTCAAGGAGCTGTCCACAGTACTGAACCTAGTTTAGGAATGTGTTTCAGCTCCTTGGACTGCTCCTTGGAAGTTTCAGTGCCCCACTGACATTGGAGCCACCAGTCTCCACTGATACTAGGCATAGGGATAGTACCTAGAAACCAATCTCTGCCATCATGGGAAAAGATAATTCAGGCATGATCTCTGTCTCCACACACACATGCACACATCCTGCATGGAAATAGTATATTAGATGTAGACTGACAAAAAGTGTTTGTGGCTTGCGTAGTGTTTCACATACAACTGCAGGTGAAATATCATAACACAGTAACTTTGAGTAGGGTTTTCAGTGTGACTGCCGTTGTTCTGTAGAACAGCATTCCTGTTAAAATGGAACAAATGCCCACTACTTGTACTTTCTGGTAGCAATTGGAGACATTTTTGGTTTTGACAAGCTTTTCCAGCTTGATGAAAAGGTTTCTTCCTTAGGTTTAAAAACAATACAAAATAAATATCTGTCTTCAGTTGTGTTTTGTACCGTTCTTAAAATTCTTTTTAGCTGTTGTTATTATATATTTGTAAATCACTTTGAGACACATGTAAAAGGCAATTTGTAAGATAATAATAAATATTGTTGTCAATAGGATGAATCGTAGCTCAGTAACAGAGCACATGTTTTGCATGTGGAAAGTCCAAGGTTCAGTCCCTGATGTCTCCAGTTAACAAGACAAGCTATCAGGAGATGGAAAAGATCTTTGCCTAAGACCCCAGAGAGCTGCTACCACTCAGAGTAGAGAACATTTGGGTAGATGGACAAATAATCTGACCTGGTATAAGGCAGCTTCCTAGCAAATCTGCACTGTGTTGTGTTCAGTGGAATACCTACTTGGATGTTCCCCCATAGTTTAAAGAATTAGCAGCTGTCTGTCAGATTCATCTGCTTTTGCTTAGAAACATCATGAAATTCATAGGCAAGAGGATTGAACTGGCAGTCATATGTCAATGGAGTTTGGGATGGGCTGCCATCTGGTAGAGACACCTCTTGCTCAGCAGTTTGCTGTTGATCAGCAGGAGGACCAATGCAGTAACTGCAGTGCAGAAGCTCAGGAACCTTTGTGGCTGAGCTGGGAAACTGAGGGTCTAAATCAGTGATTCTCAAACGGTGCGCCCAGGCACACTGGTGTGCCCTAAGAGGTGGCTAGGTGTGCCTCAAATATTATGAAAGTATATTTTAAAAATGAGAAGAAACCCATTTGTATAGGGTAAGTAATAGTTTTCTATAGTTTAGTTCTGTTCATAGTTTAAAATATATTAATATATTTTTAATTTTGTACACAAAGTGCGCCAGAAAATTTTTATATGTTTTACAGTGTGCTGCGAACCAAAAAAGTTTGAGAACCACTGGTCTAAATAATGTGAGGGTCTAAGGCTATATCTTTATTAGCCTAATGACTAATCTGGCCCTGAATGCTCATGTAGGACATCCTGCTTGTAAACTGAGGGAGTGATTCATGCTTCTAAAAAGATGCTAAAAAATAAACCTTTTAGCCCCTCCTGTTAAGTCATAGCTATTGAGTAGTCTTTAAAACAGCTTCTTTGTGCTTACTTTAGGAAGTACAGAGCTTTGGAAAAGATCAGTAACATACTTGAACTTTCAGCTCAGGATGTTCTTATTCCACAAAAATTAGGTCTAAGCATCTTAGACATTTTAATCCAAATGGATAGACTAATGGCAATGCCAGGGACTCTGATATTATCCATTTTTAAAGAAAGTTTAAGAGAACCATAAAAAAATTACACAAACCTCTTTCTTGATTATTCTGTAGAGATTAATTTGCATGGAATCCTTGACCTTTTTGTTAAAAAGATTTCAATGCAAGGTTTTAATTCGCCGTTTCAAAGAAAGTCCCTAATATTGTTCCTAGGTTTCCATTTATAAACATCTAAGATCCTAGGACTCACTGAGACTTGTAGACTTCCACTGAAGCCATTACAATACAATCCTATGTATGTCAGCTCATTGCCCCATCAGCTCAATGGGGTGTACTCCCATGTAAGTAGAGCCTAGAATTGCAACCTTAGGATGTTAAAATATTAGATCTGCCCAATTCATTCATATTATTTAAGTGATCATCAAAAGTTATATCTGAACATGAGGGACATGTACATTAGTAAATTATCTACAGTGCTGGTTTTGATGTATGAAGCCCTATACCACTTGGGACCAGGTAACCTAAAAGATCATCTCACCCTTTATATATCCAATCAATGACTGCACTCTGCAGAAGAGGGCCTCCTGCAGATACCATAATAATATCAGAAGGTCAATTCCATATAATATAGGAATCAGGCATTTACCGCCTTTGCACCTGCCCTTTGGAATTCCCTCCCTTTAAAATTAGACAGGTGCTATTGCTGTTGTCTTTTTTGGTGTCTACTAATTTCAACAAGCTCTTTAAGTAGATAACTTTCTCAGTCTGCATCTATATTGGAGATTTTTTAGGTGTTTTGATTGTTTCAGTGCTTGTATGCTTGCCGCCCTGGACTCCTTTGGGAGGGAGAGTGGGCTAGGCTATTATTGTTATTGTTATTGTTGTTGTTGTTATTGTTATTGTTATTATTATTGTTGTTGTTGATGATGATGATGATGATGATGATTTATTGAGACAACATCATTTTTGAAGAATGGACTCTAAATATCACCACATCTAGAATGCCAGTGAGCTTCACAAGGTCTGAACAGTGTTTTGTTAGATGTGTGCTTTAATTGCATACTGTAGTGGGTTTTTTTTAAAACACACACCTCTGTATTCAATTTTCAGATATATGCTTATATTATGTTGGGGGTGGGGTGGGGGAGAAAATCATAAATAAAAGCAAACCTAAAAGGCAGGAATGACAAAAATTAACTATTGTGAAAACAGATAGGAGGGGAGAAGAGAAAAAGAATAAACAATTATCTGTTATGAAAATGGACCATGCTACAGGTGCTTGAAAGGTGGACAACATTTTAAATAAACATCTTATCAATGTGTATTTTGCTTCCTGTGCAGTGTCAGCGAAACCAAGGCCTCATAGTGATGAATACTCAAAGAAGGTTCCTCCTCCTAAGCCAAAACGGAACCCGAACACTCAGCTAAGTGCATCTTTTGATGAGACATACATAAAAAAACATGGCCCCACAAGGTCAACCCTAAGTAGGGATGCCTCCTTATCACTGGTCAGCAGTCCTGCTCCAGATACTGAGGAAGAAGAGCCAGTTTATATTGAAATGGTTGGAAATATACTTAGAGACTTCAAAAAAGATGAGGAGGATCAAAGTGAGGCAGTATATGAGGAAATGAAATACCCCATCTTTGATGATGGAGGCCAAGATTCAAAATGTCCATGTGAGTATGACCATCACAGCTGTTCTTCCCAGTGTGCTACTCCCACAGTGCCTGACCTTGATTTCACCAAGTCCTCAGTGCCATCTACTCCCAAGGGTGTGCTTTGTGATATACCCCCACCATTTCCAAATTTGCTTTCTCATAGACCTCCACTCCTGGTATTCCCACCTGCACCAGTGCAATGCTCCCCAAATTCTGATGAATCTCCTTTAACACCACTGGAAGTCACAAAGCTTCCTGTGTTAGAAAATGTGTCTTATATCAAGCAGCAAGCTGGAGCTTCTCCATCTTCACTACCACCTCATACTCCAAGTCATCAAAAACTAGAAAAAGACCAGACGGCACCTCATGGAACTAGTACTCCAGGACACTCCTCTTCACCTCCACATCCTTCTACCTTATACAGAACACAGTCTCCACATGGCTATCCTAAAAGCCACTCAGCCTCTCCCTCTCCTGTGAATATGGGTCGGTCACTTACCCCCTTAAGTCTCAAAAGACCTCCTCCTTATGATTCTGTACATTCAGGAAGTCTCTCAAGAAGTTCTCCATCAGTGCCTCATTCTACAGCCAGAAGCATATTGCAAGAAGGAGGGAAAATGGTAAATGCCTCTGTCAATACCTACGGGTCATCGTCACAAAGCAGTTCCCGTTCTAGAACACCTACCAGTCCTCTAGAGGAATTAACCAGCCTTTTTACCTCAGGACGAAGTTTACTGAGGAAATCCTCCAGTGGAAGAAGATCTAAAGAGCCTGCAGAGAGTAAGTGTTTCATATCATGCTTTTTTGCCTTTTTACAACCAACACTGAAACTAGTGTCATAGTTTCATTGGCTAATTGTACTGTGTAGTCATTGGCTAACTGTCCTACTGTCAGGGATTCCATGAATTTGGTGTACTTGGCTTCATGTAATGTTCTCGTTTTCTTTGTGAGTTTCCTGGGTTAGTTTAGAACTATTTATATTTCTTTATTATCTAATTCTATTTTCTGCAAGGTTCAATGTACTTCAAGGAAATATGTTTAAAGGTATAACCATTAGTGACTTATTCCCCAAACTCACTAATGTTGCTTTAATTTTAACTGTCTTTAACACAAAGAAACTTAAATTGATAGAGGGTTTTGGAGAGAGACATTTTCCTACCCATGGCAAATTACAGTGTATATCAGGGTAGTAAAATATTGCAAAACAAAGCCATGCACCCTAAATAAACTTCCCTGGATCAATTTTTGCTTGAAAAACTGCATGGAACATTTTTTGGCTAGGACAAAAAAAACTCAATAGACTTCTGACTTTTTTCTTTTTTGTCCCCTGTGCTTTTTGTGTATGTAAGCAATTGAAATTTGGGGATATTGTTTACGGCCGTGCAGTGAACAATATCTTAGAAATGCTATGTTGTAGATCTACATCTTTGTAAATTCTGAAATGAAAAGCACACCTGGGGTAGGATTTTACCCCACCAGTGTTGAAGAAGTTCATATTCAAAACTACAAATAGGTTCCAAACCTATGAAAATCTTACTGTAAGAAGCTCTTTGAAAGTGATGATTGAAGGTGATGGCTTCCATGATTCTAATGTGACAAACGTGAGCATGACTGAGGTAAGCAAGAGGGCATCCTCTAGTTGCCCAATAAACATTTTCTAAGTGAAGATTCCACCATTCGTGCCCAATGTTAACTAGGAATCTTAAAAGATGTTATCTTTGTTCCATTTAGCCTGGTACTGTGTACTTCAGGAACATGTGCTGTGTTCCAGATGTCCTTGAACTCCAACTCCCATCAGCCCTAGACAACATGGCAAATTGACAAGGATAATGGGAGCTGACATTCAGCAACATCTGAAGGCTGTGCTTGGACTGCTTTGAATGGCAGGGGTTTTCCATTGTCTCAGACAAAGATCTTCCCCAGCCCTGCTTCCTGAAAGACTTTAAGCAGCAGGAGCTGAATGTGAGAATTGTGACTGCATGACGAAAATGTGCTCTATTATTGGCTGGTGGTGGAATCCAATGTAACACTAAGTTAATGTTCCATCAGTGCAAGGATTTACACTTGCACAATGGATCTTCCCTCCTCTCCTCCCTCTGTGACCCTCTAAATCTCTTCTAAGGGTTCCCCAACCCCTGGGAGCAGACTCGGGGAGGGTGCAGGGTGCAGGCAGGGGGAGGAGAGAGAGGAAAATCCCATTGTGCAAGCAGAAAATCCTTGTACTGACAGGACACGGTAGTTGAATACCACCCCGAACGATCAGCAAAGAGTTATCCCCTCTTCCTTCTGATTCTGAAATATTTAATGCACCGTATAATTTCAAAGTCTTCTATGAAAACCAGGAAGGCTAGACAGCTGTATTTTTTAAAAGAATTCTTACCAGGTAAAAGGAAAATGTCCATGTCCCCAAATTGTTCCCTGCTTGGTTCCTGCCTTGTGGTTCTTTGTCCACGTGCCCAGGTTAGGCAGAAAAAAGCTTGATTTTTAGTGGAAGAAGGCAAGAAACAGGAGGCACAAAGCGGCTTCCGTTAACTTTAGCCCTTCTCACCTCTGCTTAGCCTTCAGCATGTCAGAAATGTTTTTGATTCAAACAGTTGGGAAAATGAATCAAGTGCAGGCAGGGATTGTATTCTAAGCCCTTAGTTTAGCGAAGTAAGTAAGCATGATATACATTCCTCTGCAGGTCCTATAAAACCACTTTATGAATGAGTTTGAGGCATCTTGAAGCCTGTATAGCTGAGATGCTTTTATTTAAGAAGGGTTTATTTTCTAGTCATGGGGTTTATGTAGTAAATGGCAATAAATTATGCCTTTGGGGCAGAGGAATAACACTGGAAAAACCCTGGGTCAAATGTAGCTGATAACTGTGTATTTATAGTGTCACTTGCAGAAAGACATGAGCCAAATTGCTGATGCATATGAATTGCAGCACATAGCTGGGAAATGAGGAGGCAATACAAGATGAAGTGTGCGTAAATCAAGGGCCACGTTTATTGGAATAAAGCCAATTACATGCCTGATTGCATAATAAAATGATCTGCAGAGACAAGTGTGGAACCTAACTCATCCCCAATCGGGCAAGGGCACCCTGCCATGGGAAAGGGGGTGGTCCAAGCCCAATCCCCTTCTCCGGGCCCCATCCCCGCACGGTGGTTAGGGAGGCCTTCCTGCTCCACTCCCCCCTCAGGGCCACACAACCTCTGAGTGGGTGTTACAGGTTAGCCCCAAAGGTGAGCCTTATCCTGCCAACCGGCTGCACAACCTGGGAGGCAGGCCTCAGAACCCACCAATCACTTTAAAGGGTGCCTAAGGGTGGTCACGAAGCCCTACCTTGTGAAATTCTGCACATATCTGCCACAGAAGAGAGCAATCCTCAGCTTAGTCCCTCTTCCCCCACCTGTGACAAATTATTTCATGCAGGGCACTCTGCAGATCAGAAAGAAACAGATCATTACCCAGGTCAAACATATGAACGCCATCTGGCCGGTAAAGATCAGCCTGCCACACTTCATCTCCAGATGATGTATTACCTCACCCTGCTTATCAGCAAGGGTGAGCCGGACTTCCGTATTTACCTTTTGACTAGCCTTGTTCAGGCTCCAGGGGTCAATCCCGCCCCACCAAATTCTCCTGGGGAGGATATCGGACCAAACAGTCACGGTCCCAAGCTGCCCACTACTTACAGCCTCAAAGTCCGGGCAAACCTGAATGATAAAGGCTTTTCCCCTTCAACACTCACAAGTCATTGCCTCCCTAATGGATAACTAAGACCTGTGGAGGGTGCTGCACCATCGATGCATCGCCATTTGCAGGAGGCATTCCCGCAGCATGCCACATCTACCCAGCCACTGGACCAAAGCACAATGGCTGAGCCCCAACTGGGTTCCATACCTGATCTGCCATGCCCTCTTCTTGGCCCAGAACTCCATCTGTGGCCACACATGAGTACCTTGACTCTCCCCAGCACCCTCCAATCTGTTAAAACAGAAACAACAATTAACAGTACACTGTTTAGTGCAACGGTACAAGTGGACCCTAGATTGGCCTGACGCAAGCCTGGAAGGCACCAGATTGCCAGTGCTCCACTGCCTGAATGGCTGTGCTCCCAAACCCAACCTAGCTGCTGTAGAAGCCACACTAATCTTGAAGGGTGCATACCGAACAGGTTGGGATCCAACCCCAAACATAACAGTAATTAAAATCTGTAGTCAGCCTCTCAAAGGCAGAAAGTGGTCACTGCACTTTATTGTAATGTGAATAGTAGTTTCCATAACATCCCATACTGGGTAATCTGCTACTCTATTATCAGAGCAGCTTTTACCGACTCAGTATAATATTAAAGCAGTTGGGATTAGACATGGTATATTCCAAATGTAGAATGAATATCCTACCTTTCTTTCCTCAAGAAAGCCAAGGCAGCCTACATGTGGTTCCCAGGCAGTCCCCATCCCGGCACTGACCAGACCCAGACCTGCTTATCATCAGCAACATGATGGCCCTATGTACCCTCAGGACTATGCCTTCTTAAAATCATGAAATGATCACCAAGAAAGCTTGGTCACCACAGTCTTGGAGACAATGCACCGTGTGTGTAGTCCACCCATTGTACTTCTCAAGGGTATTTGCTATTCCTGATACCAGTCTGTAAGATGGGCCATTCCTGTCAAATTCCTAGTGATGCCAGCTTCTGCCCATGCCACAGGCCATGCTCAGCACACCATCTATCCCAGAAAACAACCCCAAAGCCTAAAGCCCCAGAGGCATCCAAGTGAACTTACAACTCCGCCTCCAACAGCAAATCCCTACACCAAACAAAACCCCATTAAACTGCTCCAAAAAATGAGACCAAACTAGCAAATCCTCCC
The DNA here is from genome assembly GCF_030035675.1 of Rhineura floridana. Lineage (NCBI taxonomy): Eukaryota > Metazoa > Chordata > Lepidosauria > Squamata > Rhineuridae > Rhineura > Rhineura floridana. The sequence continues at coordinate 109,336,554 of NC_084486.1, forward strand.
TCATGTCCCTAGTAACTCTAATCCAATGATAAGGCCTGCTTAGGCCATTCATCGGGTTGCAAATCCTGTGCAGAAATGCTCTGCCAGGTGCTATGCCTCTGCACGCAAAGTTCAAATGCCCTACCAACTCCCGCAGCTCTGTGAGTGTAACCTTCCTAGCTTCCCGCATGCTATCAACCCTGCACTTCAAACGCCCTAATTTGGCTGCCAGTAAACAACAAGCCACCGAGTCAAGCTCAATACCCAAAAAGGTGAGCGCAGGTGATGGGCCCTCAGTTTTTTCCCTTGGCCAAAGGCATACCTAACTCCTCTGCCAACTGCCCAAACATCCTCATCAGCTGGTTGCACAGCCAGCTCGCCTCCTGAGAGCCCACTCAAGGAATGTACTAAAGTGTTCAAAAGCTGAACAAGAAATAGAACACCCCATGGGCAAAGCTTTGACTTAATATCACACTTACCCATGACAGCACCCTGGCCAAAATGCCAGACTATCAAAACTGCGCTGTCAAGTGATGAAGCAGCCTAAACTGTCCAGGATCTTTCTTAGGACGATGCCCATAGGGGAAACCCTTAGCATGGGCATGGGAGGGTGATCAAACAGTCCCTCAGCCACCTCCTTGTTAATCTTCTCCTGCACCACTAACTCCACTCCCACCACAGACTTAAGATTCCCTGGCATGTAAGGCCTATGCCCCCAACAATCCCGAAACCAGAATGAAAACCTTCCCCCAAACAAGCTGCATCTGTCCTTCTGAGATAATACCAGAGCAAGTGCATAAGCCGAGGAACTTTAATCGGTGTGGGGCCGCTTTCCTGAAGGCTGTCCCCCAGGCACGGGTTTTCCCCCCTCTGAAAACCCCTAAATCCCTGAGCACTAGCGCAACTGGTGAAGGGATGGGAGCCAGGGCAAATGGAACACTCGTGCCTAAATTTACATGGGTTCCTGTTACAAAAGCCCTTAGCACTGAACTCCCAACAGAGCAGGCAGGGTTGAACCCCCTGCTCCGTGGACCCACGGGTAGGAGCCACACCGGCAAACCCACCAAGCAAATGGCCACTAACTGCCCTGTCACCCTTCATGGGTCAAGCTGCAGTCATAACCTGCAACTACAACTCTAGGTCCTTCCTGTCCCACTGCAGGTGAACATCCACTGCTGACCTCATCCTAACAGATTCATCATCACTACCCCCATATAGATCAAAAACCCTGCCAACCAATGGCCCCAGGTCCTATCCACCTTTTTCTGTTTAAATTTCTCATTGTCGCTTTTCTCCTGCCTATCCTTCTCCTTCTGTTCAGGTTCTCGGTATAATAAGGAAAACACATCAACGTATTCCCCTTTCCATATACGCTGTCATGTTGCTAACAACAAATGAGCCCCCAGGGGAGTGGACGTCTCCTCAAATGGCAAGGTGCCATCCTGAACATAAGCCAAAGGATCACCAGACATCTGAGCCGGCCCCATGGTAGGACCGCCCATAGAAGTCCAAACCTGTCTGCAAGCCTCACTCGCAGGCTGCTGTTGGATTGGAGGAGACATCCCCTTTCCATACCCAGAAGGCACCGCACCGGCATAAGGAGAATAAGGCCACCCCTGAGCCATTCCCCACACATTACCTGCAGGTGTGGACTCGCCATAACCCAGATGGGGCACAGCCTTCTCCACCACAGGACTCCCAGTAGCCAAGGAAGTGCAAACAGACCTGAAGAGTCCTCCAATGCAGCCAGTCGGCCTAAAACAGAATCCCAAACAGTGCCATACTGACTGTTTTCATTCTGGAGACCCTTAGCTGCCTTAAACCTCACCCCATTAGCCTCCTGAGGCTGCCTATTTCACCTCTCTAGCGACTTAATGTGGGCTAACTCTGAGGCCATATCGGGCCCCTCATCCTCCAAGGATAAGAATTCCTGAGGTGGAGGAGGCAGCCTCTGAGCCAGCCGCCTCACAGCCTTACCCTTACCTTTTGAGTCCCTGGCACCCTTCTGGGGGGCACAATTACATCCACTAGGTGACCCTTCTCGAAAGAACCAAAACAGCTAGATCAAACTGGTGTCCCAAAATGGCCACCACATGAGGCAGCAAAAGTGCTCAAAATGGCCACCCACATGAAGGAGCCAAATGTGTTCCAAAATGGCCAGTCCAAAATGGCCACCCCACACAAGGCAGCAAAATATTTTCAAAATGACTACTAGAAATGGCTACCCATGACAAGGCAGCAAATAAATGTGTTCAAAATTGCCACTCACACAAAGGAGCAAAATGTGCTACAAAAAGGCCACAGCACCCCAGGCAACCCGGTGCACCCAAAAGCAAAGGCACAGGCTTGAAAGTTTATCCATAGCAAAGGAAAGCTGGTCAGTTTCATCTTTTAAAAAGCCTGCCTGGAAAAGAGCTTGGTTCCTGGAGGATTCCTTAACTGAGCTATTGCTGTATAATGTTATAAGATATTATCAGGGCTACCATGGAATTCTACCTAAAACATAATTCTATTTGAAAGTTGGGGTGTAACAGTGTCTACAGGCAGATGTATTGGAATCTGCATTGCTCTCAAGGATTCATTGAGGAAATGTACTTTATATATATAGCCAATATCTCACATAGTACATAAGAACATAAGAAGAGCCTGCTGGATCAGGCCAGTGGCCCATCTAGTCCAGCATCCTGTTCTCACAGTGGCCAACCAGGCGCCTGGGGGAAGCCCGCAAGCAGGACCCGAGTGCAAGAACACTCTCCCCTCCTGAGGCTTCCGGCAACTGGTTTTCAGAAGCATGCTGCCTCTGACTAGGGTGGCAGAGCACAGCCATCATATCTAGTAGCCATTGATAGCCTTGTCCTCCATGAATTTGTCTAATCTTCTTTTAAAGCCATCCAAGCTGGTGGCCATTACTGCATCTTGTGGGAGCAAATTCCATAGTTTAACTATGCGCTGAGTAAAGAAGTACTTCCTTTTGTCTGTCCTGAATCTTCCAACATTCAGCTTCTTTGAATGTCCACGAGTTCTAGTATTATGAGAGAGGGAGAAGAACTTATCTCTATCCACTTTCTCAATGCCATGCATAATTTTATACACTCCTATCATGTCTCCTGTGACCCGCCTTTTCTCTAAACTAAAAAGCCCCAAATGCTGCAACCTTTCCTCGATCATTCTGGTTGACCTCTTCTGAACCTTTTCCAACTCTATAATATCCTTTTTGAGATGAGGCGACCAGAACTGTACACAGTATTCTAAATGCTGCCGCACCATAGATTTATACAATGGCATTATGATATCGGCTGTTTTATTTTCAATACCTTTCCTAATTACACTGGGTTGACATTTTCATCGTGCTGTCCACTACAACCCTGAGGTCTCTCTCCTGGTGGGTCACCGCCAGTTCAGACCCCATGAGTGTATATGTGAAATTAAGATTTTTTTGCACCAATATGCATAATTTTACACTTGTTTATACTGAATTGCATTTGCCATTTTTCTGCCCATTCACTCAGTTTGGAGAGGTCTTTTTGGAGCTCTTCGCAATCCCTTTTTGTTTTAACAACCCTGAACAATTTAGTGGCGTCAGCAAACTTGGCCACTTCACTGCTCACTCCTAATTCTAGGTCATTAATGAACAAGTTGAAAAGTACAGGTCCCAATACCAATCCTTGAGGGACTCCACTTTCTACTGCCCTCCATTGGGAGAACTGTCCATTTATTCCTACTCTCTGCTTTCTGCTTCTTAACCAATTCGTTATCCACAAGAGGACCTCTCCTCTTATTCCATGAGTGCTAAGCTTCCTCAGAAGTCTTTGGTGAGGTACCTTGTCAAACACTTTTTGAAAGTCTAAGTACGCTATGTCCACTGGATCACCTCTATCTATATGCTTGTTGACACTCTCAAAGAATTCTAATAGGTTACTGAGACAGGACTTTCCCTTGCAGAAGCCATGCTGGCTCTGCTTCAGCAAGGCTTGTTCTTCTATGTGCTTAGTTAATCTAGCTTTAATAATACTTTCTACCAGTTTTCCAGGGACAGAAGTTAAGCTAACTGGCCTGTAATTTCCGGGATCCCCCCTGGATTCCTTTTTGAATATTGGTGTTACATTTGCCACTTTCCAGTCCTCAGGCACAGAGGAGGACCCGAGGGACAAGTTACATATTTTAGTTAGCAGATCAGCAATTTCACATTTGAGTTCTTTGAGAACTCTTGGGTGGATGCCATCCGGGCCCGGTGATTTGTCAGTTTTTATATTGTCCATTAAGCTTAGAACTTCCTCTCTCGTTACCACTATTTGTCTTAGTTCCTCAGAATCCCTCCCTGCAAATGTTAGTTCAGGTTCAGGGATCTGCCCTATATCTTCCACTGTGAAGACAGATGCAAAGAATTTATTTAGCTTCTCTGCAATCTCCTTATCGTTCTTTAGTACACCTTTGACTCCCTTATCATCCAAGGGTCCAATCGCCTCCCTAGATGGTGTTCTGCTTTGAATGTATTTATAGAATTTTTTGTTGTTGGTTTTTATGTTCTTAGCAATGTGCTCCTCAAATTCTTTTTTAGCATCCCTTATTGTCTTCTTGCATTTCTTTTGCCAAAGTTTGTGTTCTTTTTTATTTTCTTCATTCAGACCAGACTTCCATTTTCTGAAGGAAGACTTTTTGCCTCTAAGAGCTTCCTTGACTTTGCTCATTAACCATGCTGGCATCTTCTTGGCCCTGGTGGTACCTTTTCTGATCTGCGGTACAATGCAACTTAGACTGCAATATGCATGCTAAGAAAACACTGTTTGTATAGCCTTAAGACAGTCTGGTGAAGTGGTTAGAGGTTAGGACTATGACCTGAGTGACCAGGGCTCAAATCCCCACTCAGCCATGAAGCACACTGAGTAACCTTGGGCCAGTCTCTATCTCACAGCCTAACCTACCTCACAGGGTTGTGAGGATAAAATGGGGAGGGAAGGAAAGGTGGAATATAAATGTAATAACTCTGTGTGGGAGGGTCATATGAACACACATGCAGAATAGCTTCTAGTATATGCAACTAAAAAAGCAGAAAAATCCCCACCTAAAATGGGCGGGAAACCACCAATGGCCACCAGCAAAGGCAGAATGCCATCCCCCCCGGAAAGCTGCCAGGCTACCACTGCCCTCAGCAGCCTTGGGAAGATGCCCAACCTCCACCCCCTCAAACCATGCAGGCCCAGGAAGGCCCGCCAAGAAGCCCGCGCTGATTCCTCGCTGCCTCTCCATGTGTGCACTGCCACCACTCCTGCTGCGGGAGCACCTGCTAGGCCTGTGCCAGGCCCTCGCAGCCCTGCTGCCACCGATCACTGCCGCCCCACACTTGCTGCCACCAAGCACCACAACTCGTCACAGCCCACCGACTGCAGCCCAGCTGCTGGACCGCGACCCAGCCCATCGCTGCTGCGCTCCAGCTGACTGCAGCCCGCACTGCTGCTCTGCTGCCGTCCAGCTAATCGCGCCGCCAAGCCCTGTGCTCCAGCTGATCGCACAGGCCTTTGAAGCCCCACACTACAGCTGATCACTCAGGCCCTTGAAGCCCTGTGCTACAGCTGATCATCAGCCTCCTTCAGCCCCCCCCCCATGCTCCAAAGGAACAGGCATACAACTAAAAGTAAGTGGGGACCTGCTCCATTATCGGGTAAGGCCAAAAAGAGGCCGAGGGGAGACGGAGCAGGGCTTAAATAGCCACCCTGCTCTGCCCCCTATGTAACAGGCGTGCGTGGCCACTTCGTGCCAAAGGTAAGGGGCTTTTGAAGCCATGCCAGGTCTTCCTCGGCATGGCTGCAAAGGCTTGCCATCACCAGAGCCCTTGGGTCTGACGATGGCGGGAATTGTGTATGCTCACTTCCACCTCTCCTATAGACATCTCCCCCCAAATCGTTTGTTGGGATTTCCTTCACTTACATGGGACTGTGGGAGAATTTGGAAAAATAGAAATACCAGGTCAGACTGTTTGACTATGTAGCCCATGTATTGTCTACTCTGACTGGCAGTGGCTCTCCAGGTTTCAAACAGAGGTCTATGCCATCACCTACTACCAGATTCTTTTTAACTGGAGATCCCAGGGATTGAAGCCAGGATCTTCTGAATGCAAAGCATATGCTCTACTACTTAACTTTTGTCCTTCACCATCAAAGTATTTAATATCCTCACTGGAGAATTAAACCCCTTGGCCTCCCACATGACAGACAGGAATGCTGTCCGCTATGCTAATAAGGTTTTAGTGGCTGCACCCTGGGAATTAATGAATTTATTCTTAGGTATGAGTGCAAAGAGACTCAAGCTGGGAGAATGAGTCAGTGCAAACATTGGCTTCATCCCTTCACAGTAGTGTGGCAACTTGCAGCCCATTATATAAATCAGCATTCCACAGTTCATTTGGTTCTTTGACAATAAAAAACAAATTACAGCAAATACAAAATATCACCAGATTTTTGTATTATAGGATGCAAGTAAATCTGGGTTTTAAATCCTAGACAGTTCTTGTTAGAAGGGGACATGGTGGGTGTAGGTGTTCACAGGGTTTTTCTGAGAATAAAATGGGGAAGGGAGAGAACCAGGTATGCCTCCTCGGAAGAATGACTGAATGAATGAATCAGGGGTGGGAAACCTTTCAGGCCTGTGGGCCAGATCCTTTTCTGTCCCCACCCCTGCGTACCAATCCACCTGCCAAATTACCTGACATCATTATGATGCCAGATGATTGACAGGTTGTTTGCCCCACCCTCCTGTCAAAAGTGTCTTGCGGAGCACTTCCCAAGTGCCAGATAGACAGCTGGTTGTGTGCTCAATGCTTTCCAAGCACCAAATGTAGGCATAGTAAAGCTGCTTTCTACAAGGACTGGCTATGTAATGGAGTGTCCCATGGGGAACTCAGCTAAGGGGCAGTGACTGCAGTGATTTCTGTAGGAATCAGTTACACAATAAAGTGCCCCAATCCTGCCGTCAATCCAGCTGCATCACTACCAGACCCACATCTGATATCACAAATAATGGGCAGGTGGATGTGATTTGGAGAAAGTGGCCTTGAAAGCCAAACTGGAACCTATGCCAGGCCAAATGTGGCTCACTCCTGAAATAAATACCTTAAATGAATAAACAAATACCTTTGTTGATAGATTTGAAAACATTTCAGCCAAACAGAAAGAAACAGAACCTGCAGACAGCTTATACTAGATGATAAAAAAAAATCCCTTTCTGGTAGTGAAATGACCAGACCAAAGTCTATGACAGCCCTTCAGACAGAACTGTCATTTGTAAAGCAGGACACATGGCCACCCTTGTACTGGAGTGTAAAAAGGTTATTTTCCTGGCAGGGAAACATATTGGTCCCTGGCAGGGACATACTCCAACATTCTGCACTAGGGTATGGAAAGGAGCAAGAAACCATCCTAAGACAATAGCCAGGATTAACATTGTTCACAATTTAATTGGTTATAGCTTACTCATAGTTTGGTACAGCATAAGCAAATATCCAGCTACAATAGGAGACCATTTACCCAACACCCAATTTGTGATGAGCATATTGGGGTGAGCATATTTAGCTGCTGCCATAACGATCACCCTGGGAGTGTAACTAGGAGCTAGGCATTGAGATTTGCTGGCTCCAATCAACCCCAAAGTCCTTTAAGGGCCGTATGAATAGGAAGCAGGCAGCCCACTCCTGTTTACCCTGAACTCTGGATTCAGCTCAATGTTGCAATAAAGTCACCACCTATCACCAGGTTGGACCTCCCTTATATGGCCCCAATGTGAACCATGAAAAAGAGATTCACCATGTCCATGCCAAAGTCCATGACGAAGCCTCATCCTAAGAGGGCTTCTCGGTAAAGCTAATTTGGTGGAAGGAGTTTTTTTGTGTTGCAGCATGGCTGGTGATGAAGCAGAGAGGTGACATCACACATTGCACTGGATGTGGAAACCAAGTCCCTCTTGTTACTTTCCATGGCAGGGACCAAGGCTTTCCTCAGAAAAAGAACTAGAATGAAGATTTCAGCTTTTGCATATTTACTTGAGCTTTTTTTTTTTTGCCTGGAATATCCCTGAGTCGCTGGCAGTAGCCTGATATGGAAATGTATCCATTTTTAATATGATTAGTCACTTTCAACTTCCTGTATATGTCACTTGACAGATAATTAAATTCTATAACACCCAAGATTCACTTTGCATCCAAAAAAGAATCTGAAATGTTGAAACGATCTAAATCGTTGGATGCCTAAGTCCTCAAATCTTTTGAAAACGTAAGGGCATAATCATTCCACACGCTCCTTTCTCATCCATAGCTGAGGATAATGACATGAATTTTTTGTACAGGAAAGAGTTGCAGCCTTTGAGAGACCCTGTGACGTCCTTCCCTGGTTCTCCCTGTCAGGTTCCCACCTGCTTGTGGCTACTGCCTTTCACTAGGCACCACCAGGGATACCACCAGTCCTTACCGTCCTTTATATGGTTTCTCACTCCGCTCTAGCACAGATCTCACTAGATCCCCCTGCTAGCCAGCACCACCAGTCACGTCCTATAACCAATACTCCCAGAGACTTTGCCTGAGTCTCTCTCTAGCTGGTTACTTTTGTGACTGCGTGCTTATGCTGTTCCCAACCCCCTTGTATCTTTATAGATAACGCATACAACTCTGGGTTGCTCTGGATACTTGAATTGTTATTATTCCTCCCTTCACCGCTGCCATCATTAGATACTGTTTCTGTTCAGCCTTGGTAATTACCTTGCCCTCCCTTCTGGTATGTATATCCCCCAGCCAAGGATCAGGCCTTTGGTAAACCAAATAAGTATTTATTAAATATCAGAAATAACAAGATTAGTTTTAGAATGTTTCACAAGCGTATGGTTTCATCTATTCCTGTTTTGTACTTGACTTATTATTAATCAGAACTCCAACTCCCTCTTTCTCCACACTCCCAACATCCACCCACAAACACCTCTTTCTCCACACTCCCAACATCCACCCAGATTCAACTGTCATTCTATTTATACTCCCAGCCATTCAAACGCTCAGCCAATCATCCAGCATTCTACTGCTAATGTACTCCCCCCTCCTCTTTCACTCAACTTACCATATGTCTTCTATATAAACAGCACTTACCATATTTACACTATAAGCAGGAACATCACATCCCCCCCCTTAAAATAACAGCAAAGTATTATTCCTGCTCTAGGATTCATACGACGCGTTAACAATAAAAAACAAGTCTCTTTGGGGAAAATGTCTTTTTTGCACCCACGTCTGGGTCACGTCACTGCAGTCCCAGCCACCTGCCTTGAAAGTCCATCGGCCAATACATTGTCCTTGCCTTTTATGAACTTGAAGTCCACCTGGTAATCTTGTAGAGCCCAGGACCACCTCTGCAGCATAGTGTTATGATTTTTCATAGTCTGTAACCATAACAATGCTTGATGATCCGTTGTCACTGTAAATCTTCGTCCCCACACGTATGGGCGCAACTTGCTCAGTCCCCACACGACCGCTAGGCACTCCCTTTGGACCGACGAATAATTCTTCTCCCTCTATGTCAGCTTGCGACTAAGATACGCCACTGGATGTCTGGTACCTCCTCTCTCTTGTAGCAAGACGACTCCCAGCGCTAGGTCTGACGCATCCGTAGCCACGATGAATGGTTGCTCGTAATCTGGTGCTCTTAATACAGGCCCTTGGCACAAGGCTTGCTTCAGAAGGTCAAAAGCCTTTTGACATTCATCCGTCCACACCACACGCTCAGCACACTTTTTCCTTGTTAGCTCATGCAAGGGGGTTGCGATTTCCCCAAAATCTTTTACAAATTTACGGTAAAAACCAGCCACACCTAAAAATGCCCTAACTTGTTTCTTAGTTAAGGGGATGGGCCACGATTGTATTGCCTCAACTTTGCTCCATAAGGGGGTTATTTTCCCACTCCCCACCTTATGTCCTAAATAGATCACTTCATTCAACCCAAACTGGCATTTCTTGGCTTTTATTGTTAGCCGTGCTTTCTTAAATGCCTCTAATACTGCTGTCAGGTGTTGGACATGCTCAGGCACCGACTTGCTGAAAATGGCCACATCATCTATATAGGCCACTGCGAAACCTGACATGCCTCGCAACACAGTATTAATTAGTCTCTGAAAAGAACTTGGTGAGTTCCTTAGTCCCATGGGTAAAGTCACAAACTCATATAACCCATCTGGTGTACTGAAGGCAGTTTTGGCTCTGGATTGCTCGTCTAATTCCATCTGCCAAAATCCTTTACACAGATCTATGGTAGAGATAATGGTTGCTGCTCCCAATAGCTCTAACATTGCGTCCACCCTAGGCATAGGATACGCATCTGGGACAGTAATTTTATTGATTAAATGATAATCAATACAAAACCTTGTGGTTCCATCTTTTTTCAGAACCAGTACAATACTTGAGGCCCAGGGACTGATGGATTCCCTGATCACTCCTAGTTCCAACATGTCTTCAACCTCCTTTCTAATTTCATTCAAAACTTTCCCATTCACACGGTACGGAACAGATCTGATTCGGGCATGATTTCCAGTATCAATTGAATGTCTGGCTATACTGGTTCGGCCAGGTTTATTGCTGAAGAGATCCCCATAATTTTTTTAAATTCTTAGAATCTCTTTCTTGACTTCTTCCTTCACTTCCTCCGACCATTCCAATTGATCTACCCCACCTTTTGCTTTGCTTTCCTGTACCAAATCTGGAAGTTCAGGCCCACTTCCCTCAGGGAATAAGGTAACTTGCAACACCTTTGCATCCCTGGTGTGATAAGGTTTCAACATATTTACATGAACCACTTTATGCTTTTTTAATTGGTCTGTGGTTATCACATACGTCACTGTGTCAAGCTTTTCCCTTATGGTATATGGTCCCTCCCAGTTGGCCTGTAATTTATCGTGTTTCCTGGGTATGAATGCCATAACCATATCTCCCACATCATACACACGTTCTCTGGCTGTTCTATCATACCAGTAACTGCTTCTGCTGAGCTTGACTTAAATTCTTTTGCACAACTTCCATCATTTGTTTCACTGGTTCACATTCATTCTCTCTCTCAGCAGGCATCCACAGTCTATATAAAATCCCATTCTCACAGACAATTTGATTCCTCAGATTGTCAGTAAAGGGAATCTTTTGTGTAAGGGCTTGGTCCTTCATTTGCTTCAAACTTGCATCCTTATCCAGCTCTTCCCTGAACTGCTCTGCCTCTTCACTAGAGACCATTCGATATAGTTTGTCTCTTTTAGCAGGCCTGCCAGGGGTTGCTATGGCGACCTTAGGCTCGATAACAGGTTCCACCCTGTTTTCTTCGGCCTCTGTTAACATGGTTTCTGTTGCTTTGCCAAGTTGTTGTCTGGTTACCACATATATTTTTCCTTGTGCCCCCATAACATCTCTTCCCAGTATCACTGGTTCTTGTTGTTGGGCATTAATACCTACTTTACATATTTCCTCCTTTCCTCTCCACTTTAATTTTATCAGGGCCATGGGTATGCTTTCTGGTTCACCCCTCACTCCTTGGATTGTCACAGTTTCCTGAGGTAATATTTCCTCAGATTTTATCAAATCTGGCCTCAGTAACATCTGAGCGGCACCAGTATCAAGCAATGCCCAATAATTTGCCCCTTGCACACTCACTTCTTCTCTCAGACTTGAATCAAAGTCTTTTACATTTGTCCAGTTTATCTGGCAGAACTGAACCTTCTTCATTTCTAACTCCCTTGGTTCTGTTTTCACTGCCCTTCCCTGAGCAGGATTACCAATGGGGTTGGCAACCTCACATTGAAAACGTAGGTGCCCCGGTCTACCACATTTATAACATAATTTCTCCTCCATTTTAGGGTACACAGATCCACTCTGGGGTGTCCTGTGCCCTTCAGACTTTATTGGAGGACTCACTCGCTGTGGTACCACATCCTTTCTGCCACCATTATATGGTCTGGGTTTAAACTCTCTTGATGTTTTCCCCACCCAGCCAGTTCTATTGGAGGCAAAGTGATCTGCCAACTCTGCAGCCTCTTGAACAGATGTAGGGGAACGGTCTTTGACAAGGAGCCTTATTTCTGGTGGTAACTGATGGTATAATTGATCCAGTATCATGAGGCTTTTCACCTCTTCCACTGACTGAGCTTTGGCACTTCCCATCCACTTTCCAAATATGTCCATCAATTTTGCTCCCAGTTCAACAAAAGACCTCCCTGCTTGGATCTGACAGTTTCGAAATAACTTCCTAAAGTAGTCAGGTCCCAGTCTGAATCTTTTGTACACTGCCTCTTTAAACTCGGCATATGTGATGGGCCTGTCTGAGGGGAAATATTGGTATACCTCTGCCAATTCCCCTTTGATCAGATTTGATAAATATTGCATATATTTATCCTCCGTAGCCCCCACATCTGAGCTGCCTTTTCGAAGGTGTTGAGGTAAATCTGTGGGTCTTGTCCAGGTTCAAACACCGCAAAATCTTTTGGTGTAACCTTTATTTTGGTTTCATTTCTGTCCTTTCTTGTTTCATCAAAATGAAACTTCTCTCTTTCAGATTTTAACTTTTCCACCTGTATCTCATCATCCAATGCTCGTTGCTTCTCCCTCTCCTCAAACCCCATTCTCATCCTTTCAGTATGCATTCCCATTCTCTCAATTTCCAACTCCCGCTGTTTTTCCTTCTCTACACCTTCCATCCTCAATCTCTCAGTTTCCAACTTTAACTTCTCTCTCAAATACTCTATATAAGCGGGATTGCTTGAGTACCCTTCTGGGTTCTCTTCTCTGACAGGTTGTTTTTGTTGAACAGATGCGAATGCTATCAATGCTACTCGCAATTCATCTACCCCTTTACCCTTGTGAGGTAAATTGAATGTTATGCACTTCTCCACCATCTCCTCTCTTTTCATCTTTATATATTCAGTCATGTTTTTAGGAGTTCACTCGCACTTTGCCACACACTCTTTGCCAGTCACTCTCACAAGTAATCTTTATTTGTTATATCTTTTAGCCACACCACTTTTAGGAACTTTCTAGGGTTCGAATCCCACCGCTACAGCCACCACATGTGACGTCGTTCCCTGGTTCTCCCTGTCAGGTTCCCACCTGCTTGTGGCTACTGCCTTTCACTAGGCAACACCAGGGATACCACTAGTCCGGACCGTCCTTTATATGGTTTCTCACTCCGCTCTAGCACAGATCTCACTAGATTCCCCTGCTAGCCAGCACCACCAGTCACGTCCTATAACCAATACTCCCAGAGACTTTGCCTGAGTCTCTCTCTAGCTGGTTACTTTTGTGACTGCGTGCTTATGCTGTTCCCAATCCCCTTGTATCTTTATAGATAACGCATACAACTCTGGGTTGCTCTGGATACTTGAATTGTTATTATTCCTCCCTTCACCGCTGCCACCATTAGATACTGTTTCTGTTCAGCCTTGGTAATTACCTTGCCCTCCCTTCTGGTATGTATATCCCCCAGCCAAGGATCAGGCCTTTGGTAAACCAAATAAGTATTTATTAAATATCAGAAATAACAAGATTAGTTTTAGAATGTTTCACAAGCGTATGGTTTCATCTATTCCTGTTTTGTACTTGACTTATTATTAATCAGAACTCCAACTCCCACTTTCTCCACACTCCTGACCTCCACCCTCAAACACCTCTTTCTCCACACTCCCAACATCCACCTAGATTCAACTGTCATTCTTCCATTTATACTCCCAGCCATTCAAACGCTCAGCCAATCATCCAGCATTCTACTGCTCATGTACTCCCCCCTCCTCTTTCACTCCACTTACCATATGTCTTCTATATAAACAGCATTTACCATATTTACACTATAAGCAGGAACATCACAGACCTCTGCAGGGAAATTAAGGAGAGTAGCGTTACAATTATTACTCATCGCGAATTGGGAACTTAGGGCTTGTTCAGGAACTGACACAGCACACTAATCATCCAAATGGATCTTACGGTAAAGTCCATTAAAGAAATTTTTGGTAACAGTAATATTTGCATAGAAAGAAGAAATGGTCTGCAAAGATCCTAGGGAAATAAGATGAACAAAAGGGGTGTGTGTGTGTGTGTGCGTGTGCGTGTGCGTGTGCGTGTGTGTGCGGATAGATGTTCCAGGGACAATGGTGACTTGAGTTTTGTTTCCTTTGCAAGAAGAGATCAAACTTAAGAAAGGCCAAACCAATTAACAAGTGTCTAAATTTGAGGGCCCCTTTGAGCTTGAGACGCAGGCCAAATCAGCCTCTTGGCCACCCATCTGATTGGCCTTGGCCCTCTCTGCATCTGTCTCAAAAGCCAATTCAAAGTGCATTTTCTTTTGTTTCTTTTCACACATGCACACACACCTACGCTCACACGCACACATGCGCACACACACATGGCTCTAGAGTACATCATCCTTAGATGGAGTGGGGGAGAGAAAGGTATGTCCCCATTCAGAACAGAAAAGACATGACCTTCCAGCTATTTCCCAACTGTTGAGAGAGTGCCCACCAGTCATTTAGGCTGCAATCCAATACATGTCTGCTGAGAAGTAAGCTCCATTGGGTTCAGTGGGACTTACTCCCAGCTAAGTGTGTATTGGATTGCAGCCTTAGTCTGCAAGCTCTCTAACTGAAAGAAGGTATAAGCAGACTTGGCCAGCAGGTTTGACCAACTTTGAACATTCTTTCTGGACCTATTGACCTGCTGTTCACCAGACCCCCAAGCATACATCAATATGGTGAAATGCCAGAGGTACAACATTTCAGGCAATCTTTGTTTCAACTTTCTTTCATGTCTCTTTCCACCCCGCCTTTCTGGGCAAGCCCTCCCAAAAGCGGCTTACGATATAATTATTAGAAGCAAATCAAATCAATGAATGTATCATAAAAAACATCAGGGAGCTAGTAAACAAAATCAGTAGGAAGCTTGGTGGAATTTTTTTTAAAAAAATCTGTAGGAACCACTTAATTGTGGGAATTTCACAAGTGGGGGGCCACCAGGAGTACAAAGGTCCTTGGTCCTCCCCAACAACCTGATCACTCTTAATGGTCATCCAAAAGAGAGCAAGTTCTCAGAGCTCAATCATTGGGCCCAGTTCTCTCAGACTACATGGACAAACATTCAGACCATTAAAGGAGAGTAGTAACAATTTAAATTCTTACTGAATGGCACCTATTGCAATGGCTGAGCAATGACAGCTGCATGAGACCTGGTTTCTGATGGATCCAATCAACGATGCAGCTACCGTTCTGTTGAAAAGTGATGGGCAAGCTCTTGCCCTGCCATGCCAGAGACTGGCTCAGAAAATAAGCTGACCTACTTCCACCCACAAAGTCAGAAATGGCCAACAGATTGTTGTGGGTCAGATTGGATGACCTGGAACAACCCAGGGATATCACTGGGCAAGACATTAGGCAGGAAGAAGAGGTAGCCATGGCTCTCCTTCCTGCCTGAGTGTTGCCTCACAGGATCACAGTCTCTGCTCATCAGCTCATGGGCCAAGGGAGGGATCCTGTGCAATGCTGGTTTGCAAGGGATTTTCCTGGAGGCTTAAAGCCCCTTGCAAACCAGTATCACGCAGGTTCACTCCCTGCGCTCATCAACTGATGAGCAGAAGCAGCAATACTGTCAGGGTAGTTTGCAAGCACTCTGTGGGGGTCAGTTTGCAAGCAGGATCCCTTCCTCCACTCATCAGCTGTTGAGCAAAGGGAGCGAACCTCCATTATGCTGGTCTGCAAGGGGTTTGCCTGCAGGAAAGCTTCTTGCAAACCTGCATCACACAGGATCACTCTCTCTCCTTGTCAGCTGATGAGTGGGGGGAATGATCCTGCGCAGAATTGATCCCACTATCAGTTGGGTGGGGGAGAAGATGCAACATCTCCCTCCCCCTCTCCTTGCCCTGCCATCAGTTTAACTAGGTTTTTTTCAATCCTAATTAAATTTGGGCTCTGCCCCTGAACTTATTTGGGAGTGGCTCCAAGGCAGGACAGGTGATCCCTGGGTCGACCCCGGGAAGGTTGGCCTGATGCCCTCCTCCAGATTGGACCCATGGTGCAGAAGGGGGGCTTTGTGCACAGCATGGCACTTGTTATTTTGACAACGCGAGGAACAAACCATCATCCTCCATGCAACTTTAATGCATTCCTGACTCACATAGAAGTAATCCATATCTTCATAATTTAGGATGTTTGACATTTGTGTTGTGGCCTCATTCCAAGTGATGATAACACTGTAATCTGATATATATGAATGAACTAGGATTTGGATGAGTCTCATGCTGTCATGCTGGGTATTGCCAATTTGAACTGTACTCATCATATGCAATTGTGTGATATGCAGACCATTCCACAATGCTAGATACAAAATGAGAGCACCCATGTAGTGGGCCTTGATGAATATCCACACAGGTTATGAGGGAATATCAAGCCAGAGTTTTCTGGGCATCATATGGCTTCAGCCCACTCCGGTTAATATTGAGAATGTTATGAGTGTGTCTTAATTCATTAAGCCACAAATGCATTTACATTTGCAGACCTTCCTCAAATGGAATCGTCATTGTGTGTGGGGGGGGAAAGGTGAGCTCCCCAACCACAACAGTTACAAGAGGGGGCTCCATGGGTGTTTAGACTGCTGCTGCACATACACATCACTGGACTAGGTCCCTGTGCTTTGAACTTATTATAAGAATCTTTAGGTTTCTAGGTCTGAGTGACATGCCTCCACCAACAACCAAACTTAGTGGGGAAGAGGAAAGAGAGCCAGCTGACTTGGTTGCTGATGTGATTTGCCTCCCATTGGTTGTTTGACATGAAACGGAGACCTTTAAACTACCATGTTCCTTGCCTCCTCCTTTGTCCTCCTTTTGACTCCAAAGCTGCCTCCATCCCACCCAAGATGTGGTGACAGAGGAAGGAATGGGAATGCACATACAGTCAGTGTATATACATGGGTTTACCTAAATGTACGTTGGGTGGGTCTCACTGATCAGGGCATGCATGTTGATTTTATTTTTTCACACATTCAGCCCATTTAATTAAGCATTCCAATCTAAGCAAGTTCCCACATGGAATTCTAGTCTGTATTACAGTGGGGATAATGTCAGAAATAATCATGTAGGAAATGCTACAAAATGCTAATGATCAACAATACATGCTGGGTAGACAAATTGCACAATGCCGCTCCCTCCTTAAAAGGGGGAGGTTTTGCTGTACCCACCTTCGCTTCTAAGAGACTCACTGGAATGCATCCAATAGGCTGTAGAGCCCAATAGGGGGAGGCAAGCCAGCCCAGTATTTAAGGCTATGCTGCCTCCCAAACCCCCTTTCTCTTGTCATGCTTGCAGCTAGCTTCTAGCTCCCACCTGTCCTCCTAGGGCTTAGGTCTTGAAGACGGCAGTGTCGAGGCCAGAGGCGGCAGCAGAGGTGGCAATGGTGGAGGCCTGAGTGGTGAGATGGCTCTCTCGAGGAGCAGTAGCTTTTTTTGCCTTGCTCTGACAGCCATCCACCTCCCCCCAATATTGGCCCAGCTGTAGCAGTGGGCAAGCCGCGAAGGCCGCAGTAGTTCAGGCTTGCATGGCAAGGCAACTCACGAGGAGCTTTGGACCTTTCTGGTTTTGCTCTAGAGGCCATACACCAACACCACCCTGAATGGAGGGCTTTGACAGACGCAGACACCAGAGGTGGAGCAGCTTGCTCCTTCAAGGATTCATTCCTGCATCGGCAGGAATGCATATAAGGCTTTGGGCCCACAGAGGAGATCTCCAGGGTGGGGGGTGATTAGGTCATTGGGCCTTGGTGTGGGTGCACAGGCCCAGACAGGCTCTGTGCTGCCAGGCGAGTCACACTCTTTTTAAGCGGAGTTGTTGAGTCACCAAGGTGGGATATCTCCTTTTGGCCTGCTAGGCCTTGGGGTCCTCTGGGAGTGCATGTCAGGCTCAGATACCCAGGGTTCACTTAGCAGGGAGAGAGATGTTTTTCCTTGCCTTTGTTTGGGAAACCAACAAAATGGTAGCTTACATGCTCAGAGTGTAGATAGATGCATACCTCAATGATAGTCATCTAGTTTAACTTGCCTGTACTATTTTGATTGGCTTATCGCAGATCTCCCAAGATCTCCTTTCCCCATATATGCTTTCTTGAATCTTCTTCTGAGTGTGTGTGTGAGAGAGAGGGGGGTAAGAGCAATGCTTAAATTGATGTTGCTACATGTTCAGTGTTTCACACAGCTAAGTGTATATACAAGTGAACAAATGTCTGCAATCATAAGTTTATTCAAGTTCTGCTGTAGACTGTGAACGTGTGTACAGTCATTCAGTGCTCCAGCCACATACAAAATGAACGCACATGCAATGTGATGTCTGCACAGGACTATCATGGATACAAAACAACACCAGTATTGAATAGCACCCTCATTGGGAGTCCGATTTTGTGTTTGCTTCTCTTTGATGAATTTAGGATCATATCATCATTAAAAAAATCAATTTGTCTTCATGCAGCAAGAGGATACAGAATCAGTGAAAAGAACATAATTACATAACAATTGTAATTTGGGGTTTCTTTTTATTTAATGTTGTTTTAGGCAGCTGCTATTTGACATTGATGCACATAGACTTCTTTATTTTTCCTCTTTGTTTAATCAACTGCTCAAGCTTGAGTTGCAATTTATCCAACAGATCTCCACAAGTTACAATCTCGGCACAAGGAATGACTGAAAAGACAACAAATGTCTGCAGTGTGCCAGTATGAACATGCTGTCTGGTGCATAGGCTTTGCTCCATTAGAGAGGGCTAAAAGAGTAGAGGGCCACATTCAGGGCCATGATAAACAAAATCTTTTAGATGAAACTAATTTACTGTGAATTTCCCAAGCTACACTAAGTAAATGGTACTAACATTCTTAGGCTTGGAAGTGTGAGGCACTTGTCAATGTGTATTATATGATACTGATGATGTTCTGAGGGATTTTTTTAGTATCATTGATTTCTGCCCCCCCCTCCAATAAATCCTTCTCAGGTTCGAACACACACACACACACTCTTTGGAGGAAGGATTGTAATTGACTGGTAGAGGACATGCTTTGCATACAGAAGATCCCAATCCCTGGCATCTTCAACCATAAAGGGTCCTTGGGTGTGAGGGCTGAAGAAAGCATCCCTTCCAGAGAAACTTCCAATCAGAATTGATAATCCTGGCCCAGATGGACCAAATGCTCTGACTTGGTTTGAGGCAGGTTCATATAACGTATTCTGTCTCACTCACACTTTCTCAGAGTGAAAATGAGACACAGGCCCTATCTGCGCTATACATTTAAAGTAATATCATACCACTTTAAACAGGCACAGCATCCCCCAAAGAATCCTGGGAATTGAAGTTTGTTAAAGGTGCTAAGAGTTGTTGGAAGATCCCTGTTCCCCTCACAGAGCTACAACGTCCAGAGTGGTTTAACAATCAATCCCTCTTCCCAGGGAATTCTGGGAATTGTAGCACTATGAGGTGAATAGGGGTTTCCTAACAACTCTCAGCACTCTTAACTACTGTTATCAGGATTCTTTAGGGGAAGCCATGACTGTTTAAAGTAGCATAATGCCACTTTAAATGTATAGTGCAGATGGGGCCACAATGAAAATTAGAACATTCTGACTATATCAACTCCAGATTTTGAGGGGAGGGGCTTTAGGCAATATATTCTTACTGGGACCCTCATCCTGAGTGGGATCATCCCTTAGCACCATCACCATTGATTGTTCACCTCCCCTCTCCCTCAGAGTCCAATCCATAGCAGTGTCCAGAAGCCTCCTGATCTTTCTTCTTTCTAGCAAGGTTGGAGGGGGTGGATAAATAGGCAGCAACACTGAAGAGGAGGAGCAGGGCCTGGGGCTTGTCCTGTCTTGCTCCAGCTGGGCTCTGATCTCCAGGGAAATGGGCTACAGTTGTGGTACCGCTTAACCAGATGGCACAGGGGTCAGTGCTGGAGTCATGCTAATCAAGGTCAGGTTTCAATAGGCAACATGAAGGTAAGCTACAACAGGTCAAAGTCAGCAAGATCAAGGGTAGAGACACACTTACTGTTGTGCCGGTTCCAGTGCGTCTCCACCTCTCTTCTGAAAACAGGGGCATGCAACGCTAGTTCAATTCTGCCCCTTTTTTCTCTAAATCCTGATGGGATCAGCTCAAGGTTTGTTTGTTTTTGAATTCAGCTTCAGGCAGATTTCACAACCGATTTGCAGATCAACCCGTTTCCCCTCCCGGTGAGCCCAAAGGAAGCACTTTGCTGTAGGCGACTAATGTGCTCAGAGCCCTAGACTCTGTTGGTAGAGCAGTATCAGGCTAGAACTAGGCAAAACTTATCAGAACCATGGACAGATCACTGGCAGAAAGCTTCTTATCGTAGGTGGGAGGCAGTATGCTTCTGAATACCAGTTGCTGGAAACCACAAGAGGGGAGAGGCCTCTTGTGATCATATCTTTCTTGTGGCCTTTCCACAGTGGTTGACCACTGTGAAGACAGGATGCTGCACTAAATAGGCCATTGGCCTGATCTAGCAGGTTCTACTTATGTTCTTACATATAGATAAAGAAACTGTTGCTTCCGTAGAGAGGAAAGGCTTTCTGAAACTTTAGGCAAGGATGAAGTAGGATTCAGGCTGTGCTATAGGAACACAGAGCTGTGCTATTACTTCAGCATCAAACTGAACCCTATGTAGTGGTAGCACCTACATCCCGATTGTTAGCCCCATCTGCCCCAGAAGGTGCTTCTTTAGTTAAAGGGGCCTCCAGTAGTCTCCTACTACAACTGAGCAGTTAAGTTCCTACTACTGGCGTTCCAGTAGTCTCCTACTACAACTAAGCAGGGGAGTCTCTGATCTCACTGGGGTTTCTGCAGTGAAGTCCTGTGAGTCCAAGGAGAGCAATACCACATCCTTAGGATGGAGGGGTACTGTCCCCAGCTCATCTTGTGGAAGCACTTCTGGGGCTGGCCCTGCATGCCCTTCCCCTTCTGGTTTGAAGTCTTCTACTCATCCCCTGAAGAATGGAAATCTGATTCCAGGGTTATGACAAATTGACTGTTGCCTTATTCAGTCATTTTTGGCTCTTACAATAAGGGGGTGACAGGAACCACACCAGGAAAGAGTCCTTTGAATCTGTTCTCTTCTGATCTGGGAGAATGAAAGCTCCTTGTCCAGATTGTCCTCTGACCTCAAATAAGAACATAAGAACATAAGAAGAGCCTGCTGGATCAGGCCAGTGGCCCATCTAGTCCAGCATCCTCACAGTGGCCAACCGGGTGCCTGGGGGAAGCCCGCAAGCAGGACCCGAGTGCAAGAACACTCTCCCCTCCTGAGGCTTCCGGCAACTGGTTTTCAGAAGCATGCTGCCTCTGACTAGGGTGGCAGAGCACAGCCATCATGGCTAGTAGCCATTGATAGCCCTGTCCTCCATGAATTTGTCTAATCTTCTTTTAAAGCCATCCAAGCTGGTGGCCATTATTGCATCTTGTGGGAGCAAATTCCATAGTTTAACTATGCACTGAGTAAAGAAGTACTTCCTTTTGTCTGTCCTGAATCTTCCAACATTCAGCTTCTTTGAATGTCCACGAGTTCTAGTATTATGAGAGAGGGACAAAAACTTTTCTCTATCCACTTTCTCAATGCCATGCATAATTTTATACACTTCTATCATGTCTCCTCTGACCCGCCTTTTCTCTAAACTAAAAAGCCCCAAATGCTGCAACCTTTCCTCGTAAGGGAGTTGCTCCATCCCCTTGATCATTCTGGTTGCCCTCTTCTAAACCTTTTCCAACTCTAGAATATCCTTTTTGAGATGAGACGACCAGAACTGTACACAGTTTTCTAAATGCAGCCGCACCATAGATTTATACAACGGCATTATGATATCGGCTGTTTTATTTTCAATACCTTTCCTAATTATCCCTAGCATGGAATTTGCCTTTTTCACAGCTGCCGCACACTGGGTCGACATTTTCATCGTGCTGTCCACTACAACCCCGAGGTCTCTCTCCTGGTCGGTCACTGCCAGTTCAGACCCCATGAGCGTATATGTGAAATTAAGATTTTTTTTTGCTCCAATATGCATAATTTTACACTTGTTTATATTGAATTGCATTTGCTATTTTTCTGCCCATTCACTCAGTTTGGACAGGTCTTCTTGGAGCTCTTCGCAA
This sequence comes from Rhineura floridana, assembly GCF_030035675.1. Lineage (NCBI taxonomy): Eukaryota > Metazoa > Chordata > Lepidosauria > Squamata > Rhineuridae > Rhineura > Rhineura floridana. The sequence continues at coordinate 109,358,714 of NC_084486.1, forward strand.
TCCCTTTTTGTTTTAACAACCCTGAACAATTTAGTGTCTAGTGTCGTCAGCAAACTTGGCCACTTCACTGCTCACTCCTAATTCTAGGTCATTAATGAACAAGTTGAAAAGTACAAGTCCCAATACCGATCCTTGAGGGACTCCACTTTCTACAGCCCTCTATTGGGAGAACTGTCCATTTATTCCTACTCTCTGCTTTCTGCTTCTTAACCAATTCCTTATCCGCAAGAGGACCTCTCCTCTTATTCCATGACTGCTAAGCTTCCTCAGAAGTCTTTGGTGAGGTACCTTGTCAAATGCTTTTTGAAAGTCTAAGTACACTATGTCCACTGGATCACCTCTATCTATGTGCTTGTTGACACTCTCAAAGAATTCTAATAGGTTACTGAGACAGGACTTTCCCTTGCAGAAGCCATGCTGGCTCTGCTTCAGTAAAGCTTGTTCTTCTATGTGCTTAGTTAATCTAGCTTCAATAATACTTTCTACCAGTTTTCCAGGGACAGAAGTTAAGCTAACTGGCCTGTAATTTCCGGGATCCCCCCTGGATCCCTTTTTGAATATTGGCATTACATTTGCCACTTTCCAGTCCTCAGGCACAGAGGAGGACCCGAGGGACAAGTTACATATTTTAGTTAGCAGATCAGCAGTTTCACATTTGAGTTCTTGGTAAACTCTCGGGTGGATGCCATCCGGGCCCGGTGATTTGTCATTTTTTATATTTTCCATTAAGCCTAGAACTTCCTCTCTCATTACCACTATTTGTCTCAGTTCCTCAGAATCCCTTCCTGCAAATGTTAGTTCAGGTTCAGGGATCTGCCTTATATCTTCCACTGTGAAGACAGATGCAAAGAATTCATTCAGCTTCTCTGCAATCTCCTTATAGTTCTTTAGTGGTGACAGAGGGTCAAAACCATTGAATACATGAGGCTTCAGCAGTGGGTCCCCTGTAGTAGTGTGAGCCATGGCAGATGCCCAAATATACCAGCCCCGGGTCCCAGTTGTGACCACACCACTTGTTCAAATATATGGTCTGGATCTACAGAATTGTGCAACAAATTCCATGTACGCAGGGAGGTATGATACTTGTGTTTATCAAAGATTAGCTGCCCTCATGGGAAACATCTTCTGATGCAGGGGGAGCTTCTAAAAGCAGTTTGACATATGGCATGTCTTTCAAAGGGGGAGAAAAGTCAACAATTTCACTGGGGAGCAGGCATATCCAAGCCTTTGGACAAGCTTCAAGTAGCTTGAAGTAGTTTGAATCCTGGCCTATACATTTATACTGCAGCCCATACCAGGTTTCATTAACTGAGCATTTACTTTATAGAATGCAAATCTGCCACTGCAGTTGCCGAATACCTTGATTCAAAATTGCAAGTAATACCTTGGGAAAATGTGGGTTGAAGGCTCCATTTCACTCCTACTGAAGAACAGATTTATCTCTAAGAATGCTAGAAAATGTCTAAAATGTCTGTGCTTGGACAATAAGGTATATAATACATTTACTCTAGTTGCAGTAAATGTAGTAATTTATCCCTATATGTTTTCTGGAGAAACAATATCTATATATAGAATAGAGGCCTGTTCTCTTTTTCAAATTTAAAAATAAAATAATATTTAATATTTACAGATGTGAATCTTGATATTTAGCACTTTTAAAACTATGATATGCATCTAAATGTTGCAGAATAATATATTTGATTTGCAGCTGGTATGTAGATCTCTGCCAATTTGCTAATGAATGCAGAGATCCTTGAATATTACAATCAAACTGCATTGCATATGAAAGAGTTGCTATAGTTGTTTCCTTACAATTGCCATTTAAAACATATTGTGTACATATGTGCCATGGCAATCCCCCAGAGAGTTAAGTGCACTTAAGCCCTTTGACTCAACTATTTTTTTTTATTGTGTCCCATATGATCTAGATAGTGGTACCAATGGTGGTAGTAGCAGCAGGTAAAGCCTATCAAGAAGGGATAACTGAAAAGATGGCGGTAGCAGCTGGCAGTGGCTGCGGGTTAGGAAATCAAAGGATGTATTCAAAGGTTGGGTCCTTGAATCAAATCAACTTAATTAGGGCTCATTCAGGTCTTATCTGAAGTTATATGCAAAATACATGTGGATTAGTGTGAAATGTAGGGTAAATTGCTTTTTAAAAATGTGTTTTTAAATTTTTATGTTTCTTTTTGATGTGTTGGACTACGACCTGGGAGACCAGGGTTTGAATCCCCACACACCCATGAAGCTCCCTGAATGACCTTGGGCCAGTCACTGCCTCTCAGCCTCAGAGGAAGGCAATGGTAAACCCCCTCTGAATACCACTTACCATGAAAACCCTATTCATTGGGTCGCCATAAGTCGGGATCGACTTGAAGGCAAGCCATTTCCATTTCAATTGTTGTAAACCACCCAGACTATGGGGAGGTATACAAATGCAATAAAGAAATAAAGAAATAATAAATTTCAAAAAGGAGCATTTGGAGAGGGTAAGAAATTATCGGCAGGGAGAAGGAGCATGTGTCACTAGTCAAGGAAACCAAAGTGATGCTCCCTCACCCAATCTAGTTGCATGTAATTAATCAGGGCAGAATGGGAATAAGGATGTGCCTTCAGGTGGGTGTGCTTCCCTTTGAAAGCAATGATGTGTGAATGAATGCCATCCCCATTCGAATGCATAGCCAGACAGGGATGTCATCCATCTGCATTAGTGCTGGGCTAAAATCTGCCCTCCAGTTTCTCACAGGGTTTCTTCCCCTTGCAAAAGAGAATTTCATTTTTCTGCCTCATTCTCTAGACGCTTGAGAATTTAGCATTTCAGTGGGTGCAGGGCTTTGAGCTTACCGTATCATTTTGAGGTAGTCAGGGTAGTGTATGTGCTTTCCTTAAAACATTTTGCAGCATTCTGCAGCTTCCCTGGCTGTCTGCACTTCCTGATCTGAAAAAACACATGGGAGGAGTTACCTCATGATATCTTCCCCTGGGATTTCATTGAAGCACAGGCACCCAGGAAGGCTGGTCCCTCATCTAGATCAGTTGGCTGCCTGACTTGGAGCATGGATGGAGTGTTCTTAGAGGGCAGGCCAGTGGTGAGGTGATTTGTAGAATGAAATGAAGGACACCCACAAACACCCCTCAGCCATCTGAAAAGTAAGTTTTGCTGTTGTTATGTGCCTTCGATTACGACTTATGGCGATCCTTTGAATCAGCGACCTCCAATAGCATCTGTTGTAAACCACCCAGTTCAGATCTTGCAATTTCAGGTTTGTGGCTTCCTTTATGGAATAAATCCATCTCTTGTTTGGTCTTCCTCTTTTTCTACTCCTTTCTGTTTTCCCCAGCATTACTGTCTTTTCTAGTGAATGAAAAGTAAGTTAAGCACATCTAAAATCCTTCACCACACCCATGAGAATTTAACTATTTTTTTTGCTTGGCTTCCAGAATTTTTGAGTGTAATTTATTTTTACAGAGCACTACTCTGCATTGCTTTACTTTCAGTGGGATCTTACTTATTTATATATATAACATAACTTTTACATCATCTTCCATCAGAGGTTCCAGGGAGATTTACAAAATGTTAAAAACCACAAAGTATGATCCAAAAAGTATTAGAACTCAGGAAACAGTTTTCAAAAAGCAGCAGGAAAGTAACTAAAATAATTCTAAAGACCTTGAGGAATATACAAGTCCTCATGTAGGCAGAATGTGACTTTCCTCGGAGAAAGACTTTCCTGCCAAGGGGCAGCACAGCCAAAAATGTCCTTTCCATGGCTGCCACCCATTTCACTTCCAATTGCAGGAGCACATGGAGAAAAGCATCAGAAGATGGCCTCTGGGTATGGGCAGGCTGATATGTGAGCAGGCTTTCCACATCCATTTTCTGCCCACACTAGTTCTGAATAACTGTACATGACATACTTTGGATTTCTAGACTGGGGTAAAAACCTTGCAGTGCAATTCTGGTAGGAGATTAGATCACCATGGCAACATGGCAAAATGGAGCGTCACCTTGTTGTCTGGGCAACAGGGATGCATGTCTTCTTCCTCCCATATAGAGAGACAGAGAGAGAGGCTTCATTTGCTGTCAGTGACATAATAACATAGACATGACATCATCATGTTCACTACATATTCCTGATTGGCTGGGATCATGCAGAAAAGAAGAAAGGATCCCTAAATTGGTGCTTTAAGAATAACCTGTCACGGATGCAAATAGACACAACAAAAGAATGACAGACCACTGAAGCTGGAGATCTTGAGAGGCTTTTTTTCAGTCCATCAAAAGCATCCCTCTTGTGTCAAGGACTGAACTTCTTGAAAATTTGGCAGAACACTAGTTTGGACTCTTATCCTTCACAATCATTTACGTTGATTCCTTGAGGTGAATGAGAACATTCAATGCAAGGCATATGAGAAAACCTTGCCATTTCTACCAAAGAAAATGCAAGCTGTAACAAAGACAAACAAAGAAAAGCAGATCAGAGTAGTGTTGCTATGTCAGTGGTGGGAGGAAGATGGTTTGGGAGACTGAATAGGTGAGGCAGGATCTCAGCCAGGAAGGAATTCAATGCACCTAACACTTTTTTCTTATTTGATATAAGCATTACAACTGTCGAATCTTGTATCCAAGCCTCACAAGCACAATTCCAGCATCTTTCTGTGCTCCAGGCGGCAGCACACATTTCCTTGACCTGGTGCCCTCTCCCATCAACCTCAGCCATCTGAAGTTGATGGAGTTGCAGTTCATAACATCTGGAGGGTACCTGGTTGGGGAAGGCTGGCATACAATCGAGCTGCTGTATTCTGTTTAAACAAGTTGCACCTCCCAAGCACAGTTGGAGAACCAAAACGATTTTTTTTTCTCTTTTGAAAACCTATCCTTAAGAAACTTGGGGCTGATTCTCATACCTATAGCGTGCATGATAAAGTCACCATGTATTGATGTATTTTTTTTTTATGAAAATCATTTGTATACTGCTTTTTATTTAAAAGAAATACATATAACAAAATGCATATAACAAAATATAACAATTAGATAACAAAAAAAGTATCAGTTACAATAGCCAGAAAAGCCAGGAGCTCGGTATTAACAGTCAGGAAAAGCTTTGTTATAGAGGGGTGCTCTTAATTGTCAGTGGAAGCACCCAACAGTCAGTGCTTGATCTCCATGGAGAGAGAATTCCACAAAGCCCATATGTCCTTAATAATGAAATTATCAATGTCAAGCTGCTAGAGCCAGAACATCTTGAACCATGATACTGACACAAGAGGTAGCGTTTATAAGATTGGTTTATCATTCCAAAAACCCATGAACAAAGAAAAATTGTGATTTCCCATGTAGTGAATCGTCATATAAATCAGCTTCCAGGGGGCTCCTCAGGAACCATGCAAAGAATAGCTCAGGAATGCACCAATTTGTAAGGCTCAAGAGCCATTCAGCATGCTAAGTTGCAGCCTGGGTCAGTGTGACCTTGTTTTGCAGTACTAATTGAAAATACCTTGAGGATTATTAATGGACTTTGGAAAAACTGGCCCTGGTTGTTTTCCTAAATAAAAAAAATGCTTTCTAATCTAAAGGTGATTTATGATTTATTTACATTTATAACAGACGGGGGCAAAGATGAATGAATAATACATGCATGCATGTCATCTGATACATTTTGGATCACTTGTAGAAGATTGAGATTTGCCCTCATTTACAGTTCCTTCAATTGCACTTTTTTTGCCTCCTAAAAAGATATTTTTGCTGTTTGTCACTCAGCTCTTATGAGCTAGGCTTTGGGATTAACATGTGCTTAAGAGGCATATGAGACAGACTAGACAGCGTGTATTCATTTCAATGACAGAATTTTAGATAAAGCATTTCCGCAGCTTTGATTTATCAGCTTGCTTTTGTTTTAAGCTGTAGCTTATTAAATGGAATTCCTAGGTTGTACAGAGCTTACATGTCCTCTCCCATCATAAACCCCATCAAACTCAACCTGTCCCTGGTATTCATTTAAAAGCCTGGCAACAGACAAGAGGTACTGGAGGAATTCGATTTCTGTGAATTCCAACATGCACTTTTCCAAAATTTGTGATATAGTTCTTGGCTCAAAAAATGTTCCAAACTATGTAACAAAATGCATATTTTATGATAGAATATATTTAGAAAAGTGTACATTGAGATAAGCTACATTTTGAAATATGTATGTTGTGATTCAGTACAAAGCATTGTATCCAATGCCATGCAATCAGACTTATGTTTCCTGTCCTCCTGTGTGCCCCCCAAAACTGCTCCACAGCATATTTTGAGGGCATGCAGAGGGCTGGAGGGTACAGGTGAGGAAGAGAAAGTACCATTGCATACACCGAAGACCTTTGCTCTAGAGGAGCTGCAGCACTGGACATGGCCCTATGTATTTGAATATGATTTTTCATGGGTATTTTTAATATAAAAAATCTGCAGATTAATGCAAAAACCTAGGTTCTCCTCTGATATAGTATTCACAAATAGGCAAAATAAAACTCTTGCAATTCAAGAATGTACCTATAGCCAACAGAGATTTCTATCAAACTTTCAAAAGCAGGGAAATTGGGCAGCTCTTGTGGCTGTATAATAATTTATATTGTTCTAGCTGCTCCATCTGAGCTGAAACTTTATTATTACTTGCAAAACTTTATTTGTCGAGGTGTGATGAATTGGCCCACTGAAAAGAAGCCTGCTCCAAATGTTGCAGGCGTTTTCAAAGCATGGGCACACCAAATCATCTTTTCATATTCATCAGAGAATATTAAAACAGGAAACAGTTCATTTCTACACATACAGACAATGGAGAGGTCTCCATAATGACGCTCTCTGGAAATGTAATTTCCCCTGGCTGTGGAAAACAGCAATGTTTTTAAGGTTCTGCTTTTGTGTTCCTGATAAATATCATCCAATAACAATGTTCTTTGGGCAAAGAATGGATGGTGAGAGATGGCAGACTGATCCAGACAGTTTCATTTCTTTTAGCTTTATTAGTTTTTAGATAACCTCAAAAATGAAGCTTGTCATGCAAATATATTATGAACTGTCCTGTCAACTGCAGACTGATTTTGGTGCGCAAGAAAGGTCTTGAGAATTGGTTAACAGTACTGATGTTAACAGTACTGTTAACTGTTGGTTAACAGTACTGATGTTAACAGTACTGATGATCTATGCAACATTTCATCCAAAGAGTTCCAGTGGTGTATTGGGGAAATGTTCTGCATAGTGGGCTAAACTGTTTGGAACGGGGAGTAGAAATCTTTGCTACCTGGACTAGGACCAGTTTTGCATTCTCTCTCTCTCTCTCTCTCTCTCTTCCCCCTTCTTTTATACAACTGATTTTACTCCAGCGGCCCCTTTCTGCTCACATTCAGTGTTGCTTCTTCTGCTCCCAGCTATGCTGTCTCTTCCATCTGTGGTGTAGTGGTTAGGGACTAGGGTTCAAATTCCCAGTCAGCCATAAAGCTCACTGTGTGATCTTCAGCGAGACACTGTCTCTCACCCTTCCTCACTGCTCGATACCACTCGCTTCAGCGCCGGCATGGCCATCTTCAGCCTCCTGCTCAAGCTTTTGTCCTGCTTCTTCGCCTATCGGATGTGCTGGGAGTGCGGAGGAGAGTGTGCCTTGAGCCTAGACTGGGAAGGTTCGCCGGAGAGACACGTTTCCTGGGACGGTGTTGACTCCACTGCTGTTTCCCTCGTCCGCCATTGCTGGGCCAGCTTCCTCTCTCTGTTCCTTCTAGAGGGGCTTTTCTTGCTTTGTGTGGGTCTCTGCCGGTTTGGAGATGGGCGTTTGCCTCCCATCTTTTCTCCTGGGCCCTTTTTAGAAGGCCAAGAAGAGAGAGGAGTGGATTTTTGCTTTGTGATTTGTTAATGTATTTTATTGGATGTTGTAATTGCTGCTTTTTGTAAATTGTATTGTTTTTATTGATGTATTTTTATATTTATGTTTATTTTTTGTAAGCCGCATTGAGGGCCTTTTGACCAAAAGGCGGGGTAGAAATAAATAATAATAATAATAATAATAATAATAATAATAATAATAATAATAATAATAATAATAATAATAATAATAATAAACAACCTGATGGGGTTATGGTGAGGATAAAATGTGTGTGTGGGGAGTTGTGTGGGGATGCCACCATGAGTTCCTTGGAGGATATGTTGGATATAATAAAACCCATTCCAGTGCCCCCTTCATCCTTTCCATCCATTTCTTGGTTCAGCCCTCCAACCAGGGAAGCTATTTTGCAAGGCTAATATTACAAGAGACTTCACACTGATGTGCACCTCAACTAGCTTTTTTGTTCTGTGGTGAGATGCTGCAAAACATGAGTCTAGGGTCAAACTAGAGGAAGCAGTGGCTTTGGTGAGATGAATTGTCACCAAATTCAGCTGCTTGTTGTTGGTTATATTTCTACATTTTAGAGATGTATTTTTAGATCTTTACACTATTGCAAAGATTGTGAGTTTTTTTAATGATGTTGCATAACCACCCTGGGTTCTTATGGGAGGACAGGCAACATATGAAATATTTATGCCAATGCTAATATTTTAAGCATAAAAGCAAATTGGGAAGGAGCTGAACTTTTTATAAATTGTTTATTTACAAACAATTTATACCATTTAATATAATCAACATCTCCAAGCAGGTTACATCAAACCAATAAAAATACAATAATGATGTTCAATGAAACCTCCTGAAACAACTAGCAAAAAACAGAACAAAGCCTATATATCACACATAAAACTGAGCAGTGTGGCTCTGCAGTTGTGGTGCTGGAGCAGGGGAGTGTTAACCCCCTTCCCTCATGACAGTTTCACAATCTAAATTCTCTCCCCACCAAGCATCTATTTGCCCCATAGGACAAAACATATAGATACCCCAGTGCAACTTGAGGAGGTTGATTTAGTTCAGGGGGGATTTGGCAAAGAGAACACCACTCAGGTCTTGGTCCAATCCTGACCCCCAATACCTGCTCTCATACTTTTTAAAGAAGTAGTTACAGTGTGTGATTCTATTCCTTTGGTTCCAATTTCCATTGGATTCAATTGTAAAATGTCTATAAAACCAGGATTCACCTATCACTAGATTTTTGTGAATATTGGAAGTGCATTTAATACCTACATGTTTTATTCTGAAGCTTAATGCATTTGTTCTGTAGGTAAATCTGGGGGAGGAGCACACGTTGAACAATCATTCTGGCATGAATTCATGTAATGAGAGATACCTGTTAAGCTTTGCAGTTATCTTTGAAAACTCCCCTTTGTGCATGCTTCTAGTCCACAAGAGAGTTAGAACTGCAGAAGACCATGTAAGGCTATTAGGCCACAGACAATAGGGTATTCATCTAAGTCTAATTTAGGATGAGTCAATCGTATTTGTGGTCTCACCCACGCAGTTAGGATGTCAGGGCTCCATTTGAACTAAGTGTCTTTTCCCACCTATGATATTGATGCGCCTAGCAGAGGAAAAAGTGAAAAAAGCAACAGGCTGCTCCCAAGAGAGAACTCAAAGAGTTATTGAAATTCTCTGAATAGAAAGCTGTATATATTTGTTTTAAAATTTAAAAAAGCCTGATATCACTATAGAAAACTCATGGACCCTATTTCTTCCAACATTTGATACCGTGCATGGCTGAATATGGTGCAGCATTTTTGGCTTGCTGATGTTAGTTTGGTGGGTATTAATTGGGATGTTTGATGGTTCACTTAGACCAGGGATAGCCAATGCAGTGCCCTTCAGAGGTTGGTGGGTTCCACGTCCCATCAGCCCAGCCAGAAGGGCCAAGAGTCAAAGATAATTAGAGCTGTAGTTTAACAACATCTGGAGGTAGGGATGGAAAGATCTGTCAATTTTGATTCTCTCAGTTTCTCATACCCTGGCCTTTGACACCTGAGATGTAAATTTTTAGGATCCACTCTGTTTTGTGATGTTGTGATTTTAAGTTGTTTTTTATTGTTTTAATGATGTATTTTAAACTGTTGTAACCTGCCCTGGAACCCTAGGGTGAAGGGTGGGTAAATTATCATCATCATCATCATCATCATCAACATCCAATCTGAAATTCAGTTCTTCACGTTTCTGCAGCAATTTGGGTTTTTTTTAAATCATCATAAACTTCTTCAGCATTTTAGTATAGATTTCTCTAATAAACACATTTTTGTATATAGTTTTGACTAACATACACATTTTTGCAACAATTTCTCTGAATATACTGCATTTTATAATTTATTTTCACTTATATCCATTTTTATGCACATTATCCCCTGATTTATGCATTTTGTAAACAGTGTTTGGCTGGTGATCTGCATCACAAAATTCGGATAAATCCAAATTATGAAGGATGGCTTCATTTCAATTCTCATATTGTTTTGGAAAGTGAGAATTGCATAGATTTGTCTTTAAATGCGAACCAAATCAAATTTCTCCCCTTTCCCTATCTGGAGCACACCACATTAACTTGACTTAGACAAAGTATTTCAAATTGAGTTTCTCACATGGAAATCTCTGAAAGGAGTAGCATTAAGCCAGGAATGGTCAACCTCCATGGGCCAGTTGACATATTTTTGAGAAAGTCCCATTGACACCAGTCACAAAAAGGCTGCTATGGGGGCATGGCATAGCGTAAAAGGCTGCTGTGGGGTGTGGCATAACACCAAATGGTCGCTGTATCTAAAAAGCAGGAAAAGATACAGGAACACAAGATGGTGTGGGCATGCCCCTCATCAGCCCCGCCCCCATCAATGGAGAAAAGGTGTTTACATCACTCACCACTTGGATCATTCATAGAGAAAAGCTCTTTACAGTTCTTCTCGGTTCAGAACAGAAGGGAGGGCAGGTGTCCAATGTTGGCTTCCAATGTGGGCATATCGGGGGAACGTGTTCAGTGTAGGACAGGCTGAAACAGGGCAAACAGGAACTGAGTAGGAAGAACGCATTCTCATGTATTGTGGATGTTTGAGGATATGTACTTTTGTAGACACCACAGGGAGTACTGGTGGGACACACTGACACCCACGGGCACCACATTGGTGACTCCTGCATTAAGCAGACAACAAAAGCCACAATCCAGCATGGTTAGGTAGTCCTAAACCTACTGATTAAGCACATCTGAGCCAAATTGTGAGCATATTCTCTAGAAAACAAACATAGGAGTTCTCCTATGGAATAAACGTCAATAATAAATCACACATACGCTTTCCTGTAAATATATGTTTATATTATCACATTCTATGGTTTCATTAAATATTTTTTAGATCTAATTCTACCTATCCTGTAGTTTTTCTATCTTCTGAGTTCTTCTGCTATTTGATGCAAAGTTCAATTACAACTATAATTTTAATAAAGTCTGTTTCAAACCTTCACGTATTATGCCTCTCGGTTGATCATGGCATGCATTTACAGTGGAGCTCAATTAACAGCTTACTAAACTGGAAAAAATGTAGAGTGTGGATGTAATCAATTTGCACTGCATAATGGATTGTGACCTTTGCACATTTTGCAGAACCGTTAGATGAACTGAAGATCAGGAGCCACAGCACTGAGCCACTACCAAAGCTGGAAAATAAAGAGAGAGGAGGTCACTATGGGACATCTTCCTCCAGAGAGTCAATAAAAGCTCAGGAATGGGATGGGACACCAGGACCACCACTTGCATCTAGCAGACTTGGAAGGTCTTCTGTTAGTCCAACCATGTTGGCAGGAAATAATAGCTCAGGTAAGTGGGAGTGTAGAAGAACAAAATAAATATGCAAGGACCAAGCTTCTAGATCAGATGCTATGGGCCGTGTAGCACAATATCTAGCTGTTTAGGAAATACTAGTTATTGAGAGAATAGTAACATGTGAACTCATCCAGGATCCACAAAAAACAACTGGGCTTTTTCTCAGCATTTGATAGGAATTCTTAAAAACCCAGTTGGTTGAACAGGGGATCAGAGTTGTGATAGGCTTCACTTCCATACAGGAGAAGACCTGCAAGGCCTCTCCTTAAGTGGATATGATGCAAGAAGCATTATTTCCTGCTGGAGATCATGGGATGTTGTTTTCTCCCATGCAAAATGGAGCCAGACTTTTGGAGTGGGGGAGGACTTTGAATTTTAAGCTTCTGCCTTGAATGTCTCACATTGCCCTATGGGAGAATCCAAGGTGGTATGCTATTAGATTTATTGATCCAAGATCAGACAGCTTTCTCAGAGTTCTCTTACATGAGAACGCAACAGCAGTTTGGCTCCATAGAAAGAAAGAAGCAAAATAGGTAAGGCTCTGCCTGCTGTGTTGAACAACTTCTTTTGTTTGTTATATAGTGCTACTCCTGTGCTGGTCCCAGAACACCAGAGACAAAATAGGTAAGGTGATGAATCTTGCTAAAGTGACTTCTACCTAAACTAGAAGACTGAAAGCTTACACACACTCACCAATGGAAACTGGTCCAACAACAGGTAAGCATATTTCTTACATTGTGTATCAGTTCTGTTGCGGAGTGTGTATAAGCTTTTCCCCACCACTGCCACCCTTATAGGCCCTCCTTATATAAGACAGTTACAAGAACAGAATGCAAAGCAGAGGACGTCCTCATTCTTCACTTTATGACAGCAAATGTGCTGAAGTGTTAAACCCAGTAAGTCACATTCCCACTAGGATGGCCATGTGTCCCGCTTTAGAGAGTCCAAATCTGGTTTAAAAATAAAGAACCATGAGAAGAGAGAGCAGCGGCCTTCACGTTGTCCATCAGCAGTTTGTCAGAAATAGCTTAACGGCGAAGGGGGAAGAGCCACTACACTAGCTTCTTGGCAGGTGGAGCACTGTTGTTTACTGGGAGGATTCAGGCAGCAGGGAGGTTGGCATGGTGCAAATGCACTAGCAGAGCCAATCTTGTGCTCGTACTGGTGCATCTGGATCATGCCAGCCTCCCCACCGCCTTGCCTCTCTCCCTCATTGTAAGTTGCTGAGAAGCTAACATAGCAGCTCCACTCCACTTGGTGAGCTGCTTCTGCAGTTCGTAAGAACATAAGAACATAAAAAGAGCCTGCTGGATCAGGCCAGTGGCCCATCTAGTCCAGCATCCTGTTCTCACAGTGGCCAACCCGATGTCCATGCAAAGCCCACAAACAGGACCTGAGTGCAAGAGCACTCTCCCTTCCTGTAGCTTCCTGCAACTGGTATTTGGAAGCACACTGCCTCTGACTATGGAGGCAGAGCATAGCCATCATGGCTAGTAGTAAGTACCTAGATAGCAGACTGAGCAGACAGACAGGTCACCTGATCACAGTCTTTCCCACTATGGGGAAATGTTTTTCTAAAGTTATAAGAATTCTTTTTAAATTAGTATATTAATTTTAATTAGTATATTATTATCACCATCATCATCATATCTGTGTCCTCTTTTGTCCTCTATTTTGTTGATGTATTTCCTCTTTGTTGGCAATGTGTAAGTGGACACCTTAAATCCAACCAAGAGTGAGGCATGCTTCAGCAGAGTGCTTTCAATATGGAACTAATTTTAAATTCTAATCTGAACTCTGAGCTGGAATGTGCTGGAATTGTAAAATACAGAGCTTAGAATTTAAAATTATTTGCAGTTCTGTCTGTTTTAAATACAGAAACAGTGATGTGCCATTATCCGGAGAAAGGAAAATATTTTATCCAGAGAAAGGAAAATATGGTGAATGATTTTTGCAACCCCTCTACCAAGTCTTGTGTGTCATGCTTTCTGCAATAAAAGAACCAAAGGTGCAGGAAGTTATTGATGACTGTTAGCTTGTTCTGTACACCCTGAATCTGAAAGGGCCTTGCATTAAAGCAAGTAGCCAACATTGTGCACTCCATATGTTGTTGCAGCACAACGGCCCTCTCCAGTATTGTGGAGCCCGCCTTGCACCTTAGTACACCAGTGAGCTAAGGGCAATGAAACAGGCTGGAGAATGGCTAGAGCGCAAGTGGCAACAGATGTGCTATGAGGCTGATCGGGCACGAGTAAAACATCATAACCGTGCCTACTGTGTGGTGGTGAGGGAGGCAAAGAAGGCCCACTTCTCTGCCTCCACCACATCCTCAAGTAGCCATCCAGTGGAGCTTTTCCGTATTGTCAAGGGTGTGTTGACATCAACTCCAGGAAACGGAGTTTTAGACCCTTCGGAGGGCAACTGTGAATTGTTTGCAAGGCACTTTGAGGGTAAAGGTGCTTGCCTCCGCAGCAGTCTTGATGCCCCCTCCACATCTACTGTAGTCCCCAATGAGGTGTCTAGTGCAACATCTTGGGAATGGTTTCAGTTGATGCAGCCTGATGACGTGGACAAGGTGCTTGTGATGATGTGGCCAGCAACATGTCCTCTCAAACCTTGCCCTTCTTGACTTAGTAAAGCTTGCCAAGGGAGTCTGACCGAGTGGATCCAGGGTGTGGTCAATGCATCATTGCAAGAGGGAGTGGTTCCAGGCCCCTTTAAAGAGACGATGATCTGACGACTCCCGAAAAAGCCCGCCTTGGAACCATTCATTTGTGACAAATACCGCCCAGTTGCAAATACCCCGTTTTAAGGGAAGATGATTGAGAGGGTTGTGGCGCAGCAATTGCAAGTACTCTTGGATGAAACAGATTAGCTTGACCCATCCCAGTCTGGGTTCAGGCCTGGTTATAGTACTGAATCGGCCTTGGTTGCCCTGATGGATTACCTTTATCGGGAGAAGGACAGAGGGAGTGCAACCCTGTTATTCTTACTTGATCTCTCAGTGGCTTTTGATACCATTGACCATGGTATCCTTCTGGGCCGACTTGGTGAGATGCGTATTGAAGGCACTGTTTTACAGTGGTTCCGATCCTATCTACAGGGTCGCTCTCAGAGAATAGCATTGGGTGATTGTCTTTTGGCCCCCTGGCAGTTGTGCTGTGGGGTGCCGCAGGGTACCATCTTGTCCCCCATGCTGTTTAACATGCCCTTGGGAGCAGTCATCAGGAGCTGTGGGGCGAGGTGTCAGCAGTATGCTGATGATACCCAGCTCTATTTCTCTGTAACATCAGAATGAGGAGAGGCCGTGCAAGCCCTGGACTGGTGCCTGGACTTGGTGGTGGGCTGGATAAGGGCCAATAAATTGAGTCTGAATCCTAGCAAGACAGAGGCACTGTGGATTGGTGGCTTCCAAGTTCGGATAATTGGTCAGTTGCCTGCTTTGGATGGGGTCGTACTCCCTCTGAAAGAGCAGGTTCAGAGTCTGGGGGTGCTCCTGGATCCATCTTTGTCGCTAGAGGCCCAGGTGACCTCCGTGGCTAGGAGTGCCTTTCACCAGCTTTGGCTGATAAGACAGCTGTGGCCGTTTCTGGACTGGGATAGCCTGACCACTGTTGTCCATGCACTGGTAACCTCCAGACTGGATTACTGTAATGCACTCTATGTGGGGCTGCCCTTGAGGTTGGTCCGGAAGCTGCAGCTAGTGCAAAATGCGGCGGCAAGACTACTCACTGGGGCAGGGTATCATCAACATGTCACCCTCCCGCTGAAAGAATTGCACTGGCTGCCCATTTGCTATCAGGCCAAGTTCAAGGTTCTAGTTTTGGTCTACAAAGTCCTATACAGCTTGAGACCAGGATACCTGAAAGACCATCTTACCCCTTATATACCCAGTTGATCACTGCACTCTGCAGGTGAAGGCCTCCTGCAGATACCGTCTTATCAGGAGGTTCGTTCTGTACAATATAGGAAATGGGCCTTTAGTGTGGCGGCACCTACCCTGTGGAATTCCCTCCCCCTGAATATTAAGCAGGCACCATCTCTGCTTTCTTTTCAGCACCTTTTGAAGACTTTCCTCTTTCAACAAGCCTTTTTAGTTGAGACCTATCCCAGTCTGAGTCTGTGTTAGAATTGCTTGTTAATATGTTTTTCTAATAATGTTTTTAATCCTTTTTAAAAAAATGATTACTTTAAACACGATTACTAAAGATTTGAATATTAGGCAGGCACCATCTCTGCTATCTTTTCGGCGCCTTTTGAAGACTTTCCTCTTTCAACAATCCTTTTAAGTTGAGACGTATCCCAGTCTGCATCTGTGTCAGAATTGTTTAATATGTTTTTAAATAATGTTTTAACCCTTTTTTAAAGTTGTTTTTTTTAAATGTTTTTAATGCTGTTTTGTTTTAATGTATTTTAAGATCTGTTTTTATGATGTTTTAAAGTGTTTTTAGTGCTTCTGTTTGCTGCCCTGGGCTCCTGCTGGGAGAAAGGGTGGGATATAAATCAAATAATAAATAAATAAATTCCCATCAGCCCCAGCCATCATGGCCAATGGTCTCAGATGATAGGAACTGGAGCCCAGCAAGATTTGGAGGGCACCACATTAGCTACCCATGCCCTAAAGCAAAGGAAAAACCTGCTGCAAGTCCTTCATTGGAGCCAGTAAATGACAGCTCTAATCTGTAAAATGAGGAATTACACAGCAGTGCCTCCAGGAATGGTGAAGGAGGAGTGGCACATGGGGCTTGGGTTCCCAGAGCAGGCGGCCACCAGGTTCAGCATTCACTATGAGATGGGGGTGGTGCTTCATTCCCTGGGCTGCTTCTCTCAGGTAAAGTCCGCCGGTCTCCTTCTCTTTGTTTGGGTTCCAGCTGCTGGCCCATTCCTTCTCTGAAGAGGGAGAGCAAAAAAAAAATGACACACCAGATTATTAGAGACAGACCAGGTTGCCCCCTTTCTAACTCCATCCCCATTTTCTGTCTCTGTGAGAGGTGTTGCCAGCTGCCTCCCCTTTTGCTTATGTCCACACCATACATGTTAAAGCACTGTTATACCACTTTAACAGTCATGGAGAATCCTAGGAAATGTCATTTCTTAAGTGTGCTGGGAATTGTAGCTCTGTGAGGTCAAGCACCCATAAGAAACGACAGTTCCCAGGATTCTCCATGACTGTTAAAGCAGTGCTTTACATGCACGATGTGGTTATGATCTGTTTAATTGTGGTGGGGGCAGCTGCCTCTTCTGTGCATGACTTGGCTTGTATCAAGCAGTCCTTTCCCCTCTCTGCCAGACTCCTGAGTAAACCTAGGAGCAGCAAGCTTACAAGAGCAAATACCCATCTGCAACATATATGAGGGGTCCATCACTCCTAGGCTGGAGCTTTGGCTCAGGGATGGAAACACTTTTCAGCCTGAAGGTCACATTCCCTTGTGGACAACTTTCCAGCTGCCACAGGAGTGGCCACAGGAGTGGGCAGCGCAATGAGACCTTTACTTTGGTACAGTAGGCTACATATCAACCACACAAAAGTCAGAGAGTTCTGTATATGCGTACACTCTCTGTCCTCCATCTAGGCAAGCAAGAGGCATTATCACTCCTCAGAGGCACATTCTAGCCAGGTAAAAGCACATGGTACAGCTGGTCTAGAACAGTGGGGAGGAGAGCCTGGCGGGGAGTCCAGAGTCTGTGAGTTCAAATCCCTACTTGTGTCTCCTGGGTGTCAAGGGCCAGCTAAAGATCACCCTCACAGTGAGTGGCTCAGGGGTTACGTGCCCTGCCACCTGTGCAGCAGTGGGCAATCTGCATAGTCCCAAACAGCCCATTTCCCCTCCAGCTGGCAGTTGCGGACAAGGAAGGGACTGGCTTGTGGAGCTGTGGCAAGCTGAGCAGGCCCTAGCCAGCTGGGGAGGACTAGCCTCAGAGGGGGGCAACGGGAAACCCCCTCTGAATACCGCTTACCATGAAAACCCTATTCATAGGGTAGCCATAAGTCGGGATCGACTTGAAGGGAGTCTATTTCCATTTTTCAAAAGCACCTGAGGAGGATGTGGGGCAAGGTTGGTGAGGGGTGTGCCCTGGGCAGAGGGGCTGGTTCAAGAGGGCTGAGGTTTCTCATCCCTGCTTTAGCTGAAGTGCAGGAAGTCATTCCTAGAAAAGCAGCCCTCCAGGAATGAAAGTGAAGCAACAGAGTGGACTTTGCATGCCAACATGGCTGCTTCTGTGCAATTCCCCTTGCCTGCTGCGTGGACAGCTGCAGCTGAGCACCTAACAGCTCAGCAGGGCCCAGCTGGTTCTGGTGTTGCACAGTGAGACGTGGAGCGTTCACACTCATCTTCTTGTTCTCTTCAGCATGAAAACAAAAGGGCAGACAGCCATCCTCCTCTCTGAGTTCTTCTTCATGCCAAGGCACAGCTGTACATTCCTGCAGCATCAGAACTGGGTCACCTGATCCCTCTGTTGTCGACTCCACTTTCAATACTGTGTCATGCTATTCAATTAGGTTCAATTGCTCCCAGTCTTTGCCATTATAACCCACAGGCTGGGATGCTGTGTCTTTGAAAGTAGGCTGCTTCCCCTCGGAGCTTGCAAGTATTAAGGTGACCTTGGACACTGTGTTCATCATTGTATTTCATCGCTATGCGTCCTCCCCTCATCTCCTGGATAATTTCTCAGGGATGTTTCTTCCCCTGTGATTTCAGGCATCTCCCATCAGAGGGCTTTTTAGAGGAATAGCTGGCAGTGATTTTTACACTGCCTCGCAAACATGCCACTTCTGTTTCAATGAAGAGCCACACGGGGTCTGCAAAATGGGAGGCTTCATCGAACTTAACAGTGGATGTTTTACAGAGCATTTTCCAGAAGGGTAATGCTGCCTGCTTAGGATAAAGCATTTTGCACTGCCACCTAGTGCTGGAACGTTGCACTGCGCTGCATTCAGAGAGGCGTTCCACACTTGTATTGTTTCCTTGCGTTTTTTTGTTTTTAATTTCTTAACATTGCCATGTTGACGCTTTGCCAGATCATTTAGAAGTCAGGCAGAAATGATTTGCAAATGAAACAGTTGTGTACTTAGTAAAGGTTCTTAGGATTAGACAGGAAATATCCTAATACATTATTAATCTCAGATATTACGGTACAAATGTTGACAAGAAGAATGCTTGAAACATTATGGCTTTATTCACCTCCACAGATCTAACACAAGGAGAATAGCAAAGTTTGTCATTGTTGTTGCTGTTTTTGTTTTTAGCAGGGAAAAGTCCTCTTTACTAACTCCCTAACCTGGTTGGTAAGTGGATTAACCCTTGTCTGTTGCCCTTCAAGAGGCTATCCAGAGATGTATGATGCATATACAATTAAACCCAAGCATTTCATCATGTCAGCTGTTGCAGATTGGATTGCTGCTACACTGGACCACCTCTAGACTTCTGGGTATAATGTACAGGGACTTGGTCTGGATCCTTTTTCATTTTCCTCCCGTTTCTTTTTGTGCAGGGCCGACATCAGTACCTGGCATCCTTGGGCGGCACCTGCCAGTGCCCCAGTAGGGCCTGCTGCTGCTGTCTGCCCTGCCCCTCTTTTTACAAAAAGTGAATCTGGCACAGCAATCTAAACAGTGCTGGAAGACTGGGTCTTGCTGCTATATTAATTTCCCATACTGCTCCAGTCCTGACACAACATTACTGAAGCATTGTGGGACATTTAAATGGTGGCTAGACTCAAGCCACCCAGTGCTGCTTGTAGGATTGCTTATAGCACTGTTGTCTACTGCCATCCGATATGCCCCATATAATCCTGAGCAGTGAGCAAGGGATGGCCTTAACCTCCTGGGGTGCCCTGAGGCAGTGAAGGGAGGAAGGCAAGGGCTTTACAGAGTTGCCTTTTCAGCTGCTAGATGGCACCCCTAACCAGTAACTGGAAAGAGGCTAGATGGTCCACTCTTATCTTCAAGTAGGAACATGAGGGGAGAAAGATAGGGTCTCTGTCACTCTCAGTGTCCAAGATTTCTAAGGAAATTGCCAGAGCTTGGAAAAGTTACTTTTTTGAACTACAACTCCCATCAGCCCAATCCAGTGGCCATGCTGGCTGGGGTTGATGGGAGTTGTAGTTCAAAAAAGTAACTTTTCCAAGCTCTGGAAATTGCATAGTGGTTAGAGACGCCTGTCATGGTCCTAATGCATCTCGAAGTTAGCATGTTCTTCAGAGCATAGAGGGAAAAAGAGGACACAGAATAAGTACCAAGTAGGATAAGTACACAGAGGTACTTTGAACCCAAAAAAATCTTTACATTTATTTATGTATTTATAATCCACACTTTCATAAGACTGTAGCAAGGTAGGATACAACATATAAAAATAAAATCAGTAAAAACAACCATTAAAACATCATTAAAAACATCAGACATAAATACAGATTGGTTAAAAAGAGAAAATTCAAACTGCAAAGACCTGTCTAAACAATATCATTTTCAAAAGACATCTGAAAGAAGAGTGAGGTGGTCCCTCCCAAATCTCTACTGGTAGGGAGTTGCACAGGGCAGGGCCTACTGCACTAAAGGCTCAGACCCTGGTGAAGGCAAGCTGAACCTCAGGGGCATGAAGGAACCACCAAAAGTGCTCCATCAGAAGATCTCAGTGATTGAAGTACTTACTCTTACTCTGGGATAAGGGTAGTACAGATCCAGGCTGACTCCAGGTATGAGTGGGTCCTGGGCAAAGTGACTCTGCTTGTAAGGATAGATGAATCAGTCTGTGTCCCATGTGTGAGTTTTGCACGTGTTCATTCATAAGTCTGTTCCATCCCACTTCCATGTTAATTTTTAAAAACTTTTCTTTAGCCTTGGAATACTACATAGTTTGTCAAGAATTGTTTTATTCAAGATAATGCAGTTCTCAGCTCAGCTACACAAATGAATATTTTTATATGTAAAGGACAAAGTAGATTGTATGTTTCTGCAAGAATAGCTCTTACGAAGAAGAAATCCTCTTGCCGTTGGCAGCTGATGGCTCCATGTCAGTGGGGTGGTGGAAGCTGCTCAGGGTTTAAGTCTGAACATTCAAGGAGCTGTTCAAGGTGCTGAAGGTATAACAGCGCTTTAGATGTATGGGATGATATTCAGTGCTAATCCTACGCAGAGTAAACCCATTAAAGTTAATAAACACAGCTAAAGTAGGGTCATAATTTCAATGGGTCTACTCTGAGTAGCTGAATACTATTCATGGTGTGGATGTGACCTGTGTGTAGAAACTAGCCTATGGTACAGAGGTAAAATTCACATTTGTTGCTCTGGCCCCATCCACTGGTGACTTGTGGCCCCCAGAAGGTTGTTTAGAAAGGAATATGGCCCTCGAACTGAGAATGATTGCCCATCCCTACTGTAACCCAAGCTATAACAGAAGCTCTCTCTCTCTCTCTCTCTCTCTCTCTCTCTCTCTCTGTGTGTGTGTGTGTGTGTGTGTGTGTGTGTGTGTGTGTGTGTGTGTGTGGCCATTAGCAGATAGCGGAGGCTTCACATTATTAGGTTATGCCCCAGAGTCTAAGAGGAAATTTGAGAAAGAACCTGACAGTGCATTGGCCTCTAGGTTCAAGCAGCTTGCACTGCTCCACTACACAGTTAGCCTGCCTACCCACGCACATGTAGATCCATTATTACATAAAGTAATTATACATATATGTAGAATGTTTTTAATGCTGTTTTGTTTTAATGTATTTTAAGATCTGTTTTTATGATGTTTTAAAGTGTTTTTATCGCTTTGTTTGCTGCCCTGGGCTCCTGCTGGGAGGAAGGGTGGGATACAAATTAAATAATAAATAATAATAAATAAATAAATATAGTGTTTAGATCATGAATAAGCATATAGAGGCATTATTCAGATGGGATAGAAACAGGGTTTTCTACATCTAAACTGCCAGTAAATAATTGTAATTATTTAATTTTAGTTTTAATTTTCTTACTTGTGGAAAAGAGTTTTTTTAAAAAATCACTTTTTGTTTTGAGTCTTAGAAGAACAGAAATGGTAGGGAGCTGGATCATTAACAGGAAACTTAGTGCACTAGAAAACTGACAATGCAATCCTTATCCTATACATTTTTACTTACTCAGTGGGGTTTACTCCCAGGCAAGTGTGTATAGAATTGTATCCTGAAAGCTGCAAATGGCACATCACACTGGAAATATATGGCAAGGGAGATAAAGAGGAACAAACATTGTCTCTGAGTATGATGTATTCTATTCCTTTGATGCCAGATGAAAGGGGTTTTCTACAAAAGATGTGATAATCTTTCATGATGATGTATATGCCCAATTGAAAATGCTGACATTTTCCTCTTTTCTTGAAACGAAGAAAAACAATTCAAAAGTTGTGGCAAACAGAGCCTTGTAGTTTTTCACATCAACAGAACCAAAGAAGGCCACATCATCTACAAGAAGTGGTGGTGTGCCAAACATTTGCCCCACGTTTTTTCTTCAGCAATTCTCCATCAGTTAATGAGAAAGGAAACTGCATTCAAAAATGATCAAACGGGAAATAAAATGTTGATGAAATTCTTGTGAGGGGGTACAGGGTTTTGGCATGCTTTTCAGGTGGCTGAGAGATGTTTGTGAGTGTCCTTTCTTTCATTCTACAAATCATCTCCCCAGTGGTCTGCATCCTGGGTGCCCACTCTTCAATTAAAGCCCAGGGGAAGACATCACGAGGTAATGTCCCTAGGGATGGAAGAATCTGTTAGTGTCAATGTTGGTTCTCTTAGTTTCTAATTTATCCAGTCTTAAATTCAGTTCCCCACATTTCTGCAGCGATTTGCCATTTTTTTAAAAAAATTCTCATGAAAATTCATGTGCAATTCTGCTAATAGGCACATTTTTGTATGCAGTTTTGACTAATGTACGGATTTTTGCAAACAATATCTCCTGCTATAATGCATTTTTGTACATGGGGGGGGGCCACAAGATCAATTAAGGAATCCCTACAAAAAAAATCCAACTTGGCCCTCCAACGAGCAGCTAGACGAAGCCCATAATAACCCTAGGGCGGGCAGGTGGGATGCCGCACTGAAGAAGACTGACAAGGGATGGACCTTTTATTGTATTGCCAATGTAAACTCCTCCCAGCAATGTTCCGAGAGTCTTGATGGCAGTATGCTCCCCCTGCATGTGATCTCCATTCCAGAGTCACATAGGGAAGGTCAAATCCACTCCCTACTAAACATGGTCGAGCAGCAGTGCCCATGTTTGGGCTGTGTCATGTTGATGACAGGCTCTGTTCCGCAAGTCCTTGCAGTGGAGAATCAAAGGGTTCTTGAAGGCAGATCTCAAAACAAGTTGGGGAACTGTTGGGAAAAGTCTAGTCAACACTCAGAATATGGGGAGCAAAAAAGAAATGCTAATGTACAAAACAGATTACCTTTACAACTACACTTCTGTGGCTGTCTGAATTTAGATCAGAGACTCCACGACCCTGCCCTCTGATATCCTTCTTTTCTTTTCCAGAGTCAAAAGCAAGCTGCAGGTTAGGGCGATCTGCATCCACATCAGGTGTGCCTCCTCCCTCCGTTACTCCTCTCAGGCAAGCCAGCGATCTGCAACCAAGCCAGGTACCATCGTTAGCCAATCGTGAATGACTTCCTGTGATGCAACATGCCAAATTTTCTCACCTCTCTGTGTGTCTTATCATCTGTTACTGTAAACTGTTCTGTGTGTTTGGTTTGGTTTCTGTTTGTATGCCTGTGTATGTGTGTGCGTCTCTCTCTCTCCCCCGCTCCCTCTCCTTCTCTTTTTATAAGCAAAGAAATTTTACCCTCTGCACCACATCAAAGACTTTCTTTGCTATTAATTCATTTTAAATTCCCAATTGTCTCCTCTTCATTCTGTAATATAAATGTGGTGACCTTTTGTACTCTATGTATTAGCTTAATACTTTGCTTTTTTTAAAAAAAAGGTCCTGTGTGATGTATTTTTTCTTACTGACTTTATAAACATTTATCAACAATTGATCATTTTAATCAATGCTGTTTATAACATAGATTTCTTTTAAATATTTCATCTACACTTTTTTTTTTATAAAAAATTGATTTCTCACTGACTTTGTATATACCATTTGAATGTTGACCTCTTGTATTGTAGCTACACATGCATCTGTTTTGAGCTTGGTGCATGATTAATAGTCATATAGATATTGATATACATAGACATTCTAGCCATACAGCAAAAAAACCTGTTTCCTACATATGGCAGGTTATTTTTCTTCATCCTTAGTTCCTGTATAATTGTAGTGGGACTATTAAATAATCTCCTATGTTTTTATACACTAGCCAAAATCTTTACAATGAGCAGGGTATATTTGGAAGGAACTCCCATATGTTGTGAGCGACAAAGGGTGCAATGGGCATCTCTGCACATAAGATATCCATGCCACCTCACTAATGGGTTTTCTGTCCATGTGACAGGGACAGGCATTATCAGGCACATGCTGAGGCTCACACTACTGCTGGAGGGGGCACTGTTAACCCATGGAGCCTCCTGGTCCTACTGCTCCTTCTCCTTGCTGTCACTGCCTATACACTGGAATGGGATAGAGTAGCTTCCTTTGCCTGCCTTGCACTCTTCCGCTGGGTGGCTGTATGTGTTGGGCCCGGAGGGAGATGGCAAGTGAATGGGCAGTGAGAACAGAAGCAAGGAGGAGAGTTAACCTGCCCAAGGATCCTCCAAGACCTCTTACCAGCACTATCATGGGGGTAGGTCACCTAGTGGCACGGGGCAGGTTTTGCTCCCAAGAACAACAAAAAAGACAGCTGCTCAAAAAGCTATGGTTCCAAAGCAGACTTTAGGTGAGCCGAGGAGAATGTAATATCCTGTGGGTTTAGGAAGGGTACTTGCTGTGTGAGGAAACCTTGCAATGGGCCTGCCCTAATCCCAGGAAGCAGCAGGAGTCAGGAAAACTTCAATAGCTGTATTTCTTTGCGAATAACAGATTAACAAATCAGCATTGCCACCAGAGCTTGCCGCGTAGGTAAGACTAAAGTTCCAACTAGTTCCCATTAAGCTATGGAGGGAACTATACCCAGGGAAGAGAGGGGTGTTTCTATTACGGACCCAGCATGCCTCTTAAAGAGACAGGCCATACACACTACAGAGAAAGTTGTCTCAAGCAGTTTTTATCAAGATACGTTCTTTTTTTCTTTCTCAAAATATGTTGGGAACTGCATCTATTTGTGCAGCTGTCTCTTAAGTGCCTGGAGTTTTCCACGGCTGTTTTTGATTCTCTCTGTTGTGTTGGTGCAGGTTTTACCCCCACGACAATATTGTCTCCAAATAGAACCTTACTTATTGTCAAATAAATGAAATCAGTTAGAGAGTAAGTAAAAGATACACTTGGGGACCTCTTTGTCTAGGTTTGCGGGCAGGATTCTATCTCTCTGAACAGTGCCTCCAATTTTGAACTAGCACAGATCTGCAATGCCCCATCCTGGACCCTTAGCCTACGCATGCCAACAGTATGAGGTGCTGGAATGCCAAGGTGCTCAAACGATCTGCACTGCTTCAGATTATAGGTAAGGGAATCACACCTTTGGATGATCTGTTGTGTTAAAAACAGAAAGCTAGCATAGCAGACAAAGGACTGGACAAAGGACGTTTCATCCTGATGTGCTAGTTTTCTCTTTGCAAGGAAGTTTTGTTTGTAGTGAACAAAGGGAGGATTCATAAGTGGTACTCCTCACCTGTACTCTGAAGTGGTTGAGTTCTTTATAGATAGTGCAAGCTAAAATGACCACTAAATGGCCTCTGTGAGAAGGGAAATGAGAGCATTCAGGTGATTTGGGAATGTCTGTGAAATGGGGGACCTAACTGGCAGACAACCTGTAGCTGGCACCACCAAGAAAAGTGCTCCTTGCCACAGCTGTGAAAGTGGCAGTGGAGGTGTTTAATAAAACAAAACAGAAAAGAAAAGAAAAGAAAAGGGAAAGTGTTTTGTCCCCTTATATCCTTTATCTTGGGCTGAAAGTCATTTATTATTTATTTATTAAATTTATATCCCACCCTTCCTCCCAATGGGAGCCCAGGGCAGCAAACAAAAACACTAACACTCTAAAACTTCATAAAAACAGACTTCAAAATATATCAGAACAAAACATCTTTAAAAACATCATGAAACAAAACATCCCATCGAATTTTCAGCTCAGCATTAATTATACCACCTTAGCATTCTATCACCTGTTTTGTTATATGGGTAAACCCACCCACAGTCACATTAGATACCAGAATGTAACATGGGCAAGGTAGATAGATTGATCCTGTTTAAAAATGACCCAATTTAGATATAACTACTTACAATATACTAAAGCTGTCACAACTGCAGAGGTTGCAGAGAAAAAGTCAGTAGAAGAATTATTGTACGTATATAACTTGAAGATAAGAATATATGGATATTTAGCTTTATTAGATTAATGTTGAGATCATATCAAGTAATGTTTTATGTAAGTGCAAGACTTAAAATATTACTTACGCAGTGATCCAAAACATATAGCATGTTTCGGATTGAGGAACTGGAGGAACAGGGACTTGCTTCACTTAAGTGTTATTAGCGTCTTCTTTCAGACCCAAAGTATGAAGGCAATATTTGATTCTCCCCACCTCCCCACCTCTCTTTTTTCACATTTGTTAATAAATATATTTATGAATACTAGAAGTTTGAATGAAATGTAAAGAAACTCCAGGTTCTGGCTGGAATATGGTGAAAACAGATCTGCATGAAATATCAAACTATCTAGCCATTCCATAGTATCCTACTGGTCTTTTGTACTCCTGAATGTTCATGCCTCTTGAAAAAATTACAAAACAGTGCTATCAGGTTGTGAACCCTCGTGTTATATGTAACGTCTGTGCAAGGGTGGATGGGTGTGGCAATACAGTGTTCTGTGGGTGGATGCCATATAAGTATGAGGGAAACTGAATACAGGGTCCCGAGCAGTGACAGCTGGTAGATCCATGTCAGTGGGGCAGTGGAATCTGCTCTGGGTTCTAGGCTGAACTTTCAAGGAGCTGTCCAAGGTGCTGAAGCAGCTCCTTGAAAGTTTGGACTAAAACCCGGAGCAGATTCCACTGCCCTGCTGACATGGAGCCACCAGGTACCACTGGTCCCATGGGCATGAATTCATGTAACTAGAAGGTATACACTGGCCTAACTTCTAAAAACCAGCTCAGACATGCATTGTGTGTTGACTAAACACTGTAGCTTCAAGTCATGGCTTACATGTGGAAATCATTAGTTGCAGATGATTTGTCATGGACAGAAATCTCATTGTGCAGCATGGCAACTCAAATACACCACTTTTGCATAGAGTTTACATCTTTGGCTGCATTAATACATTTTCATTAGCTATTCCTTTACACCCCTTATTTTGAGCTGAAAATTCATCCCGACAAACGTTCAGCTCAGCACTAATTATACCACCTAAGCATTTTATCACCTGTTTTGTTGCTTGTGTAGACCTGTTTAAGACCTCTCTTATGGATTCCATCTAGGCGATTTTTAAATTTTTAATTTGTCAATAATGCCTCAAAGTTCATCAGAAAGTCAGTACAGGCAAGTATCTGTCCCACATCTTCCGCAGTGAAGGCAAATGCAAAGGATGAATTTACTCAGCTTCTTTGCTATCTCCTCATCCTCCTTTAGCACACCTTTAAGCCCCTTGTTGTTCGACTGCCCACCTAGCAACTTTCCTGTTTCTGATGTATTTTTAAACAACAAATATTATTGGTCTTAATGCTTTTAAGTGATACACATCAATGTATGTGGGTAGGTAGGTAGCTGCAGAGAAAGATGAGGCTGCCAGTACTAGCCATTGGTTCTTGGATTAAAATATTATGTATACACAGATTGCGAGAAGCTTTTCATAATATTAGGAACATAGGAAGCTGCCTTATATTGAGTCCAAGTATTAGTCCATCTAACTCAGTATCATCTACACTGACTAGCAACAGCTCTCCATGATTTTAGACAGCGGTCTGTCCCAGCCCTACCTGGAGATGCCGGGGACTGAACCTGAAACCTTCCGCAAGCAAGGCAGATGCTCTGCCACTGAGCTATGTAAAGTCGTTATAACCACCCTCCCCCTTTTTGCTGTTGCTGTTCTTTTTTTTTTTACAAAAGGGCAACATTTATAGAGCCAGAAATGCCACAGATTCCAAAGGTGCCAGAAAGTAAAGATGACTCTAAATTGCCGGATTACACCATTGGCTCCATCTTAAGGCAAGTACAAAATGTGCAGCAGGTGGCTGAGAAATTTTCCTGGCGTATTCATTTCATATCTTCAAAACCTGTTCTGTCTAGAGATGCCCAGAACACCCCTTGCAATTGACTGTTGCTTGTGTTAAAAAAAGAGGGGATTGGTGGCAACCAGAGAGATGCAAAACTCACTTCTGGATTCCCCACCCTCTCCCATTCTTATTGTGAGTTTGGAAAACAACAGATGTGCATAATCGACATGAGATTTCCAAGCATATTCTGAAAGCTTAGGAAGTATTCTGTACACCTGTAGGCATAACACGCATAGCTCAGGATTGATTTCACATACCGCATCCTTTCTTCTGTTCTTTCTTCCCTCCTGGACTTATCCTCTGATCCTGCATTATTAGTAGTAAGTATGGTCACTACTGCAGCTAGTAGTTCTCTGATATTATTGAAGGAATTTCTACAGCTTCTCCTACTTCTGAGCATAGTCCATCCACTGGGGATGTGATGTCTTATAAATCCCTAATCAACTTAGGCTGTGCCTCCTTCCATTCTGTCCCCTATGTAGTTCTGTAATTCAGGGGTAGAGCATCTCCCCAGCTTCAATCCCCAGTGGCATCTTCAGGTAGAAGATGCCTGAAACCCTGGAGAGCCACTGCTGGTCAGTATAAACAATACACTGGATGACGGACAAATGCTCTGACTCAGTACAAGGCAGCTTCCTAGTTCCCCACTCTGCCTCTTAAGTGCAAGGTGTTTTTTTTATTTTGCTTTGACACAAATTGACTTTAACCTTTTGTACCCCTTGCTGTGGTCTCAATCTGTATCAAGCATCCCACACCTAAAAATTATGTACAAAACACACACACACACACACACACACACACAAACCTTTCATTGCAGCGAATGGGACTTTTTTCAGTGCAAAGTGCAGCCTCAGGGCCCCTGATCCAAACTGGGTCACAGCATGGGGATTAAAGGTTAAAAGACCCTAACTCCCACACTAGGATCCTGAGCCAGATCTGCCCCCCTCCCGCAATCTGTGTAAAAAACACATTTTGCTGCACATTTTGCTGACTGGGGCAATCGAGTGAATTGTACCTCCCCCTCAAGTGAAGGTGCATAGTACCCAAGGCCATTCAAGTGCACTTGATGCAGAAGATCCCACAGGTACATCTCCCCCTCTCTGGCAATAAAATAGAGGAATAATAAATGAAATAGCAACTTGCAGTCCTTTTATGACACCCCAAATCAGCTTCCAGAGGTGGCACCCGTACTCTGCCCAATGGCAGGGCAGGCCCTGAACTGATATTTAGCGACATACTACCTTGGAACATGCAGGCCATACCACTCTGAACACATCTGATTTCAGAAGTTAAGCAGAGCCTGTTCAGTACTTGGATGGGAGATCCATCCTGGGAATGGTGGGTGCTATGGTCATACCACCTTGAACACGCCTGATCTCATCTCCTTTTAGCTATAGGAGGTAGTAGCCATTGGTAGATGTTATCTTCCCTGTGGCAGTGAATTCCATAAATTAATTATGCATTGTGGAACAGTTGCATCATGGCACTGGCATTCAGGCCAAGTCTGGTAAGTTAATTGCCCAGTTGCATGTCAACTAATTTGACAAATGCAGCTTTTTTCTGCTATGGAAATGCATTGCTAGCAGAATATACACTTTCTGAATTGATTCTTGTCATGGAGTTTTTAGAGCTTCTGACAGGCAATGTGGTACATAGATAGTATACCTACATTGTCTCAGGGCCAGCCCCAACTTTAGGCAGAGTGATGTGGCTGTCTTAGGCAGCTGATTTTGGGTGAAATCCAAACCCAAGATCCACAAGGCTGAGCCGACTTTTGGCTGGACTCAGCTGGGCGACAGTGGCTGAAGTCCCTCATACCCGGCTCAGCCAGAGATACACCAGAGTAAGTCCTCCATCCTGGCTGACCTGGGATCAGCTGGCTGAGCTGAAGCATAAGTCCCCAAAAAGGTTCATTCCAGAGGTGGGACAGGGCAGTGGGAGGATTACCCCATTCCAAACTCCATTCACCTTGGTCATGTGATCTAGCAACCAAGCAGAAGTTACACTGGCAAAAAGGGTGGTGTAAGTCAAACTGTATTTTAAAGGCTTGCTTTTCTTCAAGCTAGCTCAGCCAGCTGTAGCCACACCCCTGAACAGAGTTTGGAACAGGATAAATTATGCTGGCACAGTCTACCCTAGCATAAATTATGCTGGCTTCCTATATCACGGATTGCTCTGCTCAAAAAGTATTATTATTATATTTTTACCAGGGAGCTGCTGGTGTGTATTTTTTTTTCCTCAAGTGCCAAAATAACTTGTCTGCCTTATGCTCCTTGCATACGGATCGCAAAATGTTTTGGGCCAGCTCTGCCTTGTTCCATTTGTATCTTCGAAGGAATGGGTACAAGCACCAGCCATGAACTTTAAGGAGATCGAAAAAAGCTGTTCTTCTGTGGACTGCCAGAATTGTCAGCTTGTGAAATTTCTTCTTTACTTCTCAAATGCTAAAATTTAGCCTGGTATATTCTGGTAACAGGAGCTAACAGCAATAGCATATCGTATGTAGGCTCCGATCGTTATGTCTACCTTTGTTCTAGAGAAATATGCTGTTTGTCCTGCAGATTTATGGCTGTTGAATGCTTTATAAACAGCACTGCAAAGAGAATACAGGTGTTTTCCCCATGACAACATCAAAGTCCATTTTATATACTCAAATATGACATTTGTCTATTGCAAAGTTTTGTCCTTTGTTTATCTATACTTTTCAGCTCCCACTTCAGAGATGAAATAGTTTGGACATTGCCCTTCCACTGCACCATGCAGCATAATAGCCACTAGGTGGTGCTGGAATACACATAATTCTTTAAGTGCATATTTTGCATGTTTTGCTTTGTTTTATTCCCTGCTATTTTCTGACCGCCATTGATATATGTGTGAGTGGTGAGTGCAATCAGAACAGCTCAGGAAGATTGTCAGGTGTTTCACTGAACAACATTAATATTTGATCAAGTCAAAGCAATTCCAGCAAAGGAAAAAGTGTTTATGTTCTTACTAAAGCATCATAAAAAGTAACAGTTCTGCTGTGATGGAGGGACCATGGAAGAAGATGAGTCACATCAAAGCTACTGCTATAAAAGTTCCATCAAGTGCATTGTTCCCCTAAGTGGGCATCCCTCCCTCCCCCGGGTCTAAAAGTTTTGAGCACATTGCATTCCTCTTCTGCCCCCATCATTTGCTACTCCCCTTAATCTATGAGTTGCTACAATTCTGAGAGCTCCTTAGCCTCCCTTTGCTACCCAAGAGAAAATTGTTCTCTGTTGGGTGATCATTATAGCCAGGTATTGTTGAGATGTTCTGTAGCAGTAGAGCTCCAAAGCAGGACCAGTGGATTTCAGGAAGGAAAAGATGACAGAGGACAGTAGCTGAATAGAAGAAGAAAAGAAGTGGAGATACCAGTCCTATTTGAAAGACATGGGATAAATATGTGATGTGATGATACCTGCAATAGAGAAGAAAATATGCTAAGACACAGAGAAGTTTAGACACTTAGTTTGTGACTCTCCAGTCTTAAAGTTGTGATTTGCTTTATGCAAAATTCTTTCAAAGCTTACAAAATGCTGAATCCATGGAACATAGCAAAATCTACCACTAAAATTTACCTCATTTTTCTTTGAAAGATGTGAAAAATGTTCCCCAAACCCCAGCAAAAGTTTTAATATTCTAACTTTTTTAACTTATGTAAACTTCAAATATATTGTGTATCTTTTTTTCTTTTTGTACTGTTTGCTGTAGGTGGTTATAACTGATATTTTAGTTTAGCTTTCTATTTTTGGGCACCCACAAGAGGGGGCTGTTGATCAACTTTGTTTTATAGTATTTAGTTTTTGTGCAGGACAAGTGTTTTGTCCACCATACCAAGGAACAATCCAGTGGTCAGATGGAGCGTACCATTTCTAAATTTCCTGAAATGAAGGATCACTGTGGAAATTATTTAATTCACTTACAGTAGGCACCACGTTGCATTGGGTTTTATCTAGGCACACAAGTTGTTCAAAATAAAATACATTTCTCATAAGGCTAGGTATGCCAGCACAGATTTCATCTATCCTCCATCCTCTCCTTTCCTTCACATATTGGACTAGAATCGACTGGTTTTTCTTTCATATAACATCCAATGATCCAGGACTTAGATGTAGCATTTTTAATGGCATTGGAAGTCAGACAGTCAATATGACTGAAAGACAGTTTCAGGCAAACTGTTGCATTCTGAATATCCCCATATTTTCCTCTCATGCATCAGCTGGTCTCATAATGCATGAGTTATTAGTTGCTGCATCTCATACAAATCTATTATTATTATTATTTAAAATACTTATACCCCGCCCTTCTTCCGAGGAACTCAGGGCGGCTCACAATTAAAACAATAAACAATCAGAACAACCAATATACATGTTAAAAACAATTAAAAATAGATTAAATCAAAATAGATTAAAACTATAACATTTTCAGTTAAAAGCCCGCCTAAATAAAACAGTCTTCACCTGGGCGCGAAAGGATGATAGCGAGGAAGCCAACCGAACCTCGCTAGGGAGAGAATTCCACAATCTAGGGGCAGCCATCGAAAAGGCCCTATTCTGTGTCTCAGCAAGTAGAACTTGCGAGAAACATGGAATAGTAAGGAGGGCCTCACCGGATGATCTTAAAATCCGGACAGGTTCATAGAGGGAGACACGGTCTAACAGATAGCCTGGACCTAAGCCGTATAAGGCTTTATAGGTCAAAACCAGCACTTTGAATTGTGCCCGGAAACAGATTGGCAGCCAGTGGAGCTGGTATAGCAAAGGAGTAGTATGTTCTTTGAACCCAGCTCCAGTTAACATTCTGGCTGCCGCTCTTTGTACCAATTTAAGTTTCCGAGCAGTCTTCAAGGGCAGCCCTATGTAGAGCGCGTTACAGTAGTCTAATCGGGATGTAACTAAGGCATGTGTTACCGTAGTCAAGTCTGACAGGTCAAGGAACGGGCGCAGCTGGCGCACTAATCTTAATTGAGTGAAGGCACTCCTAGCCACAGCAGAGACCTGCTGGTAAATCTACTTTACCAAGGTTTGGGCTGGCAGCACGAAATCTCAATATTCTAATCCAAGACACTATACATGTGGTTCCCAGGAGGTCATCCATCCAGGCACTAACCAGACCCAGACCTGTTTACCTTCAGCAAGGTGGTGACCTCATATGTGCTCAGACCATACACTGGGACTCACATTTTAAATGTGGTTGGGTGGTGGTTTTGTACTTAGGCTTGTGCAAGGCACGCTGGAAAGTGCTACGCTCTTTCAAAGCAGGACATCCATTTTTCACCAATCCCCCTTTTCCTATTTCAGCCCACTGTACCACATCATATACTGCTCAGAATAGCTCCCCAACACTCGGGAGCAGTTTTCAGAAGGTGCAGAGGGTGGGGTGGGGGACCAGCAAAAATCTGGTAACCAACCTTGCATGAGTGGAAGTACTTTCACTAGCACAAAACCACCATTGATACAATCCCCATCAAAACACTAATCTATGACGGGTTTCATATGTCATTCATAAATTGTGTCACTGGAGTCTGCCCATGCAACATTGCTACATCAGTGTTGCAAAGTCCACAGATGCAGGTCCCTTGACCTGTGCATGCAGTTGCCAGCAATTCAGTTAATATAGAAAGCTGAGCAGATGGAAATGGACCTCTCCATGAGTAAGGTTTATTTAGATGCCTAGTGTCATATTTGGTCACAATCACACCATACATTTAAAGCACTCTTATGCTACTTTAACAGTAATGGAGAATCCTGGAAACTGGTTTTTTTATAAGGGTGCTGGGAATTGTAGCTCTGAGAGGTCAGCATCAGTAAAAAAAAATCACAGTTTTCATAATTCTTTGGGAGAAGCCATGTCTGTTAAAGTGGTATAAGGGTGCTTTAATGAGAATGAGAATTTCATGAAAGCAAAGGCAGGTCTCATTCTATTGGTCCGAATATTGCACTCAATAGAGAAATGTTAAGAAACTCCTTCAGGGACTCCTTTGAGCCAAAGTTGGAAATGAATCAAGCTGGAATCCAAATGACCTGAAGGTGCCATATTAGAGCTTAGATTAGGTCTGTGTTCAAGAATGACTGAAAGATGGAGGTCACCCAAAATAGTAAACTAGAGCCAAATCAAGGATCAGTAATCAGAGGCTAGTGGATAAGAGCCAGAATCCAGAAAACCAATTTGCTATTGATAGGCTGAGTTTGGGCTACAGTAGGGCAGATCTGTAGACTGCAACAGAACAAAGGCAGAACAAAAAGGGTAAGGATGCACAGAAATGTCTGGTGAGTCACACATTACATTACATGAGCAGATTCTGATGATCTCTTGGTGTACAAGTCTTTCAGCTCTACAAGACATAAATACTTAAATCAACTTGCTTCAAAATAATCATTTTATGTTGTCATTTTTAATGTAACAATATACAAATTACAATGTGGGTTCATATCAAAGTCCTTCAAGCATGGCACCTTGCCTTCAACAGTGGCCATTTCCAGAAGTTTTCTGAGGAATATACAAGATCACAACAGTTCACCCATTTGCAGACGTTCACTGAATGTGTGTGTTTGGAGGACAGGGAGGGAGAGAGAATTGGGACTGGTCCTGTCCTAGTCCCAACCTCCACACATTAATCTGAAGGACTGACTATAATCTAGGGGTGTACGATTGTTTGTGTGTAGTTGTTGTATGTGATCAGGGCCTCCACATTTTGCAGGATTCTTGATTATGTAGAAAGAGTCTATATAATTTATTTGCTCCTGGGCTGTTTCCAGATCTTTAGATGGTCACATGGAGGCCAGGAACAGGAGCACCAGAAGTGATCCAAACCAATTCCCTCTCCCTTCCATTCACTGAACATGTGAAAAAAGAATTGTTATGAAGTCCTGTCACACCCAATCTCTAATACCAAGCTGTATGTCTCAGCCACCTTGTTGAGTGCCTACTGATGGATTCGCATCTGTGATTTTCCTTATCTTTTACATCACTTTTTAACTTGGCATCTTTGAAATCCTATGAGAATGAATCATGGACAGGTGTTTTTGTTTTTTATAATTAGCAACTCTTCCATGTGTAAAAAGTGACACAGGTTCTGCAGATCATTAAACCACAGATTTCTAGTTATCCATGGTCATTAATCATGCAATCCTACACATGTCTATTCTTCAGAAGGAAGTCCTACTGAATTAAATGACATTTATTCCAATGTAAGCATATAGAGGGTTGTAGTTTTAGGCTGCTTTTGAATATACAGTACATGTCAGTGCTTTAAGGATTGCACTAAAAATACTTCTAAGCTCACTTCCGTGGAAGTACCTGCTATTAAATTAAAGTAAACACTGCTTTAAATAGATGTGTTTAGGATCAGGGTGTTAGTTTTTCTATTAGTATACTATAAAATTATGCAGACATAAATGTGTGCAATAATATATATTATTTCCACCAAAAAAACCTCACAACAACACAGAAACACCATGGAGCCAGTTGTACAACTAAGCAAAATAGGGTTATTGATGGTAAGCAGCCATGTATTCTTATTGGTTCATTGGTCTAATGCAGTTAGACTAAATCTCTTGGGGCTTGTTGGACACATTTCATTTTTGTCTACTCAGAGAATCAAAAAATCATATGTAAGTGTTTCATCCACTTTTTAACTGCCCTTCAAAACGATATGATACTATTCAAACATTACAGTGAACTTATAAGGACTACTTTATAGTTTAATGAAATTGAACTTTTGCTAAGAACAGATATTAACATTACATGTCAGCCTATGTGTATCTATAGGTGGTATCTATGTTATTGCATAAGAGTCCAGGATCCTTCAGGAGTATTGCTTTAAGACTCACCTATTTTATAATTTATGGAAGTCTTTTTTTAAAAAAATAAAAAGTCAGGAAATTAGCTTTCCAAGATCTGATGTGAAAACAGTTGTTTTAATCAAGTTGAGAAAATAAATACGACCCACACTTTATTACTGATTTGCTTTCCTGTGGCTCTTCTGGACCTACAGTTGAAATCCTTGTGCCTTTGTTGAAAGTGTGCATGTGTGGGAATCTGATCAGTTTCTTTTCATCCTTTAATGTACATTTATGTTTGACTCAGGGCAACAATTTTATAGGATATTTACTCATAAATAGAAAGAAGATGACAATGATTAAAAGTGGCATGAAGCAAAAGTTTGTGAAAGCATGGGACTGTGTATAGTTTAGTCATCCCCCCTTGTTAAAGAAAATAAAGAGCCCGTTTATAATATGCTATAAATAGAATGCCACTTCTTTCATCTCACACACATTTCTATTTTCTTCATGAACATAGCTTCTTTTTGCCTTTTTCATATGTGAATTTGGTGGATTTTGCCATGTGTTTTCTGTTTAAACTGTGTGTGTAGAGAGGGAGACACCACACGGGACACTGTGAACAAAGTACCGTTTTTATTACCATCTCTTTTGTTACATCACAGACCCCTCTAGCCTTGTTGTCATGGTGACCATAATTTCATCAGATCCCCTCAAATGTTTGTATAGCCTTATACAGTATATTGCACTTACTGCACCTGTATAGTATCTTGTCTGTATACTGTATGCCCATAAATATGTATATTTATTCTATTCACCCATGTATGTATGTATAGTTTGTTTATATATCTGTATATGTACGTGTGTCTCTTCATAGTCTGTCACTGAAATGTTTGACTTTCTCATTTACATTATGTGTCTGCAAGTTACGATGAAAGTATGGATGCCAGCACTCACTTTTGATAACGTATAACCTTCATTTTGTCTTGTTCAACAATGAAAATAAAACTTCATGTATTTTAAATGAGAATTTTAAAACAGTGGTTACTTTTCTATTATTTTACTTTCAGGGAAGGTAACTTCTTACATTTGGTTGGCTGGGGTGTTTCATATGTTTTAGCAGCCACCTGCATGGGGATTGTTGGTTCATTTCTACACTGTAAAATAGGACTGTGGAAGGCTGGATTCACTTTTCAGAGCAAAGATCTCAGGGAATGGAGAGTAACGACTGGGGTTTGTGACAGTGGCTTCCCAATGGCCATGAAGTAAACAAGCCAGGAATCCTAAAAGGTGACAAGGAAAGGCAACAGAACATAAGTAGCAGTGGTAAGACATTCGGCTGAAGAAAAAAAACATCTTTAGAGAACTGGGATAGCAATAGGACATATGGGGTGCCTCGTGCTGGTCACCCATTGAGAGAATCTCAGTGTATTACTGGCTCTCCCATGACAACATTGCCCACACATGGACGGAGATAGCAAACTCATATACAAAAGAGGAATTCATAGAGCTCAGGGCTTCTCCACAGGGTGTTGCTCTTAGTCATATTCTCCTCCTTCTAGCCTGAGGCATCACAGAAGGAAACCTAAACACCATCCCCATGCCTGAATAATTTGGTCTTTGCTCAGCTAGGTTTGGTTGCTTGGTTAAACAGCAAGGGGCATTGCTCTTAAGTACTCTTCCAGCAATTAAGTAAGGTCCCAGCACCGTGGTTATATTCTTAGGTTTACATTCTTTTTCTTTTGCAAGGCTCATAATTAAGTACTAGTTGCCATGGGCTACAGGTACTAATATGTATTTCATATCATTAGAAGCAGACCCTGTAAGCTATATCATGACATAATATTAACAACCAATAAGAACAGACATGAAATAGTATTAACAGTAGTCAGACTTGTTAGCAGAGCTTGGAAAAGTTACTTTTTTGAACTACAACTCCCATCAGCCCCAGCCAGCATGGCCACTGGATTGGGCTGATGGGAGTTGTAGTTCAAAAAAGTAACTTTTCCAAGCTCTGCTTGTTAGACCTAAGCGTTCTTGATAAAATCATTTTTTTAAACAAATAAAAAATTTCTAACCCTGATCTTTGCTGAATTAAAGTTAATCCTCAGAGGCTTTCTGTTTCATTGGGCTGATGTTGGTAAATCACACATTGTTATCTTTGGCTTAATGTACAAAAGTGTGTGGTCTAGTGGTACTTGAGCCTCTTTTGATTTACTTCACTCTGTTAGTATCGGAGTCTCTCATCTTGTTCTTCTTCATCATCATCTTCATCATCTTGCAAGTGATGAATTAGAGATTGATGTGCAGTTTAGGCCAAATTGGCCTTGAACCCACAACTCTTGAGAAATTTGTATATGTCTGAAATAGTATGGGCACTGTAACCCCATCAAAATTGAAACATGGCAGCAGGGAAGTAGCCCCAAAGCCCAGAAGGTGGGAGGTGTATGAAAAGAATCCTAAACATATTAGGTCTCAAAAATCTCATCATTTCAAAGTCAATTTTGTTGCTTTCATTTTAGAATACTTCTCCCTCTCTCTCAGTATTTTGGGTGGATTATAGTAAGATTGTTGAACATATTCACTGAGTAAAAATGTATTTAAAGTGATGGAATTTGTCACAGTTCTCAACATGTCCATTTTCACAGTCCCTGGTTAGGTAAATAATACATGGAAAGTAGCTGTTGCCCTCCAGCTCATAATATATTTCCACAGTGACATTTGGCTCTGAATACCACTTCACAGCCCTATTTTAACATCCTATTCCCCAAACTGGATACCTGCCACAAAGAGGCTCCAGATGAAAGCCTGGCCAGTCGCCATCCTGTTCTTACTGGACATCCAGATGATCAGTAACACCAGACTTTACATTGGGCACATAAGTGCTTTGCTGGATTAGAGCCGCTATTAGGAACTGTCTGTGCTAACTTAAGGCATATTTACTTTTTAACGGTAATAACTTCCATTCAATTAACGTTAATTACATTATTTATCTTTGGGGATTTTGTCCAGCTGGATTTATCTAACTGCATAATAAATTGCTGCAGCCTTGTATATTTTCTTGCTGGAAGGAAGACAAATCTTCACAAAAAAAGTGGTGGTCAGTTGTTCTTTTTTAAAAATAGTAATTTTGATTGGCAGAATCACAGCCCCCTTTTGTGCAAGACCTTCCCTCTCCAGGTTAACTTAATTTTTTCTAACAGCTGCAACAGAACCTTAGTTGTAGTCTGTGACTTTATGGGGGGGAGGGGCATAGAGAGATGGATTCTGAAAACCACTAGCAACACAACAAAAAGTAGTGAGGACATATTCCACCAGAAGTGCTTTAGTGTTAGGCATCATAAACTTGATCCAAATTCCTATCAAGTTCATGAGATTCATTCCAGTGCTTAATAAGCAGTTTGATTTAAGCCTTGAGTGTTGACATGTGTGCAAAAGGACACAGTCATTGGGTCAGAAAACTCTGCATTGGACTGTGTGTGCTCAAGCTGACAAAGTGCTTCAGTATATAGCCCTCTACAGGTGGTCACAAAGAAGCATTGATGATTGCTTGATGGAGAAGAGGACTGGGCATGCAAGTCCCATTCCCACCATCACATCATCCTACCCAAAGCCTCTCAATGGGTTGAGGGCACATTGCAGCAGGGCAGCTTACAGAACACATATTGGCTGTCCCTGAGAGCTGGAACTCTTGAGTACTCAGGGTTCTACCTCACAGGGACAGCCTATGAAGCATAGTCTGAGGGCACATGATGCCTGCCACCTTTCTGAAAATAAACAGGTCTCTGTCTGGTCTGTTGAGAGACTGGTCTGATGGGAGACTGCCTGGCAACCCCATGCACAGTTCCAGCAGTTCTATGACAGATATAAATGCATCACAACTGAGGAGGCCTCTATCCAGTCATCACTCACTTCCAAAAAACAGCTTTGGGGGATGATCTTAACAGATGGGCAGATTTGTGTGGAAGATGTCAGATGACTGGCTGCAGTAACTCAGTGGTGGAAGAAAGACTCTGCATGTGCTCAGAAGGACTGCCGGTTTTGTTATTATGTCATTTGTTCCACGATGGAGCCTTAGCCTTGAAAACAGTATCTGGGCTAGTCTGAGGGGAGAATTGGATCAAGTTTAAGTCAGAACATGCTTTGCCAACATACACTCCTTTCTTTCTGTGGGAAAGTCAGTTTTCCTTGCATCTGAAAGGGGTATTTCCCCCCCTTGTTTGCTTCTTCCAAGCCACTTTCCAAGCTTATGGGTTTAAGACACTCCCGTGTCTGAAAGTAAATTATACATATAATGGGAGGAAGGGTGGGATATTATTATTATTAGTAGTAGTAGTAGTAGTAGTAATAATAATAATAATAATAATAATAATAATAATAATAATAATAATAATAATAATAATAATAATAATAATAATAATAGAACTTACAATATCTGAACAGGGTGGTTCATGACAGATGCTCTTGGAGGTTGCTGATTCATAGGGTCTCCATAAGTCGTAGTCAGCTTGGAGGCACATAACAACAACAACAACTATTATTATTATTATTATTAATAATAATAATAATAATAATAAATAATGCATCTGAGCAAATAAAACATGGGAGTTTAAAGAAATACAGTGTGTACACACACATTTTACTTCCATGCTTTATACAGCAATCATAAAGTTTAGCCGTGCCCTGAATGTAGAGTGTTTTCTCAAAAGACACTTTTGTTACTATCCGTAGGACACCAGCATGCATGATGGATGTCCAAATGTTAATATACCATGTCATCCTATATTATTTTCTTCAAGAAATTTTGTGTTAGGAAGAAATACATGCTGTTAGCATCCCCTTGTGAAAACATCCTCACATATGCAATGTTGCAGTCTTTCCACATTTCTGTACATGCAAAAAGCAAGTTGGGTGCACATCGGCGGGGTCGCTAAACTTATATTTGGCCTGAGGCCACATTCACCCTTGACCAGCCTTCCTGTGTGTGTATGTGTTTGGGGGGGGTCACATACCAGTGGTGGGTGTGGCCATAAGTGAGTTAGTGGTTATGGCCACCCCACACTCTCTTACACACACTCTTGCATACACACACTAGAAAAACACAGGCATGTATAGGCACACAGCTCTCCCTGTCAGCTAATCCATGAAAATCAACAGAGAAGGGGGTTATCACCCCCTCTCCATTTATCAAATGACTGATCTGATGCCTGGGGAGTGGGCTATTTGCATCCACCTCAGGTGAATGGCTCCATCCAACCTCAACACTGTGTCTACTTCATTATATTTTATGTTCTTGTTGCAGCAATTGCCAAAATGGCTGAGGTCTTTAGGGATCCCCAAAAATTGCTGGTGGTTATCCACACATGCATTAAGGACTCTGGCAAGAGATATGCAGATACAGAAGGGGATAAGCACTAATTTACACACCGATAAGTCCTTTGCATGCTAGAAGACTGTGGACATTTGTGCGCCTCCATATAATGGAGGCAAAGTGTGATTATGTTTGTGGAATCTTTACACAAATTGTAAAGAGGAGAATGTTCTGAATTGTGCACACATATAACACATGTTACAGAAGTGGTGGGGATGCCTGTTTGAATAAGGGTCTTATGGTTCTTTCCTGAGCAAATGTGTGTGCCCATGTAACCACAACACAGAAAATGACTGTTTTATTATGCTGCACAATAATCGTGTTTTTTAATTTTAAAAAATGCATTATATTCCCATGCTGACTTCTGCACATAAATATATCTTCATTGCTTTTCTTTGAGCACAAAGTAAGCACTATGCTGACAGAACATTATTTCCATGTTGGAAAGTGCAACTGAATTGTGAAGATGACTTCCAGATCTTTGTCTGGTCCTCCCCTGTTCCATGAGTCCCTTCACAGTATAACTTGGAGAACTCCAAAGGCCAAGAATGATCTCCTGTTACTTTGTTCTGACAGAATATGAAAATACTCCCATTCACTTCAATGTGCAGGAGGGAACTGAATTTACTGGCAGCAAATTACCTTATGCTTGAGTCATGCTGCCTGCTGCTCTGTGACTCACTTTGATGTTAAGGATTTGAAAAAGGTAGGGAGAATCTTTCCTTTCTGTCTAATCCTGTATCCCTTTCAGATGCAGGGTGCGTTAATTTAATAAGCCTAAACATGAGAGCCAGTGTGGTGTAGTGGTTATGGTGTTGGACTACGACCTGGGAGACCAGGGTTCGAATCCCCACACAGCCATGAAACTCACTGGGTGACCTTGGGCCAGTCACTGCCTCTCAGCCTCAGAGGAAGGCAATGGTAGAACCACCTCTGAATACCTCTTACCATGAAAACCCTATTCATAGGGTTGCCATAAGTCGGAATTGACTTGAAGGCAGTCCATTTCCATTTTCAAACATGCTCAAATGTTTAGGACAGACTGTGATGTTCCTATATATTAGTGTATATATGGTAAGTGCTGGTTGTTTAGAGTATACATGGTAAGTAGTGAAAGAGGAGGGGGAGTGAATGGGCAATAGAATGCTTGATGATTGGCTGAATGTTTAAAATGGCTGACAGTATAAATGAAA
Organism: Rhineura floridana; assembly: GCF_030035675.1. Lineage (NCBI taxonomy): Eukaryota > Metazoa > Chordata > Lepidosauria > Squamata > Rhineuridae > Rhineura > Rhineura floridana. Next base: position 109,401,128 of record NC_084486.1, read on the forward strand.
GGATGACAGGTAAATCTGGGGGAATGTGAGGTGGTGAATTGTGGAATCTGGGGGGAGAAGAGAAAGAGTGGATTGCTTGGTGGGGTTTGAGAGAGTTGTTTGCCAGGAGAGAGTGAAGAAGGAGGGGGGTGGAGTTTGGATTAGTATTGAGTAAAACCATATGCTTATGTGCCTTAAGAAGAAATCTTGTTAATCTTGTTAGCTTTGTTATCTGTAATAAATACTTAATTTGGTTTACCAAAGGCCTGATCCTTGGCTGGGGTTTCACAGACCAGAAGGGAGGGTAAGGTAATGACCAAGGCTGAAGGGGAACTGTAACAAATGGTGGCAGCGGTGAAGAGAATAACAATACCAGTATTCAGAGTCTCTGGGAATACTAGTATTGGGACGTTACTGGTGGTTGCCTAGCAGGGGGATCTGTTGAGATCTGTGCTAGAGCAGGGAGAGAAATCATAAGAGAGAGCGGTCCAGACTGGTGGAGTCCCTGGTGGTGCCTAGAGACAGGCAGTAACCACGAGCAGGTAGGAACCTGACAGGGAGAGCCAGGGAAGGACGCATCACACAGACCCCTGATGAATTAAACTCTGTTCCTGCACCATTCAAATGACTTCAGCACAGTGCTTCTATAGTGAGTGTTTTGATATTGGCTAGCATATGCTTCTTAACAATCATGCCATGACTCCTCCCTACTTCAGTCTGCTTTCTGACCCTACTCCAGGGATGGAGAAGTTGTCCTTCAGATTTTTCTGGACTCCAACTCTCATGGGGTCCAGCCAGCATGGTCAAAGATCAGGAATGGTTGGAGTTTATTATCCAACATCTGGAAGGCCCCAGGTTCATCATCCCTGGCTTGTTCTGAAAAACTGTATCCCATATGAAACTGTGTGCTGCACTTCGCAGAAAATCTCCACATGTCAATTGAATCTTTATGGTTCTTTCCACAATGTGGCATCAATCAGCCCTCTATCCCATCTATCCTGTTCAATATAAAGTTCACAAGATGTGTGATGTAGGTGACTTTGCTGTGGTCTTGTCTACAGATCAAGAAAAGCAGGCAGTTTGCAAATCATCATGAACTTGTGACATGTTTATCTTGGAGCATTCTGAGACACAAACCTTTGAAAAGTATATCCTTTACATTACCTGTTCTCTTTTAAGTACAACCCATGTTACAGATTCATGCATATATGGGGTGGATGGACAAGATAATTTAATCATGCATTTTACACAATTGCATCTGCTGTGTAGTAAAATCCTCCTGATTACTTGGCAGTATGATACAAGTAACCAAGATAGGAAGACCTTGGGAAAGTTCTGTGAAAGCATTTTATATTACATCAAATAGTGGTCGATTAAGGGACACTGTCACCTAAAGCAGCTTCTGACATTATTAAATGTGTGGTAGCCTGAGTGCCTTGCATCCAAATTAAAACACATGCATTTTTCTCTACTTCATGATGAGGCAACTCATACATTTCATCTTTGGGGATGGTATGTGAGTTAGATGTTATACCACAAGAGGGGAAAGAGGAACCATGAGTACCTCCACATTGTCTATTCCTATTTCTTTGTAGTATTCAAAGCTACACTTAGGGTCAAAGAGTAATTCTGAATGGAAAAACTAAGCTACTTTAAAAGACTTTCATCTCAATGAAACAAGGTGTATGTGTATTACAAATTGATATCCAGGCTGATTACACATGTATTCCACCTTTTGATATAGTATACTTAATAAGCATGTTACTATTATGCTAAGTTTATATTAATAGCTATGTTATAATTGTTGATTTTTTAAAAGAAGTCTTGTTGCCCACCCTGAAACCTTGAAAAAGGATTGAGTAGAAATCCAAATGTAAATGATTATAGTACATGCCAAAGAATAAGCATATTTATGACAGATTCCTATGTTTCATTTTCAGTGATGTTATAGCAAAGAGGATAATGTGTCTTACGATTTTAAAATGCTAGAACAGAATCCATGGTTCTCCATCTCACACATATCAGTTGTCTTGCTTTAAAATGGTGTAGGTTGCTATACAGCACAGGTATAAATGGAGACACCACATGTTTGTATAGGTAACAGATTTAGTTCCTATTATATAATCAATATAATAGGAAAATGCATTCACCAGACATACCAAACTCAGGGATATGAAGAAACCTTTACCCTAATTGTCAATGAACAATTGAGCAAGTAGAATAGTGGTGTCCTCACTTTCCCTTCCTTAAGATAAATGGTAAGTGATTCCTTCAGCAAGCTTTTCCTTTTTCTTTGCCTGATGACAGATCTACTAAAAGTGAAAAGCACTGCACTTTTAATGGAACCAGTCTGTGGGTCACTTTATTTTTGGATACACATGCCATTTTGAAACAACACTGCTGGATTTTAATTTAATTCAAACATCACTTCTGCGCCTTTCACCTCACATTGGTTTGTCCATGTTGTCCCTGTGTGTCAACTGTGAAAAAGAACTTTGTTTTGATACACATTACGATCCATGATCACACCGATCTTTCTTTACTTGGTTTCCTCCACACCTCGCTCTAAATGTAGAATCAGCCCCATTGTGCACCTAACAGGAGAGGGAAGAAACCCACAAGGACCAGGTGAGAACAGCCACTTCCACAGCCTAGTAGCGTACACAATACAGTAAAGTAAGTGTGAGAATAGAATGCTGGGGGAAAATATGGAAGCACCTGCTGAAGTGTAGGCATGGCTCAATGACCAGAGCTTCAAACGCTACCCTATGTATAAATGTTACACCAAAAAATGGCTCTTTACATCTGGAGGAAGCTCCAAAAACACACCAGATGGGAGACGAGTATCAGTCAAAACCATTATTGATCCCCAATATCTTTTGCAAAAGAAGACTAGGTTGTTCGGCTCATGCCTGAAAACCAGTCTAAAGCATGATTATACAGATGCAAGTGATATATGCTCTCAAGCCCTCCTAACACAGCCCCTCCCGTCTTGTCAGTAACTTTCCAAGTTTCTCCATTATCTTGCACTGAGCCTGCGTCTTGGCCTTGATCGCTCATCCGTGCTGTCCCTACCTCCCCCTCCTGACGCGATACATTCCAGCCATTATCTACTTGGATAGTATCCCGTTACATGGGATGGGTAAGCTAGCATTTAAGTATCAAACACCAAATGAACATTTGGCAACCACAGGCACCTTGGAATTTTGTTTTTCTGGTTCTATGTTATATCAGGTTAACACATTCTATACTGTGTCAAATGAACACCATATGCACTACAATTCCCAAACTGTGCCTAATTTCATTACAGTCCCCCCTCAAAAAGCAATTTAGGGGGTTGAAACTTTATAATCTTCCTCTTTTGGAAGGCTATGATACATCATAAGCATTTGTTTATGTGTTACACTCTCAACCATGCGTTGTATAATCAAACGAATACATGGAAGAAAGCAAGGCATAATTAATAAAATCAGCAAGATTACACACAATATCAAAAATCCACTTTTTGCATCAAATGGAAAACTGAATTTTCTGGTTCTTCTTCTGGATTTTCTGGTTCCTCTGCCCCTGTAAATAGGAAAAGCCTCCATATCCACAACAGCCACATCTTATTATAAGTTGTGAAGATAGGTTTAGATGAGCCTCCCATATACCTTCCTTTTTTGTTTAAGGCAATCGTTTACAGCAAAAATAATACAGGAATACAAACACAATCACAGCTCCCACAAATCCACCTATTATTTCTTCCCAATTGATTTCCCAAGTCACTGGAATTAAAGAAGGAAAGTCCATTTCACTCCTTTTTCTTCTTGAATCTCACCTTCAGGCCGAGACTGGGCACAATCTCCGACAGCCACTTTTCTTCAGGACTCTTCTCCTGTCCCTCAGCTGTTGGGAGGTCCTGTGCTACCTCCTTCCCTGGTTCCACTGGTGGTGATGCCGCCTTGAGTCTGCTGACGTGGATCTACTTGGATGTTCCGTGGGTCTTGACTGCCGAATGGGTTGTCAACAGGACCTGTTTCGGCTCGCTCCACTTGTCTTTAAGAGGTTCCTGCTGCCACTTCCGAACTCGGACCCAATCTCCAGGCTTATAGGAATGGATCGGTCCCTCCAACGGCAATCTCTGGAACTCTGTACCTGTGAAGATCATGTAATACAGACTGCAGGGCAGTTACATATTCAACAACAGCATTTTCACCTAACAATGTATTTACAGAACTACCTTTTCCCTGCCCCAACCATGGTGGTCTGCAGTACAAAACCTCATATGGTGTCAATTTAGTCTCTCCCCGGGGACTACAACAAATTCTGGTTAATGCAATTGGTAGTGCCTCTGGCCCTTTCAATTTGGTTTCTCTACAGATTTTGGTCAAAGTCTGTTTTGTCGTTCTGACCATGCGTTCAACTTGCCCAGATGATTGCAGCCTCCATGGAGTGTGTAGTTTCCATTGGATTCCTAAAAAGTCACTTACGTGTTGAACAACCTTGGAAACAAAATGTGGCCCTTGGTCTGATTCAATACATTCAGGTAACAAGAAGCGTGGTATAATCTCCTTTAATAAAATCTTTGCCACAGTTTGTGCTGCTGCATGACGACAAGGAAAAGCTTCCACCCATCCAGTGAGTTGGTCTACAATAATTAACAAATAACGCCACCCCATGGTTCTTGGAAGTTCAGCAAAGTCTATTTGGATACGCTGGAAGGGATAGAAAGCCCAAGGGCGGCCTCCCATTGGTGCTGGGGGCTTGGGCCCTGCTGCATTAATGGCTGCGCAAGTGGGACATTGGCTTGCTGCCCTTTGGGTCTCTACATACAGTCCTGGTGCAATGACATAACGAATCATCAAATCTCCCAAGGCGCTTCCTCCCAAATGCGTGGCTTTGTGCGTATTGAGCACCACATTTCTTAACAGAGAGCGAGGAATAATAAACTGCCCTCCCGGTACTTGCCACCATCCTCCTGGGAGACGTTTAGCATTTGCCTCTTGGGCTCTCTGGATTTCCTCTGGCGAATATATTGCCTGGTAGCTGGATAAGTCAAGTGATGGAATTAACGCTCCCTCTCTCTCTTGCTCTCCTATCTCTAGCGCTGCTTCCTTTAAGACTTGATCTGCCAAACGGTTGCCTGCGCGCAAGATGGAATCCTTGCACTTGTGATGCGCTGGGACATGTATGACAGCCACTTTCCTGGGTTTTAATAATGCGGACAGGAATGCTTTTATTTCACTGCCATTCTGAATAGGTTCTCCATCACTTCCCAAGAATCCTCTTTCCTTCCACAATGCCCCAAAAGCATATGTTGTACCAAAAACATATTTAGAATAGTGTACAAATTGATCTCTTTGTCTGCATATAAGTCCAAAGCCTTGGTTGCAGCCCACAGTTCTGCCTGCTGTGCTGACCAACTAGGAGGAAGAGCTTGTTTCCATACGATCTCTTTACCTTTGACAACTGCAGCTCCTGTATAACGCTTGCCTTCCACTACTCGGCTAGACCCATCTACAAAGACATTATCTGCCCCTTCTATCGGTATGTCTCTCAGTCCTGGCCTTATGGAGGTATCTTGATCCAGAACTTCCAGGCAATCATGTAACAACTCCCCTGGTTCAGGGATTAAGGTAGCTGGGTTCAAGGTATTGCAAACTGACAGGGTCAGATTATTACGTCCAGTTAGCAAATTCTCATAGGAAGACTGTCTTGAAGGATTGAGAACTTTATCCGCCTTTGTTCCCAATATTCTGGCTACGTCATGTGGGCCTGTTATTTCTAGTCGTGCCCCCATGACAATTTTCTCAGCCTTTTGCAACAAGCACGCTGCTGCTGCTACTGCTCTCAAGCAAGTGGGCCACCCTTTGGCAACAGGATCCTATGGGTCGCCATTTGTCTCCCCACTTCTGCGTCAGGACTCCTGAAGCTACTCCCTTGTTTTCGCTCACATACAATCGGTATGGCTTCTGTCCATCTGGTAGGGCTAGCACAGGAGGGTTACTTAGGGCTAGTTTCAATTCCCTAAATGCTTTTTCCATTAATTTAGTCCATTTCCAATCCTTCAGCCCCTCCTTTGTCAGGGACTCATACAGAACAGCCGCTTTTACTCCAAACTCAGGGATCCATTGCCTGCAGAACCCCACTAGTCCCCAAAAAGCTCTCAGTTCTTTTGGAGTTCTGGGGCTTGGCATACCACATATTGCTTCCCTTCGTTCAGGGCCCAAGGCCCTTTTGCCTTTCTTGATTTGGTATCCCAGAAACGTGACTTCTTCCTGACACCACTGCACCTTGTCCTTAGACACTTTATATCCCTTTTTAGCCAATTCCTTCAGAAGAGACCTAGTAGACTCTAGGCAAGCCCCCCTCAAGGGTCTACATCTGGAAAGCTCTGCACCACTGGGACTCCATTCTGCTGGGCTGCATCTATCTCTGCCTGCCGCCTAGCCTGGCTTATCACCATCGTGCGTTCTTCTGGGCTCAAAAGTGTTTGGAGTAGGGTCTGAACATCAGCCCAAGTAGGGTTGTGACTTAAAAATATTGATTGGAACAAATCCTGCATTCTGGTTGAGTCTTCCCTCAGGGCAGGGGTCTGATTTTTCCAGTTAAACAAATCTGAGGTGGAGAATGGGGTATATACATATGACCTTGGGGCTGCAGCAGGGGCGATAGGGTTTGCCACCTCTCTCATAGGGCATGTCAAATCGGCCAGATCTTCTCTTTCCCTTTCCTGCCTTCTTGCTGCCTGTGCTCTTGTCATCACCCCTGGCCATATGGGACTGAGGGCGGGTTGTTCAGGTAATTCACCCACACATGAAGCTAATTCCTGTCCCATTTCCTCCCTCAGACTCGTTTGCATTTCACTAAGTTGCCTTTGTAACTGTGTCAGCTGTTGTTGATTCTGAGCTGCCAGAAGTCTTCGCTCCTGACCCGTCGTCTCCAGCTGTTTGATGTATTCGGCTAACATAGGGGATGTGGAGGGAGTTGATGCTTGTTGTGGTGAAGCTAGTATGCTGGACCCACTTCCCGAAGGGGCCCTCCATGAAGGATTATACGGAGGTGGAGCAGTAGGCAATACATCATCCACAAAAGGATCCTCCTCTGGCTGACTTAAAACCGCAGGAGGATCGGACTTATGCTGGGGCTGGGACTTTTTAACCCCCACGGTTGAGGCTATCATTGCTGTACAACAGGCACCTTTACATTTCTTTACCCAGGGTGGGTTCGTTTCCACCCGATCCTGCCACACATCAATGTAGGGAAATTGATTCCATTTTCCCTCTCTTGTAACTTTCGCATGTACAGCACTTATAATACTTTTATCCCAGGTTCCCCCCTCAGGCCATTCATTATTACAAAATTTAATCAAACCCCATTTAGTCATAGCACCTGCACCATATGCATTTTTAAAATCTTTAAAATTTCTCAAGAAACATCCCAACGGGTTCTGCAGTTTTTCCTCCCGCGATGCCCCTGTTCCTATTTTACTTGGGTTTTTCAACTGCCTGCTATAGGTCAGTTCCCTGGGCTTTTCAATAGGCTCTCATCTCACGGGCCCCTCGTGAAGTCGTCCCTACTCCCGATTCTGCAAGCGGATCTTACCGGGCTTTCTCAGTAGGCCTTCTGACTCTCACGATCACCGCACAGTCACCAACAGCTTCCCATTACTCCTTAAGGTGTTGGCCCTCTGGTCTCACTATTGGAGCTCCGGTTGATGCCACCGTGTCTTCTGCTCTTTGCACCCTTGGCCCCAAGGCATGTTCAAACAACCTGGAGCGCTCTCCTTGGCCCGCCAGGGGCAAAACAGGAGGCCAGCGGGTCAGCCAGACCTCCTGGCTGGCTCGCCAGAAATGTTACACCAAAAAATGGCTCTTTACATCTGGAGGAAGCTCCAAAAACACACCAGATGGGAGACCAGAGTATCAGTCAAAACCATTATTGATCCCCAATATCTTTTGCAAAAGGAGACTAGGTTGTTCGGCTCATGCCTGAAAACCAGTCTAAAGCATGATTATACAGATGCAAGTGATATATGCTCTCAAGCCCTCCTAACACAGCCCCTCCCGTCTTGTCAGTAACTTTCCAAGTTTCTCCATTATCTTGCACTGAGCCTGCGTCTTGGCCTTGATCGCTCATCCGTGCTGTCCCTACCTCCCCCTCCTGACGCGATACATTCCGGCCATTATCTACTTGGATAGTATCCCGTTACATGGGATGGGTAAGCTAGCATTTAAGTATCAAACACCAAATGAACATTTGGCAACCACAGGCACCTTGGAATTTTGTTTTTCTGGTTCTATGTTATATCAGGTTAACACATTCTATACTGTGTCAAATGAACACCATATGCACTACAATTCCCAAACTGTGCCTAATTTCATTACATAAAGAGGTAGCAAAGGCCTCTTTTCTGAGAAAATAAAAAAGTTCTATTGCTGTGATCCCGCTTACCTTGCCACAGTATGCCGTTATAAGCCATTGGAACACTTTTGCAGAACAATGGCTCAGGATGATTAAAAAGTTGTACATAGCACAAAGTTGTAAAGAGATAACATACAATACAATGTGCCCATTTTCTGCTGTTAACAGCAATATGTTGACCACCAGTTTGTTTGTTTCATATTTATTTTAAAATATCTTTGCAGCTGGAAAAGTCCAGTAGTGTCATGTCCAGAAAAATGACAGGCGCTGGAGAGTAACTATGGGAAGTGTGGAGGCCTCTGTACTCATGGAAGCTCCACACACACTTTTGAAACTGATGTTCCACATCATGGGGGGGACCTATACAGGGAAAGGAGGCTCACTGCTTCATCCAGTCACCCTCCAACTAGTGGAAGATGATGAGAGTGACAATAAGGGGAGGGAAGCTGTAACATTAATCCCCACAGAGTCCCCTGTCTCCCTGTTGCATGATTATAGCACATGGTGTTGGACGTCCTAAAGAGTGCTGCTAACATGATAATGTAATAGATTCATTCAGATTTAGGTTTTCTCTAACTGGAAGTTCCCCTTCTCAAAGTTCTTTTGATATGAATGGGAGCTATGCTAGAAACGCTTCCATTCATTTCAATGGGGCTGGTGCAGGAGCACATCTTGCTCAATTACGCCCACTATCTGCACGGGGCACAAAACTTCTTACAAGAGCAAATTAGCTGCTGAAACAGAATCACATTCATAATAAGAAGGCTTTTCATGTTGTTGCTGTTGTTGTTACTATTATTGTTTCCATCTCCATAATCTCTTAATATTTTTGGTCACCTTTTCTTTTGCAAAATAATAAAAAAAGCATTTTCTTTTATATGGTTTAGAAGTGTTTCCTTATTTTTTCAGTTGTGTTTTGTGTATTGATTTATTGATTTTGTGTACAATGTTGACACCATTTGGTTTTTTTATGTGATATATATTGTGATTTCAGTGTTGAAAGGCAATAAAGAGGAATCACATCTTGTAATACTGATATTATTGCCTCCGCTGAGAGTAACATTTCATTGAAACTAACTAGCAATAAATGTCTGGATAGGGACGAACAATTTAATCAGCTACATCAGTTGACCTAATTTGATTAATTACAGATTAAAATGATGAAATTACATTTGAGATGTGTTCTCTGAAAGAATATTGAGTACTGATAGCATTGTTATAGACAACCTTTGTAAATCTCTTGATTGAAGATTTGCATTTTATTTAGCTTTCATTAGCAATCAAAATATATTTATAATTTAGTCATGCAAAGGTTCATCTGAAAGGTTCATCATAGTTCTGAAATACTATGTGATAGTTTAATAGATGAATAAGTCAATTTGTTCAGATGCAATAAATTAATTGATTTTAAAACCCTCTAATTAGTTGACATTGCAGTGTCTGACATTCTTAAAAGCTTGTAGTAATTCAGAGAATTATTATTATTATTTTGTCATTATATCATTAACAGTATTACTTTTTCCTCTTCAGAAAATGATCAAATTGTGTAATCCTTCTTCAGAATGCAATATTACTACCCAGTAGAAGGGGAAAAAACACAGGCAATTGTATTCTTCATTTTCTGATTGGGAATGCCTCTTTAGTTGTATATGTCCGTGTCTTTAATATACAGCCACAAAAGTGGCTGTATACTATAGCCAGCATGGATTTTGCACATTCTGCAATATTAAACTGAAAATACCCCCATGCTCATCTGATGCTTCCCATAAGCTCATTTCAAAACTAAAACTAAAAAAGGTAAAGGTGTCCCCGCACTTGTAGTGCGAGTCGTTTCCGACTCTTAGGGTGATGTCTTGCGACGTTTACTAGGCAGACCGTATATATGGGGTGGGATTGCCAGTTCCTTCCCCGGCCTTTCTTTACCCCCCAGCATATGCTGGGTACTCATTTTACCGACCACAGATGGATGGAAGGTTGAGTGGACCTTGACCCCTTTTACCGGATATTCGACTTCCTCCTTCCATTGGAATCGAACTCCGGCCGTGAGCAGAGCTATAGTCCTCAATTCAGAAATGCTTGCTTAACAATCCTCTAAGTTTTCATGGCAGTACACAAACACTCAGAGAATCGAGAGTTCAATCCAGGCCCCTGTTGGGCTTTTTCTGTCAGTGGTCTCATAATTTGTTGAAATTAATTAAAAATCAGCCATGTTCACAGAGTACCTGTAATCTTATTATTGACCTTGCCCCATACTCTGACCTTCATCTTCTGCAGTTTTAAAAGTTAAAAAAAGCCTGGCTAATTTTTAATTAATTTAAGAAATTTAACACTGAAGTCAATGATAAGTGCATGCTCAGTAAGAACCAACCATCAGTGCTCTAAAAGCCAGACTAACAGTTGTTTGGCTTGGCTAATCAGGTGGCCACACCCACACTAGCCCTTTTTTCACTTTAAACAGTCATGGCTTCCCCCAAAGAATCCTGGGAAGTGTAGAAGGTGAAAGGTGCTGAGAGTTGTTAGGAGACTCCTATTCCCCTGCCAGAGCTCCAGTGGCCAGAGTGGTTGAACAGTCAGCCCCTCTTCTGAGAACTGCAGTTCTGCCACCACTCACCATATGCTCAGAGGCACATGTTACCAAATCCAAGCTACACACGGGAAGTGGCTTGGACTATGAAAGACCAACCGAAATGGTGTTTGCATTTTGACAAATTCATAGGGCAGTACATCTCAGAGAGGAGGTCAGGTGTCCTGCTCCCGTGGCACACTCACTATAGCTGCCCAATTTCCCTGCTGTTTAAAATTTGATAGAAATATCTGTTGGCTGTAGGTATGTTCTTAAACTGCAAGGATTTTTTTTGCCTATTAGTGAATGTTATTTCTTAAGATGCAAAATAATGAGTGGGTCATCAATTTGAAATAAGTAAGAACACTGTGGAGATTTCCCCTCTCTCTCATTTTTAAGGGAATAAGGGCAATAAGGGCAATGCTTAAACAATAGAAATGCTCAGTGAGGTAACTAATAACATACTCCTGATTAACAACACTAGTTTAGATGTCCATAGACAACACATGTGTTTATTATACAGCCACGAGAGTGGCTATATACTATAGCCAGCGTAGATTTTTCACATTCTGCAATGTTAAATTGAAAATACCCCCATGCCATTCTGATGCTTCCCATAAGCTTGTTTCAAAACAAAACCTTACAAAACTTATAGTCCTGAACTCAGAAATGCTTGCTTAACAACCCTGTCAATTTTCATGGCGATATACCAAACAGTCAGAGAGAATAGAGAGTTCAAAGTCTAAAAAGAGAGAAAAAAACCTCAGAGCCCTTTTGGACTTTTTTCTGTCAGAGTTCTCATAATCTGTTGAAATTCATTAAAAGTCAGCCATGTTCACAGAGTACCTGTAATCCTAATAGTGACCTTGCCCCATACTCCGACCTTCATTTTCTGCAGTTTAAAAGTTTTTTAAAAAATGCCTGGCTGATTTTTAATTAATTTAAGAAATTTTGGCTGGAATCCTATGATAATGCTGGGCATGCTCAGTAAGAACCAACTGTCAGAGTTCTAAAAGCCAGACTCACAGCTGCTTGACTTGCCTAATCAGGGGGCCACACCCACACCAGACTTTGATTCCACTTGAGACAGTCATGGCTTCCCTCAGAAAATCCTGGGAAGTGTAGTTTGTGAAGGGGGCTGAGAGGAGACTCCTGTTCCAATGAGAGAGCTCCAGTGGCCAGAGTGGTTTAACAGCCAGACACTATGATTGAAGGTCTGTGAGGGGAACAGGGCGTCTCCTAGCAACTCTCAGCACCCTTCACTTACTACACTTCCCAGGATTCTTTGAGAGAAGCCATGACTCTCCAAAATGAAATAAAGGTCTGGTGTGGATGTGGCCAGGGACAGCTTTGGTTTAAATTTGGGTGGGAGACTACATGTACCTGCTGTAGAAGAAAAAGGTGGGGGAAAGCCTGAAAAAGAATGATTCTGTTCACAATGTTTTCCTTTTGGAAAGCAAAGGGGCTTCCCTTCTGCCCAGTGCCCACCCACCCAATCTCCTCCCCTCCCCCTGGCCAGTGTTGGACTAGGACCTGGGAGACCAGGGTTTGAATCCCCACACAGCCATGAAGCTCATTGGGTGACCTTTGGCCAGTCACTGCCTCTCAGCCTCAGAGCAAGGCAATGGTAAAACCACCTATGAATACCGTTTACCATGAAAATCCTATTCATAGAGTAAACATAAGTCGGGATTGACTTGAAGGCAGTCCATTTCCATTTTCAAACATGATTGCACAGAAATAAATCCCATTGAACTCAAAAAATATGCAAATGATCAAACCCACCCTCCCTTCTCCCTCCTGACCCCTCCCTCTTGCCCTTCCCCTCCCCCTTCCTTTGCCCCTCCCCACCTCCTCCCCTTCCTCCTCCTCCCCCTCCCCCTCCCCTTCCTCCTCCCCATGGTCAGTTTTACCTATCTTAAGCCTGGTTGCACAGAAGTAAATACCATTGAACTCTATAAGCATGCAAATGATCAAACCTGCCCTCCCATTCCCCTTCCTTTGCCCCCCTCCAATATGCTCCTTCCCTTTACCCCTCCCCTTACCCCTACCCCATGGTCAGTTTTACCTATCCTAAGCATGATTGCATAGGAGTAAATTCCATTGAACTTAATAAGCATGCAAATGATCAGACCTGTTTTCCCTTCCTTCCCCTCTCCTCTCCCTTCCTCCTCCTCTCCCCTCTTCCTTCCTCCTCCTCCCCTGCCCCCTGCCCCCTCCCCCCTGTTCAGTTTTGCCTGTCCTAAGCATGATTGCATGGGAGTAAATCGCACTGAATTCAATAACATGCAAATGATCAAACCTGTCCTTCTCCTCCTCTCCCCCTCTTTCCTGCTCCCATCTCAGTCTTCCCCTCTGCCTTTCCTTCCCTCCCTCTTCCTCCTCCTCCCCTCCCCATCTCCTGTGGTCAGTTTCACCTTTCCTAAGCATGATTGCAGGGGAGTAAATCCCACTGAACTCAATAAGCATGCAAATGATCAATCCATTCTCAGCAAACTTGCACAGGATCCCATTTCTTACCTCCTGGGTTATGGTTTAAGCTGCCCAATTTCCCTGCTTTTTAAAGTTTGATAGAAATATCTGTGGGCTATAGGTACATTCTTAAACCACAAGGTTTTTGCCTATTAGTGAGTTACAAAGATAATGTATCAATATCACTCAATTTAGAAGTCTTTTGTTTTTGAATAAGGTATTTGGAATTCCCTGGGAAGAGGGATTGATTGTTAAACCACTCAGAAACTGTAGTACTGTGAGGGGAATAGGGGTGTCCAACTCTCAGTATCCTTAACAAACTACAGTTCCAAGGGTGTTTTAAGGGAAGCCATGACTGTCTAAAGTGGCATGATACTGCTTAAATGTATAGTGCAGATAGGGCCTTTCACATTGTGACTCCCAATAAGTCCACACCCTGGGAGGAGTTCTGCAGCACATACAGAACAGGCAGCACATATATTCATTGGAAGGTATAAAAGCAAGGGGGAGTTTGCAGTACGTATAGACACAAGCATTGCTCCAAGGAAAAACTCTAGAAGATGAGCACCAAATGCAAGGAAATCACTGTAAGCCATTTTAGAGGAAAGGAACAGCACAGGGTGGGACTTCTCCCTCCTTTTTCTCTCTTTGAGGGAAGAAAGGTGCTGAGCTGATACAGGGACAATTTGAATGGGAAGGGAATATTCCCTACCTCTATTTCATGAAAATATCCTTCCCTGCAAAATCAGGGGGTAATATTCTGCTGCTGGGGGGGGGTTGTTGGGTTTTTTTGGAAGGGGAAGAAATTTCTTCAAAATTTTGTGGAGATGGTTATTGCTTCCTTTATTGAATCTCACTAAGAAGTGCAGCCAGTGGGAAGCTGTGAAGAGAGACATCTGCCATTTCTCATCGGCCACACCTCCCAGAATGCTTTGGGGACAATACAATGTGACATTATATGGCCTTGATTCCAAGGCATTCGGGGAAATGTTCCTTGCATTACACTGCAGAGAGAGCCCTGTGCCTTTGTGAGCAGTATCTGGGTTTTTATTTTTAAAAGTTTGAAAAGCAATGTGGGGAGAAAAACCCTTGGTCATCCGCAAGCTTAAATAAGGTAAGCTGCAAACCCCACATGAAAATTTCAAAGTACACAGACATTTTTCAGGAGGGTTTAAGTTCACCACCACCTAGGCAATGGATGCCTGAAAAAGAATCTTTTGGCACATCTGTAGCTCAGAAGAGAAGTCTTAGCCATGGGATATAGGACTTTTTAGCTTAGCAAACAAGTGAATGGGGTGGGGATGACATATTAGAGATGTATAAAATTATGCATGCTGTGGAACAAATTAGATAGGGTGAAGGTTTTCTGTATTTCTCATAATGCTAGAACTTGGGGACATCCAATGAAAGTCAAAGTTGGAAGATTTGGGAGGGGAAAAAGAAAGAACTTCTTCACACAGTGCATAGTTAAACTATGGAATTCGCACCCACAAGAGGTAGTTATGGCCACCAACTTGGATGGCTTTTTAAAAGGGACTAGAGAAATTCATAGAGGATAAGTCTTTTAGTAGTTAACAGCCATGATGGCTGTGTCCTGTCTCCACTGTCGGAGACAGTAAGCCTCTGAATCCCACTTGCTGAGAATCACAAGCAGGGAGAATGCTGCTGTGCTCATATCCTGTTTACTGGCTTCCCATAGGCATCTGGTTGGCCACTGTGGGAACAGGATGCTGGACTAGATTGGCAATTGGCCTGATCCAGCAGGGCTCTTCCGATGTTCTTAAGTAACATGAGGTTCAAGCTAGTCAGCTCTGACATTCCTATTTAAATATTTGTTTCTGTGCTGTGGGCAACTGTAGTAACCTTTACCTGTTGTTTTAGTTTTATTGCTGTTTTGATGTTGTGATACTTATATATTATGACTTTGTACATCGCTCAGAGTGGCTCGGTTTCCAGCCAGATGGGCGATAAATAAATCGCAGAAATAAATAAAATAAATAAATAAATAAATCATGCTGTACAATACTCTCACTGTGCTATGCCATAATTAATAGAGTTAGTCCCCAGGACCTGGGATCCCCAGGTTCAAATACCCATGTATCCATGAAGCTCACTGGGTGACCTTGGGCCCGTCACTGCCTCTCAGCCTAACCTACCTCATAGGGTTGTTGTTGAGATAAAATTGGGAGAGAATGAAGTGTATGCCGACTTGAGCTCCCTGGAGGAAAGGTGGGGTATACATATGTAATATAAATAAACTATTATAATTATGATACAAATGGAGTGGGGAAAGGATAAAAACAAAAGAATATTGATAGGGCAGTTAAGTTTTGGATGCTAGAGTTCTGATACTGAGTGGACTGTTATATTACCACTATAGCAGAACAGTGAGATAGGTGCTTGGTGTTATACTGAGACTTTTCATTTGATAATGGGCTGACTGCAAACTAAAAGGTAGGTCCTAGTTCACCAGTTTTAAGAAACTAAACAGATAGTGGTACAGTTTTATACCATGTAACACCATAGTCGGTGAGTGTTATGCAATAAGATTACAAAAAAAATACAAAAAGGATAAAATCAGTTAAAATGAACCACAAAACCAGAAAAAAATGCCTACTGAAATAAAAACAGTGTTCACCAAGCACCAGACATTCAACAGGTAGTGGTGCCTGTCTAATCTCAGCCAGGAGGGATTTCCACAGAATTGGGCCCACCATACCGAATGCAAGGATCCTGGTAGATACAAGCCATGCATCCGAATCAGCCAGAGGAGTGTGCTTGTCTACACATTCATGTGAAGAGTCATGTGAGGAAAATTGCTTGCCTATCACACAAAAAACTGATTTAGCCTACATGACAAAGAAATAGGATGATTATGCCCCTGCCATTGCTAAGTCATATGAATTAGCTTTCATGTACAGATAACACAAATTTCTAGCAATAGCAGGTGTGTTCTCTGAGGCCACCTCAGATACCTACAGTACATTTTCTACTACAGTAGGGCCCCTCTTTACAGCGCTTCGCTTTACAGCAATTCGCTAATACAGCGGTCTCAATTAGACACAATTAGACTAAAGCCCCACTCATACAGCGCTTGTTCCGCTTTTACGGCGGTTTTCAGGCATCGCATGCCATTCTATTCAATGAGTTCCGCTTTACAGCGGTTTTCACTTTACAGCGGGGGTCCGGAATGCAACCCACCGTATGAGTGGGGCCCTACTGTATCTACAATGAAATTCTTCTGACCATTCCTTGAATATATTTCCAAAGCGCACAACATCATAGAGCCATTTGAAAGATATACTGAAATGATACAACATGATGCAATGCAGGACAAGTGTACAAACTGTGGGTGATAGTTAGCTAAGTCATGCTCAGAATAAACCCATTTAAATCAATGGACTTAAGTGAGTATTCTCTGTGTATGACTTACATTTGATGTCACCCTAAATACATCACAAACAGTAGACTGTGACAATGAAATTTAATCATTTTCACAGTTGCAGATTTATACCCTTGCAATGCCTGATTAAATGCAAATAACCTTTCATTTCTATCACAATTATTTTAGTTCTTTGTTTATCTTACATATTATATTTGTTCACCTCATATATTTTGTATATTCTTGAGGTATCTTATGATCTAGAATTATGATTTATTACTTGGAAACACTGTTCATAGTGGCCACATTCTAGGCCTCTTCAGGCATTCGTCTTCTGGGTTCATTAAATATATAAGGAAGGCCACAGGGACGAGTGCACTAACTATATGCCGTGAGTCAGAGAGCAAATGTATGAAGCAGGGAGCCCCCTATATTCATGGACACTCCCCCCAAATTTAGAACCCTGATTTTCCAGGGTTGTAAAATATGCAGGGAGTCCCCACAAATATAGGAGGCTGCCCATTTCAAAAGTTCACCCTCCAACTTGTGGGAGGTGACCGGAATAGCAATGTGAGTGGAGATAGCATGCTCATGCCCCTTGCCCCCCCTTGTATGTTTATTTAACTCAAGAGAAGAATGTCCTGAAGGCGGCTTCTGTCATACAGGGAAACATTCAAGACCCATTGCCTGAGCTAACTAAATGACTCATCACATGTACAGCATTTCCCTGTACCACTTGAGATACATAAATTCTCTCATATATAAAACCCTATCAATGTAAAAGAAAACACACACAAGAAGAAGAGGGTTTTTTTCTGTTGTTTTAACTCTCTTGGACATGCTAGTTTTCTATGGATAGGGTTTTTCCCCCCATGACAGAAGTTCAAACAGTCAATTTCACAACTGCAGTTTTCCATGGTTCCATCCAGCAATAGCTTTATATAGGAACATAGGAAACTTCTTTATACCAAGCCAGACCATTGATCTATCTAGCCCAGTATTGTCTACACTGGCTGGTAGTGGCTCTCTAGAGATTCAGACAGGACATTCCCAGCCCTACCTGGAGATGCTGGGGATTGAACCTGGAGCCTTCTGCATGCAAAGTAAATGCTCTACCACTGAGCTATGGTTCTTCCCCATTCTAGCTGTCAGTGCAGAATTCCTCAGAAATATTTAGCACAGTACTTGTGCACATTTGTTAGTCTCAGAAAGAAGCTAAAAGTGCTCCATTGTACATGCTGTTGAGTACTTTTTGTGCTTAGTTTTTCATTCCCCCCCCTCCAGCGGTCACCATAAGTATTTTGAGAATGCTTCCTGATTCTCTCAGGGAACCAACACCATACTTCATTTGTGGTTAAACGTTTGTGCCTTTTTTAATAGGTGACATGTATGCAGTGGTTGCATGGAGACCATACAATGCTGGAAATGATTGAGAAAAAACGTTGTCTGTGCAAAGAAATCAAGGCGCGACAGAAATCAGAGAAAGGACTGTGCAAACAGGACAGCATGCCTATCCTGCCAAGTTGGAAGAAGAACACAGGGTCCAAGAAGTACAGCCCCCCTCCATATTCCAAGCAACAAACAGTTTTCTGGGACACTGCAATATGATACGAGGACAGGGGGTTATCTTCTGCACATTGCTAAAACATGCACTGTTAGCCTATCTTCCTAATCAGGTGATGGCTGGGACTTAATTTTCAGGTGATGAACTGCCTAGGAATAAAACTTACTAAAGTGGTATCCACCTGTCACTCAAAGGACAAGTCTTTGTCTCCCACTGAATGAAGGCATGCACATTTTTTGAGGATTCTTTTGGATCCAGAAAAATAAAAATATGTAAATATTTTGCCAATCTCTTAAAAACAACAACCCTGAGACAATACACTATTTAAAAATATAATACAAACATGTATGAAGCATTTTACTCATATACTGTTTTAACTATTTTCTGTGTTACCTTTATACTTTTGTTTTGTTTTTAACATTTACAGTTATCCCATCTGCCCAAATTTAGTGTATTTACAAAAGCATGTGGTTGTACATTTTTGGTTTAACACTAAAATATCTGAATCAAACCAGTGCTAGGGCTATAGAAGCGAAATTAAGAGAAAAACTCAATTGATTTCATTAGAGAGATTTCCTGTAAAATGTTTGGTAGGTCACAGACAGAACAGCAAACAATTACAGGTAAAACAGTATTTTATTGGGATGCCCAAATTACATTAACAATGTGTCATTCTGCACATTTTTTTTAAAAAAGCATACTTGCTATTATAAAATTGTATTAATGCATTAAGAACTAGTGCAATTTACCAAGTATGACTGCTGTGCAACCTCCTTTATCAGCCTCACTGACATAGTTGGAGACTGTCTAATGGATTGCATGATACAGCCCTGATCCAAAGACCCTTCTGCGCAGCAGCTGTGCAAGGATCTTTCCTGCCAAACAGCATTCAACACCCATTAAAGGGAATTGGTGATCGGAGGAGGGTGTCTGGAATTAGTTCCCCCCCTTTCAAATAGCTTGTCAGAGTTAACGTCTCTGCTTAATGAGGTGTTTGTGTAGTAGTATGTAACAGATGCAGGAACATTGTACATTGGGATGGGTGTTTTTTTTAAAGCCTTGATCAACATTTCTTTGAGTAAACAAGTGCAAGGGGGATCAGCACAAAGAAATAGGCTACTTCACATGCATTACCTTTTAGGATCAGGATGAATGTTTTGTGGAAAACTGATAAGGTAGGTTGGCTAAACATGTAAATTAAATTTGCTGCAGAAAGATTATCTTCAATGGAGACCTCTTCTATTCAGATGATTTGCAGAGACCAGGGTTCACTGTGACTAAGGACTGTACATCACGATTCAGTTATTCTTTATTCATCTAGCAGGTTGAAATGGTGGTAACGCAGCTATAATTCCCATCTTCATTTGTCTTGGGTCCCTGAAGGTAAAGGTAACAACAACAAAAATCTGTTCACAATGTTCACATTTCTTTTATAATATGTTGTATTGTGTGTCGAGTTATGGAATGAATTAGTGTAAAATCTCACTAAAGTCAATGAGAAAGGTTGACTTCATCTTGGAAAGTCTGACCCTTTGGATTGGGTCTATAGAGCACATTTCTCTCAAGTAACCATTGTCGTATTCCTGGTTGATCCTGTAATTGGGTCATAGTCCTCTGTGACATCACACCCATCTATCTAGACTATAATGTCATGACCAAAGAATTATGACCTCTTGGTTTTAACAGGAGAAAGAGATGGTTTATAAGCTGTACATGAGGGTGAGATCTGTGCATTAAAGTATCTTCTAGAAGGCACTGTGTAGGATAAGATTTTTAAAAATCCATATTGCCGTAGAGTTGATGTGATCGCATATATTTTATATATTTAAATTTTTATCGATGCTTCTAAAAGTTTGGCAGCATGAAAAGGTTCCTCGTTTAACAATCATTTTAAGAATATTATATTCTCGGAGAAAAAGAAAAAATGTGTCATTTGAATTTATTGTCATATTGGCTTTTTTTTCCTTTTTAAAATGATACTGACAGCAATGCCCAAGCGCAACTGCTGATCAATAATGACCAAAAATAAAACAAAAATTTAGTAGGTTATTTTGTAATCTATATTGATAAAGTTGATAATTACTTTACCAATAGTAGTTTCTTTCCAGACAAATAAAAAAATAAAGTTTTTAAATATTTTATAAACTAATGTATATTTTGATGTCCAAACTGACAATTTCTGTATCAGATTTAAAAGAAGAAGGTGTGGGGGTTTATAAGTGTGTACAGTACTTCTTTAAGCATCATTATTTATGTTTTATCAATAACATAAGGACACAGACACATGTATATGTGCATATTGCCACACTGCATACGCAACAACTAAAATGGGTATGTGATTCAGTTGCTAACATGCACATGCTCCCATGCCCCAAGTCAGAGAACCAAGTATAAGCATGTTGAGAAGAATCGTTAATTTCTGAAAAGAAAATGTTATAGGCAAAAGAAAGCCCTGTTACATTCTTAGCAAAGAAAATGTTTCAATAGATACTTGGAAATACTGCAGAATTGCCAGTTCTTTTCTCTTTTGCTCAGGTCATGGCTATGGAGAACTTCTTAAGTTAAGCAGGAGTTGTCCAAGGATTTATCCTCCTTTCTCCTGCTTTTTTCACTACATTTTACGTACAACTGCGTAGAGATGGTGCTGAGCTTCGTGATTCCTTGGGTGGAGATACAAACTCCTGATGGCACATAACACTTGCCTAAAATGCAAGGCAAGCACTATGACTGAATTCTTTCTGACTTGGATTTGAATCTCAGTTGGAGAAGAACTCATCTCCAATTCACTAACCCTCCCTCCCGTCCAATATCTCACCAACCTCCTCATCTGCTTAGGAACATAGGATACTGCTTTATATTGAGTCAGACCACTGGTCCATCTGGAATAGATCAGTATTGCCTACACTAATTGGTGGCAGCCAGGGTTTCAGATGGGTGATGCTCCCAGCCTTACCTGAGGGTGCTGGGGATTGAAACAGGGGCCTTCTGCATGTAAAGCATGTGCTCTGCAACTGAGTTACAGCCCTGCCACAGCTTGCCACCAAATCTCTCCTCCCTCGCACTCACCTATTTCCAGCTCCTCCCTCCACTAACACACGTCTCCAGCTTTCATTCTTTCGGACACCCACCTTTCTGTTTGCTCCAGTGATGGGAGAAAGGCAGAGAGGTCACCAAAAACCTTTTCCCACCCGCTTACCTTGAGGCTGCTGGAGCCCTGGTGGCAGGAGGGAGGCAGCACCACCTCCTTCATGTTTTGCCCTTCCCCTTTCCCAAGGAAAGGGGGTGCTTTCTTCCTATTAGGGAAGGCAAAGATCTTTTTAAATGCATGATCCTGGTGCTGGCAGAACAACGAGCCAAGCGTCAGAAGTACTGGAAAATGCTTTTCCCCAGGGCCCCTAATATCTTTCAGGTGTGCTGAAAACGTGCATTTCCCAGTGTTCCTGGCAGTTTGCTGCTGTGTCAGCATCAACATCAGATACCATGAGGGGACAGACTGGATTGAGAGAGATCTCCCTGTCCCCTGTCATAAGAGCTTGAGCAGCCACAAGGGAAATGTATGAGTGGGAAAGAGTTTTGGAGGTTCACATGGGTGATGTTAGGGGAGGGATTGGATGCCATTGAGACCCCAAAATGAGGATTGATGGAGTCCTATGTAACATATATTTGGTTCGGGAAAATCCAAGCTAATTTCCAAATTCAGGGTGAGGGGTAATTCCTTCTCTTATCCAAGTCAGTCTGAGGAAAAAGCTATCACCCACCACTAAACTGCATCCCTATTTGTTGTGCATCCTTCTGAAAATGACGTACCAACTTAATCAACTTAAACATAAATCAATAAAAACTGCCATTCCTCTATACCACCAAGCAAATCTTATACTAGGTTTCAAACATGATGAGATCACTTTTAGCCCTTTAATGTATAATCATGCAAATATAATGTAAAGTGATGGTATTCACAGCTACTTGGGCAAAGTTCCCTTCAACCAGGTCCTGTAACTCTTTGGACTAGCTGTATGTGGTGCGTTATCATTCTGAAGTTGACTCGGCACACATAGGAGTAACTCACCTTAGCACACCTGTGTAGTTAAGTAGTTATACACACGGAAGTGTGAGTAGGACTGGGTTAAAATCTCTCACCCCCAGCCCCGCAATTTCCAGAAAATAATATGCCCCTGTTAAAACAGGCAGATTTTCTGCTGCTTTCACAGTAGTGGTGAGGAAAGAAATTTCTCTGAGCTTTTGAGGGCAGGCTGGGAACGTAGGAGGCTGCCTATGTTTCATCCTGTTTTGTTTTCAGGGAGATCAGACAATGTTGGCTGTGGAATGAGCATTCATTCCGATTTGTTTGCAGGGAGCTTAGATGATGTTGCATGAAAGCAAGTGTTATTTCCCACTTTGCAGATCATTTCCCCGTCACTTTCATTATCAGAAAAAGTCTGATTTATTGCTGAAGGCCTCCCAACACCTCAACCTGAATTTGCCAATATGTGATGGAATCCCATCTGAAAACAGCAGCAGTCTGGAAATGTGTCGAGTCAGATCATTGGCCCATCCAGCTCAATATTGTTGCTGCTGTCTGGCAGTGGCTCCCTTCCAACCCTACCTGGAGATACCAGGGATGGGACCTGGAATCTCCTGCATGTGTTCTGTCACTGAGCTTTGGCCCTTAGGGTGATAAATTTGATGCAGTTCACATTTCAAGCCAAATCTACCACATTTGCACTTTCCAAATCAATATGAGAACCAAAACACAACTGTCCTCCGAAATGCACTCTTACTCAAATTTTGCAATGCAGTTTGCCAACAAAACAATGTTTACAAAAGTGCATATGTTAGGGGAAAGTGTATAAAAATGAATATATATGAAAATAACATACAAAATGCATTATATGATTAGAAATTGCTTGCCAGATGTGTGTATTAGTCAAAACTGCATTCAAAAATGTTTTTATTATGAGAAATTCACACTTAAATTTTGGAGAATTTTCATTTTTAAAAAAAAGTTCAAAAATTGCTGCAGAAATGTGGAGAACTGAATTTAAGACTGGGAAAATGAGAAACTGCAGATCTTTTCTTTCCTAATGGCCCCTTCCCTTTCTTATCTTACTGGGGCTTACCAGGAAGTGTGGTCAATGGAGAGCTGTGGAGAGAGTCTTATGTTGCTCTCCACTGCTCATAATTCCCAGAATGCCTTGAGAGCAGTGTAACATGAGGTGACATGTGGTCAGACATTCTAGGAAGTACAGTTAGCAGGAAGGTGTGGAGAGAGCCTTGAACTGCTGTAAGATGTGCAGGGCTTTGCTTAAAGTTAAGAGAGCAAGAAAACAAACATAAACCCTTTATCTAAGAGCTACGGTAAACAGCAACCCACCCACCAGCACAAAATTTCAGATTGAAATGTCTTCCTCTCCTCTCCCCCCCCCCCCAATCTTTTGGGAGAGTTTCAATTTGCCCTCACCCACTCAATGAATGGTTGAAAAAAAAAAGATTTTGGCACATCTCTAGAGAAGCAACCACATTGAATGCTAAATCTTTTTAACACGCAAAAGTCTCTCTTATGTAATAGTGTGAACCCTTTCCACCATCTGTTAATTAAGCCCTTTCCATTTCATAAGGTGAGGCTTTTTTTCCTATGGGTGAAGGCAGGCACAAATCATCTATTTGGGCTTTTCAACATCCCTCCCAAATGTCACACAACCAGGTGTGTAGTGGTCCAGGGTCTCAGGGGGTCTTAGACCCCTTACTTTTTTGGGAGAAGGGTCCCAACATGGGTCCCTATGTCTCCAGCATCCTATACGCCAATAAGCATGAATGGTGTTAGCCACCAAGAAGAATCTTCTTACATGGTTCCTTGTCCTTTTCTACAGATTAGAGCCAATCAGAGAGAAAGGAGGTGAGCCAGCCACTGAGAAGACTCTTCTCTGTAGCTCTGACAAACTCACCTTGCATGCTGATTGGCTCCTAAGGACATCTCTTGTTCTGGAAGAAGGTGCATGTGGGAAGGACTGAGGAGTGTGGAGATGATGACAGAGAGCAAGTGAGTGGACATGGCTATGAAGGGGCGTGGCATGATTATCATGAAGGGACCCTGCAGTTCTGAATTTGTCACTTCACTACTGCACACAACATTCCAGATGGAGGGTTGTCCCTGATTTAAAGAGATGGCACATCTCACAAAGAAATCGTCCACTACATCCGCTACAAACAAATCCTACTTAAACATGTTCTAAATTCTCTGCTATTTCTGTTGAGAGAGAATGACAGGGATTAGCATGGTGAGTTCATAAACAGCTGTATTTAAATATGCAATCTCTAACATTCAGGTCACACATACATACCCACACACTTATAAGGACTGTATATATGAAAATGTTTGGTATGCACTTAACTTTGCTTTAAATTTCTAAAGTTCAACATTCTAGTGTAGCATTTTGTGTCAAGTGCACTGTGATTTCAAGAAAGCACAGTAAGGTCACAGGTCTTGTTAATTCTTGCACTAAAAATGTGTTTACGTATATTAGCAAATGTATGTTTCCTTTTTTGCACCCTTCCCCCTTAATTTATAGCTAATGGTATTAAATAGTATGTTTTTTTAAAAAGTGGCCAATGGCCCTACATTTTTAAGAGACAGGGTTTTTAAAGGAAATGAAACCGTAACATGTCCATTCCGATGTAATATGTTTACCAATATTTTAAAACTGAATGTCATATTGCTTTTTTCATATTTCATTACCAATGTCAGGTACATGCCTGAAATGTATACGGAGTAGATAGATGATAACTATAATCATATATTAGCCATTTCTATATACACAGTTATGAATACATATTAATTTCTTTTCATTTTTGTACTTGATTCTTTTTTTAAGTAAAATGTAATTAAATGTACTTTGATACTTCTGAAGTAATAAGATGTTGTTTGAAGATCTGTTTTGTTTTCTTTAGTGCATTGACAATATTTTACAATAACTTAGTGCTTATTTATTTGTGCGCCAGTGTAATTATAATAAAAGCAATAGTTTAAATATTCAGCCTTTTATCTCCTGATTCATTATGTCAGAATTCAAGCTGGTTTGTCTGGACGGAGCTAAATAAGAGAATAAGGAAAACCTTGAGCCTTTTACATATATTCAGATGCAATACTTATTTAACACACTTGTGTGGAGAAGGGGAGGCCCATTTAAACATCATTTGCCAGGATTGGGGATGTGCTGCATTATGTAAGCTGAAGGGTTATGTCATATTTTGTGAACATTCACATAAGTATGGAATTTGTATTTACCTTAATTTAGGTAACAAAAATACTAGACACTCAAAGATGGGGGAAGGATTGGAGAGGTGGATTTACCTATTTAATTTTTATTTATTATTAATTGCATTTCATTGCATATCAACACATAAAAAAGAACATGTTGATCACCCAGTTCCATGACCCATGAAGTATCCATCAATGCTGCCTCCATCTTGTTAAGATCCAGCTCATTCCTGGCATTTTTTTTGAAAACATTAAAAAGTATAAGAACCCCCTAGCTCCTTTATAGCTGTTACGGTTGATGCCCCTTTGTCTCATTTCACCAAATATCATTTTCAGACCCTGGCAGTGGGCAGTTTTCTCATCCATACTCATTTTACATTGCTTTTGCACAGATCCCATTTATTTCAATGGAGATTCTACAGGAGGTATCCTGGTGGATTGTGCTCATTGAACCAGACTCTTCAAAGGAAAGCTATGCACCCATGTAAAATATGTTGAATGTAAATATTGTGTATAATTTTATATTTTTTATGGGTATCTGCTCATTGAATTTGCTCACTGAATCATATGCTGGAGACAGAAATTGCTCTTGGAAGAAAAGTATTAACTAGCAAAATGTATACAAGAGAGCTAAGAAAGGGAGGGACGTTCTAGTAAGTATCACTTAAATCAATTCAGTATGGCTGCCATTATGTACTGGACTTGATTCATAGATGGATATGACAGGTTTACTGAAATACCTGCTCATGGGACTGAAAGAGAAATCTGAATTATACTGGGGAAAATCAAAAGTCTACAGTCATTCAGAGAAGTGGCTAGATCATCTTCAAGTAATCAAGAGGAGATTTTAAAACTGGGGTAGCTGACCTGTGGCTCTCTCCCACCATTCCTTTCCGTTGGCCATGCTGGTTGGGACTGATGGGAGCTGTAGATCAACAACAACTTGAGGGCCACACATTAGCCACCACTTTTTTTTAAAAAGGGGGGGACACAGGAAGCTGCTTTATATTGAGTTAGATCCACTCAGTCTGGTGGATAAAAGATGGAGGAGCAGAAGGAAAGAGGGTCAGAGGATAGGGAAGTGCTGGTAGCAGAGGATGCTGGAGATAGTCCATCTCTGTTCCCTTGACAGTGGACATTGGGACTAATACGACAGGTCCCAGCATCTAAGACAGCAAAAAACAATTCTACGTGCTCTTGGGGCTTTGTGAGGACAATGTGTACAGCATTAATTTCCCTCTAGTAATGCAGGGACTTGTAGTCTCAGTCCATCATGGGAAAAGATGCTCCACTGATGACCTGGGAGAACCTGCTACCTCCCCCTTCCCCAGATATAAAGTTTCTGGACCTTAGGATATGGAAAGGGGGATCAATGGTGGCAGTTGTGAGTGCTCCATCAGAGCCTTCAAGCCTTTGAGAGCTTTCAAAGAGATTGAAATAGGTCTGTTTGGATCAGTCCATTTCATGGTGCACAGTGGGATGCTTGCACACCCTTAGCAAGGACCTCCTCAAATGTTTGTGGCACTCCCTGTTCAGCAGATGTCCTGCTGAAGTGAAGAAAAAGGTTGCAGAGCCATTTGTTGTGGGTGAACCTCTGCAGTACTGGTGGGAGGTCTCTGAGGGACAACTTGGATGGAATCTTGGGGAGAGCAAGAAGGGAAAACACCAAAGATGGAAGGTGAAGAAAGAGTCCTGTTTTAAGTCAGCTCCAAAGAGTTTCCCATTCCACTGAATATACGAATTGCTTCTCACCTTCCACACCAAGGAAAACCAAATTATATTGTCAGGCTATCATGTGCACTTTGAAGATATGAAAACCTGGTTAGTAATTATTTCTGAAGAAGTTACCATACTTTAGGATAAATACAGAATGCAATTTAGTGTAGCATCCTTTAACTATAAAAGTCACAGACCCCCCACCCCCAATCCAGTACACGTTTATGGATGTGGAATTCCAATGGACTTTTGCAACCTACAGGAGCTGCTCCATTCTTTCACATGGATTTCCCAATCAAGATTGGTAAGGTATGCAGTTTTGATCATTCCGTTAAAATAAACAAGATGTCCCGTTCTGTCCTGGCCCTACCATTAGGCAGTAGATGCTGAGGGGTAGCAGGAAGGTGTTGGAGGACAGAGCTGTATATGCCAGACACCCTGCCCTACAATCCCTGAAGCTAGCCTGTAGCCCATCAGTGTAGTGGAGAGTCCTGCCATATCACTAGAATCTGTGGCCCTCCAGAAGTTGTTGGACTCCAACTCCCATCAGCCCCACCCAGCATGGTCAACAGTCAGGGATGATGGGAGTGGTCGTCCAATGGCACCTGGAGGTTCATCGGTTCCCCATCTGTGTGTCCTTTGCTATTATTGATTCATTGTTTCTTTTTTATTGTATGCTTTTCCACGGCTCTTTAAAAAAGAATGGGGCAATACAATTGATAGGGCCCCACCCATCAGCCAAAGAAGGGGCAGCTACAGGGAATTTGCTTCCCCCACCACCTCAGAGAATGCTGAGATGCTGCTCCTAGTTGCCCTTGGGCTGCAGAGCTAAAAGAAAGTACATTCTGGCCTCTGTCATGAGCCGTGGCACCAAGAGCCACTGGAAGGTAGCATCTTCATCATCTCAGGAAAAACTTCATGGCAAGGAGAAGACCAGTTTGGCCAGATGCATCTGCCAGAAAAGGGCAGCTTGCTTTCCTCCTTCTCTGTCAGAAAGAACAGTTGCCTCCTATTGCCAGTTAGCCTGAGACTGCAGGACTGAAGAAAAGAAGGCTTTGGCCCCATCCATCTCTCAGAGGACAAAATCCTGCTGAGTTGCATGCTAGCAATGGGTAAATCTGTAAAATTAGGTTTCTCTCGGTTTCTTGTTTTTCCAGTTTTAAGACCAGTTCTCCACATTTCCACATTAATCTGTAGGGTTTTTTTTTTTAAATGTTCTTATGAGAATTCATCTGCATTCAGTGCTAATTTATCCTACTATGCACATTTTCCTATGCAATTTTACCTAATATACACACATATGCAAACCAATTTCCCCAATGTTATTTTCACTACTATTAAGCATTTTTAAGCATACTTTGCCCTAGTATATGCATTTTTGTACACCTTACTTGGCTGAAGAACTGCATTGCAAATTTGGAGAAGTGCAAATTTTGAAGGATAGCTGCATTTCAATTTGTTTCAGAAAGAACAAATTAGGTATATTCACCTTTACATTTGAACTGAATTGAAATTCTCCCCCCTCCCTTGTGTATGTGTGAATTTGGGTGTGTGTGTTTGTACTATTGCTTGTTTTTTGTAAGCCATCTTGAGAATAATTTGATTGAAAGGTAAAGTATAAACCTTCAAAAACAATTAGTTAATTAAAGAGAATGGATTAAATAACACAATTTTATTAAGCTTTAATTACAAAACCATGTTGCTTCCAAATTAGCATAAATGCCACATGGTCATAATTTTAAAAATCTGCCATCTGATAAAGAAGCTTGAAGGCATTTAAGTCATAATGATATGGTAAATGTTGAGAACTGCAGGGGTTTTAAACTACCTACCTTTCAACCTATTATTTAGGCCCAGAGAGGATAAAATAGCTTGAAATTCTCAGCCACAGTTAGAGATAAATGGACTGTTTTTCATTTGGACATTTATTGTCATGTTGCTTTTTTGTGTATGTTATTCAATTGCTAAATAATAGTTTATGTCCTTGGTCTTGTTATTAAAATAACTCAAAGGCAACATTACTCAGACTTTTAAAACAACTTATCTAGTTTGAATGTTTCATCAGCACAGATTTCTAGGAGAACAATCCCACCAGCAGGTAGAGGAAGCTCTGATGTTGGAAGATCTGAGATATCCAAAACCCTGTTGGCTGCACGGTGAGAAGGACAGAGGAGGGTAAGAGGGACAGAGGAGCTGCTTCCCCCTTTTCTCTTCCCCCCTTTCCAAGGTTTCCCCTTGATGAATAATGTCCCTTCCAATATGTATGTCCACTCTAGGGTTGGGCTCAGAACAAGCAACCATGGACAGGGGCTTCTATTCTATAAAATCCAGGTGGGCACTCTGCACTGGGTGGTTGCCTGCAGTCCCAACCAATTTTATGGTGGGTTCAGATGGTTCCCTATTCTTTCATCCCATCAGATTTCCTTTTTCATAGAATCATAGAATAGTAGAGTTGGAAGGGGCCTATAAGGCCATAAAGTCCAACACCCTACTCAATGCAGGAATCCAAATCAAAGCATTTTCTCCTGTTAAGCTTTCTCCCTATTTTCCCTGGCCTTTAATAAGTTCCCTGACAATTTTTCTACGTACCTTCAAAACAATGGGAAAGGGCAGTACTTTATTTGATTAAAATAAAAAGATTTTTGGTTTGGGGGTTCTATGGCTTGAGAACGTGTGTGTGTGTGTGTATCTTCCTATATCATATTTTTGTGAAGCATCATGCTACAGTCATGTGGGGACATGGCGATGGTAATATGAAAGTGGTGGCGGCCAAGGCTGGTGACTCAGCAAAGAGACAGGGAGGGGCAGAGGGTGGGGAGGTGAGGCCAGCCGGAGATTGGTTGGAGAGCGGGAGTGTGAGAGTAAGCAGGTGGTAGGCAGTGGTGTG
Organism: Rhineura floridana; assembly: GCF_030035675.1. Lineage (NCBI taxonomy): Eukaryota > Metazoa > Chordata > Lepidosauria > Squamata > Rhineuridae > Rhineura > Rhineura floridana. The sequence goes on from NC_084486.1 coordinate 109,431,352, forward strand.
GGTGAGTTGTGGAGCAACAGGTTGGTGCAGCTCCTCAGCAAGCATCCTGCTTTGCTGCTACCACCGTCTCCGTCACCACCTATCTCATCAATGGAGCATGAGAAGGAGGGAAGCAGCAGGAGAGCAGGATGGTTGCTGAGGAGCTGCCCAGGCCTGCCTGTAGCAGCCTGTGTCTTTGCTTTGCTATCAATAAACTGACAACCCTACACCTTTGCTTTAAGGTGAAACTGATCAGCCTTTGTCTTTGCTTTGCTATGCCTTTGCTTTAAGATGAAACTGACTAGCCTGTGTCTTTGCTTTGCTATGGATAAACACTCAAGCCTGTGCCTTTGCTTTAGGGTGAAACTGATCAGCCTTTGTCTGCTTTGCTATCAATAAACTAATAAGCCTGTGCCTTTGCTTTGCAAGGATGAAATTGACACGCCTGTGTGTTGCTTTGCATTAAAGAGATCTCTTGCTTTCTCCCAAGGCTGGGGAGGGAGGGATCCAATACCATTCAGAGGAGGAGAAGGAGTGGGAGTGGGTGGGTGCCAGGTAGGCACCCTTTAAAACCCCGGTTGAAGCTACTTCCACCATCTATGAGCGGGGATTGGAACCTATTGCTATTCTTTCTATGTTATTCCTACCTCTGGTAGCAAAATGTCTGTTAAAGAAGTAATGTCCAGGAATGCATCTACTTTGTTAACTGAGGTATTACTTTACTTCTGAAGGACCATGGCCGCAACAGAAAAAAGGATGCCCACCCCTGCTATAAAACGTAAATGATTATGATTCTACCACCACCACAACAATAAATAGGACTAGCTATCCAATCCTCAACTACTCTCCATGCAGCAGGGATATATAAAGATTATATACCCCTTTTTATTATCAACTTCTTATTCATCATGTATATCCATAATCCTATTACCACTACTAAATGTGTATTACTAAGACACCCTCCACTATGACTATAACGGCTGCTAAACCTTCTTCTGCCAGTAAGCCTTTACAACAGGGGTGGGAAATCGCTACCTCATGGGCCAAATGCAGCTCACCATTTGGACTGCAAGGCCATTCTGTGCAAGCCACACCCACCTACCCTTCATATATAAAATCAGGTGTAAGGCAGGTAAGGACTGGGCTTGGCCAAAGGGGGCTTTGTAGGCGCTGCAGATTGGTTGTGCCTGCAAAGCCCCTTCCATAGTGCTCCCCAAGTCCCCACCAACCAGATGATCGTTGGGCATTTTGCAAGCATCGTGCAACACATTTTGCTTGGGTTTTGAGAAGCCCTGAGCACAAGGTTTGCAAAGCACATTGAGAAGCACTTCCCAAATGGCTGATGATCAATTGGTTTCAACTTAAGGCTTACAACCACTGTAACTACTATTCATTCTTAACTACTACTGCTATTATCTGCAAACCTAGAGCACTGCTATTCATACTCAACATATGAACACACCAATGTGCTAGAAGAAATTTTCTTTATACACATTCCCTAATATTGTTCTTTGTATGTGCTGGCTACTTTTGCTGTGGGTAGCTATCAATGGCATAAGGAGACAGAAGTGAGAGTATCGGAAGGTTGCTACCCTCCAAGAATTGTTTCTGCTTTCCTTCCCATGGTTCTTCTGACAAAGTGTATTTGTCTTTCCATACTAAACTTTTTTTAAAAAGTAGTGGTGAGGGACTCAGACAAAATGCTGACATAGAATTTTGGATTTTGACAAGGTGTCTTCTGTCCTCGAACAGATCATACCTCAAGTTAAGAGCACTAGATAATGTGAAAGGGAAGAATAATTAATGGTGCATTCATGGTGCCACTAAGCTCTGAAGAACTACCTTTTCAGATTTACCTTAGACAGAGAATATTATAGAAAGGGATGATTTATCTCTAGATGAGCCGGTGTTGGCTGGCTCAAATTGCCAGAAATAAATTTCAGCTTTAATGAAAGTTCAACAGCAACCAGCCCCCCATATTTTACCAATGATTTGGAAATATCAGAGGACCTGGCCTTCAGAAATATCCTCTTTCTGAATCATAATTGTCACTTGCCACCCTTTGCTTGCATTATGGATGACCATTATTCAGCTTTCCAGGACAATATTTTTAAAGCTCTTTAACATGGATCAACACATTTTTTTAAGAACATAAGAACATAAGAAGAGCCTGCTGGATCAGGCCAGTGGCCCATCTAGTCCAGCATCCTGTTCTCACAGTGGCCAACCAGGTGCCTTTTTGTTGTTGAACTCACTCATTTCTTTTCCCTTCCCCAAATAAAAACAAAACAAAAAATGCCATAGGCTTTAATGAAATATCAGAGCAAAATAAAACTATAATTTCTCATATGTGGGTAGAGCAGGGATCTAGAACCTGTGGCCCTCCTGATGTGGTTGGATTACAACTCCCATCATACCTGACAGTTGGATCCTAATGATATCTGGAGGACCACAACTTTCCCACTCTCAGGATAGAGTACCATCGCTTAAAATGAAAGTTCTTCAGCAGCTACTCTTGTAACAGTTTACATCAGTGTCTCTCTGTCTGTTTCTCTGTCTATATTTATTTATTTGATTTATATACCACCCTTCCTCCTCTTGGGTGCCCCAGATGTTGTTCAACTACAATGCCCATCATATTTGACCATTGGCTAAGCTGGCTGGGAATGATGTAATCCAACTATATCTGAGGACCCAAGGTTGAAGAACAATGCTCTTCATTTATGCTTGGACTTTCCAATAATAACAACAACGGGGGGGGAGTTAGAAACCCATTAGGAAGTTAGGTAGAGCAGAGAGAAGAATAGGATTCCCCCTCTTTTGTTAATCCCTGTATGTGCAAAATCTTTTTGTGGCAAGCTATGTGCCACAGCATCAGGTTTCCATAGTTTCCCAACAGGTTCTCAGCATGACATTCAACATGTGAGGAGCTCTTAAGATATGATGCTGGAAACTACTGAGATATGGGTTATGTCAAAGATGACTCCACAATTTCAAAGGTTTGAGACAAGACAAAATAACGATCCCTAATACAGAATTGCAAGGGATGAGGGAAATGTTGGATAAAGATTAGAAACATTACCTTTGACATGTTGCTATGTCAGCTGGGCATCCAACAACCTTTCCCTGATATTGTGAGGTTAAATGGCACTTCTAAAAAGAAGGAAGGAAGCTGAGAAATATGAACTAAGTGGCATTTTACCAAAAAATGAGCATTACATTTTAAAGTCCTTTTTTATTTTGCTTGTGATAACTGCATAGGTTGGCATTATCAGTCATGTATAATTATAAGATCCCAATCCAGAGAAAGTTAGTCCCACTTAAGTCCTACAGACATCAAGCTAGTTACAACTAGTCCCATCGATTTCAGTTTATGCCCAGCCATTTCTTTGGGATCAGTGTCAAAGTGAATGAATAAACAGAAGGTTTGTTGAGTGGGATCTTAATAACGAGCAGCATTTTACCACAGTTGAATTACAAACTATTATTATAATCTGAGCTGATGGAATTCTGTGGCGAATTGCAAAATTTAATGTGAGGGAGTCATTTGAAAAGCTGGGTGGTCATAAGCTTTAATTAAGGCTTGGGTTAATGTGCTTTCTTGTTAGTTAATCCCCCCTACCCTCCTGCTTTATTATTCAAGATTAATCATTGTCTACAAAAAGTTGGGTTGTATCCAACATTAGTCATATTCAAAGTAGACCCATTGATGGGCATGATTAATAGATCCACCCATCTGTTCTGACTGGATATAACCAACTGTCCTCTTCACCCATCTTTGTTTGTGTTTGTGTTTAGGTTTCAACACTAGATAATTCTTACATCCCCTACCCTTAACCATTTTTCTCTGTAGCTCATAGAGAATACTGTTATGGACTGGGAGCATGAGTGACTGTATTTATGATAAATGAGAAGCTGATAAAAACAAAAAACTGAGCAATGCATTCATTCTGATATCAAGATTACATTATCATACTTGTGTATGTTGGTGAAAGCAAATAAAGTCATCATTATAACTCAATAAAACATAAGAACATAAGAACATAAGAAGAGCCTGCTGGATCAGGCCAGTGGCCCATCTAGTCCAGCATCCTGTTCTCACAGTGGCCAGCCAGGTGCCTGGGGGAAGCCCGCAAGCAGGACCCGAGTGCAAGAACACTCTCCCCTCCTGAGGCTTCCGGCAACTGGTTTTCAGAAGCATGCTGCCTCTGACTAGGGTGGCACAGCACAGCCATCATGGCTAGTAGCCACTGATAGCCCTGTCCTCCATGAATTTGTCTAATCTTCTTTTAAAGCCATCCAAGCTGGTGGCCATTACTGCATCTTGTGGGAGCAAATTCCATAGTTTCACTATGCACTGAGTAAAGAAGTACTTCCTTTTGTCTGTCCTGAATCTTCCAACATTCAGCTTCTTTGAATGTCCATGAGTTCTAGTATTATGAGAGAGGGAGAAGAACTTTTCTCTATCCACTTTCTCCATGCCATGCATAATTTTATACACTTCTATCATGTCTCCTCTGACCCGCCTTTTCTCTAAACTAAAAAGCCCCAAATGCTGCAACCTATCCTCGTAAGGGAGTCGCTCCATCCCCTTGATCATTCTGGTTGCCCTCTTCTGAACCTTTTCCAACTCTATAATATCCTTTTTGAGATGAGGCGACCAGAACTGTACACAGTATTCCAAATGCGGCCGCACCATAGATTTATACAACGGCATTATGATATCGGCTGTTTTATTTTCAATACCTTTCCTAATTATCGCTAGCATGGAATTTGCCTTTTTCACAGCTGCCGCACACTGGGTCGACATTTTCATCGTGCTGTCCACTACAACCCCGAGGTCTCTCTCCTGGTCGGTCACCGCCAGTTCAGACCCCATGAGCGTATATGTGAAATTAAGATTTTTTGCTCCAATATGCATAATTTTACACTTGTTTATATTGAATTGCATTTGCCATTTTTCTGCCCATTCACTCAGTTTGGAGAGGTCTTTTTGGAGCTCTTCGCAATCCCTTTTTGTTTTAACAACCCTGAACAATTTAGTGTCATCAGCAAACTTGGCCACTTCACTGCTCACTCCTAATTCTGGGTCATTAATGAACAAGTTGAAAAGTGCAGGTCCCAATACCGATCCTTGAGGGACTCCACTTTCTACAGCCCTCCATTGGGAGAACTGTCCGTTTATTCCTACTCTCTGCTTTCTGCTTCTTAACCAATTTCTTATCCACAAGAGGACCTCTCCTCTTATTCCATGACTTCTAAGCTTCCTCAGAAGCCTTTGGTGAGGTACCTTGTCAAACGCTTTTTGAAAGTCTAAGTACACTATGTCCACTGGATCACCTCTATCTATATGCTTGTTGACACTCTCAAAGAATTCTAATAGGTTACTGAGACAGGACTTTCCCTTGCAGAAGCCATGCTGGCTCTACTTCAGCAAGGCTTGTTCTTCTATGTGCTTAGTTAATCTAGCTTTAATAATACTTTCTACCAGTTTTCCAGGGACAGAAGTTAAGCTAACTGGCCTGTAATTTCCGGGATCCCCTCTGCATCCCTTTTTGAAGATTGGCGTTACATTTGCCACTTTCCAGTCCTCAGCCACGGAGGAGGACCCGAGGGACAAGTTACATATTTTAGTTAGCAGATCAGCAATTTCACCTTTGAGTTCTTTGAGAACTCTCGGGTGGATGCCATCCGGGCCCAGTGATTTGTCAGTTTTTATATTGTCCATTAACCTTAGAACTTCCTCTCTCGTTACCACTATTTGTCTCAGTTCCTCAGAATCCCTTCCTGCAAATGTTAGTTCAGGTTCAGGGATCTGCCCTATATCTTCCACTGTGAAGACAGATGCAAAGAATTCATTTAGCTTCTCTGCAATCTCCTTATCGTTCTTTAGTACACCTTTGACTCCCTTTTCATCCAAGGGTCCAATTGTCTCCCTAGATGGTCTCCTGCTTTGAATGTATTTATAGAATTTTTTGTTGTTGGTTTTTATGTTCTTAGCAATGTGCTCCTCAAATTCTTTTTTAGCATCCCTTATTGTCTTCTTGCATTTCTTTTGCCAGAGTTTGTGTTCTTTTTTATTTTCTTCATTTGGACAAGACTTCCATTTTTTGAAGGAAGACTTTTTGCCTCTAAGAGCTTCCTTGACTTTGCTCGTTAACCATGCTGGCATCTTCTTGGCCCTGGCGGTACCTTTTCTGATCTGCGGTATGCACTCCAGTTGAGCTTCTAATATAGTGTTTTTAAACAACTTCCAAGCATTTTCGAGTGATGTGACCCTCTGGACTTTGTTTTTCAGCTTTCTTTTTAACAATCCCCTCATTTTTGTGAAGTTTCCTCTTTTGAAGTCAAATGTGACCGTGTTGGATTTTCTTGGCAATTGGCCAGTTACATGTATGTTTAATTTAATAGCACTGTGGTCACTGCTCCCAATCGGTTCAACAGCACTTACATCTCGCACCAGGTCCCGGTCCCCACTGAGGATTAAGTCCAGGGTTGCCATCCCTCTGGTCGGTTCCATGACCAACTGGTCTAGGGCATAGTCATTTACAATATCTAGGAACTTTGCTTCTTTGTCATGACTGGAACACATATGCAGCCAGTCTATGTCCGGGTAGTTGAAGTCACCCATTACTACCACATTTCCTAGTTTGGATGCTTCCTCAATTTCATATCTCATCTCAAGGTCTCCCTGAGCATTTTGATCAGGGGGACGATAGATCGTTCCCAGTATTAAGTCCCTCCTGGGGCATGGTATCACCACCCACAACGATTCTGTGGAGGAGTCTGCCTCTTTTGGGGTTTCGAGCTTGCTGGATTCAATGCCTTCTTTCACGTATAGAGCGACTCCGCCACCAATACGTCCTTCCCTGTCCTTCCGATATAGTTTATATCCAGGGATAACCGTATCCCACTGGTTTTCTCCATTCCACCAGGTCTCCGTTATGCTCACTATATCAATGCTCTCCTCTAAGACCAAGCACTCCAGTTCTCCCATCTTGGTTCGCAGGCTCCTAGCATTAGCGTACAGGCACTTGTAAGCAGTGTCTCTGTTCAAGTGTCTTTGGCACTTGTGGTTAGGCCTGTGGTAATTTTGCTCTTCTGAATTCATATCCTGTGCCCCTGCTCTCACAATGCCTACTTCTAGGCCTACCCCTTTTAAAATTTCATCATTTCTTTGGTTTTTATCCCAGGGGGGAGGTTTATTCCGAACCGGACCTTTCTCAGCTCCTGTCGGGTTTCCCCCCTCAGTCAGTTTAAAAGCTGTTCTGCCACCTTTTTAATTTTAAGTGCCAGCAGTCTGGTTCCATTCTGGTTCAAGTGGAGCCCGTCCCTTTTGTACAGGCCCGGCTTGTCCCAAAATGTTCCCCAGTGCCTAACAAATCCAAACCCTTCCACCCGACACCATCGTCTCATCCACGCATTGAGACTGCGAAGCTGGGCCTGTCTGGCTGGTCCTGCGCGTGGAACCGGTAGCATTTCAGAGAAAGCCACCTTGGAGGTCCTGGCTTTCAGCATCCTACCTAGCAACCTAAATTTTGCTTCCAGGACCTCACGGCTGCATTTCCCCATGTCGTTGGTGCCAACGTGCACCACGACCACTGACTCCTCCCCAGCACTGTCTACCAAACTATCTAAACGACGGGCGATATCCGCAACCTTCGCACCAGGCAGGCAAAACACCTTGCAGTCTACACACCCATCACACACCCCACTGTCTATGTTCCTAATGATCGAATCACCCACTACAAGGATCCCTCCACCCCCTGGAGATATATCCTCAGCACGAGAGGATAGCTGCTCATCCCCCAAGGAATGGGTCCCTTCTAAGGGATCGTTTCCCTCTTCCTCAGCTGGATGCTCTCCTTCCCCGAGACCATCGTTCTCCATGATAGCAGGAGAGCTATCATCGTTGGAATGGCACACAGCTATAACGTCCCTGAAGGCCTCCTCCACACACCTCTCTGCCTCTCTCAGCTTTTCCAGGTCCGCCACCTTGGCCTCAAGGAAATGAAGTCGTTCCCGGAGAGCCAGGAGCTCATTGCACCGAGAGCAGACCCACGACTTCTGTCCAACAGGCAGATAGTTGTACATGCTGCAGGCGGTGCAAAACACTGGAAAGCCCCCACACCCCTGCTGGCTTCTTACCTGCATAGTTTTGTTTAAGGTTTATTACATCAATGGGTTGGAGACTGCGGTTTAGTTGAGGTCAGGGAACAGACGGGCAGAGTGGGGGGCCCTGGCCTCCTCGCCCTGCTGCCGAACTCGCCCTGCTGCTTAACTCGACTTGACGCTTCGTCAGCTGGGGCTCCCTCTAGCTCGTGGAGCAGGCTCCCTCGCTAGGGTGCTCTGACTTTATATGTGTGGCTGGTTCCTCCCAGCTACTGCTGCCAGCCAATGATGTGTTACTTGAGGCTGATGGCTATCAGCTGGGGCTTAACTCTTTAGTATTCTCTCAGGCTTCCTTCCTGAGCAAGGGGCGGGGCTGTTTAAGCTTTTGGCTGCTTTTAATCTCAGCAAGGGGCTGCGCTTTCCAGGCAAGTCTTTTGTGTTTGTTGTTTTCCCACCTAGAACAGCCTGACCTTTCTTTAACCTAGGGAAACAGAGCTTGTGGTTGTGTTTCAGGAAGGCTGAAGCTGCCCTTTTTAGCAAGGACTGAGCTGACTCTCTCCCTGTATGTATCGGTGGAGTTTCCTTTTCCCCCTTCTCTCCGAGTGGAATTTAGCCTTGTTTACAGTGTCCCCTGAAGCTTTCCTGCTAGGGTGGTGTTGAAAACTAGCTTTCTATACGCTTCCTTCTCCTAGGATCTGTCTCCTAAGGTAAGGCAAATGATACAAAATGGTTAACAAGAAATGTTAACATCCTCCTCTGTAGGATCTCAGGATAAGTTTATCATTTATCTCATAACTTCCTTGATACGGCAATTATTATCAGATGCTTCTGTAGACATATGACGGCTGTTATTTTTCCAGTGCAAATAACATGTAAATAAATATTTTTCCTTTTAAAGGAAATGACAGGCCTATTCACATATTTAAGAAACAGGGTGGCCAACATAGAGGGTTGGTGGAGCTGTGGTCCAACAACATCTGGAGGGCACCATATTGGCTACCCCTGCTGTAGCCCAACTACATTTTACAAGGAACAAAAACCAACCTATACATCCTTCTATGCCTTCCTGGTAACATTTAATTATGGAAGACTCATAAATTAACTTCATTGCCTTCCAACTTTTCCCTCAATGCCACTTCATTGGTTGCAACTTTGTTGTGATGAGATCACATCCAAGTATTCTTAAACTAAACATGATTGGGAAGAGATGTGAGTAAGCAGTGGGATAATGGTAATTTTTGAAATGTCGGGGCTCATTGCAAAGCTCTAGAGCCACCCTCAAAGACATTCCATAGCCACACTCCCAAGGAAAAATGCATCAACTGGCAAGGGTGATGTAGTAGCTGGCATGTTGGACCTTGGCTGAGAAGACTTAGATTCCCATCCCTGATCAACCATAAAGTTTACAGGGTGTCTTTGGGTCAATCGCTGTCTGAGTCTAGCCTACCCATCAAATGGACCCTAGACCAGGCTACACCCGTGTTCCAGTGTCCCAAGCTTATAATTAGAACTGTGCACAGCCTCCTCTACCTACCCCATGGCTCTAATCAGAGGGGATATCAGGCCATTCCACCCTGGATTGACCTGTGGACCACCCTCTGCACTGCCTCAGATCTGGTCCCAAATAAGTTTGGGGAATGGGAATAATGTTCAATTAGGGTTTTAAAACCCTAACTAAAGATATAGCTGGGAAAGGGGCAGGGGACGGAAACCTTGTGACTCCTTCCACCCCTCCCCAACTGAGATAGGGGTTAATTCTGCAGGGTGCTACAATGCCTCCTCTCCCAGAAATGCCTCAGTGGTGGTATTGACTGGGGGAGAGGCATCGCAGCACCCTGCAGAATCAAGCCCTCTGCTGAACACCTGATCAAAGGAGGGGCAGGTGATGCTCCGCAAAAGCTTTCCTTGCCTTGCAAACCTCCATCCCCAGGCCATCACTTCCCGGGCTCAACAGCTGAGGGACTGAGCCTGTCCAATGAAGGCTTGCAAGGTGCTTTCCTGAAGGAAAGAACCTTTCAAACTAATGCCTGTAGGGATCCTGTTGGGTGGCAGTGGTGCTCAGGCAGTAAGGACAACTACAGTTGCTTCTTCTTCCTGTCTGATGCTCCACCTCCTGACAGCCCCGGGTCACTTCTGGGTCATCCAATCCAATCTGTAGTGATCCATGGCTGTCAGAACCAGACTCTGATGAGGCCCAAATATGTCCAAATATGCCTCCAGCCTTGGCCAAATTCAGAGTACAGCCTTACTTATAATACTGGCAAATACCTCTCTGGTAGATGATATCATTATTCCTGCAGGGGGAGGGGACCCTGGAGTAAGGCTCCTTCACATTCCTGTGGGTTCCACTGTGAGTAAACAGCAGACATATATCCCTCCTAGCATGTAATTTGGGACTGTGTATAGAATGCATGCTGGGTCTGAACCTAGATATAAAATTTATTCTTTTCTTTTAATATACAAAATGAAAGTGTATTAAACACTGTAAAAAAAGTCTTAGCGATGTGCCAAGAAATATCCCTAACAATGAGAAGAGCATCAACAGGTATATTAAAATACTTCCTTGCAGAAGGGAATCCTTACATTGCCTAATAGAAAAATAAGAACCTTTTTGCAGGTTAGCTAAACCCTAGAATTAAATAGACAATCATGCACCTGCAGTAGAATTATACAAGAGTACAAAAAAAAAACCTATAGAAAGAACAGTTAAAAAATTAAAATCTACATGGTTTCTTCACAGCTTAATTCCTAAAGACCATTGGTGGTTGCATGCCCCCTCCCTCCAGATATTACAAGACATCTCTTTGAGGACAAAATTATAAATGGACTGCAAAGTATTCAAACCTGCACTTTTTAAATCTAAATGGCCTCACTTTGAACTTCCACAGCATCTGGTTCTCCCAGTGGCCAATCAGATGTCTATGGGAACCCCTCAGGCAGGACCTGAGCTTAAGAGCACTCTCCCCTCCCACAGTTTCCAGTAACTGGAGGCAAAGCACAGCCACCATGGCTAATAGCCATTGATAGCATCAGCCATGAATTTGCCTAATCCTCTTTTGAAGCCATCCAAGTTGATGGCCATCACTGCTTCCTGTGGGAGCAAATTCCATAGTTTAACTATGTTCTGCATAAAGAAATAATTTCTTTTGTCTGTCCTGATTCTTCCAACATTCAGCTTCCCTGGATGTCCACAAGTTCCAGTGTTATGAAAGAGGGAGAAGAACTTTTCTCTATCCACTTTCTCAATGCCATGCACAGTTGTATATACTCCTTTTCCTGAGATTCAAAGCAGGTCATTGAGAGTCTGAAACAAATTTCAGAATATGGGAGTTTGCAAAATAAAATGCTTTTGATTTGAAAACTGATTTTGTGGCTGAACGCAGGAATAAAGAGGTGAGACATGAGTGATGGATTGTAGTAGGGCCACATCTTATGAATCAAATTTGCAGGGTAAAATGAGAGGTGCAGGAAGCTAACTTTAACCTCAACCTTGGGTGAGTGACAGACCACCCATTCAAATGGGCATAACAAGGGATACCCAAAGTCTGGGTACCACTTTATGGTCAGTAGGGAGGCCTTCCTGTCCCCCCCCTCCTGGAGTCTGGCAATTCCAGGCTGGTGTGGCAGGTGAGCCTTAAGAACATTCAATATCTAGTCTAAGAAGCCCACAACCAAGAGCTCCTGGCCTCTGGAAGCAGCCTCCATCTTCAAAGATGCCTAAGGGTGTTCACCTGTTCCCTTATCTAACAACCTTTCTTGCCACCTATGCGACAAAATGAACCATACAACCAAATTAACCTATTTAACTGCAGCCACCCCTAGACCCCTACACCCCCTGGATCAAGTATAGATTGGGGAGAAAATCCTGCCCAGCTTGGCCAATTTGTGGGCAGGGAAAACCCCCACAAAAACTCCTGTTGTTGTTATGTGCCTTCAAGATTACAATTTATGGTGACCCTATGAATCAGCGACCTTCAATAGCATCTGTTGTAAACCTCCCTGTTCAGATATTTTAAGTTCAGGTCTGTGGCTTCCTTTATGGAATTAATCCATCTCTTGTTTGGTCTTTGTCTTTTTTCTGTTTCTTTCTGTTTTTTCCAGTGAATCTTTTTGTCTTTTCTAGTGAATCATGTCTTCTCGTTATGTGTCCAAATTATGATAACTTCAGTTTCATCATTTTAGCTTTTAGTGATAATTCTGGTTTAATTTGGTCTAACACCTAATTGTTTGAACCATACAACCAAATTAACCTATTTAACTATTTAATTGCAGTCCATGGTATCCCCAAAGCTCTCCTCCAACACCACATTACAAATAAGTTGATCTTTTTGCACTGTCAAAAAACCCACAAAACTCCTATTCAGCTGCAAAGCATTTATAAATCCTAATCTGGAATACAGGGTGGTCTGGATGGGTGCAAGCCACAGCCAATACCCCCAGATGCAGGTACAAGCATGTGTGTGTGCATGTGTGTGTGCGTATGCACACCAGTCAGCCTTAGCCCCATCTGCACTATACATTTAAATTATCATACCACTGTCATGGCTTTCCCCAAAGAATCCTGGGAACTAATTTATTATGAGTGCTGAGAGTTGTTAGGAGACCCCTGTTCCCCTCACAGAGCTATAATTCCTAAAGTTGCCTGGTGTTCTGTTCCAGGGTGACTACTAAGTCATTGGTCAGAGGTAGTTAGTTAATTAGTTCAGGTTAGACAATTAAGGGCACTAAAAGAGAGGCATCTAATAGCATTTACTGCTTATACACATATAAGTAAGCATAAAATATCTCACATTTCTTGATATCTCATGAGGGCTCCCTGCCCCCTTCCCGTCTGAAAGAATGGCTTGATATAGTCTACCTGACCCCTCCTTTATAGTAGAATGAGTCATGCATCATAGGTTTAAGATATTTTCCTCCCTGTCAGTCTTGTGCCTCTCATTATCTAATGGACAAGGAATGTGACCTCCTGTTAGAGAGTTCACAGCTCCTACTGCATTTATTATTTATTTATTTATTTGTTTGTTTGTTTGTTTATTTATTTATTTATTTATTTAATTTGTATCCCACCCTTCCTCCCAGCAGGAGCCCAGTGCGGCAAACAAGGCTCTAAAAACACTTTAAAACATCATAAAAACAAATCTTAAAATACATTAAGACAAAAAAGCATTAAAAACATTTTTAAAACTTTTTTTAAAAAGGGATAAAAACATTATTAAAAAACATATTAAGCAATTCTGACACTGAAACAGACTGGGATAGGTCTCAACCTAAAAGGCTTGTTGAAAAAGAAAAGTCTTGAAAAGGTGCTGAAAAGATAGCAGAGATGGCACCTGTCTAATATTCAAAGGGAGGGAATTTCACAGGGTAGGTGCTGCCACACTAAAGGTCCATTTCCTATATTGTACAGAACGAACCTCCAGATAAGATGGTATCTGCAGGAGGCCCTCACCTGCAGAGCGCAGTGATCGAATGGGTATGTAAGGGATAAGACGGTCTTTCAGGTATCCTGGTCCCGAGATGTATAGGCCTTTGTACACCAAAATGAGAACCTTGAACTAGGCCCGTGGGCAGCCAGTGCAATTTTTTCAGTAGCGGGGTGACATGTTGGCAATACCCTGCTCCAGTGAGCAGTCTCACAGCCACGTTTTGCACCAGCTGTAGCTTCGGGACCAACCTCAAGGGCAGCCCCACATAGAGCGCATTACAGTAATCCAGCCTGGAGGTTACCAGTGCGTGGACAGCAGTGGTCAGGATATCCCAGTCCAGAAACAGCCACAGCTGTCTCACCAGCCGAAGCTGGTAAAAGGCACTCCTAGCCATGGAGGTCACCTGGGCCTCTAGCAACAAAGATGGATCCAGGAGCACCCCCAGGCTACGGACCTGTTCTTTCAGAGGGAGTACTACCCCATCCAAAGCAGGCAACTGACCAATTATCCAAACTCGGGAACCACCAACCACAGTACCTCTGTCTTGCTAGGATTAAGACTCAGTTTATTGGCCCTCATTCAGCCCACCACCGAGTACAGGCAGTGGTCCAGGGCTTGCACGGCCTCTCCTGATTCAGATGTTATGGAGAAATAGAGCTGGGTATCATCAGCATACTGCTGACACCTCACCCCAAAGCTCCTGATGGCTGCTCCCAAGGGCTTCATATAGATGTTAAACAGCATGGGGAACAAGATGGTACCCTGCAGCACAGCACAGATGCCAGGGGGGCGAAAGACAGTCACCCAATGCTATTCTCTGAGAATGACCTTGGAGATAGGATCGGAACCACTGTAAAACAGTGCCTCTAATACCCATCTCACCAAGTCGACCCAGAAGGATACCATGGTCAATGGTATCAAAAGCCACTGAGAGATCAAATAAGAATAACAGGGTCGCACTCCTCCTGTCCTTCTCCCGATAAAGGTCATCCATCAGGGCGACCAAGGCCAATTCAGTCCCATAACCAGGCCTGAACCCAGACTGGGATGGGTCAAGATAATCTGTTTCATCCAAGAGTAAGAACATAAGAACATAAGAAGAGCCTGCTGGATCAGGCCAGTGGCCCATCTAGTCCAGCATCCTGTTCTCACAGTGGCCAACCAGGTGCCTGGGGGAAGCCCGCAAGCAGGACCCGAGTGCAAGAACACTCTCCCCTCCTGAGGCTTCCGGCAACTGGTTTTCAGAAGCATGCTGCCTCTGACTAGGGTGGCAGAGCACAGCCATCACGGCTAGTAGCCATTGATAGCCCTGTCCTCCATGAATTTGTCTAATCTTCTTTTAAAGCCATCCAAGCTGGTGGCCATTACTGCATCTTGTGGGAGCAAATTCCATAGTTTCACTATGCGCTGAGTAAAGAAGTACTTCCTTTTGTCTGTCCTGAATCTTCCAACATTCAGCTTCTTTGAATGTCCACGAGTTCTAGTATTATGAGAGAGGGAGAAGAACTTTTCTCTATCCACTTTCTCCATGCCATGCATAATTTTATACACTTCTATCATGTCTCCTCTGACCCGCCTTTTCTCTAAACTAAAAAGCCCCAAATGCTGCAACCTTTCCTCGTAACGGAGTCGCTCCATCCCCTTGATCATTCTGGTACTTGCAGTTGCTGCGCCACAACCCTCTCAATCACCTTCCCTTAAAAAGGGAGTATTTGCAACCGGTCGGTAGTTGACACAAACCAATGGGTCCAGGGTGGGCTTTTTTAGGAGTGGTCAGATCACAGCCTCTTTAAATGCAGCTGGAACCACTCCCTCCCACAATGATGCATTGACCACACCCTGGATCCACTCTGTCAGACCCCCTCGGCAAGCTTTAATAAGTCAAGAAGGGCAAGGGTCGAGAAGACACGTTGCTGGCCACATCATCACAAGCATCTTGTCCACATCATCAGGCCGCATCAACTGAAACCGTTCCCAAGAAACTGCAGCAGACGTTGCACTGGACACCTCCTCAGTAGATGTGGATGGGGCATCAAGACTGCTACGGAGTCGAGCAACTTTACCCTCAAAGTGCCTTGCAAACAATTCACAGTGGGCCTCTGAAGGGTCTAAGACTCCATTTCCTGGAGTTGATGTCAACAGACCCCTGACAATATGGAAAAGCTCCACCGGACGGCTACTTGAAGATGTGATGGAGGCAAAGAAGTGGGCCTTCTTCGGCGCCCTCACCGCCACACAGTAGGCACGGTTATGATGTTTTACTCATGCCCGATCAGCCTCACAGCACGTCTTTTGTCACTTGCACTCTAGCCGTCGTCCAGCCTGTTTCATTGCCCTTAGCTCACTGGTGTACCAAGGTGCAAGCCGGGCTCCACAGTGCCGGAGAGGGCGCTCTGGGCAACCATGTCGAGAGCCCGACGTGCCTTGCAGTTCCACAGCATGACAAGGGCTTCAACAGGGTCACCTGCTCTATCTACTGGGAACCCCCCCAGGGCATTCAGGAATCCAGTGGATTCCATTAGTCTCCAGGGGCGGACCATCTTAATCTGTCCACCCCCCCCTGCAGGGAAGGATCGGAGCCATAAGTCTAAACTTCACCAGGAAGTGATCTGACCATGACAATGGGGTGACATCCACCCCCCTATCTCCAGACCACCCCTTCCTTCATCTGGAGCAAAAACCAAGTCGAGGGTGTGCCCTGCCCTATGTGTTGGGCCAGTAACAACTTGAGACAGCCCCATGGTCATCATGGAGGCCATGAAGTCCCGAGCTGGAACACTAGAGGCAGCCTCTGCATGGACATTGAAATCACTCAGGACTATTGTTCTGGGCTGCTCCTATGTCACAGCCGAGATGACCTCCACCAGCTCGGTCAGAGAAGCTGCTGGGCAGCAGGGTGGATGTTACACTAGCAGCAACCCTAGTTTGCTGTCTCCTCGGCCCAACACCAGGTGCAGGCCCTCACAGCCAGCTCCAAGACAGGGTGGTTTCCTGGTGACAGAGATGGAAGTTCTGTAGATCACAGCAACTCCCCCCCATCCCTGCAGCCTGAGCTGGTGCTGCAGCGAATATCCAGGTGGGCAAAGTTGGGTTAGATCAACTCCTCCAAGCTCACCCACCCAGGTCTCGGTAATACACACCAAATTGGCACCTTCATCCACAATCAAGTCATGGATGAGAGTGGTCTTATTATGTACCGATCTGGCGTTAAACAACACACACACAGGCCAGTGGGCACAGCAGATGAGCAACGAGGAACCCATCCATGAGAGGAGTGGCAGCAAGGAATAAGGCGCAGATAGCCTTGCCTTTGCCTTCTATAGTAATTCACCACCTCCCCATGGCTATATTTCCCTCTGCCCATAATCACTGAAATTGGAGTGGCATCACTCACGTTCCTCCATGCTAAGACTCCTCCCAACTACCTAATATGGGCCCAACACGAGCCCACCAACAAAGCCTGCCAAAGCGAATTATCCCAGTAGGCCTCTGTGAGGATTGGGAACAGTCACACACATTCAAACTTACACAGGGCCCATCTACTCCCCCTCCTGTCTCACACACAGGGAGGGCCAGCCTTCTGCCAATTACAGACTGTCATTCTGAAGGCATCTGGTGACTTTCTCCTATCGTTCAGTTCACTGCACAGGCTCCCACCCTGCGCAGGAACTACACATGCGCCATACATCCTCCCCACTACCAATCTCCTCTAGACTGGTTTAACAGAAAACAAATTAAGAAACACAAAACAAGAAAAAGTAATAGAAGGGGGGTAGCGCCCTTGCCCTCAAGACTCCCTCTGGTATATGAGCTAAATTATGCCTCTACAAAGTATCTAATGATAAATTCCATCCACCACACAGAGTAGATGGACTTCAATATTATCCCTATGCAAGATCCTCCACAACCCTAAACATGGCATTTGAAAGGTAATTTGTGAATGTCATCTACACCTCTCTGTCTGTACAACAATCTTGTGGATATCTTCCAATGCACGTGGGAAGAGGGATCGATTGTTAAACCACTCTGGTCTTTCATGGTTGTAAAT
This sequence comes from Rhineura floridana, assembly GCF_030035675.1. Lineage (NCBI taxonomy): Eukaryota > Metazoa > Chordata > Lepidosauria > Squamata > Rhineuridae > Rhineura > Rhineura floridana. Next base: position 109,448,917 of record NC_084486.1, read on the forward strand.
CACATGGAGAGCTGGCAAGCTTACATGGAAAGCTGTGGAAGCAAAGACAGTGATACTGTGGGCATGCATAACAGTGCAGTGGATGCTTTTAAACATCTGTGCCTGCCACCAACAACATCTTCACCAAAAACATGTTAACTGATGCACAGAAATGTTGGTGGGGGGAAAAGAAGTTCCTTCTTATGTGGGGGACCTTCCTAGGATGCTGAAGCATCCAGTGACCTGGGTAGGTGTGAAGGAAACAAAGTACCCTTTTATTGATCACCAGTCTATCTCTGGTGCAGTTCATGGAGAAAGGTTTCACCAAGAGAAGAAAAAAAGTCACATTTACAGCTTGGTCATTCCAGATGTGTTTTGAAAATTGCTTCTTTATCGAGAGAAAGGTTCGCTGCTTGGGAAAATGTTCATATTATGTGCAGTTCACCAAAGCAAACCTCCTTTGAGAAAGAAACCATTTTTGAAACACATCAGAAATACCAATCTGTGGCACTATCCTTTTCTTTTCTTTATGGGTATCCATGTGTTTGGACTGATATTAGACAACATATATTAGGGTGGTTATTTCATAACATTCAAGGTATTGCTATCTGTATATGCCAACGAATATTACCTCATGTGCAGATTGTAAGTGATAATGGATAATAAAATAAACCTCTACATGATTGGAATAAACACCCCCTTGGTTGTCTGGGGTTAATACCTTATGCTAAATATTCCAAGAGCAACCATGTTCTGACATTAAAATATGAGTCTGTGTCAAATTAAATAGTACATATGTCTAATGGTTTCAGTCCTTCTTTGTTTAGACTTTAGTTACATTTGATTTATTTCAATCTGTTTTGTTTTTATTTTAAAGTTCCACAAAGAGGGTTGAACCTGCTTTTGATATTCCTACAACAATCTTCAGAATGTCCTCTGGTGCCTTTATTATTTAGGAAAAATATTGGCTTCTAACTCTTTAGCCTTTATGGCAATGGCAATGTTACTTCATGAGATTTTAATTTAGTCTTTTTTCATCTTTGTACATGTTGTCGAGATTAGATCCTTAGACCTTATTCTTTTGACTTTCTAGAATGTGCCATTTTTATAATCCTGTAATTATTGCCATTCAGCAATATGAAATCACTAACAGCCACAGCTGTTTAAAGTAAAATAGGGCATGTATGATCATTACCCAACATGAGATAGTGCTGGAAGATGAGGCCCCCAGGTCAGAAGGCACCAAGCTACTGGGGAAGAACAAAGGACAAGTACGAGTAGCGCTGTGACTAATGATGCAGCTGGGTCAAAGCCAAAAGGAAGCCCAGAGGCTGATGCACACAGATGCGAAAGGAGAGTACGGAGTTGTATGACACACAGAATAGGAACATGGACTGCGAGAAGCATGAACCAGGGAAAGCTAGAAATTGTCAAGCAAGAAATGGAACATATCAACATTACAATACTTGGTGTGAGTGAATTAAAATGGATGGGAATGGGACATTATCATACTTTGGACACATCATGAGATGTGACGTGATTCACTAGAAAAGACAATAATGCTGGGAAAAAAACAGAAGGGATTAGAAAAAGAGGAAGGCCAAACAAGAGATGGATTGATTCCATAAAAGAAGCCACAGACCTGAACTTACAAGATCTGAACAGGGTGGCTCATGACAGATACTGTTGGAGGTCGCTGATTCATAGGGCTGACATAAGTCATAATCGACATGAAGGCACATAACAACAACATGATCATTACCCTGATCTAGCTAGAGGCTCATGCATACATGCAATCTAGAATCATAGAATCATAGAATCGTAGAGTTGGAAGGGGCCTATAAGACAATTGAGTCTAACCCCCAGTTTAGTGCAGGAATCCAGATTAAAGCATACCTGATAGGTGGCTGTGTAGCTGCCTCTTGAAGGCCTCCAATGTTAGAGAGCCCCCCCCAGGTAATTGGTTCTATTGTCATACATCTCTGACCGTTAAGTAGTTGTTTTAGTTTCTCCTCATAGAGCTTTGTTTCCAGTCCCCTGATCATCTCCGTTGCCCTTCTCTGAACCCATTCCAGTTAGTTCTCCATCCTACTTGAAGTGTGGTGTCTAGAACTAGACACAGTACTCAAGATGAGTCTGAACCAGTGCCGAATAAAGGAGAATCAATACTTCATGTGATTTGGAAACTATACTTCTGTTAATGCAGCCTAAAATAGCATTTGCCTTTTTTGCAGCCACATCACACTGTTGGCTCATATTCAGCTTGTGATCAACAACAATCCCCAGATCGTTCTCACATGTAGTACTGCTGAGCCCAGTATCCCCATCTTATAACTGTGCATTTGGTTTCTTTTTCCTAGGTGTAGAACTTTGCACTTATCCCTGTTAAATTTCATTCTGGTTTTTCAATCCAATGCTCCAGCCTATCAAGATCTCTTTGAATTTTGTTTGTCTTCCAAAGTATTCCCTCCCAATTTTGTATCATCTGCACATTTGATAAACATTCCTTGGACCTTCTCATCCAAGTCATTAATGAAAAATGTTGAAGAGCACTGGGCCCAGGACCAAGTCCTATAGTACCCACTTGTTACCTCAACCCAGTTTGAAAAGGAACCATTGATAAGTACTCTTTCAGTACAATTCTGTAGCCAAATGTGGATCAACCTGATAGTTGTTCCGTCCAGCCCACATTTAGCTAGCTTGCTAATCAGAATATCATGGGCACTTTGTCAAAAGCTTTGCTGAAATTGAGATATATGATGTACACAGCATTCCCACAGTCTACCAAGGAGGTTACCCAATCAAAAGAATGAGATAAAATTAGTCTGGTGGGATTTGTTCTTGATAAATCCATGTTGGCTTCTACTAATCACTGCATTGTTTTCAAGGTGCTTACAGACTGATTGCTTTATAATCTGCTCCAGAATTTTCCCAGGGATCGATATCAGGCTGACTGGCCTGTAGTTTCCAGGTTCCTTTTTGAAGATAGGGACAACATTAGCCCTCCTCATCATCTGGCACTTCACCCATCTTCCATGATTTCACAAAGTTAATAGACAGTGGTTCTGAGAGTTCTTCGGCCAGTTCCTTCAATACTCTGGGATACAGTTCATCGGGCTCTGGAGATTTGAAGTCGTTCAAGTGATTAGATATTCCTTGACCATTTGTCTATCAGTCTCAAGCTGCAATCCTGCCCTTCAACTTCACATTTCTCAGGAGGGTCATAAACCCTCTTTTGGGAGAAGACTGACCCAAAGTAGGAATTGAGCACTTCTGCCTTTTCCTTGTCATCTGTTATTGTTTAGCCATCCTCATTGAGTAGCTGTACCACAATTTATTTTCTCTGTCTTTTACTATGGATGTATCTGAAGAAAGCTTTTTTGTTGCTTTTGGCATCTCTCGCTAACCTCAGCTTATTCTGAGCTTTAGCTTTCCTGACGCCATCCCTGCAATTTCGTGCTACCTGTCTGTACTCTTCCTTAGTGGTCTGGCCTTACTTCCACTTCCTGTATGTGTCCTTTTTTGTTTTCAAGTCATCTCTACACTTTCTGTGAAGCCACATTGGCTTCTTCTGCTCTCTTTCCCCGTTTTCCTTGACAGAATTGTTAGCCATTGTGCCTTTAGAATTTCCTTTTAGAAACTCCCATCCATCTTGGACTCCTTTTCTCATTAGGGTTGTTTGCCACAGAACCTTACTTACCATTGTTCTGAGTTTATTAAAATTGTTCTGTTTATTAAAATATGGCTGCTCTCAGTTTTTGCTTCCTGTAAAATCAAGAACTCTAGTATACTTTCCCCCGAATTGCCGTGGCCCCAGAATTCAAATCTCTTGTGTCAGCACCACCTTCGTGGCCATTTACCTGGAGTATTTTTCTTTTCTTTTCCACTCCTCTTCTAAGTACCGGAAGGATGGATGAGAAAACTAACTGGGCCACAAAGTCCTTGAGTTTCCTTTCCAGAGCTTCAAAGTCTGATGTGATTTCTTTGTAGTTTCACTTGGCAGTATCATTCATTCCCACATGGATGAGAAGAAAAGGATATCTGTCAGTGGGCTTTATGAGTGATGGCAACCCTTCTGTCACATCTCTAATCCATCTTCCTGGCAGACAGCATACCTAGTAAGTCCATGGATCTTCTTGGCATACTTGGGTTTCTCAATCCCATGAAGTAGGGAGCCTCCCGCTACTATTGCTCTTCTCTTCTTGTTGTGGGGCATGGTTTCATTGCCTCTCACTTGCTGTTGTGCGGGGTCTTCTGTAATTTTTCTTCGGCAGGCTGTCCTCCAGTCTCATCCTTAAGTACCTGAAATTGGTTCCATAGTTCCACTGGTGCAGGGCATCTTCTAGCTCTTCTGCTCCTAACTGTCACCATTTTCCACGGAATTTCCTCTCCCTTCTGCTTCAACACGTTGTTGTTCTTCCACCTCCTGTACTTCTCTTTGCATTTGTTGTTCCAGTGTCCTATCTAAGAACTCTTCATCTTCTCTTATAGTCTTCAGTGTGGCCACATGCCATTCCACACCCCTCACTTCTTCTTCCAACAGCACCAACAGCTTGCACTTGCATCTAGGTTTAAGTACAAGAATTCCAGCATGAGAATTCATAGCCTTATGTCCAGATGAAATACATAGTTTAGTGACGGATGAACTCCATTTGGCTCAATTTGTATTAATTTATTTATTTCTAATATTTATAGACTGCTTTCCACCATTCATCTTGGTCACAAAGTAGCTGACACAACCATCAATAAAACAAACCAAAAACACCACTGGTAAAAACATAAGTTCAATAAATAGGCACAGTACATCTACAATGACAGCAAATTAGAATGGGCTTGAATAAAGCAAAATGATGGGCAGAGCAATCCAAAGCCCTGATTGGGAGCAACAGGGCAGACTAGAATGGCAGACCCACCTTCACATCCACCACACATGGCATATGGGTGGGGCTGTGGTTTATTTGTTTTTTCATTCCCAACCTTTGGGTCCCCAGATGTTGCAGGACTACAATTTCCATCATTCCTGACCATTGGCAATGCTGGCTGGGGCTGATAGGACCTATAGTCCAACAACATCTGGGGACTCAAAGGTTGGAAAAGCCTGATTTATTTGCTAATTAAGGCTGGTACAGCAGAGGGGCCCAATGGAAAAAGACAGCTTGGGATCCATTGCCAGCCCTTTTTCACCACTGTGCTACCTCTTTTTGAGACCAGTTGGAATACTGCCAGAGATACCTTCTTAACTGTCCCCACTTTCAGAGGGCACAGTAGGGACCTACACATTTGCAGAGATACCACACATACACACACATATACACATTGACATCCCCCACCTCAGTGGAGGAATGCCTCTGCCTGTTATCTCCTCCTGCAGCACAGATTGGGGTTAGGATTGTACTCCAAGGCTGCAATCCTAAATCCACTTACTAGAAAGTAAGTCCCCTTGAACACAGTGGGATTAGCTTCCAAAACAATATGGAATAGCATGGTCAGTGTGTAAATCAATAAACATTTTAACCCATTCTGATGTCCAGGTCTTATTGCACTCCCAGTGATGCCAATGAGAGCACAATGGAACATAAAAAGTACTTAAGCCCCACATCCCACTATAAAAGCCCAGTAATCTGCCACCCTTTTCCTTTCCAAAGTTTACCTAGTATCAGCGACAAGAGCAGTGGGAAGGGTCACAGTGGGGCCTCCATTAAGGATATGGAATCTCTGCTGCGTACATAGAGTTGTTCTTACCAGAATGGCTGCCCTATTGAGTTAAATGGATGTAGTATTACTTCTGTGCTTTCCTTTGTGAGTAGCAATATTGAACTGAATCCAGTCATCTTCTAGCAAGACTTGCCAGAGTAAACAAATTGTATTTATTGGAGTCTGTTATTTTCAGATTGGCAGAAATCTAAGATATAGTCCAGATAACTTGGAGGGGAGGAAGGTCCTCTTGAAGAACTCAGGTATCCATTCATCATATTTGATTATTGCTCTTCATTTGTCAAGCTGTACCAAAACTTACATAAAGGATAATCATTCTACTCTGCATTGCAGAACAGTATAGCCTTAACAACATGAAACTATCTGTCCTAAGAATGCTGGAAAGCCTAGTACCAAGCTTTTTCAGTAATGCAGATTTAGGCTGTGCCTGTTAACTGTGTCCTGTGCTTCCTACTGTCAGGGTTCAGCCCTGCCCAGACCTCGAACCTGAGGTCTGCTCAGATAAGGAGAAAAGAAATGGGATCCTCCAGCAGATCTCCACACTGCCAATAATCCTGACGAGTCATTGAACTTGGAAATCCTTGCCCCAGGACCAGAGATCCCCACACCAGCTACCTCAGTTCCTGACTCCCAGACCCCCCCTCCATTATCCTCAGGGCCACGGAAGCCGAGGAGATGGTGTGAGAGGCAGGAACTTCAGAGCGACTCCCAACATACCTAGCTGGCTCCCCATGAGGCCTGAGGAAGAAACACGTGTGTCTGAAAGCCAGGAAGGGATAAAAGCTTCCATTTTTATATAAATTCTCAGTCTGAGGTGCTTCATTAGTGAAGGAACAGCTCACATGCAAGCTCCAGCCTTACTGACCCGGGGGAAGTGAACAGTACTTATGTTTTCCACACATAACACTGAATGGAAAGCACAGGAGAACCTCTGGTCCTCCAGATGTTGGACTCCAGCTACCATCAGCCCCAGCCATCATAGCCAATTGTTACGGATGATACGAGTTGTAGTCCACTAACATAGTCTCTAAAAAGGGCCACAGGTTCCACTCCCTTAAGCTCCACAATTTAGCATTTTGAAATCGATCCAGCTTCAGGCTAAACCGCATTGGTGGGGAGCATGTGGTTAGGACTGAATCCAGGAGCCTGGAGGCCCTTGGGCACAGGCTATTAGAGGGCCCCTTTGTTGGAGTTAAAACTATGTTGTTGAAAACACAGGATCCATGAAGGGGTCAAGGCCCCAAATTCCCAGCAACCACTTTCAAGTAGGTGCAGCCTCAGCAAACCCCACCCCAGATTAAGTGATATACACACAGATAAGATTAAGAGCAATTTATTTTATAGACTAACAAAGGAATGATTTATTAGAAGAGGAAAACAGAAGCATACCCTTTTCACACAGCAAGCATTAAGCACTATACTTAACTGTCTTAGAAGCAAGAATATACATACAAACAAAGCTCTTCACCAGTTGACCTCTCTGCTGATTCTGCTCAGGAAACGACATCCAACAAAACCCTGGCCTTGCCTTTATACCCTTTTGATTATGAATTCATTATCACATTGCGTACCACCTCCTTTGTAAAATCAATCCATCAAAATGGCTAAATAACATTTCATATCCTAATTAATTTATCTCTATTCCAGACAAGGTAGACTACCTGGATAACTGGTTGCATGATATCCTTGTTCCATGAAAGGTAACTCAAATCCCACCATAGGGTTTTCTGCATGTTCTCTGATCACAAAAATGTTCTTGTTAGATACTAGGTACACCTGGAGTAACAAAGGCACTGTGGTTATGCCTCCTACACTTGTTTTCAACCACATTTCTTTGAAGCTTTGTAACTTTATTTTTATTTATTTATTTATTATTTCAATTTATATACCGCCCTTAGCAGAATAGCTCTCAGGGCGGTGAACAAACAAGATAAAATACAATATATCATAGTAAAAAAATCACAAAAACATGTACAAACAAACAACAGAAAGCACAACAAAAACGAAATACAACACAAATTAAGAAGGATACATGTTAAAAGTAGAAAGATTAAGAAAATTAAAAGATTAAAATGCCTGGGAGCATAAAAAGGTCTTTACCTGGCGCCGGAAAGATAGAAGTGTAGGCGCCAGGCGTACCTCTTCGGGGAGGCTGTTCCACAACTCAGGGGCCACCACAGAGAAGGCCCTAGATCTAGTAACCACCCTCCGGGCTTCCCGATGAGCTGGTACCCGGAGGAGGGCCTTAGATTCTGAACGAAGTGAACAGGTAGGTTCATAGCGAGAGAGGCGTTCCACAAGGTATTGAGGTCCCACACTGTGTAAGGCTTTATAGGTCAAAACCAGCACCTTGAATCTCGCCCGGAAGCAAATAGGGAGCCAGTGCAGACGCGCCAGAATAGGTGTTATATGCGAAGACCGACTGGTCCTCGTCAATAGTCTGGCAGCCACGTTCTGCACCAGCTGAAGCTTCTGAACTGTCTTCAAAGGCAGCCCTACATTGAGATGGTATCTCCAGTGCCCTCATTTCCTCCTGTCACATTTTTCTAGAAACATGTGTCTACTTTTTCTCTTAATCCTTTGAACAAACGAACAAATCAATGCCTTCACCAAAGCACAAAATCCTTAATTACAAAATTACCTAACACTTTGTCCTTTTGCTTTCTTCCTCAAACCACACTTTTTCCTCCCTCTTTCCCCCACCCCTTTAAAGTAAAACAAAACTTGACCGATATGGCAACCTTCCATTGAAAAAGGAAAAAAAACAACATTTTGAACTTTTGAAATGATGAGCACCATTTCCTTAGCATTGAACTGGATACACCACTCCCACTCATCTAAAATTAACCCTTTATAGCAATATCCATAAACTGGATTGGCTGTCAGGCTTGGGCTGGAGCCAGTGAGCGACCCCGCTGCCTACCTCGGCCCTCGGCCAGTGCTCTACCTGGGTAACTGTAGGAACTGGGCCTGTGTGATCCTCCGGATGTTTCTGGGCTACAACTCCCATTGTCCCTAACTCTTGGCTATGTTGTCTTGGACTGATGGGGGTCCAACAACATCTGGAGGGCCACAAGTTCCCCACCACTGCTATACAGAGTTGAGGGTTCCAAAGACCAACTCTGCCTAGGATTGGGTTGTTAATCTGTGTACCTAAAATATAACCAAACATTAATCCCACATATATGAGAACAAGTTGTGGTTATCCAATCATGATAGAAAGGCAACAGAACATGCTCTAAAATGCTCTGTAATTTGGTATAATTTCATATGTTCCTGGGTTCAGCCAGTATGCAGAAAACAGGTTCTGAGATCTAAATTAATCCCTGCGGTTATGTATGACAGAATAGTCTCTTAAAAAATGTTTAACCCATTTTGACAGAAGCAGTAACTATGATAACATGATAAAGTCCAACCCAACTTTCTCTGATGGTTGAATCCCAACTACTGTGGATTTACAAAGCCAATGTATAAAAAACCCCAGTTTTAGGGATTCAGGTATAAAACATAATAAATAACTGATGTTACTGAAGTAAAAGAAAAATATCCAGTCAACCCAACAAGTTTGAAATTTGTTTCAAGTGCAAATTTCAAATTGTGAGAAAGTGGACATATCTTGGTTCTCTGGGTAAATCATATTAAATACCTTAGGAGTCACAATAGAGATTGCAGTAAACCTCTGAGACATCATGCAGGCTTTAGGAAAAGATGCATGGTTTGAGAACAAAGATTCCAGTTTGGCACATTGAGATTAAAGGATCAGCTGTGTAATATATAGCAAAAATGAAGAGGGTTTTTTAAAGCTGAAAAAACTCAGTTCCATCCTTGATGTAAAGGAAACACACAAGGGATCTCTGCTTATGATGCTCTGATCACATGAAATGTGCCCCATAAAGGCTTCCCCTAGTAATCTTTAGGCATGTCGTCACTCTCAGATCTTTGAGATTACCTACGAGGCATGAAATTTTTAGTAAGATAGTTGTAATCTCCTAGCCGTCAGACCAGACCTTTCCCAGGAACTTCAATAGGCATTTCAGCCTTCTCTGGATTTCACAGCAGAGTCTTCCATATTGCACCTTTCATATGCAAGGTGCTGGTCGTCTGTCAGGTTTTCAGGAAAGAGATTGATACAGGGTGAAACTAGGTTTCCAATGTCATAGGAGATCTGGTAACTAACAGGAAGTGGAGTGATACCTGTTCAGGCATTCCTTAAAAACTGGAAAACAAAATCCTTGGATGTTCTAATGAAGGTACATCTTTGCAGTTACACTGCACACAACTTTCAGTGTGGAAAACAATACACTTCGCAGCAGCAGGAGTCATTTTTCTGTAAAGAACCTTGAATCAGTCACCTGGCCAATGGAAAATCACTTCTCCAAATGAGTACATTTCCCCTCTGAAACCTTCAATCACATGGAGGAAGGTAAAGGCGAGTTTTTGAAGAAAGTGCCTTCCAGCTGTTTCCCCTGCCATGCAAAAGGTGGAAAGTCAGTCCATCCATTTGTAACAATCTATACAATAGATTCCATTAATTCCTATTATTTCTCATGATTCCTTCCTACCAGATTTGTATCTTCTTAACAAGTTGCAACAAGCCTATTTAACCACCACATCCACCACATTACACCTATCCCCTAAATTATTGCACACCATCCACTAGTAACATATAAAGAAGGTTGTGTGGAGCTGTCAAAAAACTGAACCAATGGAAAAGCTGATATCAACATGCAAAGCTGTTACGTACAGAGACAGAACATTGGTCCACCTATTGGGCTGTAAACAAGATGTCGGCAGGTAATATCTGATGTCAAGGCATGAGTAAGTGGTCTACATGGCGTTACTGACAGGGAGCAGATATCTAGACATGAAGCTGCTGTTTTCAGAAGCAGTTGCCCACTTCATGTTACTTGTAGCCTGGCCTTCATTTTTGTACAGAACCAAAAAAATATATGGGTTTGTTAGTTTGCTATGGCTTCTGGACTGGGCTTCTCAGCATAGGAAAATATGCACACAGCGACCCACTGCTCTGCGTAAGTATTGCCGTACTAGATCAAGGCCTTCTGGACTAGCATCAGGCAACAGCTATTATGCTGAACCCCAGTGACACCTCTTCTTTTGAATATATTTGGTGGGTGGGAGTTTGAAGGACACACCATTCATACAAAGCAGGCAACATTCCTGTTAAGAGTAGAAACATCTTGGCAGCAACAACAATAGAGCTGCTGGCAGCTAGAAGAAAAAACTGAGGTGAGATTCAGACATCTTCTTGCTTCCTGCCCCATGTAAGATTTCCCCCCCTTTGCGCAAACGTACCAGCAATTTGGTGTACAGGACAGTATTAAGTGGGTGCTGCTGTGCAAAGGTGAGAAGGTTGGACCCCACCTGGCCTGAAGGTGTGTTTCCAGGACAAGGAGAGATAAAGACAGGGACACTGCAGGCAGTGACAAAGAAACATCTTGGCAGCAACAACAGAGGAGCTGGCAGAGAAGTTATCAAGGAAAGAAAAAGGGAGGTGATTTTCAGTCATCTTACTCCCTGCCCTTTAAGGCCTCTAAGACTATTATTATTATTTACACTAATTTGCTGTTGATTTGATTCATGGGACAGTGTTGATTATGAAAGGAAGAGAGAAACTAGTCATGCTGCAAGCAACATGCGGGTCACCACAAGGGGAGACTCCACAGGGGATTACCCTTGAGGTGACTTCCCTTCTGGGATGCCATGGGGAGGCAAGAACTTCATCCACATGAAAGTGGCAGATAGAAAGAGGAAGGGCTCTGGGTGAGAGGCAGGGAAGTGGAGACTTCCCAGGGTGAGAGACTGGGAGAGGAAAGGAAAGCTCAGAGGTGAGAGCTGGGAGGATCTGTCATTTTCTGTGAGGGCGGAAGTGGAGAATTAAGCACCACTTCTGTACATAGAATAGGGATGGGTGAGAATTTCTATTCAGTCCACATTTTAAGTAGAATTTATCAAATTTGTACTTTCCGAAACCATATGAGAACTGAAACATAGCCATCATTCAAAATCTGCATTTATTAGAATTTTGGGATGCAGTTCGCCAACTAAAAAACATTTACAAAAATGCATAGACTGGGTGGAAATGTGCATAAAAATGAATATATGAGTGAAAATAACATAAAAAGGCATGAAATGAACTTATTCCATTGACGTGAACTGAACCTCTCGGAAGTAAACATTTTTAGAATATCTCTAGGTGTCTGAAAATTATTGGATTAAATTTATGTAAGACAAAAAAGTCACGACTGTTATTTCTCCTTCAAATTTCTTTTGACATAATCCAGCCAAAGTAAAGACTTTATTTGCCAATAAAATCAATGAGAGAGTCAAGCAAATCACTGAGTTTCTCCCAGCAAAGTACATGGGACTTAAAAGTTCTTAACTTTGACTGAGTGATGTCCTTTATTTCTTGAATTATTTATGTAAATATTGTTAGTCACTTAGAAATGTTCAATTCTTTTAATAGGTTGCTAACATTACAGGGGCAGAGCAATCCAACTTGCTGGAGGCTGGTGGAAGCAGAGCTAGCGGAAGGGGCTGCACATCCAGCTGCTGCTCGGAGACCTGTTGGAGGGGAGGACACTGTCTGTGCTGACAGGGTGTAGCGGAAGGAAACAAAATATGTTTCCTTCAGCCACTTTTCCTGGCATACTGGCTGCTGGGACAGAGGGTTACAGAAGAGAGCTGAACAGGACCTGGATATAACATAAACCCCCCATCTCTCCTCCAACATGCCCCTGGAACGTCCCTTTTTCAGTTCTTCTGCTGGCATCTGCTGGCTTCCCTTACAGAAGACCTCAGGCTAAGCCAAGATGAGGGACTTATGCCAGCATAGCCTTGTTCAGACAGAGATCTGCCGTATCAAACTCCCCTCAACCTGGTGAAAACAACAGTATATAAAGTATATAAAGTATACTTTAATGTATAAAGCAGAGAGCCAGTGTAGTGTAGTGGTTAAGGTGCTGGACTATGACCTGGGAGACCAGGGTTCGAAACCCCACACAGCCATGAAGCTCACTGGGTGACCTTGGACCAGTCACTGCCTCTCAGCCCCAGAGGAAGGCAATGGTAAACCCCCTCTGAATACTGCTTACCATGAAAACCCTATTCATAGGGTCGCCATAAGTCGGGATCGACTTGAAGGCAGTCCATTTCCATTTCAAAGTATAAAGTATACTTTAAAGTATAAAGTATACTTCCACCCTAACAGATGCTAATGGAGGTCGCTGATTCATAGGGTTGCCATAAGTCATAATCAACTTGAAGGCACATAACAACAACAACCTTTTCAAAGAAATAACCGAACACATCTGAGGGGAAAAATAGTGTACCAGGCTTATTGGTAAGTTTCATTAAGTTTACAGACCACTTTATTTCTCATAGTTACACCAATTTTAAATGTAATCCAAATAGAGACAGACAAATCTGTCAATTTAGGTTTTGCTCAGTTTCTTCTTTGTTCAAGCCTAAGTTTGGCTTGCCACATTTCCACATCAGTTTACTTTTTTTTTTTAAAGTCCTTACAAAAATTCATGTTTTTTGGTGCACATTTCTCTCAATATACACATTTTTGCATGTAATTTTGCTTAATCTACATATTTTTGCAAACCATTGCCCTAAATATAATGGATTTTTGTACGTTGTATCATGGAATCATAGAGCTGGAAGGGGCCTATAAGGCCATCGAGTCCAACCCCCTGCTCAATGCAGGAATCCAAATTAAAGCATATCCAACAGGTGGCTGACCAGCTGCCTCTTGACGGCCTCCAGTGTTGGAGAGCCCACCACCTTCCTAGGGAATTGGTTCTGTTGCCATACCGCTCTAACAGTTGAAAAGTTTTTTCTGATGTCAGCCGAAATCTGGCTTCCTGCAACTTGAGCCCATTACTCCATGTCCTGCACTCTGGGACAATCAAGAAGAGATCCCGGCCCTCCATTGTGTGGCAATCTTTCAAGTACTTGAAGAGTGCTATCATATCTCCCCTCTGTCTTCTCTGCTCAAGGCTAAACATGCCCACTTCTTTCAGTCTGCCCACATAGGGCTTTGTTTCCAGTCCCCTGATCATCCTTGTTGCCCTCCTCTGAACCAATTCCAGTTTGTCTGTATCCTATTTAAAGGATATCCCCAAACATATACATTTGTACACATTTTATTTTTGGTTGAAAAAATGCATAACAAAATTCAGAGAAGTGTGAATTTCCAAGGATATCTGTGCTTCAGTTTGTATATTGTTTCAGGATGTTTAAATTAGTCAGGTTCACATGAAAATGTGAACTAAACCAAGTTTCTCCCCCAACGCTAAATCCAATACAAGACCACCATGGTTAGTGTGTTCTCACTATTCTAAGGTTGCTTTAAGCCAGGGGTGGGACAACCTGCAACCCCAGGGTCACATGAGGCTCTTGACCTAATTTCATGAGGCTCTTGGCCTATTTTTCATGCAGGTGGCAATGAGGAGGGAAAATGGGAATGGAGTGACAGAAAGAGAGAAAGAAAGGGTGTCGTGTGTGCCCACTTTTGGCTCTGCCCCCACTTAATACTGGCTCCAACCAGTAACTAGCACACTCCTCAAAACAGATTACCCCTAACTGAATGTGCTCCTTGAAAGGAAAAAAGTGTCCCCTTCCTCACATTAATAGGGTTGCCATATTCCAGTTCCACAAATCCGGGCAGGCTAATTTTCATATTATTTGCATATTATGCAAATATTTGCATATTAATATTTGGATTGTCCAGTTGTTTTGTTTTTGTGCCTAGGAATTACTACCAAAAACTGGGGAAAGATGTGAGAAATCTTTTTTTTTTTTTTAAATTACATTTTCAGCCTTAAATGCCTAGACTCTAGTTTCCAACACTATGGAATATTTATTGATTAAGGGGATTTACATCCTGCCCTTCTGCTGTTAAAAACAGAGCTCAGGACAGCTTACAAATATAATAAAAACAATAAAAATACACAATCAATATAAAAACACAATAAAAACACAAAATAGCAACAAACTTAAAGTAAGTCAGGGCACCAGTCTGGTTAACCATTACATATACAATATATTTCAGAGATGTGGTGGGTGGAGAAAAACAAGAAGCCAAAATGTTAGAAAAAGGAGTCTTTCACACCACATGCTCAGTTCTAGATACTGTTGCAGCAAGTTTTACAAGTTCCTCCAGTATTGCACTGGTGCAGACACTCAGACATTCAAAGTATCTGTATGTTTCTTAGGTTTTGTAAAAGCAGAGCTTTGCTTAACTCAAAATTTCTTCTCCGTTTGATGAACCACATCTACACAGTTTCCACCTCCCTACTCAAAATGAAACTGGGCCTGGAAGTGTGCAACAACCCCACACATACTTGCTAATTAGATTACCAATCCCAGGATGTCTGTCTTATTGACTACTCCCCTGCTCCCCCACCCCCTGGGCATCATGAAAGACCCAGTCCTGGATGTGAAAGTTGGAAAGTGAAAAAAGCGGATAAGAGAGAAATCCACTCATTTGAAATGTGGTGTTGGAGGAGAGCTTTGCACATACCATGGACTGCAAAAAAGACAAATAATTGGGTGTTAGAACAAATTAAACCAGAACTGTCACTAGAAGCTAAAATGATGAAACTGAGGTTATCATACTTTGGACACAGAATGAGAAGCCATGATTCACTAGAAAAGACTATAATGCTGGGAAAAACAGAAGGGAGTAGTAAAAGAGGAAGACCAAACAAGAGATGGATTGACTCCGTAAAGGAAGCCACAGACCTGATCTTGCAAGATCTGAACAGGGTGGTTCATGACAGATGCTCTTAGAGGTAGCTGATTCATAGGGTCGCCATAAGTCATAGTTGACTTGAAGGCACATAACAACAACAACCACTTCAAAGTACTGATAAGCCTCTTGTTTTAATTAAAATAATAATTATAAATTCTTGCTCTTATCACTAATGGGAGATAATTATCTTGCATATGCCCATAGTAAATTTTCAGATACTTTCAGACCCTCAGTAATTTTCAAGTAGTCCATGTAGAAGAAAAGTTTGGGAACCCCTGGTATAAGACATCTGCTTATGTCCCTATGCTGCTCTCTCCCCTCATTTAGATGCCTGGGATACATGCGTGTGGACATACCTCCTTACAATTATGGAAAGTGATTCTTAATAATAAGTCTCCAGACACAAATTACATAGGTATTTATCAGTTGTTTAGTAGAAAATTCAGAAGTGCAGAGTCCCTTCATTATAGTTGCAGCCACATACACCCTTTTTTGCTCCTGGATTAAGAATGAGATCTTTGTTAATGCATTCTCTCACAATAACAAACATCTCTAGGAGCCAATCAGCATGTAAGTGGAGAGCGTTAGCAACTGAGAAGAGTCTTCTCAGTGGCTGACTCACCTCCTTTCACTCTGATTGGCTCCAATCAGCAGGAAAGGCAAGGAAGCATATTAGAAGACTCTTCTCAGTGACTAACACACTCCCTTTTCATGCTGATTGTAGGATGCTTGGAGACATAGGGACCCTGCTCCCAAAAAAGCAGAGGGACTAAGACCCCCTGGGTGACTACCCTCCTGGTGCTTATAGACATGACTGTAAAATATTTTGTTACGTGCAAGTTCGATATGACATTATTTATTAAGTGTGCTTAGGATTACACTGATAGCATTCCCAAATTTGTACTTTTACACAGACTTTGGTTTTCCATAACACAATGTTCATCCAAGCCTCCACACTTGGGGTGGCACTACTTGGGCACCCCTTCCATAAGCACATCAAAGTTGGATACACACCTGAACCAAGACCCAGACAACAGGGCACTCAAAACAAAAAGGTAATTACAGTGACTGAGTAGATCTTGTACAGTGGTTATACTGACTTTGCAGCCACTGTCCTTTATATTTTACAAAATACTTTTTCCTATACAAAGATTAAATTTCTGTGTATGAAAAAGTAATATATGAAGTGGTCTCAATAGTGAGAAAAGTAAACAAGTGAATGGTGATCCAAATGTTTTTCATTATGAAGCTAGCTGCCAGATGATGTATCACCTTCCCTACGCATGCAGTGTAGACTGAAAAAACAGCACCCAAGCCACCATTCAATACGTGCACATGTTCTTTCCAACATGAATCTACAGGTCTCAAACAGTAATGTGTGACAAAGTCCTCAAACACCTTATAACATGCCTCAGACATGGTCTCTTCTTCTACCAGCATGCCTTCACACCATCACTTTGCCAAAACATAAGGATAGGTAAATTGCTTTTAGGGAGGTTCACAATTATGATTTCCTATTTATTTAATCTAAAAATAATTAAAATACATAAAAACAGCCAGGGGAAGATATTGGAGAAATATAAAATAAATACTAATAAAAAGGGGGGGAAGGTGAAGAGACCTTAAATATGCTACGCACCATCTCTCAGCCTATCCTCCCCTCAGGATGAAAACAACAGAGAACCATGACCACCCCCAGGAAGAAGGGCACACTTAAAATGTAGAGGAAAAAATCATCTACAACCATAGCGTGAAATCAAATACTTATTGGTACACAGTATGAAGAAATATTTATATAAACATGACTCTCAAATATGTTTATGAATTACACAATCTGTAAATATATTTATAGTGCAATCCGATGTTTGTTTATTCATAAGCAAGTCCCAATGTATTCAATGGAGCTTACTCAAACTGTGAAGTGTGCAGAGAACTACAGCCTCAAGTGATAAGGAACTTGTTCTTTCATCTTGTTCTTTTAAGTTGAGACCTTATCCCAGACTGAGTCTGTGTTGGAATTGCTTTTTAATATGTTTTTAAGCTTTTTCTTTTTTTAAAAAAAGATGTTTTTTTAAAGCTTTTAAAAAACATTTTCAAAGTTGTTTTAATATATTTTAAAGTCTGTTTTTTATGATGTTTTAAAGTTCTTTTAGTGCTTTTGTTTGCCGCCCTGGGCTCCTACTAGGAGGAAGGGCGGGATATAAATCAAATAATAAATACATAAACTTCATTCACCCAACCCAAAATTCAGAATCATGCCTCTTTAGGCTGTTTTCCAACTGTTTATTTTTGCTTTATGGTTATTGGATTTTAAAGCGATTTATTTCTTATTGTGAGTTGCCTTGGTTTCCCAACCCTACCTCACAGGGTTGTTGGAAAGACTGCATACACACACACACACTGCAGATGTATAAATACATTCAGCTCATATAATAGTTTGTTGTCAAACCAGTTGGTCGTTGCAGAAAAATTAGTATTAGTTTTAAAAAAATCAGTATTAGTTTCTTACAGAATAAAAACTGTAATACCTGCCTACTTGCTTTAAAATATGACTGGAGGGGGGACAGAAATAGTTAGAACACAAACACAATTCTTTTTTACATTCACCCAAAAGTCCCATTAATTTACAGCACATTTATAACCATGTCTACTCAAAAGTAAATCCTATTGAATTAAATGGGATTTACTCTGGGCATATGGGATTAGCATGCTTTTACCCCCACAAAAGCAAGTATTGGGAAGGTTTTCAAAACACTGCCCAGGATCTGACTCCTGCACACAAGAGGGGGAAAAACTGAAATGTATACTGTATACTTACCCAATTTATGAGATTTTCAGATAAATGGGGGGGGCACCATTTTCTGGCATTGCAATGAGGTTTTCTAGACACTGCCCAGGTCAACCAAATTGGCTTCACACTGATTGGCTTCAATCCTGAATGGGTGGGGTTAGACTGAGCTACGAAGTGCTATAAAGTACTGATTTGTTTTAAAAAAAGATTTAACAGTGGGGGGTGGCTGACATTTTTGTGTATATCTTGAGAACCAGACCACCTAGAAACTTAATTTTTTTTTAATTAAAGCTGAGAATCCGGGCCACCTAAGGGGCTAAACAGGTGCTGGGTGGCATGCAAAGAATCCAGGTAAAACCCAGCTAACCGGGCAATATGGCAACCCTACACATTAAGGAATCATGCTCTTCAAAAAGTGAAGGGGCATGCGTTTCACTAGAGCTAGGTGACTATATACAGACTATTTACTCCCAGTTGCATAATTGACTTTTCTTGAATAAATGATCATAGGATAATGCAGAGAACATGTTTCAGGGATCAACCTCAGAAAAAGGGAAGCTTATACAAACCAGAGGAGAGTTTGAAAAGCAGTTAAATATAATACAAAATGGAATAAATTAGACATGGCCTTCATCTGCTGACAGTAATGTAGCATATTTTTATAGACAAGAAAAAATATAATACATAAATGAAAAGTTTTTGAATTCACATGGGGGAATAAAAATAATGGTTATCCTACAATTTTATCACCCTAGCAATTTTCCATGTGCTCCTGACTGTAATCTTTGTAAATCGGACAGTTCTTGGCAAAGGCCCAGGATGAGTCAGAAATTGAGAGGTGCTTGAGTGCTAAGTTGCCCCATCTTCTCTTAAAATTGTAGTTTTTGACCCTTAACAAAAGTATACAAGTTTTGGTGAATTATATCCTCACAATTTGGAATTTACCACCAACCCATGAACGTGTTTTGGTGAATTACATCCTAATGGCTAGGCATGATTGTAACTATGTGTACACTAGGATCAACCAAATGGTACAACACTGGAAAGAGATGTCAGTCCTTCCATGTCATAGTGAATTAACAATTTGCAGTCCTTTTTTGAGCTGGCAATGTATCAACATGATCACAAAGAGAAATAGGAGAATATTTTATCAACTTTTCTTGAGATTGGTCCATTGGACTCACCTGAAGGGTGATTTTCACAGGTACGCCTGCCATCACTTTGGGCTTTACTGCCATCTAGTGTCCGAAGGCAAGAATGCACTGGAGTTAAAACCTCGGCCTCGGGCCCCTCCCACTCCAGTCTTCATTTGCGACGAGTCCGAAGTGGTATATCTGAAAGGAACAAAAGGCCAAAGGCCCCATCAGCAAGGAAAACAGAGAGAAGACAACTGGAACAGAGAGAACTAGAGAAATTGCAACCTAATAAAACAGGTTTTAACTGAGGAAAATGGGACAGAGCACAGACCCCAAAGCAGGCAGAGTCTAACAAATGGAACAAGTCATCCAGAAATCCCCCACAAGGGAGGGAAGTGATGGTAGGCGTGAAAATCACCCTTCAGGTGAGTCCAATGGACCATTTTCCACAGGTAGCCTGCCATCACTTTGGGATATACCAACACAGCCCCCTAGTCGGGAGGGACTACACACAGTTTACTATTCAGAAAGGACATGCTGGAGGACATGGCTCCCGAAGGAGGCGTCAGTAGAAGCATATCGGTCGATCTTGTAATGCTTCATGAAGGAGTTAGGGGTAGCCCATACCGCAGCCCTACATATGTCAGCAAGAGGTGCATTAGTTACAAATGCCGCCGAAGCAGCCGCTGACCTGGTGGAATGAGCCGTGATGTTAGACGGCACTGGCAAATTAAGGGACTGATATGCCAGGGCGATACAGGGCCGTAGCCTACAGGACAAGGTGGATTTGGAAACCTTTTTCCCCAAAGTCCTAGGGTGAAAGGATACAAATAAGGATTCTGTCTGCTGGATGTCTTGGGTGCGATAGAGGTAAATTTTGAGGGCTCTCCTAACATCCAGCGAATGCAAGGCCTTTTCGAGGAGATGGACTGGCTTTGGGCAGAATGATGGAAGCACAATGTCCTGGCTACAGTGGAAGACTGAGTTGACCTTAGGGCAGAAGGATGGGTCCAGCCTCAGGACTACTGAGTCCTTATGGAATACGCAGAGGTGACGGGCCGATGACAAGGCCTGTAGCTCCGAGATCTGCCTCGCAGAAGTAATAGCAATGAGGAAAAGGACTTTGAAGGACAACAGTCTGAGAGGTACTGAAGCAAGAGGCTCAAAAGGAGGGCGCTGTAAGGCTTGCAAGACCTTGGAGAGGCTCCAGGAGGGAAAGTGGTGGCGTACAGCTGGAGAGAGGCGGGCAGCCCCTCTTAAGAAGCGTTTGATGAGCGGGTGAGCGCCCAAGGGGGCGGCCGATGATGAAACGGACAGGATTGAAGAGATGGTGGAGGCATGGCGACGCAGAGTGTTCGGTCGCAGTCCCAATGTCAGGCCTCTGTATAGGAACTGTAGAACCTGCTGTACCGTAGCTTGAGATGCCGGAAACCTTTGGAGGTACACCAGTTGGAAAAGGCACGCCAAGTACTCTGGTAAATGCAAGTAGTTGATGGTCGTCTCGATGCTAAGATAGTGTCGATCACCCCCGAGAAAGTCCAGCAGTATTCAACTGTGTCCGTTCAAAAGCCAGGCCGTCAGGTTCAGCCACTTCGGGTCCCTGAGAGAAAAGATCCAGCCTGACCGGAAGGGTCCAGGGATCCGCAACTGACATCGAGAGAAGGTCCGAGAACCAAGGTCTGCGAGGCCAGTAGGGTGAAATCAGGAGAATTCGAGCCCTTTCGTGTCGGAGTTTCGTCAATGTCCTGCCCAGGAGGGATATCAGAGGGAAGGCATACAGAAGCCCGCCTGGCCATGGTGCTATCAGCGCATCCACTGCTTCCACCGTCAGCTCTAGATACCTCGAGAAGTAATGAGGCAGCTGGCAGTTGTTGCTGGAAGTGAAGAGGTCCACCAAAAGGGAGCCAAACCGGAGCTGGAGAAGGTGGAACACTGCCGGATGAAGCTTCCATTCTCCTGGGCTGACCTGCTGTCTGCTGAGCCAATCGGCGGTCACATTTAGAACCCCGCTGAGATGTTCCGCCCGTAAGGACAATAGATGGCTCTCGGCCCAGTCAAAGATACGGGTTGCCTCTGCCTGAAGAGCCCTGGACCTGGTACCCCCCTGTCTGTTGAGATGAGATTTCACGCAAACATTGTCCGTACGGATGAGTACGTGCTGCAGAGAAAACAGTGGCTGGAAGTGCCGAAGGGACAGATGAGCCACCCTGAGCTCCAGCCAGTTTATGTTGTGACTTAGGTCCGCTGCGGACCACACGCCTTGGACAAAGGTGGAGTTGCAGTGGGCTCCCCAGCCCGACAGACTGGCATCTGTGGTGATTAAGTGTCTGACTGGCTCCCGAAATGGCGTACCCTTGCTGAGGTGTGCTGTTGTTGCCCACCAGCGGAATGAGTCCTTCAGCGATGGATCCAGGGGAATCACATGATGGTTGGACTTGGCAATGTCTGCCTGAAAGGGTAGGAGGGCCCATTGTAAAGGTCTCGAGCGATGTCGAGCCCATGGGACGATGTGAATTGTGGAAATCATTGACCCGAGAAACTGTGCCAGGAGCATGACATCTGCCCTTGAGCGATGTATCAATAAGGTTGCCATGGATGTGATGGAGGCAATACGGTCTGGGGACAGAAAAAGCATGGCTAGAGACGTGTCCAGTATGGCACCCAGGTGTTGGAGGTGCTGGGTTGGCTGCAGATGACTCTTGTCAGTGTTGACCAGCCAGCCGTGAGAGTTTAGGGCCTCTAGGGTGAACTGGAGTTGTTTGTTGGCTAAGTCCTGGGAGCATGCTCGAAGGAGCAGGTCGTCCAGATAGGGGTAAATATGAACCCCTTGTAGACGAAGGAATGCCACCATGGTGGCTATCACTTTGGTGAAGACTCAAGGAGCCGAGGAGAGGCCGAATGGCATTTCACGGTATTGGAAGTGGTGCTGGCCTAGTGAGAATCTCGGGAATCGTCTGTGATCCGGGGAAATTGGTATGTGTAAATAAGCGTCCTTCAAGTCGATGGATGCGAGGAAATCCCCCTGTTGCAGTGCCTCCACAATTGATGCCAGTGACTCCATCTTGAAGCGACGGTACTTGACAAAGCAGTTGACAAATTTGAGGTCTAAGACCGCCCTCCATGAAGAATCTCGCTTGGGGACCGCAAAGAGGATGGAGTAGACGCCTTGCAGCCTTTCGGATGGTGGTACTGGCTCTATAGTGGCTATATCTAGCAGATGACGTAGGGCATCCTGCATAACCTTCCTGTATGACTTGGAGACAGGGGAGAGACAAAATCTGTCCGGGGGGGTCCGCCAAAACTCTATGTTGTACCCCTGGGTGAAGATGACCCTGACCCAAGAGATGTGTGTCAGAGTGAGCCAGGAGCTGGAGAAGAAGGAGAGTCTGCCTCCGATGGGCATGGCTTTAGAACTGCCTGCGCTGATGGGCTCCTCTGCCATAAGAGGCCAAAGGGGCTTGCCTGCCTTGGTATTGGGCTCTGAGCTGGAAGCGTTGTCTGGGCCAGGGTGCCTTGGAGGAACGGAAATCTGTAGACCTGGCATCCCGTCCTCGCCTGCCAGGTCGTCCCCCCCGAAAGGGCTGGAAGGGGCGGTAAGGAGTAAACCACCGAAATGGTCTGCGGTCATCTTTTCTGGCTGTGGCTAAGGTAGGCTTACGATTGTCCTTGGGGTCAACCAGGACAGCTTTAACAGCATCCTCACCAAAAAGCATAGAGCCTGAGTATGGAGCCATAGACAAGTTAGTTCTGGCGGTAGTGTCAGCGTCCCAATGTCGGAGCCATAGGGTTCGACAAGCTACAATTTCAGCAGCAAGGGCCCGTGCTCCTTGGTGGGTTGCGTCTAGCATGGCATCAGCCACAAATGCAGCTGCCTTGTGTAATTTGAGTAGGCCCTTTCATAACTTGGCGGTATCTGGATTAGGGTCGTCCAAGAGGTCGTTGAGCCACATCATGGAGGCCCGTGAGAAGATGGAGGTGGCAGCGGAGGCCTGGATGGAATGAGCAGATGCCTCGTGGTTCTTTCGTAGGACAAAGTCGAGCCGCCTCTCAGAGGGATCCTTGAACTGTGAGTCTCCCTCTTTTGGGAGGAGAGACCGAGAAACAAGATTGGAGATAGGTTGGTCCACCCCCGGGACGTTCAGGAACGACATGAATTCCGGGGCCAGGGTATACAGCTTGTTGGCCAATGGAGAGAAGCGGCGCGGGCGCAGAGGGTGGGCCCATTCTTCTCTGGCCAGCTTGTTAATGGGATCTGGCACAGGGATAAAGTGATCCACTGATCTGGGGGACTTGAGAACTCTGGCACCCTTCACAGGAGGGGCAGCAGGTTGCGTTTGTGCCGGTTGAATGCCAAGGGTGTCCATTACTCTACGAGACAGAGGAGTGAAATCAGCCGGGTCAAAGAGGCAATAAGAATAGTCCTCATCTGGATCAGATTCCCCACTCCATTCATCAGGGTCGGCCTGCAAGAAGTTAAAGTAGTTGTCCATCTGTGAGGGCTCCACGCCCAATCTGCCCCTGACCACATCGAATGGGTTAGGTGAGGGTAGAGGGGCATCATCATGACAACCAGGTTGTCTAGCAGAACTGAACTGCCGCGAGACTCCAGGCTGAGGGGATAGCTGTGCTGGAGGCTGAGGATGAGATAGGCACCCGAGCACCTCTCGCAGCTGTAGCAGGAATTCTGGAGTCAACTGTAGCCCTGAAGGAGGAGGAGCAGGTACAGCATGTTTCTGTGTAGTCAGGTGAGTCTGCACAGATGGAGTCAGAGGAGTAAGGGAGATATCAGAGTGGCGAGGAGTTTGGCTGGGGAAGCCTTCAAACTCATCCTCTGATGACCCAGAAGGTGACTGAAAGAGCGCAGGTACCGCTTCTTGCAGAGGTTTCTCAAGGATCAGGGCTGAGACATAGCGTGCCCTCTTGGGCGCACCGTGGCCAGACAGGTGTTTAGTCTTGGCTAAGGCTTTAGCGTGCTTATGTTTAGATGGTTTGTGTTGAGATGGGGCGATGCCCTGACGACTTGCTCCTGAAGTTTGTGCCACCTCCGGGTTCTGATCTGCCATGTCAGTGTCTGGATCACGCACACAATGGGGAAGGTGCTGTGACAGATCTGACCTGTAATATAGTAGGGAGCAGGATGCACACTGGGGGGCAAGGTGCCAAGAGAAAATTGACTAGGTTCACTATGGCCTCCAAAAATAAGTGGGTACACGCCCACAAATAAAGTACTAATACCACACTAAGCAATCAGGACTCCAAAAAATAAAGAGGAAGTCGAGATGCAATATTGGCCACCAGCTAGGTACACGCACACAATGGGGAAGGTGCAAGACCGCTAAGTACACTGCCAGGAAAAAAGTTGCTTTTAAAAGGTTGCTTTTAAAAAGCACAGCGTGGCCAGGGCTAGATACCCGCACACAATGGGGAAGGTGCGGTACCGCCAATGTGCACTGAAGAAACTAGGTTGCCAACAGAAGAAGGGGCTTGCATCAAAAAGTGGTGCACATAAGAGGATACATACACACAATGGGGAAGATGTGGTATCCCTTAAATACAGCTTGCTCAAACTAAACAGGTGTCACATGCAGCAAGGTTAATCAACTCTGAATTGGCTGAGACCTCAGAAATGAAACCTCCAAAAGTGAAACTCAGACGAAAAAATGAAGAATAAAAATGGCGGCCGTGAGATCGGGCAGCCTAAACAGAGCCCCAGCAGGGCTTAGGAGCCACTGCCATATAGGGCCGCAAAAAAGGCCTCCGCGAAGAAAAACTTTATCGGAGGAAAAAGAGGCAGCGGGGGGGGGCTCGCCTCCATCTCCGAGGCAAAAGCCAAAATGGAGGCTGGAACCGCCGCAGCAGGCTCCTGGCGAGGAGAGCAAAACGCTGTCCTGGGGGTGCAGGAATGGGCGGAGGGCCCACGAGGGAGCCGCAGCCGCAAGCTACCCTACGCCGAGGCCGAACGGGGGGGCCGCAGCCACGGGTCCCCCACACAATGGAGAAGCAGCAGCCGCTGCTTAAGAAGCCTCAGCGAGCGCCCCCGAACAACCCCAGACACCAAAAAAGGTGGGGGGAAAAACGCCAAAGAAAATATAAGAAAAAGTACTAGGAAAAATACAAGAAAAAATACAAGAAAAAATACGAGAAAAAAGGGGGGGTTCCCAAAAAATAAAAAACGGGGAAAAACAGAGTACAGGAAAAATCGCACACCCTCCAAACTCCAAGGGGGAGGGGGGAAAACAAGGAAGAAGGGCCAAATGGAAGAAAGAATAACAACTTATCTATGCTCTGTCCAGCAATCCAAACTGCCTCGGATGAAGGCAAGAATGAAGACTGGAGTGGGAGGGGCCCGAGGCCCAGGTTTTAACTCCAGTGCATTCTTGCCTTCGGACGCTAGATGGCAGTAAAGCCCAAAGTGATGGCAGGCTACCTGTGGAAAATTACACATCATAGTTGGCAGTATATTTGCATTAATAGTTGATATTGTCCAAACACCTTAACCCATACTATCCCTCCAATATTTTGCCTTTGCCTTTGTTACTTTACATCTCTAAAGTAAAGATGTTACTTTAACCGTGTAACTTTAATTGTGATATTCAAAAATGCTAATAAAAATCATTAGTTAACAACAACAACAATATTCTCCATACATAAATGACAATTTACCCCAAATACAGTCTTTTGTGGTCTAACTCATCCTAAGGAGGAAAACCATCCCACTGCTCAGCTATATAAAGATTGGTAGAAATGTTCTCTTGAAATCCCTTTCATATACTTTTTAAACAAGTGTTCTCTTTAATTGTGATCAAAATGATAGTCACTATCTTAAAAACCCCACGATCTACTAAAGTAAAGAGTAATATTAGAAATGAGTTTCAGTGGTGTATATGGGATTTCCTTTCACACCAGAAATTGCATCCTCTTATCACTGCCAGTCACCTATGTATATTCATTGGCCACTAAAATGCTTGTCCAGGACAGGATTCACTATTATTCCATGGAAATGCAGGCATCATATTGCATGACCTTAATGTTAATTGTGGGAGCCTTAATAACTTCAGTTATATGGCAAGTAACTTTTAGAGATGTTTACTATGTGATTTTGTTGAGTCTCACCATAGCAGTACCATACATTCTAGCTTGAAAGTTATAGTGATATTCTCCTTACAGTTTGGGAAATAAATATATCTTTGCAAGTGATAATCTCTAGATGAAGCCACTGTTTTCCAGCTGCTTTCAGGTGACTGGTGCAACATAAAACCAACCTGATTTCTCACTTCCAATTTGGTGAAACTTTTCTGTGCTATTGAATTTCTCCAAATTCCTACAAACATGGGGAAATCAGAAAATTTATCTTCCCATGAACCACTAGGCAAGATGAAGCTATTTACAGGGCACAGCCCAGAATCTAGGAAACACATTTCATGTTGGCCATCCTTGAGAAAAAGAATCCTGGAAAGGAAAAAGACAAATATGAGAGGAATAAGGTAAAAATGAGGGCTGTGCATAGCCTGACTGGGCCCTTGGGTAAAAGCCTGCCCCAGACCCACAGTAACGTACACCTCAATACGCCCTCCCAATACAGGTGGCACAAGACTATGTCTGCCTGCCCCACCTACCTCCCGTGTCAGTGTGCAAACCTAAGATGGCAGTGGGGGTGTCTTGGGTGATGGCAGGTATGCACACATTGATGCACTAACACAACAGGTAGATGAGGCAGATCCCTGCCCTGCCTGTACTGGCGGGTGCCTGAGAGCTCCCGTTCTGCGATTTGTGGTAGCATCAGGTCGCATGACCTGATGTTGCCACAGATTGCAGAGTGGGAGCTCCACCTTCCCACCCTAAGGAGGGGCCCCTCTGAGCCACAGGGGCTTTCACTCAGGGCCGAACCCGGCCACCCACCAGTGCCAGGCCTGATGTGGAGAAAGGGTCGATTCAGTGGGGTGCTGAAATGCACCCGCCACCCAACAAGACTGATGCCTCTGCTGAGCAGGAAAGCCGCTTGCGAATGAGCACCAGTACCACTCAAGATGGATGCCTCTGCTGAACAGCTGTTGTGCAGATGAAGCAATCCTTCATGGTGCTGCTTTGCAAAGCAGCATTTGCGCCCACAGGATTGATGCCTGTGCTCAACAGCTGGAAGAAGAGCTGCAGTATTGGGCCTGCCTTCTCTGGGGAAAATGCAGCAGGTAGGTCTCAGCCTTTTTGCAGGTTTTCCCACCTAGTGCCTGCTTCTTCTTCCTGCCTAATACCCCTCCTCCTGACAGCCCTGTAACCCTCTGGACCATCTAATACAACCTGTAGTGATTTGTAGCTGTCTTAACCCAAGTTGGCTAGGACCCCAAAACCTCCAAATAGGCCCAATTTGGCTTGGGACTTGGCCAAATCTAGCGCAAGGCCTAGTGAAAACCATGGTGGTTGAGTGAAACTTTGGTCTTTTGGATATCAAAGTCATTCTAAATTTCACAAAGTTAAGTCACTTTTCATCTCTACTGGCCAACCTTCTAATAAAATGTATTCTTTAATTATACAAAAAATCTGGAATAAATGACAATTGCTAAATCTTCCATTAATACCCCCTAATTCATAAAATGGAGGGTATGTGTTTGATCCACAGTATTTCCCTTTTCCTTAAAGGGATCATCAACACAGGGTTATGGAACAGGTTTAGTGAAAATTAATCTGGAACAACAGTTCTAGTGCATTTAGCATACATAGCTTTACACCACTAATCACTCTCAAAAGCACTAGATGTTAGGGGGGGGAAGCATATTTGTGAAAGATATTTCATCTTATAGAATTAAACTATTTCCCTTTACGTGTAAGTATAATATGGCACCCTGGTCAATTGATAGCTTTTAAGTAAATCATTATTGTCCCTGTTATTTATATCATAAATGATCTCACAGCTCTTTGGTTACTTCACAGTTCCTTTCATTGGGGCTTCAACAGAGATTTATATCTGAAAACAGATCTGGTGGTTTCTGTATCACATCTGGAGGAAGTCTTACTCTGTGAGCTAAAAACTTAGCTATTTACAATTTTACATTATTCTGACAGTGGTTTTGCCAGCTTGTCCAGCAGAGTGTCAGAATGCGGCTATTGAATGCTTTCTTGTGGTTCCAGAAACTCTTGATAGATATGGCTGCTTGGTGAAGGAATTTGAGGATATGGTTTAAAATTAAAAACCTGGAAAATGATTCATTTCTTCTCCGATGAATTATGTATAAAGGAAAAGGAAATAAATATATACTATATAGTATATTCTGAAAAGGATAGCGGCTGAGTACTAAGGCTATGCACTGTATTCAGCCAAGGCCCAAACCAAATCAGACCTATTTGGAGACATTTGGGCCTCAGCTGAGTTGGGCTGAGATAGCCCCAGATCTCTATGGGACAGGCTGGGCAACCCAGAGTGATCCAGGGTGAGGGTGCAGGCAAAAAAGAGAGGTAGACATGTGTGGAAAAGAGAAACTGGAAAAAGGAGGAACCTTTGTGCCTAGTTGATAGCGTCTGCAAGTGATGTTAAGGAATGTATATATATAACCAGTAACGGTGTAGATTACTCTAAAGACATTGCACATATATATTAACACAACATAATTTTATGCACTGGTGCCATCTATAATCAGTCTGGCTTATTATGGGTAATACCTTTAGACAGAGCTTGGAAGATTACTTTTAAAAAGTAATAAATTACAGTTACAATTACTTGGCCCAAAAAGTAGTAATTACCGTTACAATTACAATTGCTCTGGAAGTAACTGATTACTTTACTTTTTCTCAAAAGCAATCACTACAATTACATTTCAGTTACTTTTTTAAAAAAACTCCTACAAGGTGCTGGCCTTGGCTGCTGCACATCTAAGAAGCCTAAAACAATATTAAAAATAAACAAACACACACACAGGGGGTAGTAGAATAAAAAATTTTATCCGTAAGATTAACATAATGGCATAACAGAATCTCACATCCCCCCAAGCAATGAAGATACCCCAACTCTTGAAATCAAATTTTATACTTGAAATGCTTTTATAATATGTTTCTGTTATGTCTCAAAAGAACAAGATGCTCAAAGAGCATGTCAGACAAGGAATGTCTTTTTACAGTCATTACGTTGCCACCAGTACTGAACAGGCGTTCTACTGCGGCGCTTGAAGGCATGCCTGTGTTGTGCTGCAAAAAACACCGCAGCACACGTGGAAAGCCATGGAGTGATGACACTTCCCTGCTGGGAGACCTCAGGTACCTCACCAGTTCCTCCTCAGCAGTGTCCACTGCTGACTTCTTGCCCTGGGGCAGAAAGTTAAAGAAGTCATCTTCTAAGTCATCTCCTTCCTGGTCTTTATCTGAAGACTGATCACTGTCCTCATTAAGTACACCCATCTTTATTTCAGCTTTCAACAAGGCTTCCATTGTGTATCTAAGAAAGAGAGAGGATATGTTAACACATATATGTTAGGAAACCATCATCTGCTCTTCATTTCCTGATGCTTGTCATGTCCCCTGGTTCAGGGTCCAGCCTGAGCCTGTGGATGATGACATGGAAGGTAGGAAGGTGACCAAGTCACCACACTCATGGGGCAGCACAGCAGACCCTTAAGGATTACCTGCAGCAACCCAAGGTTGTGATGAGGAGCCCCAGGAAGAAAAGGCCCAGCCCCTGCCTACCACCTTAAGCCCTCTGATGCCTCCCTTGAGACAACATTTCCCTTGGAGTAATCCACCCAAAGGGCTTCCCTAATGTTCTTACTTGTTGGTATGGGTGGTGGCCTGACACGATTCCAGCCGATCTAGTTTGAAGCGAGGGTGTACGCAGGCTGCCAGAAGAAGCAGATCCCTGCCAGATCCCCACCTCTCAAGGGTTGTCTGCTGCTGCTTCAGCATTTTGGGAGGAGGGGTGTCATGCATTGGTTCAGGAAGGCCACGTCTCCTTGCCTTTATTGCTTCTTCAATTGCTCTCAGCTTCTCAGGGTGTGCCCTCTGAGGAAGAAGAACAAAGCATGAATCCAAGAAAAAATGGAAGAGGAACTTCACAATTTAAACGTAAATAGACAATGGACACTCTTGGAGGACCAGCATGACAAAGGCTTACCTCAAAATGTTTCTTCACATTGGATGAGGGGGAAACAGCTGATCTCAGATTTTTGATCCTTGGAAGGCAGTAATTGCATCGTACAACAACATTTTTCCCACTCTGGCTCACAAATGTACAAGCTTTCTCAAAGCCAAACCATGGTACTTGCTGTTCTGCAGATGTGGCTGTGGGCAACTGGCACTGCTTCATGCCCTCCTCCTCCTCGTGCACAGGGCCTCCTTTCTGAACCTCACTTTCTAGTTTTGCCTCCTCAGGATCAACAAGCTGTGACTCAAGTGGCCGCACTAACTGACTGCTGCTCTCAGCAGCAAAACCTGCAACAGGCGTCTCTGTAATAAACAAGAGATAATGCTCCTATATGGGTGAACTTCAGCTGTGATGTGCCCCCATCTCTTCCCCATGCTGCAAGATCCCCCAGCCAGAGTGGAAGTAAGCAGGTCGATAGCACAATTAAAAGAGATCCTATTTGCTCACTGAATAACCCTGCCTGGGCCAGTCTAACCTACTATCTCACAGGGTTGTTGTGAGAACAAAATGAGACTAGGGTTCAAATCCCCACATAGCCATGAAGCTCACTGAGTGACCTTGGGCCAGTCACTGCCTCTCAGCCTCATGAAAACCCTATTCATAGGGTCACCATAAGTTGGAATCAACGTGAAGGCGGTACATATATTTTTTATTTTGAATATGATGATTATGATAATAAATATGCAGCATTTCAAATTAATTCTGTATGAGAAGCATTCCATGCCAAGCTTGGAAAACCAAGGATGAGGTATGAAATGTAGACAAAAATACTTTTGACAAAATGCCGTTTATATTTTATATATATGAGCCTGGGTAGGGAACATTTAATCTAGCCTACTTGCTTTCAGCAAGAAGGGTTAAGTGCCTTCAGGCTAGGGCAGTCACCAGAAGGCCACAGCAGAGACAAAGGAGCCTAGTGTTGTGGAGATGTTAGATGGGAGCTTTGGGGAGTAAAGATGGAGGCTCCTGAAGGCTGCAATTCTAAGCACACTTACTAAGGGATTAAGCCCCATAGAACTCAACAGGACTGACTTCTAAGTAGATATAGTTTGGACTGTGCTGTTGGTAAACCTTGACTAGGGTTCTTCTGCAAAGACATCCATATCCAAGCAGGGTTGGCAACCCCCTGCCTGGAATACCCTGCCCTTATCTTTTAATGTGGCTGCTCCAAATGTTTTTACAGATTTGACCCTTTACTTCAGAAAGAGGTCTGAAAATGAGTAAGAGTAAGAAGTATCTTTTAAAATTGTTCTTTTCAATTCACTCTTGAATGAACATAATACCTAGGGCAGATCCACACCATTCCTTTAAAGCACATTCAACACCCATTTGAAGCACATGAATCCCACCACAGAATCATGGGAACTGCAGTTTGTTAAGAGTGGTGAGAACTATAACTGTGAGGGGGAAATGACACTTCCCAGAATTCTTTAGGGGAAGTCATGCGCTTTAAATGCGAGTTGGATGTGCTTTACACATATCGTGTGAATCCGCTTAATAAATTTTGCCTGCATGTAAATTGTTCTAATTAATTTTTCAAAATGAAAATAAGCTATAAAGTGTAGTGGGTGACCATGGGCTACTCACCATTTCTCAGCCTATCTGCCCCTCAGGATGAAAACAATGGAGAACCATGACTACCCCAAGGCATACTTAAAATGTAAAGGAAGTATTGTACAACCATAGTATGCAATTGGATACTTATAGGAACACAGCATGACAAAACTGGGTGGAAGTAAAAGTTCTACACTTAGGAAAAAGAAACCAAATGCACAGTTATAAGATGGGGGATACTTGGCTCAGCAGTACGACATGCAAGAAGGATCTTGGAATTGTTGTTGATCACAAGCTGAATATGAGCCAACAGTGTGATGTGGTTGCAAAAAAGGCAATGGTATATCAGGCTGCATTAACAGAAGTATAGTTTCCAAATCATGTGAAGTATTAGTTCCCCTCTATTCAGCACTGGTTAGGCCTCATCTTGAGTGCTGTGTCCAGTTCTGGTCTCTGCACTTCAAGAAGGATGCAGACAAACTGGAACAGGTTCAAAAGAGGGCAACAAGGATGATCAGGGGACTGGAAACAACGCCCTATGAGGAGAGACTGAAGGAACTGGGCATATTTAACCTGGAGAAGAGAAGACTGAGGGGAGATATGATAGCACTCTTCAAGTATTTGAAAGGTTGCCACACAGAGGAGGGCCGGGATCTCTTCTCAATGATCCCAGAGTGCAGGACACAGAATAATGGGCTCAAGTTGCAAGAAGCCAGATTTCGACTGGACATCAGGAAAAGCTTCCTAACTGTTAGAGCCATACAACAATGGAACTAATTACTAGAGAGGTAGTGGGATCTCCGACACTGGAGGCATTCAAGAGGCAGCTGGACAGCCATCTGTCGGGAATGCTTTGATTTGGATTCCTGCATTGAGCAGGGGGTTGGACTTGATGGCCTTATAGGCCCCTTCCAACTCTACTATTCTATGATTCTATGAAAATATTTATATAAGCATGACTATCAAATATGTTTATTTATATAACCTGTAAAGATATTTATAGTGCAATCCTATGTTTGTTTACTCAGAAGCAAGTCCCAATGTATTCAATGGGGCTTACTCAACCAGGGAAAACTGCAGCCTCAAGTGATAAGGAACTTGTTCTTTTAACAAGTCCTTTAAGTTGAGAGCTTATCCCAGTCTGCGTCTGTGTTGAAATTGCTTTTTAATATGTTTTTAATTTTTTTCTTAAAAAAATGTTTTGAAAGCTTTTAAAAATGTTTTTAAAGATGTTTTGTTTTAATATATTTTAAAGTCTGTTTTTATGATTTTAAAAGTGTTTTTAGTGCTTTTGTTTGCTGCCCTGGGCTCCTACTGGGAGGAAGGGTGGGATATAAATAAAATAATAAAAATAAATATATAAACTTCATTCATTTTTTTAAAAAATGAGTATTAGTTTCCTACATCATAAAAACTGTGATAAACCCTGCCTAATTTCTTTAAAAATAGGGTTGGAGGGAGAGAGATTTACAACACAAACACAAGTCTGCACTTTACTCACAATCATGAAAGGGCAGGGTTGCAGCCAGAGTTTTGAAAAGTTACTTTAAACTACAACTCCCATCAGCCCCAGCCAGCATGGCCACTGGATTGGGCTGATGGGAGTTGTAGTTAGAGCATGATCTGTTTAAAAAAAAGTTGTGCAGGGGGGGTTTACGTTTTGGTGTATATCTCGGGAATTAGACCACCTAGAAACTTTTTTTTAAATTGAAGCGGAGAGTCCAGAGAGTAAGGGGTGGTAGCCAGAGAGCCGGAGCCCCCCCCAAAACCGGAGACTCCAGCCGAAAACACACACACCGGGGCACACACACACACAAATCATCGTCACTCACCTCCACAGCTCTTCGCCATTCTGCCTTCCTTGCCCTGGCTTTTTCCTCCGGCGTCCATTTTTTCCTCTCAGAGTCAGACGCTAGCAGGGTCCCCCTGCCTATTCATCTCTTCTATCCTGCCTCCTAACACAGATCACAAGGAAAGAGACAGTCTGCGCAGAGGTCCAATCAGTGTGAGGCACATGTCTTGTGTTAACCAATCACAGCCAGGAGCTGACTTCCCCTTGTTCCCGCCCCAAGTAACGTCCAACCTAACATGGAAACGTTAAAGTTGAAGCTGAAAAGTAGGGAAATTACTATTCATTCCGTTACTTGCCAAATGTAATGGAATTACCCACTCGTTATTTAAAATTGTAACGAATTAAAAGTAACTCGTTAAAAATAACGAGTTACTTCCAAGCTCTGGGTTCAGGAGTCCTGGGGAGGGGAGTACGCTTGCTGTGCTGGCAAGGTTTGGTGGAAGGAAATAACATTTATGCTTCCTTCAGTCACCTTTTTTCCTGGCGTAGCATATGCTGGGACCTGGGGCTGCAGGACAGAGCCAAACAGGGCTAGGATGCAACTTAAGTCTCCCTCCCCTTGGCTCCACACCTGACACACCCCTGGAATGCCCCTTTTGAGGGGCTTTCTGCTGACCTTGGCTGCCCCAGCCTCAGCTGCGCTGGCCAAGCCTTGGCTGCACTAGGGTGATGGAAGAGCACCCCAACTTGGCCGTGGCTATGCCCGGGTTGGGGATTTCTGCAAGTGTAGATCCATTGTGCTGATACCCTCCCTCCTTCCCTGGACATATGCCACATCCTGATTCCTCTTGGCCCAGCATGAACACCAGGAGGATTGTGTCCTAAGTTTATGTTTTCTTTTATCAGGCTTTTCTCAACTTTTTGTTCATATTGCTGCTTAGCATATCTCCACTTCACTTTGGTTAAGTGTTTTCGCCTTCTACATGTAATTCAGGTTTAGCTTTGCTACTTATTTATACTTTTTATTATAAGAAAGTACAGTGCAAGGAATATATAGTAATGTCAAGGGCATAATTTAGTAATCTTAATGCCTGCAGAAGAGCTCGTATCAAGATGACTAGATTAATTCTTATGTACCATATGCTCAGGGTCACTTTGGTGACAAATTTCCCATACACTTGGGTTAAGCGGTCATATAAACAAGCTTTTGCAATCATGGTGTATTACTGGAGTGTGAGACTTTACAGAATCGGGCTTCAGGAAAATTCTTGATCAGCAACTGCCAGCTCATGTTTTCCCCATGTAGTTCCATTCCTTACTTTTTATGAGCAAGAACGGCAGTTTAGTAGTATTTCTTCCTGATGGTGGTGAAATATGTGTCCATCTTTTGCAGCCCCACCCTGTCCATATTTAAGTAAATCACACTGTGTTCAAGGACACTTTGGGTAAGTGTGCATGAGATTGCAGCTTTTGTTGTTAAATTTGGGTTTCCCATCATGGATCACTGCAATGGAGAGCTAGTTGCACTTAAGGAAGGGAGATTCCCTTCCCACTTGGCTTGAAATTCGTTATTGGCTTATTGAGTGTTCCAGCTGAGCACCCCCATACCCCCACTGGAGCATCCACTGCTGATTCCACCATCTTAATTTCACGTATACTCTCATGGGGTCTGAACTGGCAATGACTTACCAGAAATGAGACCTTGGGGTTATAGTGGATAGCTTGATGAAGATGTTGACCAGAGTGTGCGGCGGCTGTGATAAAGGCAAATTCCATCCTAGGGAGCATTAGGAACGGTTTTGAAAATAAAACTGCCAATATTATAATACTGTTATACAAATCTATGGTGCGGTCACATATGGAATACTATGTACAGTTCTGGTTACCTTACCTTAAAAAGGATATTGTAGAGCTGGAAAAGTTTCAGAAAAGGGCAACCAAAGTGATCAAGGGGATGGAGTATCCCCTATGAGAAAAGATTGCAGCATTTGGGGGGTTTAGTTTAGAGAAAAGGCGAGTAAGAGGTAACATGATAGAAGTGCATAAAATTATGCATGGTTGGAGAAAGCGGATAGAGAAAAAAAATCTTCTCCCTGTCTCATAACACTGGAGCTCATGGACATCTAACGAGTTGAATGTTGGAAGATGCAGGACAGACAAAAGTAAGTAATTCTTCACACAGTGCATAGTTAAACTATGGCATTCACTCCCGTAAGAGAGTGATGGCCATCAATTTGGATGGATTTAAAAGAGGATTAGACAAATTCATGGATGATAAGGCAATAAATGTCTACTAGCCATGATGGCTACGCTCTGCCTCCATAGTCAGAGGCACTAGGCTTCCGAATACCAGTTGCTGGAAACTGCAGAAGGGGAGAGTGCTCAGGTGCAGCTTATAGGCTTCCCATGGGCTACTGGTTGGCCATCGTGAGAACAGAATGCTGGAACAGATGGGCCAGCAGGCTCTTTTTCTGGTACTTCATTTCCTCGGTGCCTCCTGCTTGACAAGAACTTAGAGTCAAGTCTAGGGCCCTAAGCAGAAAAAGGCAGACTCATGCTCACCACTGAAAAAATAGCCAGGCAGCTTCAAGAAAGACTGAAGGCTTAGAAGCATTGTACCTTTTAGAATGACAAAACTCTCATCCACGTCAGGACTGGTACAGGGCAAGTTTCGACAGATTTAATGGGTGAAGCCTGACCAACTTTTTGAGGAGAGGGTAAGCTTTGGAGTGTGGGATATATTGAATATCCCCAATTGATCACTGCACTCTGCAAGTGAGGGCCTCCTGCAGATGCCATCTTATCAGGAAGTCCATTCCACAAAACATAGGAAGCGGACTTTTAGTTTTCTGGCACCTACTCTTTGGAATTCCCTCCCCTTAAATATTAGACAGGCACCATCTCTGTTATCTTTTTGGTGCCTACTGAAGACCTTCCTCTTTCAACAAGACTTTTAAGTGGAGACCTTATCCCAGTCTGCATCTGTGTTGGAATTGCTTTTTAAGATGTTTGTAAAGCTTTTTCTAAAAAATATTATTTTAAAGATGTTTTGGTTTAATATTTTAAAGTCTGTAGGGGCTGTTGAATAATCAACAGGGGAACACACTGACTGACTGAGATGAAATAAACGGAAGATGGAAGCAATACACTGAAGAACTATATAAAAGAGATGCCAGGATGACAGATTCATTCACAGAGGAACCATATGATGAAGAACCAGAAATTTTAGAATGCGAGGTAAAAGCTGCTCTTAAAATACTTGGAAGAAACAAATCACCAGGAATAGATGGCATAAAAATAGAGTTGCTACAACTTACTGAGACTGAATCTGTCAAAATTTTGAGAAATCTTTTTCAACAAATATGGAAAACCAAACAATGGCCCACAGACTGGAAGCGTTCATCCCAATTCCAAAGGGGATCCCAGGGAATGCAATAATTACCAAACTATTGCCTTAGTATCCCATGCAAGTAAAGTCATGCTCAAGATTCTACAACAAAGGCTCTTACCATATATGGACCGAGAAATGCCAGATGTCCAAGCTGGATTTAGAAAGGGAAGAGGTAGCAGAGATCATATTGCAAACATACATTGGATAATGGAACGGACCAAGGAATTTCAGAAGAAAATCACCCTGTCCTTTATAGATTACAGCAAAGCCTTTGGAGAATGTGCACATAATCCATCCATGAAGTGGGAAGTGTGCACATTTCCCAGTCAATGTACACAATCCCAACAGGTCTTGGGAAATGTACATATATTGGCTAAATTTTGCACATTCTCCAGTCATTATTCGTAATCCCCAACAGGCCTTGGGGAATGTGCATATATTAGCTGGATTTTGCATGATTCTCCGGTCATTATCTATAATCTCCAACAGTCCTTGGGGAATGTGCATATATTAACTGAATCCTGCACATTCTCCAGCCATTATGCATAATCTTCAACAGACCCTGGGGGATGTGCATATATTGACTGAATTTTGTACATTCTCCAGGCAATATGCACATTCTCCAGTCAGTATGTGTAGTCTCCAAGAAGCATGCCCTTGTTTTCTGTCTCTAGTTCAGAAGTGTGCAATTTGCACCCCAGGGCTGTTTCTGGCCCACTGCCCAATCTTACATGAGCCTTTCACTGAGCAGTTGAGCAGAGGGAAGAAAATATGGAGCTCCAGATTAACATTTTTCTGCAGTCCAACCTGTTTTTCCTCACTTTCAGCTGTTTCCTGGTCAGCTGAGCAGCACAAAGTGGATTGCAGAGAAGGGAGTTTAAAACCTTTCTTCTCCCCCTATGATCTTGATTAAAATTGTCCCCCATGTCAACAGTCATAAGCTTGGGGAAAAGCTTCATAGCAGCATGGTGTCAATCATCATTGGGACACAGTGGAGGGAAGAGCTAGCCAACTGAGGAAGTATTACCCAGCAGGAAAAAGGGCTGGAAGAGAAAGTGTGTGGCTGTACCCACTGGGTGTTATGGTCCTGCACATGTTACCAAATTCTTCCAAGCTACACAGAAGTGGATTGGACTGTGAAAGACCAACCCAAATTGTGTTTGCATTTTGACAACTTTGTAGGGCAGTACAATATCTCAGAGAGGAGCTCAGGACTCATGCTCCCCTGGTGCATTCACTATAGCTGCCCAATTTCCCTGCTTTTTAAAGTTTGGTAGAAATATCTGTGGGCTATAGGTACATTCTTAAACTGCAAGGTTTTTTGCCTATTAATGAATATAATTCTATAAGGAATTTTCATATATAGCCAGTAACCGTGTAGAGTAATCTAAAGGCAGAGCTTGGAAGTAACTCGTTATTTTTAACGAGTTACTTGTAATTTGTTACAATTTTAAATAACGAGTGGGTAATTCCATTACATTTGGCAAGTAACGGAACGACTAGTAATTTCCCTACTTTTCAGCTGCGACTTTAACGTTTCCACGTTAGGTTGGACGTTACTTGGGGCCGGGAACAAGGGGAAGTCAGCTCCTGGCTGTGATTGGTGAACACAAGACATGTGCCTCACACTGATTGGACCTCTGCGCACACTCTTCCCTCGTGATCTCGCAGAGCTTGGAAAAGTTACTTTTTTGAACTACAACTCCCATCAGCCCCAGCCAGCATGGCCACTGGATTGGGCTGATGGGCATTGTAGTTCAAAAAGTAACTTTTCCAAGCTCTGGAGAGGTGAATAGGCAGGGCCTGCTAGCATCTGAGAGGAAAAAATGGACGCTGGAGGAAAAAGCCAGGGCAAGGACAACGGAGGAGAAGGCAGCAGCAGAATGGCAAAGAGCTGTGGAGGTGAGTGACGATGATTTGTGTGTGTGTGTGCCTCTCCTTACCTCACTGCTGCCTCCGTGGCACCTTCTCCCCCCCATGGCCTACTTCTCTTCCTTCCCCCCCTTTTTGAACTCTCCCCCTTGTTCCCATGCGTATCTGTGTGCTGTATTTATCCAGACAGAGTACTCCTGCCTTTTGAAATGCTGGCTAGCTTTTTATTGTATATTTATTTGAACTCCATCTTTCTTTTTATTTGTATTTTTGTCCTGTTTAATCACAAGACTGAATTGTATGTGGGACAAAAACTGTCTCAGTAATAATAATAATAATAAAAATAAAAAATAATTAGGCATATAATAAATGGCTTAAGGCTGATTTTTTTGTTCTTGGCAGAGATGAGGTGAGAAGTAGGGTCCTTGCAGCTCCTCCTCTCAGTCCCCCAGCTCTCAAACTCATGTTCTGTGAGAAAGAGAGAGATTCCCAGTCCCAGAGAGAGACAACTCCTGTAAACCCCATTCTCTCCAACAGCATCCCCAGGCGGGGTACCTGTGAAGATCACCTCTTGTTGAAAAAAATCCATTTATTGCAGCTGAATATCTGGGCAATGTAAAATTAAAATGTTTAACTGATTAATCCTCTGCCTTTCAATAAACTGATCAATTACATTTCAATTGATTTGCTTATCACCAAGACTTCAAATCTATGAGAATTTCCAGAATATAATAATTAAAAGGAGTGCAAGACAATGAAGAATTCAATACAGAAGCTCTAGGGCACACAGTTAAAAAAAATCAAGGCTGATCTTTGTTATTGTTTCATGCATTCCCCGGCACAGTAACACACAAAATTACTCTAAAAACAATAAACAAGTGTCTCATATTAAAACTCATTCTTACCAATAAAAATAGGCCCCACTGATTAATCAACTCTCCTTTTAGTTAATTAATCTGCTGAAAATTAAAGCTTGTAGCCCTAGAGTTGTTTTTTTTTTTAAAAAAAAATCATTTGACCAGGAAGACAAGTACCGTTCAGTTCGCATACAGTGAATTTCAGAGTTGAGATTAATCTGTTCTCATCACAGCCCAGGCTTGTGTATTTATGTGCAAGCCCTTTCTTGATGACATTGCCATGTGGTGACCAAAGCAAGGAGGAGAGAAGTCTCAGGCTGTGTGGTGCAGTCACTGCAACACAATTGCTGCCTAGAAAAGAATGTGCAGGTGCAAAAAGCAGAAGCTCAAGTAAGCTTCAATAAGATGAACAGTGCCAAAGCTGCACAGGCTGCAATAGGCAATGTTGAGGGGTTTCATCATTACTGCTTTTTAGGAAGTGAAGGTCAACCACTGTCAGTGCCGCCCTGGGCTCCTACTGCGAGGAAGGGCGGGATATATATAAATATAAATAAATATATATATATATACAGAAAGAAAGAAAGGAGAGATGTAAAGGGGAGTATTTCTTTAGATGTTACCCTACTTTCCATTTTTGCTTTCTATTTGCTTCTAGCCCTATTCTGTCACTCTCCAGTACACATGAAGAAGGGGCAGTGAGGGCAACTCCCAAACCTGGGTGTTGCGCCTCCAAGTTAGTTACTTAGAACTAGGTATGCCTTTCCTATCTACGATGCATTTCTACAAATGAAATAGCTTTTCTTATTTTACTAAGTCTTAAGTCTCAGTGATCTCAGTGCAGGGTAAAAGCCTGCCACAAACACACACATTGGCACACACAAGCATCATAGACTGTTGACAATCTCTGCTAATATCTATACAAATGTACATAACATGCATCACCTGAACTCACATGATCTAGAGTTACCTTAGATCTTGCAAGATTTGCAAATGAGAAGCAATAGGGTTTTATATTAGTTCTGATTGTCTATTGGGCTATCATAGGTTATATGTTTTTTTCATTTTCTATGGCAAAAACTCCAACTTCAGTGGAATTTATGTGATGTGTTCTAATCATTTGAATTTGGCTAATGAATGCTTTATTCTTTCATCAGAACTTTAGCAGTAGTACTAAAATATTAACAAAAAAGAAAAGGGAAAGAAAAAATACTTTACATACATCATTCAGCTGTATTGCTAATTATAGAATATATAGATATAAAAAATAAACGGCATTTTGTCAAAAGTATTTTTGTCTACATTTTATACCTCATCCTTGGTTTTCCAAGCTTGGCATGGAATGCTTCTCATACAGAATTAATTTGAAATGCTGCATATTTATTATCATAATCATCATATTCAAAATAAAAAATATATGTACCGCCTTCACGTTGATTCCAACTTATGGTGACCCTATGAATAGGGTTTTCATGAGGCTGAGAGGCAGTGACTGGCCCAAGGTCACTCAGTGAGCTTC
Source organism: Rhineura floridana (assembly GCF_030035675.1). Taxonomy (NCBI): domain Eukaryota; kingdom Metazoa; phylum Chordata; class Lepidosauria; order Squamata; family Rhineuridae; genus Rhineura; species Rhineura floridana. The sequence goes on from NC_084486.1 coordinate 109,490,420, forward strand.
ATGGCTATGTGGGGATTTGAACCCTAGTCTCATTTTGTTCTCACAACAACCCTGTGAGATAGTAGGTTAGACTGGCCCAGGCAGGGTTATTCAGTGAGCAAATAGGATCTCTTTTAATTGTGCTATCGACCTGCTTACTTCCACTCTGACTGGGGGATCTTGCAGCATGGGGAAGAGATGGGGGCACATCACAGCTGAAGTTCACCCATATAGGAGCATTATCTCTTGTTTATTACAGAGACGCCTGTTGCAGGTTTTGCTGCTGAGAGCAGCAGTCAGTTAGTGCGGCCACTTGAGTCACAGCTTGTTGATCCTGAGGAGGCAAAACTAGAAAGTGAGGTTCAGAAAGGAGGCCCTGTGCACGAGGAGGAGGAGGGCATGAAGCAGTGCCAGTTGCCCACAGCCACATCTGCAGAACAGCAAGTACCATGGTTTGGCTTTGAGAAAGCTTGTACATTTGTGAGCCAGAGTGGGAAAAATGTTGTTGTACGATGCAATTACTGCCTTCCAAGGATCAAAAATCTGAGATCAGCTGTTTCCCCCTCATCCAATGTGAAGAAACATTTTGAGGTAAGCCTTTGTCATGCTGGTCCTCCAAGAGTGTCCATTGTCTATTTACGTTTAAATTGTGAAGTTCCTCTTCCATTTTTTCTTGGATTCATGCTTTGTTCTTCTTCCTCAGAGGGCACACCCTGAGAAGCTGAGAGCAATTGAAGAAGCAATAAAGGCAAGGAGACGTGGCCTTCCTGAACCAATGCATGACACCCCTCCTCCCAAAATGCTGAAGCAGCAGCAGACAACCCTTGAGAGGTGGGGATCTGGCAGGGATCTGCTTCTTCTGGCAGCCTGCGTACACCCTCGCTTCAAACTAGATCGGCTGGAATCGTGTCAGGCCACCACCCATACCAACAAGTAAGAACATTAGGGAAGCCCTTTGGGTGGATTACTCCAAGGGAAATGTTGTCTCAAGGGAGGCATCAGAGGGCTTAAGGTGGTAGGCAGGGGCTGGGCCTTTTCTTCCTGGGGCTCCTCATCACAACCTTGGGTTGCTGCAGGTAATCCTTAAGGGTCTGCTGTGCTGCCCCATGAGTGTGGTGACTTGGTCACCTTCCTACCTTCCATGTCATCATCCACAGGCTCAGGCTGGACCCTGAACCAGGGGACATGACAAGCATCAGGAAATGAAGAGCAGATGATGGTTTCCTAACATATATGTGTTAACATATCCTCTCTCTTTCTTAGATACACAATGGAAGCCTTGTTGAAAGCTGAAATAAAGATGGGTGTACTTAATGAGGACAGTGATCAGTCTTCAGATAAAGACCAGGAAGGAGATGACTTAGAAGATGACTTCTTTAACTTTCTGCCCCAGGGCAAGAAGTCAGCAGTGGATACTGCTGAGGAGGAACTGGTGAGGTACCTGAGGTCTCCCAGCAGGGAAGTGTCATCACTCCATGGCTTTCCACGTGTGCTGCGGTGTTTTTTGCAGCACAACACAGGCATGCCTTCAAGCGCCGCAGTAGAACGCCTGTTCAGTACTGGTGGCAACGTAATGACTGTAAAAAGACATTCCTTGTCTGACATGCTCTTTGAGCATCTTGTTCTTTTGAGACATAACAGAAACATATTATAAAAGCATTTCAAGTATAAAATTTGATTTCAAGAGTTGGGGTATCTTCATTGCTTGGGGGGATGTGAGATTCTGTTATGCCATTATGTTAATCTTACGGATAAAATTTTTTATTCTACTACCCCCTGTGTGTGTGTTTGTTTATTTTTAATATTGTTTTAGGCTTCTTAGATGTGCAGCAGCCAAGGCCAGCACCTTGTAGGAGTTTTTTTAAAAAAGTAACTGAAATGTAATTGTAGTGATTGCTTTTGAGAAAAAGTAAAGTAATCAGTTACTTCCAGAGCAATTGTAATTGTAACGGTTATTACTACTTTTTGGGCCAAGTAATTGTAACTGTAATTTATTACTTTTTAAAAGTAATCTTCCAAGCTCTGCCTGAACCATGGTAGGATGTGGCACCCCATACACTGTCTTCCCTTCTGCTGGCTCCACTCCGGACTGCCTCTTCTGTGTTGGATTGTTCTGTTAGATAGCAAACTGTTTATATGTACCTGGACTCAAGATGGATCAATTACAAAGAGCATTAGTAGAATAAAAAAACAAAACCATGCAATATGGGATCTCACATGGTCCCAGTACATGTAGACATCCACTTAGATTTCTGTAGGAATGAGCAACAAATATTGAGCATTGTACAAGATCCAATTACTATCTTTAACAGTTACTATGAGAGTAGGGGGAAAATGGTACTCGGCAAGGCTGCCTTTGCAGTGGACCTCTGTCTTCCAGAAAGGAAAGCCCCAGTGTACAATGATATAGTTAATTGTACTGATGGTACTGGTGCACAGTTTCACAATTTAAAAAAGCTAATAGCTGAACACTGTGCTGAGCTAGCAGCTCTCAGGACTGGGCATAAGGATGCCACTGCCATTATAATGTCCTCAGCTATTTCCAGCATTGTTGGTGCATTGCTGGACTACTTGCAACAGCTAATCTGATCTATTTTTTGTGTATTCTGACTCTGTTTTACTGATGTAATTTGATAGTTGATTTTTATGTTGTGTACCTCCATGATGTTTCTTCTAATGATGATGGTATAGGGTTTTTTGCAAATAAATAAATATACATTAATAATTTGAATTTCCCAACAGTTTTTTCACCTGTTTTCTGTTTTTCAGATAATGTATATTATTCTCCCATAGATACAAAATTAAACATAATTGGTTGTATTCAACATAGTGTTCACTAAGTAGTTCTGTCAGTGCAAGCATTTCTGCTTGAGTAACAGAATCCTCACCCTCTCCTTCCTCCATGTGCCTCCTAAATCTGTTCTAGGGGTTCCCCAAACCCTTTGGAGCAGATTTGGGGAGGGCATGGGGTGCACATGGGTAAGGGGAGGGGGAAAGTCCCATTGTATTATTGGTAAACCTTGCGCTGATAGGACCAGTTAGCAAAATAGTGCCCAGTATAGATTGTAGAGACGGATGAACCCATTAAAGTGCAGTCCATACTAGTTCTGCATGGGCTGGGAGAGGAACTAAGGTCTTTCCAATCCATTTTCAGGCAGATTTTTATTTTTATTTTTCTATAGAAAATCTTTTACAATCCGCATGGAAATATTCTATTTTTTTTTAAGTTCTTATGAGGTGGACCGAGGGTTTCAGCACTGCATCAATCCCTCTAAAATAAAACAAAAATCTTTTTTTAAAAAATTAAAAATAGATAATCCAGCTATCTACAGTCTGGAGTGGCTAGCACATGGGGCTTCTTGCCACCACATGCTTTGAAGGCAAATACAGCAACCCCCCCAGGAAGTGATGAGACCTGATTATGTTCTACCTCTCTCAGAGGGAATTGTATGGATAAAACATGCACAGTGTTTACATGGAGGCACTCATGTTTTTCCATACAATCCCTCCTGGGGGTATATAGCTTGCTCTCGTGCTCTTTTAAATCTCCCAGTCAGTGATATCCAGATCCATTAATAATCAATCAATATGTTTAGATAATCTTTCACAGTGACGTTTTCTTGTGGAAGAAGAATTTCAAATTTAAGTTAGAGACTTAAATACATTAGCTTTAATACAAAGGAGAGAGCACAAGCTGAAAGTGTTTCCAATCAAACAAGACAGGATGCCCAGTTTATGCTAATTTCTCCTTCCTATTGAAATCCCTGTGCCATATCCTACATCATTGAAAATGACCCTCCAAACCTCAGGAGCAGTAAGTTTGTTTGATCTAAGCCCATTATGTTGCATTTACAGCCTATAAATCATGTGCTATTTGCAAATACTGATTGCCACCAATTTTCACAACAAGATGTAGTTGCTGCTGGTGCTGGAAAACAGGCCCCTGCAGCCAGCTGATCCATGGATGGTTCAATACTGATGGGTGCTCCTTTGCCAGGGCATTCCCTGTGGGGAATGCACTAGTAAAGGAAGACGCAGAAGGATTGAACTCTCTGCTCACCAGATGTCTGCAGGATTGAATTCTGTTTGTTTGACTGTTTGAATTAACATATTTTGTTTAATTAAGCTTTCTTTGTATAGTCAAAGTAAAAAGGAGTATTAGGCCTGTTTTGCCTGTTTTGAATTCATAATAGAAATGAATTGAGAATCACCTTGTTTGTGTTAAAATGCTGACAGTTAATTTACTTGTGTGTGTGCAAAGAGAAATGCTAATTTGCTGAATTGTAGAATCATTGTTTGTTTAAAGCTGTGTCTGCAGAATAGATAACTGCATTCTCACAGGCTTATAGTTGCAAATGCACCTGTGTCGAAGAAAGTATCAGACTATGTTGCAAACTATGTTGCACATGTACAAGGTCAATGTGAACATAACAAGTGTGAAAAACAACTTCTAAATATGGTTATTAGGAAGAAATGGGCATGGATTAATGATGTAGTTATGATGTAGATGTGATGAAATTGATGCATGAATAATTAGTAAAACAAAGCTTATAAAAAGGCCAGCACAGCAGAGTTTGTCAGAACTGGCTTGGCCCTTCTCCACGTGCACATGTTAGAAATAAATATACTCTATCCTCCATCTTGTTTCGTTCGTTCTTGAACTCTATTGGGTGAGTATTTGGGAGCGAATCCTCAGCCACTAGGACCCTAAAAGGGACTAGGGCGTATTGTTTATAACAATTTGGCGTTACACCGCCGGGACATCATCTTGTTGGCATTCCTCTTTGCCTTGGACGTGGTCCCTGCAGGGGGTTGGGAAGAGCGCTCCAGGCTATATTCAGCCTGCCCAAGCCTGTGGAAGCGGATTGGGGCGACAAGGTATTGCCATGATGACTCCCTTTTAAATCGAAACAAGGTTGGAGAGGATTGGAGAAGAGCAGGAGGTTTCAACGTTCCAACATCTCTTCGAAAGGGGTAAGAGCCCACTGGGCTTAAGTGTGAAGAGAGTGGTGTGTGAAAGTGTGTGCATGAGACAGGGCTTATCCGCAGCGGTTTACCCTGAAGCGAGTGAGGACCGTGAGTAGCGCGTTTCCCTACCTCCGCGAGGAGAAGGGCCGCGAAAACCGGGAAGTGAGTGTTGTACGTCATTTGTCTGTTGTTCCATTTTAGGCATCTCCCCTGGTAGACAGAGAGGCTACCCAGACAGAGAGGCTACCCGAGTGTCGTTTGAACACGGGAGGGGAAGGGTGCATCGGAACGTTATCTGTCTGTTGTTTTGTCTCAGACATCCCCCCTGGTAGATGGAGAGGCTACCCCCAAAAGTCGTACGTCATCTGCAAAGGGCAGATAGGACTGGACAGGGAACATGGGGCAGGGTGCTTCAAAACAGGACAAGATGGAGAGGACAGAACAGAGGAAAGTTAAGAAAGGGTTTGGAAAGAGTCAGAAGAAAAAGGGCAATTGGAAAATGACCCCCCTTGAATGTATTTTGAAAAATTTTACTGAGTTTAAGAAAAGTGTTGTTTCTTCTGGAGGGCCGGTCCCGAATGAAGAGCAGTTGTCAATGTTTTGTAATGAAGCATGGGTGGAGCTGGGTATTGATTGGCCACTAGGAGGAACGTTTAACATTACAAGGGCTCAGCAGTTGGAAGCCACCCTTTTTGACATGCTGCCAGATGAGTTAACATCGTGGTGGTATGCTAGGGGGTGGAGAATGATCTGCCTAGACCCACCTTCAGAGTGTGTGCTGGAAATGGCTTTGGCTCAATGCCAAATTAATAAGGGAAAGAAATTGGAAATAAAACCCCCAGTTCTTCAGGCAGAAGAAGAAGAATGGCTGGTTTCGCCTACGGCCCCACCTCCGGCCATTCCTTTGCCAGCACCACCAGTATTACCAGTGCCAACACAGGGAATTCAGCCACCACAGGCGGTCCAATTGCCACCAGCCCAAATTGGGCCACCTACCCAAACTCAGGCTGAATCATCAGTTCAGGCTGTGCCATCAGTTCAAGTACATCCCCCAACGTATCAACAGTCTATTGTTCTGCAGACCCAGTCCACTAGTTTTGGAACCCCTTCTTCTGGAAGTACAGCAATGGAACAAGATTTAAGTCAATCACCTATTGCTGGAACTTCGTCTGGAACTGCAGTGACGTTCCAGGATTTGAGTCACTCTTTAAGGCGAATACGACAAGAATATGATATTTTGGATCGTTATGCTTATTCTGTGCGACAAAGCCAGAATTTAGGAGCCTTGCCCCAAATGATTGACCCACGTCTCCAGATGATTGAGGAAGTTAGGAGGGAAAATCAAAGAATGGATGGACATACCTTGTGGAGTGGGCGCACATATAGCTCCACTCCCATAAGTAGAGATGAAGGCAGAAATAGTCTTGCATCAGAAGATATTTTGGCTGATGCCTCTCACCTTATGGCACCAATGCGAGAGATGTTGGATAGCCAGGGACAAGTTGCTTATGTACATGTGCCCTTTACCACCTCTGATTTATATAATTGGAAAAATCAGGTGCCAGGCCTGAGAGAAGACCAAGATAAACATTGCCAATTATGGGAGACTATTTTTGCTAGCCACCACCCTACTTGGGCTGATATTCAGACATTGATGAATACCCTTCTCAGTTCAGAAGAAAAGTCATTAGTACTTTCTCAGGCCATGGCTCTTGCACTGGAAGAGCAGAGACAAGGTGGCAATGCACCTGGTTTAGCCCCAGTACATGTTTTACCGACACAAGAACCTCGTAGATGGATTCAAACTCCAGGAATAGGAGCCCCTGAGATTACTAGATACAAAAGATTGATTTTACATGGACTTAAGCATGCCATTCCTAAGCCAATGAATGTGGCAAAGATATATGAAATCCATCAAGAGAAAGAGGAAACTCCCTCTTCTTTTCTTAATCGCCTTACCACAGCCATGCGAAGATTTACCACTCTTAATCCAGAGGCGGATGAAAATCAACGGCTTCTAATTTCCTTGTTTATTGGCCAAAGTTCTTCAGATATTCGGAAGAAATTGCAGAAGGTGGAAGGAGTGATGGGTATGAGATTGGGACAAATAATGGACATTGCGTTTAAGGTTTATGTGAATAGAGATGAATTAAGTAAGAAGGAGGGAGAAAAGTTGATGAAAAAGCAATGTAGCATGCATGAAAAGCAATGTGATTTGATTGCGGCAGTGGTTAGCGTAAACCAAACAGATAAGGCAAGAGGGCCACGGAGGAGATTGGAGAAGGACCAGTGTGTGAAGTGTTTGAAAAAAGGCCATTGGGCAAAAGACTGTAGAAATAAGGAGGTATCTAGACCTCGCCAAGATGGACGGGGAGGCCCACTTGATCCAAATCTACCCTATGAGCGGATGATGGCTGCCAAAGGGGAACAGGAGGAATCAGAATGAAGATGGACGGGATATGAGGGTGGCTCGCGGGAAGAACCATATGTGTGTCTTACCCTGAATAATTCGGTGGTCCAAGGGCTAGTAGATACAGGAGCGGCCTTCTCTATGATTCCACGAGCAATGTCCCGTCTACCTTTGACCCTCACTAAAGAAACCAAAGATGTAATGGGAATAGAAGGACAACGTCGTCGGGTCCCTTTATCTCAGCCCATACAGGTACACCTTCCAGGGATAGAAGATAAACAACAATATTTTACACATCAGTTTTTGGTTTCGGATGGCTGCTCCATTGCAATATTTGGAAGAGATCTTCTAGCAAAACTTCAAATTGTATTTAAAGGAAAAACCTTGGAAGTGAAGATACCAAAGCAACAAGAATGCGCTTTCCAAATGATCTTAAGGGGGGAGCCAGAAGTTAAAGAGAAACAACAGTGGGAGCCTCCGGAGGGGATCCATCCTGATATTTGGGCCAGAAAGAATAATCCTGCTCGTGCGGTCAATGCTGAACCAGTAAAGGTCAGATTGAAGCCTGGGGTAGGCCCAACTCCAGTACGTCAATTTCCTTTGAAGCCAGAAGTACGCCTAAGTTTGAAGGAACTAGTAATGGACTTTATTCATTATCAATGGTTACATCAAACTACTAGTCCTCATAATACCCCCATATTTGGAGTTCCCAAGGAAGGCCGCCCAGGACAGTATAGGATGGTGCAAGACTTGCGAACTATCAATGAAAAAGTTTTAGAAGATGTTCCAGTAGTGCCAAACCCACATACTCTGCTGGCTCATGTACCTGGCGATACTACCCGATTTACTGTGATTGATTTAAAGGATGCATTCTTTTCAGTACCCCTTCATGAAGATAGTCAAGATCTTTTTGCATTCCAATGGGAAGACCCAGTTGACCATCGACAGTGTCAACTAACTTGGTCCGTATTACCTCAAGGATTTATCAGCTCCCCATCTGAATTTACTAAGGCATTACAGAAAGATTTAGGACCATGGTATCAACGACAACCAAAGTCAGCATTGCTGGTCTATGTGGATGATCTTTTGATCTGTAGTCCAGATAAGAGGATCAATGAACAGGATGCTGTGAGCCTATTGAATCATTTGCATACTTGTGGATATCGACTGTCCAAAGATAAGGTACAATGGAATCAGAAGCAAGTAACGTACCTAGGATACCAATTATCACAGGAAGGACGAATGTTATCGACTGAAAGGCGGACAGCAATCTGTGGTTTACCACCACCAACAAATGTTAGGGAGCTACGATCGTTCTTGGGTTTGGCTGGCTTTTGCTGACAGTGGATACCAAACTACAGTAGTTATGCTATTCCTTTGTATGAGTTATTGAAGAAGGAAACAGATTGGAAATGGACTAAAGAATGCCATCAAGCCTTTGAGAATATTAAGCGAGCTTTACAAGAGGCACCAGCTTTGGCTTTGCCAGATGGATTAAAGCCATATAGACTATATGTTTCAGAAAACAAAGGAACTGCTAGCGGAGTCTTGACACAGCAGTGGGGCCCTGATCATTTACCTGTGGGTTACTACTCGTCTCAATTGGATCCTGTAGCAAGAGGATGGCCAGCATGCCTGCGAATTGTGGCAGCCACAGGAGTTCTTTTAAAGAAAGCTGAAAAGATCATGATGGGAGCCCCTGTAGAAGTACTAGGACTTCATGATTTGAAAAGGATCCTGGGAGAGAAAGCAGCAAAGGTTCTTAGTCCAAGTAGACTTACCCAGTATGAACAGCAGCTGCTAGGACGACAAGGCTTACATCTGAAAGCTTGTAATACCTTGAATCCAGCAACACTACTACCCCAACCGGGAGAATTAGTACATGATTGTATCCACACATTAGAATGCTCATTGAAACCTCGGATAGATTTGACTGATCAGCCAATAGTAGGACGACATTTATATGTGGATGGAAGTTCGAAGGTAATAGATGGACAGCGGTATGCAGGCTGCGCTGTGTGTGAGGACCTGAGACCTATAAAGAGTGTTAAATTGCCATCTACCTATTCAGCCCAGATGGTGGAACTGGCCGCAGCCATAGAGGCCCTGAAAGAATTGAATCAACAAGAAGGAAATATATACACTGATTCTAAGTATGTATTCCAAACTGCACATGCCTTCGCTATGTTGTGGAAGGAAAGAGGCTTTATTAAAAGTGATGGACACAGGATTGAGCATCAACAAATGATAAAGGAATTTTTGGAATGGGTTCAATTGCCAAAAAAGGTAGCTGTTATTCATGTGAAAGCCCATGGAAAAGAATCAGATTCAGCTAGGCGAAAGGGGAATCATCAAGTGGATGAGGCAGCAAAGGAAGCAGCATTGAGTGGACAGCCGTTGGAGAAGAATTTAATGAGCATCATGATCCCATGGAGAGAGTTGATCCCTCAATATTCTAAAAAGGAAGAAGATGCTGCAATACAATATGGGGCTCAGAAGTTATCCAATGGTTGGTGGCAATTACCTACAGGATTATTTTTTGTCCCAAAGGCAGTGCTTTGAGCTCTTGTACTAGAGACTCATAAACAGACTCATCTTGGAGGCAACGCTTTAGGAGATCTTCTAATCAGACAAATAGTTGCACCAGGATTGTATGAAGAAACAAAGCGAGCAGTGTATGGATGTACTATCTGTGCAGCGACAAATCCTGCCCCAAAACCACCATCAGCAATGGGAGGAAGACCATGGGCCTACTATCCTTTCCAGTGATTACAAATAGACTTTGCAGAATTGCCAAGATGTGCAGGGTATAAGTACCTGCTAGTTGTAATAGATCAATTGACAGGATGGATAGAGGCCTTTCCCACGCGAACAGCAACAGCAATTACAGTAGCAAAGATACTGTTGAAGGAAATTTTTCCAAGATATTCTATGCCAGAGACATTTGAGTCAGACCAAGGCCCACATTTTGTGAGTAAAATAATTTGTGCTGTAAGTGCGGCCTTAGGGTTCAAGTGGAACCTTCATACTCCATGGAGACCACAATCATCTGGTCAAGTCGAACGTGCTAACCGGACGGTTAAGACTTTATTGACCAAGCTTTGTCAAGAGACTAAATTGAATTGGATAACAGCATTGCCATTGGCTTTAACCATCATGAGAAATACTCCAAGGAGAAAAACAAAATTGACTCCTTTTGAGTCACTGTTTGGCAGACCTCCCATTGAGCCTGGGCCCCAGACAGAAATTAATGGGGAATTGGGGAACAGACAGTTATTAGAATATGTTACTGCCTTGCAGGGTGTTTTGTCTTCTATTCACAGACACAATCATGAGTTTCAGAGGCTACCCTTGGATGTGGCTATCCACCAATACCAACCAGGAGATTGGGTACGAGTTCGGAAGTGGAAGCAAGAGCCTTTGCAGCCCACGTGGGGACCACCGGAGCAGATCATTCTGATTACTAAGTCCGCCGTAAAACTCGTAGGCCATAAGCGGTGGGTCCATGCCAGTAGGATAAAGAAAGCAGAACCTACAATTACCCAGGAACCAGTGAAGGGAGTAGCCAAGGACTCCCCACCTGGAGAGGCGAAGGATCAGACGCCTGAAGAAAAGTGGTTGTCGGAAACCGTGCTGGGTTTCAACCTGAAGCTCAAGTTGAAGAGACAGAGAGACTGAGATTGTATGGGAGGTTCACGGAAACCTTTTCCCATCCAAGCTGTTAGTGTACAAGTGCCAGGAGATCCTAGAAGGAAGGTTCCAATAACAGTAATCCAATTCGTAGATACGTGTACTAAGGATAAAAGGCAACACCTACATACCATCGTTCGAACCTTTCTGAATTCTGTTCTTCCGCCCAATATTGATCTAAGGACTGTACGCCTAAGGTGGTAGATGGGAGGGTCTCCACCAACGTTGCCACTGGAAGCATACCCTACAGATTGGAGATTTGAATCTGTTCGAACCTGGGGACATGTCTCAATAAATGTTACTTTGCCCCATGTTCCGTTGATTGCCGATATACCAAATGATCCTAGACAGTATTATTATCATCCTACTTTAAAGGCAAATCTTACATACCGACGATGTGTGTGGCGTAGACGGGCAGATCGCTACATCCTTGATCAAGGCCCTTAAGTCAATGGGAGGAAGTGTTCTACCTTCCCCATTAATTGCAATAATAGCTGCAAGAGACGAAAGGAACTATCAAAGGTATCTTCGAGTTCCTGTGGTGGTAATTCAGAAACGACCACCTTTAATTGGTTCACGCCTTGATAGGCCATATCAGTGGCATACAGTGGTGCGAACTTGGGTAAATCACAGAATTCCAAACAGTGGTATTAGATTTGTGGCCTAAGTTATATCTCATGTTAAAATGGGAGGAAACTCAGCAGATATTAATTCTTTGGGCTTTAAGCCTATCCTTGGTACTATTTTGTGTCTCACTTCTTTATTTGTGGTATATATCTGCCTCCCAACTCCTTTTTCCACTCAAGAAGCGGGAATATATAGAGGTCAAAGGAGCTCATTCCAGAAGGAAAAAAGGGAAAATGTGTTTGTTGAACTCGCTCAAGAGGTAGCCAAAGGGTTTAACCTTATAAATTGTTGGATTTGTGGAAGTCCAAAAGGATTTTTAAAATGGCCATGGATAGGATTTCCCCTTGCACCCTACTGGCTTTTAAGTAATAAAAGTGAAGTACATGTTAATCTAAGCACTTGGACAGAGCCACATGAATGGGAGTTGTACAAATCAAGTTTGGGCAAATATTGTCTCCAACAAAATATTTCGAGAGGCAAATATGTTGGAGCCAGTAAATGTAATTGGACGTTGGGATGGCGAGAGTATTGTTCCATTGGTAATTGTCCAGTTACAAACTGTACTAAATTTGCTTCCCGATGGAATAACACACATGTCCAACTCAAAAATGGAACATGGTGTTCATGTATTCCTGATGCACGTAATCGGAGTTCATGTAGGTCTAAATGTTCGGATCCTTACACAGATATTCAATTGAATGAGTGCCAAGAAAGGAATCTAACGATTCCTACCGTTTTAAAAGATCAAGGTTGGCTATGGAAGCACCTTAATGGAACCGTTATTATGGGATTTCAGAATTATTGGACAGTATGGAACCAAACTAATAATGATACTAGATGTACATACAGAAATGAATCCCAGTTATGGAAATGTAATTTTGTTTTGGGACAAGGATACCGCATTGTCACAGGCCCTCTTGGTGCAAAGGATACATATTACATTCCTTATAATAAAAATTCTCCAATTCTACACAATACTACTATGCCTGCATTAAAAGGACACTATTAGATTTGTGATCACAAGGCTTATGCAATTCTCCCCTTGAATTGGACTGGCATTTGTTATGTTGGAATCATACAGCCAATGTATACTATAAAAGGTGGAAGCCTAAATCCTTTAGTCCCAGTGTTTGATGGAGAACAGTCTGAAAGAAAGAAAAGGGCACTTGATCTTTCTTTAACAAAAGGCCAAGATAATGGTTGGAGAGACACTTGGCCTCCAGAACGGATCATTCAACATTATGATCCTGCTTCATGGGCACAAGATGGTTCAGCAGGATACCGCGGCCCGATATACATTTTGAATCGCCTTATTAGACTTCAGGCGGTAATAGAAATAATAACCAATCTAACAGCTAAAGCTTTAACCTTGCTTGCTGATCAATCAACTCAAATGAGAGAAGCAATACTCCAAAACCGATTGGCCTTGGATTATTTATTAGCTAAAGAGGGAGGTGTCTGCGGACTCCTTAATTTGACAGAATGTTGTGTGAAAATTGATGACAACGGCAATATAGTAAAAGACATTGCTAATAAAATCAAAAAGCTTGCTTATGTCCCAGTGCAAACTTGGAAAGGAATAAATCTTGGAGCTTGGGGAAGTTGGTTCAATTGGTTTGGAGGAATGAAGACAATGATCGTATTGGTTCTTCTGATTTTAATGGGATGTATGCTTTTGCCTTGCCTAATGCCTGTAATTATGAATGGTATTCGTAGTATAATAGATAATGCAGTAACTAAAAGTAGTATGCAAATGTATGGCAGAATTATGTATCAACAAGTAATTCAAAATGAAGAAGCTATATGATATGAATATCAAAAAGCTTCTAAGGGGGGAATTGTGACACTGAATTCTGTTTGTTTGACTGTTTGAATTAATAACATATTTTGTTTAATTAAGCTTTCTTTGCATAGTCAAAGTAAAAAGGAGTATTAGGCCTGTTTTGCCTGTTTTGAATTCATAATAGAAATGAATTGAGAATCACCTTGTTTGTGTTAAAATGCTGACAGTTAATTTACTTGTGTGTGTGCAAAGAAAAATGCTAATTTGCTGAATTGTAGAATCATTGTTTGTTTAAAGCTGTGTCTGCAGAATAGATAACTGTATTCTCACATGCTTATAGTTGCAAATGCACCTGTGTCGAAGAAAGTATCAGACTATGTTGCAAACTATGTTGCACATGTACAAGGTCAATGTGAACATAACAAGTGTGAAAAACAACTTCTAAATATGGTTATTAGGAGGAAATGGGCATGGATTAATGATGTAGTTATGATGTAGATGTGATGAAATTGATGCATGAATAATTAGTAAAACAAAGCTTATAAAAAGGCCAGCACAGCAGAGTTTGTCAGAACTGGCTTGGCCCTTCTCCACGTGCACGTGTTAGAAATAAATATACTCTATCCTCCATCTTGTTTCGTTCGTTCTTGAACTCTATTGAGTGAGTATTTGGGAGCGAATCCTCAGCCACTAGGACCCTAAAAGGGACTGGGGCGTATTGTTTATAACAGGATGAGCACAGCAGCTGGTGCGCAGGTTTGATTCTGCTCTCTGCAACGAGATTGGGGGGGAGGAAATGCAGTATGTCCTTCTTCCCCCTTCCCTTATTGGTTTAAAACCCTGATTAAACATGAGGTTGAGAGTTGGGAAGGAGACACTGAATACCCTTCTTCCCTGCCCTCCCCCCCCACATTTAATAAATATTAGGGCTGGCTTCCAAATAGATTAGAGGCCTAAATCCAGGTCAGGTTGAGTCAGCTCTGGATTGGCCCAGGCTAGATTGGGGTTCACCAGAAATACCAACTTGGCCCCCAGTTGGGATGAGAGGGTGAGTGTGCATATCCTATAAGCCAGGTTCTTTACCTGTAATGTCCTTTGAACCTTCTGTATCTTGCCATTTCTATCCTATTAAAATCTACTTGAGATGAAAATATTTCTTGAAGTACAATGCCTAGCATCAGTGTTCCACAATGGAAAACATTGCTGCTGTCCTGTGAGCAAAAATATTTCCAGAGCCAAGCAAAGGGTGCTTAGTAGGGACCAGAGCTTGGAAGATTACTTTTAAAAAGTAATAAATTACAGTTACAATTACTTGACCAAAAAAGTAGTAATTATTGTTACAATTACAATTGATCTGAAAGTAACTGATTACTTTTTCTCAAAAGTAATCATTACAATTACATTTCAGTTACTTTAAAAAAATGCCTACAAGGTGCTGGCCTTGTCAGCTACACATCTAAGTAGTCTAAAACAATATTAAAAATAAACACACACACACACAGGGGGTAGTAGAATAATTTTTTTATCCATAAGATTAACAGAATAGCATAACAGAATCTCACTGATACCCCAACACTTGAAATCAAATTTTACACTTGAAATGCTGCTTTTATAATACATTCTCACGATTCTGCTCACTCAGAACTCAACAAAACCACATATTTAAGATTGTACCCCCGGTCAGCTTGAATGATGACTCACAGCCTTTTTTCCCATAGTAAATTGTGGCATACTTCACCTGTTTGGAAAATTTGTCCTAGAAGCTTATAGGCGGCAAATGAACTTTGGAGCCTTTGCCTTGTAAAAAAATCTAATGTGGTCTGATGACAGCAGGCCTTGTTCTTCCAAGAAAGACTTCAGGGTTCTGTTGCACATGGTGGGTCCTGCCACTGAGAAGGGTTTTTGAACTAGATGTCTCTTTCAAGCCCCCAAATCCCCCATTACTACACTTCTATTAATCACTTCCTCTTTAACCCAATCAGTTAGTGCTAATGACTGTGCACTTTTTCCTGTAAGTTAAAATCACCTCATGGCTCATGCCTTTTCCGTGGCAAGTAGGAGAGGCAGCGGATGGGAGAAGGAGAGTAGCACTATTTGCTAAAAGCAGCTAAGAAGAAGCAGGAGCTTGGAAAAGTTACTTTTTTGAACTACAACTCCCATCAGCCCCAGCCAGCACAGCCACTGGATTGGGCTGATGGGAGTTGTAGTTCAAAAAAGTAACTTTTCCAAGCTCTGGTCTAGTCAGAATCACAAAACAATGGCTGCAGCTGTATGTTCTAAAGACATTTTGGCAACACAATTAAGCATAGTGTGAATTTCAGACACTGGGATTAATCTCTTCAACTAAGGGGGGAAGCTTAACTAAAAAGACAAACATCTGTAGCTAAAGAAAAATATAAACCACAGGATCTAATTCTGTCATCACTAGAACCAACAATGGTATGTGCTTTGTCTTGCTTTTCATTTTTTTAATTAAAAAAATGAACTTGGTGGTTTAGTAAATCTCTCAGAATATCTTTTTTTATTGCCATGATACAGTCAAAGGTGAACTCTAAAGTCAAGTATTGGCCATGCTCATTAAATCAAAACTCTCCTCTCCAACCAGTCATCTCTTCTTGACCACATTCTTGGAGGTCATAAATATATGAAGGTTTAAGAAGAGTTCACATGTCTCTCTGAATGTTATATGGAGTTGGACGAATATTTATTTATTTCAGGAATTACACCCCACTGTACATTCAGAGAATACCCAAGTGGTGCACAGAAATAGACTATATATCATCATGCAGATTATAAAACAGTGTTAGAACATAAACACCAGCAAGAATTAGAAACTGCAGAATATACTTGCTCGGATATGGCACATATCAATAATTGAGCTGATTAACTTATGTGTCAGGCCTATAATTTGGAGAGATCCCTTCTCAGCCTGTCTGACTGAGAGTAATTGTGGCAAGTCTGAGACAGCTCTCCACAACAAAGAATGTGCAAATTCACATAAGGCCACAGGGAATATGTAGAAATAGACATCAACAGGACAGGGAATTTTATTCATGTAAATTGATCATATCATGACAAAACATATTGAGCAGGCAATATATTACCTTGTCTATGGGGACCGTTCTTTGGCTTCCCTTGGAGGTTACGGGTTGCATCCAGTACTCCGTGAGCAGATTCCCCCTCATGTAATGGAGCTTCCCCTTACTCTCCTCTCCCTGGATCCTCCCAAAATCTGCTCCAGAAGATCTCCCACCCCTCTGCAGCAGATTTTGAGGGTGCACATTGGATACAGCTCAGTTTATACATCATTGGAGATAACTCAGTTTATACTGACCAGACAACATACAAAACTGTTTTTAAGTTGTTCATTTACTCACATTTTCCATGCTTACAGGAGACCCCTACTCCCTGGACAGAGCTACAATTCCCGAAGTTCCCTAGGAAGAGGGATTGATTATTAAACCACTCAGAGAATTGTTGCTGTGTGAAGGGAATGGAGTCTTCTGCTCAGCACCTTTAACAAACTACAGTTCCCAGGATTCTTTGGGGGAAAGCAATGACTGTTTAAAGTGGTATTATACTGCTTTAAATGTAGAGTGCAGATGGGGCCTTAGTTATTCTAGTTGTCATGCCTCAAATGCCTAGAACAGAGGGTAGGAACACTTTACTACACAAATAGCCCCTTTTGTATTACAGATATATCGATCTTTAGTCGGTATTTCTTTTGGTCTGCAGGATTAATAAAAGGGCTGATTTCCCCACAAATGGTACAAACACTGCAACCCCCACAAACTAATTGTCCAACAGTGATGTTATCTGTTGTTTTATTAGGATTCTGTTTTGCCTTGGTTTTGAAATGTACCAGTAAGCCTTCAAGATTTGGTGCTTGTTTATAAGCAAACATAGGGTAACTCTTTATTCTGGATATATTTTCCAACAGTCACCAATATTTATAAACAATTGTTTTAATCCGTGCTGTAATGCATCAAATGTGATGGGTATGCCTGTTTTCATCCCTTACAGGAATGCCCTCTTGCCTGCAGTTGTTTGGTTTAGGTGAATATGCACAATTGTTAGCATTTATGCACATTGCCTGTTCAGTTCACATTAACCACTCCTTTCAGTATAAGACAGGTGGCCAGTTATGCATCATCAAAATGAGGTAATGCATCACCTGAAATGAGGACAAAAGAGAATACAGATTTGCATATCCTAATTTGTGTGTATAGATGCAAATTTAGAAATTATTACTACAATTTACATAGAAACCCAATATACATCAAAATGGGGAAGACTCTGACAAGGTGACCTTTGTGCTGTCCAGGTTGATGGACAACTTCAAGGCCCCCTGCTCTCTCTTCCTAAGCTGCTTTATTTTTAAATCAGACTTGGACCAGAGCGTCCTTTAGTCAGAAGACTTTTCTTTGTAAAGTAATACACATGGTATCCCTAGTAAAACCCCAAATCTCAAAGTACTTATCTTAATAAATTTGTAAAGATGACTTAGGAAAAACACTTCCCCTTTTCATAGACATCAGCAGTTACCATTTTAAAATGCTTTTTGTTTTTTAATACAGTTCATTTGTGGCCTGAGACTTTGCTGGGCCTGACTCCCAAGTGACCATTGTGTGCACCCAAAATTGGCAAGCCCTGGGACACCTCAGTGTGGGCCACACAAATCCCCCCCATCTATAGGCCAATGCACAGTATTCGCATGAATGGTACAGTCCACATGAGGAAAGTAGCACTGCTTATGCTTCAACCCCCATACAAAGTGCTACCTTTTCCTACAGGTACTGCTTCTTACACATCCCGTTTACTATGAAAGGCTAAACTGAACAAGCCTTGCTATAAATAAAATGTAGGCCACTTCTATGATTCTGTGATTTCCATACAGAAGTAAAATGTTTCATTGTAAATGTATCCAGAAATTTAAAGAAATTGCATTCTAAGGAAATGCATATAACATTAGATCATACAAAGGTGTAAGACAGGGATGAGGAGCCTGTGGCCCTTCAGAGGTTATTGGACTCCAATTCCCACCAGTCCCATCTTGCACGGCCGATGGTCAGGGATTATGGGAGTTGTAGTCCAGCAACATCTGGAGGCCACCATGTTGGCTACCCCCGGTGTAAGATAACTAGACAGTTGTTCTCCATTAACTTGTGAGAGATAAGTTATGAGCTCCTAACCTTTTGAATATAATAGATTCTGTATGGGAATCTGTTGTATTGATTCTTCTTCTGTACTCTCTGCTAAAATATTAGTAGTTAATCAGTATCTTTATCTTTTCTTGGGTCTAACAACAAACTGTTGGAGCCAATCCATATGGAATAGTATGGGAGGGGTCTCCTTCACTATGTAGATAGATAAGGGATTATACTAGGTAGCCTCTCAGGAGCATCTCAGGGTCTCAGGCCTGCATGTGACCTGCCAAGCCAAATTCAGTCCCCTCAAACAAATCATGCATGATAGAAACAGCTATGGCAACAAACAAGGGAACAGACAGTCAAACCCCTGGCAGTTCATAATT
The DNA here is from genome assembly GCF_030035675.1 of Rhineura floridana. Taxonomy (NCBI): domain Eukaryota; kingdom Metazoa; phylum Chordata; class Lepidosauria; order Squamata; family Rhineuridae; genus Rhineura; species Rhineura floridana. The sequence continues at coordinate 109,509,410 of NC_084486.1, forward strand.
CTGAGATCATAGGTTAGATGCAGATTGGAGAATAACAATTTATGAGAGCCTGCTTCAGACCCAATAATAAGTGATTCTGTTATCACATTTGAATGACAAAATGCATAGATGCAAGATGTTCAACAAACATTTTAGGAACAAGCTACCATTAATTGTCTAGATTCTAGAAGGTCCTTTGAATCTTCACTTTCTTATACAACTAAATTAGTTTTTTTTAATGGCCAGATCTATTTCTCTTCCATACATTTGGTAGGCCAAGAAAACAGTTCTAGTTCCTTTTTGAATCACCTTTGCTGCTTTGTTCTCAAGATAAACTGAAGTGAAGCCTTAAGTATCTTGCTCATAAGGTACTCATTGTCTGATGGTGTATTCTGTGCAAGTCAGAGAAAGTTAATTTCCTTGGGGAAAAGACACATTTGCTCCACTCAAGCGATTGTACAAAGCAAGGTTGAAGCAATATGGGGTGAAATTTCTGTCACAAGAAGATTAAATTTAGCTTAAGTTCATGAAGAAGCTTTTGCTTATAATTGCTGTAAATCTATTGAACTTTTACCAAAAATTCTGGAGCAGATTTTAAAGCTGTCGATCTGAAAGAACCTTGAAAACAATGCAGTGATTATTAAAAGATCCAGTCAGACTAATCTTACCTCCTTTTTTGATTACATAACCTCCCTGGTGGACCGTGGAAATACTATGGACATAATATATCTTGACTTCAGTAAAAGCTATCGACAAAGTACCCCATGATATTCTGATTATTAAGCTAGGTAAATGTGGGCTGGATGGGACTACTATCAGGTGGATCCACAGTTGGCTACAGAATTGTACTCAAAGAGGGCTTATCAATGGTTCCTTCTCAAACTGGGGGACGGTAACGAGCACGGTACCATAGGGCTTGGTCCTGGGCCCAGTGCTGTCCTACCTTTTTATTAGTGACTTGGATGAGAAGGTCCAAGGAATGCTTATCAAATTTGCGGATGATACAAAACTGGGAGAGATATCTAATTCCTTGGAAGACAGAAACAAAATTCAAAGTGATCTGGAGCACTGGGCTGAAAACAACAGAATGCCTCTTCCATGGCAAGGACTTAGGCGTCAAGTTGCAGAAAAAGGCAGATCAATGCTCACCACTGAAAAAATAGCCAGGGAGCTTCAAGAAAGACTGAAGGCTAAGAAGCATTGTGCCTTTTACCTAATAGGCCCCTTCCAACTATATGATAATATGACATTAATAAAGTCCTTCCATAGAAAATTCTTTTGAAAAGACTGAAAAATTCCTTAAAAATCACAATGCTCATAAAATGGGGGGAAAGGGAGGTGCACAGGATAGCTTTTATTCTTTTCTTAGACTTCAGTGACACTATGAAATTTCACATAATTTGTAGACTGCATCTCATAAAATACCAGCAAAATGTATTCATTTAAAATTAAGCAGAGGTAGCACAGAGTAATCTTTCTCTACTAAATATGTCACTTTTCCCCATTGCGTCTTAATATCCCTTATAGCATCCATCTATGATTACCACTTACTTTGCTGCTACAGGTTCACTAACTCTGCAGAAGTATTCACTAAAGCAGAACCTTCAGACATCAGCTTAGAAAGGCCTTGATTATGGCAGGAAGTAAACTGTATAAACTCTCCTTATAGAAAGGCCAGAAATCTGTATTAAATGTGCATTTTTTAAAAACTGAGAGGCAATTAGTCAGCTGTGACCTTCTTGTATTTTGTTTACAATAACGTACAAAAAGCATTTGGACAATGCTAGAGAATGCTGATTAGCAAATTCAGTAAAGCAAAAAGGAGTAAAATACCCCACAAAAGAAGCTTTTATCGTAGAGCTTGCCGGAGCTCCTTAGCAGCAAACATAAATAGTCCTTTTGCAAACCAGAGTTTGCTTTGTTTTGCATTTTGATGGGAGAGAGACTACATATGTCTGCTGTAGAATATCCTCCCTTTTGCTGCAACACTTGCTTTCAACATTTTGTTTTTACAGTTTTCAGTTCAGGAAGCACCAATAGCCACAGATCTTTCTCTCTTAAATGACTTCAGAGATGTCCCAGAAGCATAGGAATCTAGCTTTCCTCCACATGTGGTGGAATGACATAGCCATGTATCTTTAATAATAACAACTGTGATGTGTGAGTGGGAGGCACATCAGAGCAGAGCTTGACATAAGATTGTACCAGAAAAAGGATACAAATAGCTTGTCTAATCTGTGTCCTGTTTCCCACAATGGTCAGCCAGATACCTGTGGGAAGCCCACAAACAGGGCATGAACCCAGCTGTACTTTTCCTACTAGTGATCCCTAGCAGCTAGTATTCAGAAGCATACCACCTGATCTGATCCAGTTTTTTAGTGAATCCTGTGTGGGGCAAAGAAGGGATCTTTATTGTCAGTAACGGTCCCCAGATTGAAGTGCTCCTGGCACAATGTGTCATCTATTTGTAGGCCAAATAGGGGAAAGAGGAAGGGCTTCATTGGCTCCCTGTGTGGATCTGCTCCCTGAACATGCACCAATGGATGGAAGAGGGAATGGATCATGCCCTATATATTCACCATAACAACATTAGCAGCCTGGTTCTCAAAAAACAGTTAAACTAGCGTGAATAAATCCAAGAACTTAAGTTAACTTAGTTGTGGGTCAGACTGCCTGCATGATAGAATTAGATCACTCCAGCTGAAAATAAGGGTGGGGGGAAGGACTGCTTGCTTTATAAGGAGTTTCAGAGTTTTCAAAATAGAACACAGCAGATTTTCAGTGGGATCTAGTGAATTTAAAACGATTTTAGATGTTTTTACTGTAAAGACAGCTCAACCTCTCTTGAGTCTAAGATAACATCTTTAAGGGGCATTATGTACCTAACTGACATAAATAAAATATTTTAATTACAGCTAATAAGAATTAGATTTTTGTTTCTGAGCTCCATAATGTCAAATTTGGCATGCTGCTGGGAGGAATCTGCACAATAGGTTTTTCTATAACTCATTCAGTCTGTTATGTTCATGTCAGTTTGACCTTGTAAAGAACACATTGTGCTTACAGAGTCTAAAAGATACATTCTAAGCAAATGTTCTTGCCTACAGACTCTTTCTACAACTTTAGAGTGTAATTTGTTAGTACTGCAGGAGAACTGAAAGGAAAAGAGAGAATCAAAGTCTGGTTTGTACTTTTAAGTTTTTCTAGTGTAATACAAGGAGACAGCTTATTCACATTTCCTTATGGATGGCATTGTTACGATTGTGCATCCAGTATATCACCACCCCTGCAATGTAACTAAAACTTTAAGCATGATACAGGACGGTAAGTTCACTGACATATGCATAGTAAGCACTAAGGATGGCATCTATTGGCTAGTGACAGATCAAAAGTTTTCCATTGACTTAACAGGCCAGTATTGATTCAAGTTCCTTCTTTGTCTGCTACCTGCTGCTCTTACCGATCCATTTTTACCCTCCCCAAAATATTGATATTAATATTGATATTTTTACAGGAATGACTGATATTATTATAATGTTTGGTATAAATATTAACATTATCATTAATATCAATAGTTTAGAGGCAGATTTTGTTTTTTAAAATTTCATTTTTGAAAATAGCTTCAGGAAATTGCTACATAAAAATTTGACCTGCAACAATAGAGAATAAACAAATTAATGGAAAATTCGGTAACGAATCCGAATTGGGCAGAATTTTAGCACGTCCCCTGAGCCCCTTTCAGAGCCTTCCGTAAGGCCAGGAGAGCCTGGCTCACATGCCTATGGAGAAAAGGCATCAGTTGCAGGGAGATAACAGGTTAATTGCAGTGACAAGGAATCTGTGGCCCTCCAGATGTTGCTGGACTCCATCAGCCCCCCTCCCCCAGGTGAGGGAAGTTTGGAGTTGTAGTTCAACAACATCTGGAGAGCAACAGGTTCCCCATCCTTGCTTGTTCAGATTCATATAAGCCTCGATGCCTGAACAAAACCTCCATATCCCAAGGTGGTATATCTGATGCTGGGGACTGTCAACAGGGAAGCAAGCCGTCATCTTTCATGCCTTCATCACAGGCTTGCTGGAGGCTTCTGATTGGTCCATTGTGGGAAGCAGATTGTTGAAATTAGAGGCAAACCCCCTTGGCTCTTCTTATGCAAGAATAGCCAAACTGAACCTCCACTTGTCAAGGCAGTATACTTCAGTGGACCAAATGCAGTAAAGGGGGGGTGGACAATGAGGAAGGCCTTGCCTTCTCATGGGTTTCCTTAGATGTTTCTGGCCAGCTGCCATTGGAAACAGAATACTGGGCCAGTTGGATTTTTGGAGCCTCCACAATCAGAGGCAGTCTATCTCCGAGTGCTAGAATCTGGGGACAATCAGCTGGATGGTGGCGGCTGTTTGTCTGCTGTGCCTGCAAGTCGCTTGTGGCCTACTGCCGAAATAAACACAGACACCGTCATTTGGGTTAAATCATGGGCCACTTTATTAGACAGAGTCAATTATAATAAATGAACCTGCAGAGAGAAAATAAAGTGCGGGAGAATTCAGCTGATCCGGGCAAAGCCTGCTTGCAGCTATAGGGCAACCAAACCCTGCCTGAGCCTGGGGCTGCCCTGTGCCAGGCCCCAGCTCAGGCCACACCCTGAAGATGTGTAGGGGGTCCAACCCGCATCACCGCCCCCCGGAGCCCTGAAACTCCGAGCGGATGAAGCACGTTGGCCCCAAAAGCGGCCCGTGTTCTGCCCCCGGGCCGTATAGCCCTGAGCTGCAGGCCCCCAGACTGCCAATCACCCCCAAAGGTGCCTAAAGGTGTCACCTAGCTGCCCTTTCCCTTTTAAACTTTCCCCCGCACATCCTAGCCACAAAAGGGGGGCAAGCCTCTGCTTAGTCTTCCTTTACCCCACACCCGATAAGAATCTGGTGCAAACCCCTCTGCAGGTCCATCAGAAAGATGTCATTGCCCCCATCAGTCAAATGCACGCCATCTGGCCTAAACAACTCCAGCCTATCGTGCTTGATCTCTGGGTGTTGAATGACAGAACCCCCCAAGCCCTTGATAGCCGTCTGAATTGGTCTATTTACCTTTTTTTGAGCCCTGTCCATTCCCCGTGGGTCACCAGTACAATTCCACTTCCTGCGCGGCAGGATGTCTGACCATACCAAGTGCACCCCCGGCCAGCGCCCCGCAATGGCCCAGAGGTCACTACATGCCTGTTCGATTAGGGCCTTGCCCTTCAACAGGCCGAAGTCATTACCTCCCAGGTGGATGACCAGCACCTGAGGCACCGCCTGGTCTACCGCCGGCTGGAGCAAGGTAGGCAGGAGACCGTCCCAATGCATCCCCCGGCGTCCCAGCCACCGCACAGAGGCCCATTGACTGAGCCCCAGCTGTGTTCCAATGCGAGACTTCGCCGCCCTGCGGCCTGCCCAGAAAATCATGCTGTGGCCACAGAGGAGGATGGGCACTTGCTCTGATCTTTCCCAGCAGCCTGCCAAAACGACAACAATTGCCATCAGGGTAAAAGGGGAAACCATTAGCCGCTGGCTTCATGAATCTCCCTCAGCGGTCTAACATAGGTCTTGTATGCGCCCGAGGACCACCTGCCCACTGCCTGTAGCCTCCCTTTGGAAAAACCCAGGTGGGCAGCGGTGGAGGCAGTGCCTATTCGGAAGGAGTGTGTCCCGAACTTACGGGCATCCACACCTAGCTTCTGGAGTGCTGCCTTCGTCACCGACCAAAATTGATACTTGGTAAGGGGATGGAGGTCCCTATGCCTGAATAGGTACCCTGGCTGCAGCCCCCGGGCTGCCAGAAAGGTGCGTAGGGCCCTAACCAGGCAGAGCTCTGCCTGTTGGCATGGGGATAACACAACCAGGCGCCCCTTCTGGTGTTGGTCTGTCTTTGACTGTCTGAGACGCAGGCGGACCCCCTCTGCCTCCCAGCTGAGATCAGAAACTAGAAGGGCCCAGAGGGAGCAATCCATCTTAGAACCCGCCACCACCTCCCCTATTTGGAAGGCCCCAAAGAACAAGGTGAGGGCCGCAGCATGGTACAACAGTGCCTCAAAATGGGAAGAACATAACTCCCTCCACTGTCCCTGCAGGCCAAACAGGAGCTCAGGGGAAAGGGGGGAGCGGGCATCAGGTGTGTGCAGGCACTCGCGGGACTACCCCTCTAGCATCCGGCGGACCCTAAAGTCACCCGAGTAGTCCTGAAGGCCCCGCGCTTTCGCTAGGAAGGATAGACCTGAGAGCTTACCTCTGATGGTCCTGACTGAAAGGCCCCTCCGCTTCCCCTCCACGCAGAACTCCATAAGATGCTCCACAGGGATGGGCCACTCCTGGGTGTAGCCTCTGGACTTCCTGAAGCTCGCCAGGTCCCTACCTGCCCCCTGGTAGCTGGCCAAAGTGCTGGGTGCCACAGACAGGCTTATGGCCCATTCTGATTCGGTCCTCCAATCTCCCATAGCGCTGGGGGCACCACGTCCGGCTGAGCCCTCGCCCACGGCGCCAGCTGGTGAAATCTCTCCATCTGGTTCCATGATAGAGCATCACCAATACTATTGTCAATACCCGGAACATGGCGTGCGAGGAACTGAATATTATAGCGAAGACATTGGAGCACGAACACTCGCACCAGATGCATAACGTTGGGGTTTCTAGAAGACAGGGTGTTGATGACATGCACCGTAGGGAGGTTGTCACACCAAAAATGGACTGAGGAATTGCCCAGCTTGTCGGGCCAAAGGTGTACAGCCACGACAATGGGGAAGAACTCCAAAAATGTAAGGTCTCTGGTTAGGCCAGCCTGCACCCAGTTCTGCGGCCAGCTGCCACGACACCATGTGTCATGAAAAATGACCCCAAAACCACAGGAACCTGAGGCATCAGAGCTCACCTGTAGCTCCGCTTCCAACAGGCGATCCCTTCTCCATAAGGAGACCCCATTAAATTCCTGCAGGAAGGTGGACCAAACTGCCAGGTCGGCCCTGAGAGCGGCTGTAACACGTGTGTGGTGATGGGAGCGTGATAGGCCGGCCATGGTATCATACACGTGCCGCAGGAATGCGCGACCGGCGCTACAACCCTGCAGACGAAGTTCATATGGCCCGCCAGCTGCTGAAGTGTGGCCAATGTCACCTTCTTTGCCCCAACCACCTCTGAGATTTTTCCCTTAAGGGCCACCAGCTTATCCATCGGGAGCCTACAGCACTGGGCCACCGTATCGATCTCTATGCCCAGAAAAGTGAGGGTGGTGGATGGGCCCTCAGTTTTCTCAGCTGCGAGGGGAACACCCAGTTCCCCTGCCAGCCCTGCAAAATGCTCCATAAATGCCCGACAGGCACCTGAGTCTGCAGGGCCTGCAAACAGGAAGTCATCCAAATACTGCACCACTGATTGCCGGCCTGCCTGTCTCCTGACTGCCCACTCCAAGAAAGAGCTGAAGCGCTCAAAAACCGAGCATGAGATGGAGCAGCCCATAGGCAGTGCCCTATCCACATAATATTCACCCTTAAAAGCAAAGCCTAACAGCTCAAAGTCCCATGGGTGCACAGGGAGGAGACGGAAGGCTGATTTGATGTCACATTTTCCCATAAGGGCGCCAATCCCGTGGTCCCTGACCATATGTACCGCACAGTCAAATGACGTGTAGCGGACCGAGCACAGGTCTGATGGGATGAAGTCATTTACTGACCCACCCTGGGGAAAGGACAGGTGGTGTATCAGGTGAAATTCACCTGGTGCCTTCTTGGGAACAAGGCCCAGAGGGGAAATTCTGAGTGAAGGGATGGGTGGTGCTGCAAAGGGGCCCAGCACGTGGCCTGTCTTAACCTCCCTTCCGATTTTCTCCCCCATGACCGATTCCATGCCCGCCACCGACTTGAGGTTGCAGGACATGAAGGGCTGCCTGGGACCTGCATAGGGGATCTGAAAACCCTCTGTAAAGCCCTGGAGCAAAAACTGGGCATCTTGGACTCGGGGGTAAAGGCAGAGCAAGCGCTGGAGTTCCAAGAGTTTAACTGGACTGGGGCCCCTTTCCTTGAGCTGCGCCAGCCGCTCCCGGCTTCCTTGCGCCAGCTGGGTCCCTGTTCCCACCTCTGAAGGGGCGGCCCCTGGGGCAGGCAGCGCAGGAGTGCGGGCCCCCACATATTGCGCACTCGTGCTGGAAGCTGCAGGGGCTACGACCACAGTGGCCTCGGGAGCTGAACTCCTAGCAGAGCAGGCAGGGTTGAACCCCCTGCCCCGCAGGCCCGTGGGAAGGAGCTTCTGCTGACTGCCGAGCCAAGAGGTGGCCGCTGTCTGTTCTATCCCCGGCTATGGGCTTGGAGTGTGACATAAACTGTAGCCACAGGTCCGCCTCCTTCTTGTCCCAGGGGAGGGAAGTATCAAAGTCCTCATACGGAACGCCTCATCGTAGGCAAGCCATGCTGCCCCTTGGAACTCAGAGTAGCCTCGATATATGATATCGAGGTATTTAATAAGTATTGAGCCCCTCTGTGGCTGCTTCTGCATCACCACCCCCATGTATGTCAGAAATGCCAGCAACCAATTAGCCCAAGTGCGCTCTATGCGCCGCCTCTTGGGCTTGTCAGGTTCCACCTCTTTGCTCTTATCCTTATCCCTCCTAACTGGTTCCCTGTATAGCAGTGAGAATAAGTCGATGTACTCCCCTTTCCATATCTTTTCTTTTGTAGTGGGAAGCAGGTGGAATCCCAGTGGGGCTGATGTCTCCCCAAAAGGTATAGCCCCATCCCTGACTGAGGCCAGAGGGTCAGTGGCCTTTGCAGGAGGAGTTGCCAACCAGGAGGGCTGGGCACCCATTCCCATCACTGGCCCAGCAGTGGACTGCCAGACCTGCTTGCAGGCCACCCCTAGGGGAGGCTGTTGTTGTGGCATGCCCTGCCCAACCCCCATGGTGTTCGCCGCCTGTCCACACCACTCGGTTTCGGCCAGTGGTGAAAAGGGCCAGTATGGAAATCCCCCCAGGGGCCAGCCCCACTGGGGCTGCCCTTGTTGTTGTGCTGCCCCCGGAGACTCACCCGCTACAGTGTCTGTTGAAGGCCCTTGCATGGGATGTGTTCCCGCTTCTGCTCCGGGTGCTCTCACTGCGGCCCTACTAGGCCCCGCCTCAAGCGCGTCCAGTCGCGCTAGGATAGAAGTGATAGCCGCGGTGTTAGCCCCGGTAACTGGACGCTGTGCTTTCTCCCAGGGCCGCTTGGGGGGTGGTTCCTTTGTTCCCCCATGTGCAGGCTGAGCCCGTGACCCCCCAGGCTGTCCTGAGCCCCTCTCTAGGGCTTCTAACCTAGCCAGTATAGCTGTCCATGGTGTGCCTTCCCCCTGTCTCCCATCTTCTGCCGCTGGGGGTGGGCATCTACCCTTCGCCCTGGGGGCCCTTCCCTTCCCTTTTGACCCACCTTGCCCTTTCTTGGGTGGCATCCTGAGCTAGAGCTTGCCAGGTCAAACCCCTTCTACTACAAATCCCCCCAAGGCCTATCTGCTGTTGTAAAATCAAGAGGGGGGAGTGCCTTTTCTCACCCCACACACCCCAGTCCTCTACCGATATGACCCCTTATCTAGTTGCCTGGGCCACCGAGTGCCTAACGGGGTGTGGGGGGGGCAGAACCCAATTCCCTTACTATGAGGTGGGCAAGGGGGGGCAATAACCTTCCCACCCTCCAATAGGGATCCCCCTGGGACTATTCAAAGTAAGAAAGCAGCCACAGGGCCGCCTCGCCTGAGTGTTGCCGCCGCCGCCAGGCCTTGCCACCGCCGTGGAGAGTCGCTGCCGCTATCATCCCTGCGGATTCCTCCTGTAGGCCTCCCCAGAAGGGAGCCTCGTTGCCACCACTGCTACACTGCCGCTGCTGGAGGAACTCCTGTGGCCAAGGGGGCCCTGCTGCCCCGCCACAGAGCCAGGGGCCTTGCTGCTGCCGCCGTCGCTCCCACACCGCCAGGCGCCCAAGCCTCGCCGCTGCCGCCGCCACTGATGCCGTACCACCCGGTGCCCAAGCCTCGCCGCTGCCGCCGCCACCGATGCTGCACCGCCCGGTGCCCAAGCCTCGCCGCTGCCGCCGCCACCGATGTCGCACCACCCGGTGCCCAAGCCTCACTGTAAGGTCCTCCCTGCCGGCCCTGCTGCCGAGGCCTGACCCCAGGAAAAGCCTTGGGATCCCCCTGGAGCCACATGTGCCAGCGAGAGAGCCGCGTCGCGTCCAAGGCTGGAGCCGCCGTTTGAATTTAAATTCGCCGCCAGATCACAGTGACGGTGGGTGGCTGGCGGCGCGGCCTTAAATGGCCTTCTGCCGCCCCACCCCCTTCCTGCTTGCTGCGTCAGCGCACCAGCGCGCCGCACGCATGCACCTAAGATGGCGGCTTGGCTTCGGCTGCGGCCGCAAGCACGTCCCTTTGCCCGGTAAGTCCCGGGCCGGAACGGGGTTGTGAGATGTCAACATTCCATTATGCACAGAATCTCCTAGTTATTTTTTGACACAATTTTCTCCCCCGAGCTGCCTGAAGGATAAAACTGACCACTGTTTATAGGAACCAGTACAGGAACCAAAAGCCTGCAACCCTCTGGGGACTTACCTCTGTGCTGGGAAAGCAGCAGAGGAAAGGTGAAGGAGTCTCTGCTCCAAAGAGCCACCAGTTGCAAAAAAAGGAGATGCAAAAAGAAAAAATAAGCAGGCAGCTGCTTGCAAAAATATATAAAATGGCAAGCTGGGGAAATTCCACCCGACACCCTGCCCCTCCTGGACAGGCTCGGCCAATCAGCAGAGTCCATCTTTCCTCCCGGGCAGGGTGCTGAAGGGAAATCCCGGCAGGGCAACATAGAGATAAAAAACAGTAGAGGTGCCCCATCTTATCAACTGGTTGTGGGGTGTGTGTGTGTTTCCGGTCACCCCAGGGAAGCTGTTCATCAATTCCCTTAATGGCCTTAGCAGTGCTATACTGTACATTTAAAACATTATCATGACCCTTTAAACAGTCCTGCTTCTCCCAAAGACTCCTGGGAAGTATAGTTTGTTCAGGGTGCTGAGAGTTGCAAGGAGACCCTCCTATTCCCCTCACAGAGCTACAAAGTTTGTTCAGGGTTCCCTGGGAAGAGGGATGGATTGTTAAACCACTCTAAGAATGGTACCTTTGTAAGGGGAAATAGGGGTCCCTAATTCGCACCATCCAAAAAGGCCCTTTCCCATCCATAAGATCATTGGGTTGTAGCCAACCAAGTCCTACTCAGAGTAGACCCATTGAAATGGATGAACCTAAGTTAGCCATGCCCATTGATCTCAATGGGTCTGCTCTGACTTGGGCTGGCATTGGCTATAGCTACCTAACTGAACCACTCATCTTGGTCTTAAAACATTCAGGGCATTGTTTAAAATTAATAGCAGGGCTGGAAAAAGCGAGAGAGTCGGTATGGTAGCTTCTGCAGTGGAATGATTTGCCCCGATTTCTGGCTCCCAAGATTTAAGAAAATGGGCTCCCCTCCCACCCGTCACCACTGCATTTTGCTCACTCCTCCCCATCCACTCTTGTGCCTAACTTTGCCTATGTTCAGAGACACTCTTCTCTGATTCCTGACAGCTGTTGAAGTCAATCCCAATCTCAAACAAAGCCCCCAAGGGTCACTGAGCTCTGCCACGTCCAAAGCATTTGAAGATTAACTAGTTCTTATAAGAGAATTTAATTACCCCATTATACAACATTAACTGGGCACTGAGATATATATATAAAGAGAGTTTGGAACAATTTAAAAATTACATCAACTCTATCCATCCCTCTATTAAGTTTACATTTAATAGTACAAATGCCAGTCCGCACATCCCTTTTCTGGATGTCCTTCTTACCATTGAAAACAACAAAATAGCCACTGATCTCTACAGCAAACCCACTGATGCCCACACCTATTTAAACTGGAAATCCTGCCATCCTAGGCATATAAAGAAGAACATTGTGTATAGCTTAGCTCTGAGAATCAAACTTATTTGCAACACTGAAGATAAATACCAGAGAAGGATCAGTGAACTTAAAGAACACCTTCTTCAAAGAGGATATTCTCCACATATTATGAATTGCAACATCCACCGAGCCTCCATTCTGTCCAGAGAAAACCTCCTCCATCATACTGAGGTGTCAAAGAGCAGAGAGCAACGGATTCCATTTGTGGTAGATTTCCATCCAGCATCTCCTAACTATCACCGAGCAATCAAAGAGAGCTACCCATTGCTGGCAAACTCTGAACATCTTACCAGAGCCATCAGCAGGCCTACTGTTATAGCATTTCGCCAACCTCCTAATTTGCGCAGACTGTTGGTGAGAGCTGTGCTTAAGCCACCTATCACCAATCCAGGGTCTCATCCTTGTCACTCCAAACGCTGTATCACCTGTGTGTACCTCAGGGAGACAGCCACTTTTACAAGCACTAGGACAGGCAGGACATATTACATCAAACAGAACACCACCTGCAGGTCCTGCAATATAGTTTACATCATCGAGTGCAAAAGACCAGGATGTCATATCCAATACGTAGGAAAGACCACAACTGACCTATGCACGCGCTTCAGGAACCACAAGTCGGCAATTTTGACAAAAAAAGTGGAGCAACCAGTTGCAAAGCATTTTAACATCGAGGGTCACAGCCTGTTGGACTTTTCCATTACAGCGATAGAGATGCCAGCAGATCCAGCAGCATTGATCAAAAGGGAGAACTTTTGGATTTACTCTCTGGACACATTGGCACCACATGGCCTGAACCCAGAGGGCAGTACCACCACTACTTAGCTTCTGCCAATGAAGCCCCTCTGAGCATTCCATCCTCAAAGCTCTATAACTGCCACCTTGGTAACAGCATTTGTATGTTGGCAGCTGATGAAGGCGGAAGCTGAAACTTTTTGTTAATATAATAAAAACCTCTGTTTGGTTAATCACAATTACGTTCTCATATATATATATATATATATATATATATATATATATATATTAATAAAGGGAAAATGAATGATCATCAATTAAAATTAATTACATTTTTTCCACTTAATTAAATTATTCTTTAAATAGGGATGTGTACGAGATTGCAGCCATAAAGAGATGCAGTGTGTGTGTGTCAGGGACAAACAGCTTAGACTGCAATCCAGTATGTGTCTACTCAGAAGTAAGCTCCACTAGGTTCAATGGGACTTACTCCCAGGTGTCGGAAGGCAGAGCTGGGGTCCCAATCCCGGGGAGCTGGATCCCGGAGAGTTGGGAGAAGAGTATTCGGATGGATGGCAGAGGGAAGGGGGAGGAACTTCCCCCCTTTGGAGCGAAGACGAAACAGAGGAACTGCCAGTGATAAGGTCGCTTAGCAATGGGGAGCCTGAGCCCTCCCTGGACATTCTCACGCCTCCCCCTCTTTCAGGCTCAGAGCAAGAGGGGAAAGAGGGAGGGCTGCTCACAGCCGAAAAGCGGGGAGGCAGTTTACCATCAGCCCCTCCCCTATCCCCCATCCTGGAATCGGAAACTTCAGAAGAGGAGGGGGTGATGCTTCCCCCCTCACCGCGCACACGCAGACAGCTGAAAAGACAGGAGAGAAGGGGGGGAAGGCGGGCAGTACCTGAGGGGCAGTTAAGGAGGAGTGAAAGGTTGCACGCCCGTTTGGCCCCTTCTTAAAGAACAGGCGGGAAGAAGTCCCTTGCTCTGTCAACTTTCTCCCAATGCCGCAGGACCTGTATCCCTGTATTGCTTCATGAGAAAACGCAGTCTTTGGACATTACCCTAATAAAACACAAATTAACTACAGCCGTTGGTCTGGTTCCTGAGTCACATCCTGGGCCTGACACCAGGTAAGCATGTATTGGGTTGCAGCCTTTGTGAGCTGCAAGATGGAGCAGGAGGCAGGGCGGTTTCCATCTTGGATACCAGACCAGTTGTTGATAAAGTGAAAATGGGAGGGGTGGTGGTCCAGTGGCTGCGCATCATGTTCCTCACACCCACGTTCTGTCATGCCTAGCCCTGACCTAATACCAGACATGGGGTCCTCAGAGGATGAACCAGACACTCCACAGATTGAGGACCTTGGGGAGCAGGCAGCCCCACCCTGAATCCAACGCTGATGGCCCCCTTGAGGGCCCCTTTGGGTTGATACCTGATGATGAACCCATGGAACTGTCAGAGGAGGGGGTGGGTGGCTACGCTCTCCCTCCATGGCCAGAGGCGGTATGCTTCCAAATACCAGTTGCTGGAAACTATAGGAGGGGGAGAGTGCTCTTGCGCTCAGGTCCTGCTTGCAGGCTTCCCATTGGGGCATCTGGTTGGCCACTGTGAGAACATGAGGCTGGACTAGATGGGTCCTTTTGGCCTGATCCAGCAGGCTCTTCTTACATTCTTATGGAATTGCCTCCCGCATCCTCTAGAGCAGCCTTTCCCAACCTTTGGGTCTCCAGATGTTGCTGAACTACAGTTCCCATAATTCCTGAACATTGGCCATGCTGGATGGGCTGATGGGAGTTGTAGTCCAGCAACATCTGGGGGCCCAAAGGTTGGGAAAGGCTGCTCTAGAGTGATGGTGCAAGAACCTTTGGGTCCAGGCTGAAGAGTGATGGCAAGGTATGTGTCCATGAAACTTGACTCATTGGTCTACTCATGAGTAAGGAGTAAGTAAAAATTTATACTCCTCCACTATCTGCAGCTGTGGTTAGGGTGTGGTTTACAATGCCATAGGATATAAGGCCTCCCCTTTGAATATTCCAGTTTTTGGAAGCAACACAGGTTTCTGGTCTTAGCTTGTGATTAGTCTTCCTGTCTTGTGTCTTGCCTGAATGTCCTGTGATATTGACCTTGCAGTGTTGCCTGCTTTTGTCCCTGGATCACATTTGGAGCTAAACTGTTTCTCTGGGCTGTGCTTGACCTTGGTTTGTTTGGCCTATGCTACATCTGCAACCCTGCTCTCCTTGGGTGAGTACTTTGGTGAAACTTTATATCTTCTGTAAAAGGGACCCCAACCCCTGAAGGCATCCCTTTGAGTTTTACTGGCAACCCAAAGGTCACTGCTGAAAGAATGTTTTTTGGTGTTTTTTTAGGAACAGTGTTTTAGAATCTTTTTTAACTGTAATGGCATTTTAGAATGTTTTTAGTGTGCTTTTATTTTTTCTGATGAATTGTTTTGTTCATGTTTGCAGACCTGGGCTCCTTCAGGCAGAAGGCTGGGATATAAATTATATTCTGATTATGATGATTATAATAAACATAGAAAGCTGTTTTCTACAGAGCCAGGCCATTACTCCATGTAGTTTCTTCTTGCCTATGCCAGAGGTAGTGGGGGACCCTTCGGATGTTGTTTGATTCCAGTGTCCCTCAGTCCCAGCAGCTAGCATGTCCAGCAGGTAGGGGTGATGATGATGGAGGGCTGCCAGTTTCCAACAAGGATCAATCAACATAGGCCCCCAGAATCCTAGAAGCTCAGAACAGGGTAGGTTGCTTTTCTCAAGTGTATGATTCAGCTTTTACCTGGCAAAACCTATATCAGCTGGAGAACAGACTCTTAATTCTGCTGTGGTTGCCCTGTGTTCAACTTGGTCTTAACTGGTTGCCCTGTATCATCTTCTGGCTAATGCCCGTTCTTCACAGACCAAAGCTGCCTTATTCGTTCAACCCTAAGGCCCTGTTCACACGTTACAGTCAATGAGTGTACAGTCTGTGTACCTGGGTACACAAGTAGTTGGGCTGTACACTCGTACAGTTATTCACATGTAACATTCAATGAGTGTACAGTCTGTTATATACACATTTGCTGCCAGGGAAAAAAATGGCTTCAATGACACTTATTAAATGCGCCATTGAAGCAATTCCCTTTTACTGGCAATAAGGCAAGGCATGCTGGGTCTGTTATACTTCCTGAAACTGTTTCTTGTCAAGGGGTGCATTCAATAGAAAGAGTGTTGGCAGAAACAGGAATGTTGTTTTACTCTTTTCATTTTTCCTGCAGATTCTTAAGTTTTTAAAATCAAAACACCAACTTTTAAAAAGAAAATACTAACCTGTAACTATCATAATTATAGTTATTAAAATATTGCATTTTTCATTGCCTGTTATTAGAGTATGTATGGGTTTTGATGTTGGCTTTCATGGAACAATCCTATACATGTCTATACAGTCCTATAGAGATCAATAGGACTTACTCATGGATAAATGTGTGAAAGTGCAGACCTAAATATATTGAATATTTATATATGAAAATATTTTGAGGGGGCTGCAACAAAAACAAGCTGCTTAAAAGATTATGAACTGAAACTATTCTTCCAACGTGGTACACCTGTTTCTTTCTTGAGGATAGCATGCGTTTTAATACACAAAACTACACTCAAAATATAAATGTGGGGAAAATTATTTATCAGTTGGGCTTTCCAACCTACTGCTCCCACTGTAACATACTCTGTCCCCTGTGACCTCCTCCCTCCAGGAAGGCAGCTTGGCTGCCAGGAAGGAAGGGGGAAAGCAGCCTTTCCTTGCAGCCTTGCTTCTTTGTGCTTCACAAAAAGCCCTCTCGTTCTGAGTAAGGACGTCATCAGTAAAGCCCAAATCCAAACGGTTAAAATCATATTCTGAAGAACAATGGTAAGAAATACTGTGGTGTGAAGTGTCCATTGTATCAATGATTGTGCTGATCGTGGAGATGATGAAGATGGATTGGACTGGATTGAATTGGATTGACTGATTGCCTTAAGATACCAGGCTGGCTCTGCTCCTCCTGTTGGGCACTCCTGCCCATGTGGCTTCTTGACCCCTTACCTGGGAAAAGCAAACATCCGCGACTGCAAGACTCTTCCAGGCAGAGGGGTATGGCAAATCCATCCCTCTCAAGGCGGGGATGACATTTTTGAAGTGCAAGTTGTTTGGAGGGGGGCTGCAGAGTGCTGGAAAAAAGTTTAATGGAAAGGAAAACCCATATGCCATCCATAGACCCCAGGCAAGTTTAAGAAAAGCTTTACCCCATGCCCACCCAGATTCTGAAGTGCCCCAAAACAGAGGCAGAAAGCCTTTTTTGTTGCAAAAGAAAAAGTTAGCAAAATTAGAGGACAGGTTTTGACACAGCCCTAGTTTTAAGCCACAGGAGCTTCACCTTCACCTGCTCTTCCACTCTGGGTTATTGTTTTTCTTATTCCTTCTGGAGGATAAGGCTAGAAATGACTACTGGCCATAATGCAGTAGCAGTTGGGTGGGCGGCATTGTCCAGCCGGCTGCTGCTTACTGAGAGGGGGAGGGGCAAGATGCCTAAAGCACAGCATGGTGCAGGCAAAGAGCAAGAGGGCCACACTGGCTCCACTACTGTGATTGAACCGTGTTGGGCAACCCATGCCTCACCTCTCCCTTCAGAAGCCAACCATGCACCCCACTTTCATCACCCCACCGACCAGGTGCTGCCATGATGCCTGTGTTCTACCTCCCAGTGGAAGCTGGTCCTTTAGGGCACAAAAGGTGCTGCACCACCAACCTCAGTCTTGATTCCTCCAAGCCCATCTGCCTCCTTATTTACAAGCAATGCAGAGATATCCTGAGCTCTCTGTTTCCTCTTCCTCAGTCTTAGTGTTGCTCGTCTAGGACTCAGCAGGGAGGACAATGGGGACAACTGTAGAATTTGTTGGCTGCACCTATCATTGGCTCTGGCTCTACCTAATATTGGCCTCCCTGCTTTCTGCTCTACTAGTTCCAGTGGGCACCAGCCACCACTGCTACCTCCGGGATTGAAGGCAGTCTGGTTTTGAATGCCAGTTGCTGGCAGGGCACTAGGAGGGAGAATGCTCTTGCACACATTTCCCCTGCTTGTAAGTTTCCCATAAGCATCAGGAAGAACAGCATGCTGGATTACATGGGCCTTTGGCAGGTTCTTCTGATGTTCCTATGTCCATCTCCATTATGCATTGGTAAATCCCAGGTACATATTTCCCACCCATACTTGTCTTCTCCATCTTACATAGATTGTAAACCCATCTGGGCAGGACTTCTGTCACTTTCATGCTTGAAAGTGGAGGAGTTTCCTCCTGCTGTGTTTTCTAATGTATTATATGCCTTTCTTGAAATACTGAGCAATGTGACTCCCAGTATAACTTCCCTGTCCTTTTAATATGCATGGATATAGCCTCATCCTATTGATCTGCTCTGTTCTGATGGGTTTCCAATATATTCTCCATGTCTGTGTTCAACCTCATAGGACTGAATCCTCCAGATTATATAACTATATGGCATCTAGATTAGGGAAAAAATCTATGTGGTTCTTTGATGTTGAAAAGCTTTCCTTGATGACCTCTGCAAAATCATTAAAAGGGAGGCACATTAAAATAAAATAAAGTAAGAATGAAGAGCCTCAGCCATTAGCTTACAAGGCAACAAGCAAGATAACAAAGACACCACTTTGGTGGGGTTGCCTCTACTAATTTAAAGTCTTAGAAATCACTTAAATTGAACTAAATAGGTTTCAGTGTGTCCATGGGTTCCTATTTGCATTTTATGACAGATTTAAGGACTCTGCTTCTCCCTGCTTTGTACCCATGAGTACACATTTCCCTCTGATCAATTATTACACATCCATAAAATGTTTTTTCTTTACCCTTGGGGAATCACAATCATGTTGCATAATCCTGTACCTGTTGAATCTTCTAAATGTTTCTCATCTCAAGGTGAACATTCCTTGTATCTCAAGATATTCAGGATTTGGTCTCTATAGGCAGTGGCGGCTGGTGCCCATTGGGACTGGTACAGCCCCCTCAGTGGCCATACATAAGAAAACAAGCAGGTGTGGGCTGGTGCAAGACAGGCTGAAATGGGTGGTGCAATGCCCCATTCACTCTAATGGACCAGTCGCAACCGTCTACAGTTGAAAACAAATTATTTTAAAATATCTAGAAATTGCTTCACCACTTTGAAAATATGCTTTAAATCAGAGATTTACACAATTTGGCTGGTCTTGGTAACCAAATCAAATATTCCCCCTCCCCATACTTCATAGAAGATAGCTTCTCTCCATATACCCCAGCTTGCCTCATAATTAGCTTCATTTTTGTTAGCTTTCTTGCAGAAGGATCATAACTTTCTGGTAGAACATATGTGTTGCATGTAGTAGGTCCCAGGTTAAATCTCTGGCATTCATGGTAGAGGATACTTTTGTCTTATTTCATGCATTGCTTTGGTCTGGCTGAGTTTTTCTTTGTAGTGGCTGTCATTAGGTCATGTGAGGCTTCATCTCAGCAGAGCTTGGAAAAGTTACTTTTTTGAACTACAACTCCCATCAGCCCAATCCAGTGGCCATGCTGGCTGGGGCTGATGGGAGTTGTAGTTTAAAAAAGTAACTTTTCCAGGCTCTGCATCTCAGGCAGCTGATTTTGCATGTCATGAAAGGGCAACAAGGTATTTGGGAGATTTTCTGCCTTATGTGCCAAAATATTTAGACTGGTCTGGGGAACTATATACCTTGACTGAAGTGTGGGGACACCATTTTGTTGATGTGTCTCAAGCAGAAAGTCCCTGACCTTTCATCAACTGATACTTGAGGCAAACGGAAGATGGCCCTCATCATAATGTCCTGCTTGTGAGCCAGAAGCATTTGGCTAAACACAGAAATGCTGGGGCATTTGTGCCACTAGC
The DNA here is from genome assembly GCF_030035675.1 of Rhineura floridana. Lineage (NCBI taxonomy): Eukaryota > Metazoa > Chordata > Lepidosauria > Squamata > Rhineuridae > Rhineura > Rhineura floridana. The sequence goes on from NC_084486.1 coordinate 109,529,003, forward strand.
AAGGCAATCCTTATGTTTTTAACACTATAGCATCTGACTTTGGTGTCCATTCAACATCAGCCCCTCCAAGAGATTGTGACTCTGAATTTCAATTATCAGTTGTCACAATGAATCATACTACTATGTTTTTAAACCTTTTTTTTAAAAAAAAACCAATGCTTTTCATTTTTTTTAAAGATGTCTTGAAAACTTTTTTAAAAAATGTATTTAAAGATGTTTTGTTTTAATGTATTTTAAAGTCTGTTTCTATGATGTTTTCAAGTGTTTTTAGTAGACTCCTGCTGGGAGGAAGGGCAGGATATAAATCAAATAATAAATAAATAAATAAATATAAGACTGCCAAAGAGCTCTGAAGGTATTAAAATATGGTTATTAACTATTCATAATAAACCATGTGGCTATTCTTAATTGAAAGTTAGAAACAGATATGAAACACTACTGAAAAATTTATTATCAAACCTGTTATAAAGGCAAAACTACATATAGAAGCATGCCTTATAGAAGATTCAGGCCCATATCTTGGCATTACCTAGGCATTAGTGGTGCAACTGCTGGGCACCACCCTAATTCCTTGAGATAACAATCAGTTGTACATTCTTCCAATACACCTGTTATGCTTCCTCATGGCTAAGCTAAGCCAAATGTACTGCTGTGGCTATTTCTGCAATAATATGCATGTAAATATATTAATCGACTCCTTCCATCCACTGTAGTAGTAACTCCAGCTATTTTCAGCATCATTTTACCTGCCAGCATGATCACAGATGCTCCTGAAGCAAATGGAATGTTATTGCCCAGTTTTAGATGCCTGGAATATGACCAACGGCAGCAAGTGCCAATTTCAAAGGCTGTTTTCACGATCAGAGTGTTGGTTTCTTTACTACTGGTTATTACTTGTCTTCAATATTAGCACATTGCTGTTCCTGTGTTGGTGATAATATAGCACAGCAGTAAACTAGCCCTGTTCATATGTAAGCACCATCTATTTCCAATAGTCCAAATGTGTTTTAAAAGGGTCTAATATAGCAAGTTGATTAACAGTGCAATCCTAACCATGTCTACTCAGCTATAGACCCCACTGATTTCAATGAGGCTTTTTTCCAGGTAAGTAAATTTATAAGGCTGTAACCCAAATACACTTACCTGGGAGAAAACCTCTCCCCATACTTCAGATGAAGTACCCAATGCTGGAATCGGTGAGGTATTCTGGGATCAGTTTCAGCTTATGTAGTCAGCTGATGTGGACAAGGTGCTGGCGGCTACATGTCCAACCATGAGCTCTCTTGACCCCTGTCCCTCCTGGTTTATTAAATCTAGTAGAGGGGGTTTAACTGGTTGCGTTCAGAGTGCTGTTAATGCCTTACTGCATGAGGGAGTAGTCCATGTGGCCTTGAAAGAGGCAGTGTTGAGATCAGAGCTTGGAAAAGTTACTTTTTTAAACTACAACTTCCATCAGCCCCAGCCAGCATGGCCACTGGATTGGGCTGATGAGAGTTGTAGTTCAAAAAAGTAACTTTTCCAAGCTCTGGTTGAGATCACTCCTAAAGAAACTGGCCCTGGACCCCTTGGAAATACCCCCTTCTTGGAGAAGGTGGTGTAGTGGTGGGTCAGTTGCAAGCATTCTTGGATGACATGGATTATTTAAATCTGTTACTATTTGGGTTCAGGCCTAGCCATGGAACTGAGTCAGCCTTGGTTGTCTTGACGGATAACCTTTACAAAGAGCAGGACGGAGAGTACGACCTTGCTCCTGCTACTTGATCTCTCTGCAGCTTTCGTTACCATTACCACATTATCCTCCTGGACTGGTTCCATGGAATGGGAATTGGGGGCATGGTGCTACAGTGGTTCAAGTTCTACCTACAGGGCTGAGTCCTAGCATTGGGTGATTGTCTTTCAGTCCCCTGGAAACTTTGCTGTGGTGTGCTGTGGGTACCATCTAATCCCCAATGCTATTTAATATCAACATGAAGCTGCTAGGAGTGGACATTAGGAGTTTGGGGGCAAGGTGTAATCAGTATGTTAATGATATGCAGCTCTACTTCTCTGTAACATCCAAATCAGGAGAGGGTATGTGGGCCCTGAACCAGTGCCTGGATGCAGTGGTGGGATGGATGAAGGAAAATAAACTGAGCTTGAATCCTGGTAAGATGGAGGCACTGTGGATGAGTGATTCCCCTGTCTGAGAAACTGTCAGTTGCCTGTCCTGGATGGGGTTGTACTTTCCCTGAAGGAAAAAGTATGCCATCTGGGTGTGCCTCCAGACCCAGCTCTGTCACTGGAGACCCAGGTAGGCTCAGTGGCTAGAAGTGCCTTTTATCAGCTGCACCTGGTAAGACGACAACCATCCCTGGACCAGGAGAGTTTGGCCACAGTAGTTCAAGCGTTGGTGACTTCAAAATTGGATTACTGCAATGGACTCTATGTGGGGCTTCACTTGAACTTGACCCGGAAACTGCAGTTAGTGAAGAATGTTGCAGCCACATTGCTGACAGGAGTGAGACCGTGTCAGCATATAATACATCTGCTCAGAGATCTACACCGGTTGCCAAGCGACATCAGGCATACATCTTTGTTGTATTCCTTATGGTGCCTGCTTGTTTAGGGAAGCTTATACAGACACATAGATGTTGATATGTTTTAATCTTTTTAGTTTGTTGTTGTTTGAATTTGTTTTTAAAATGTTCTAATAACTTTTTAAAAGTGTAAACAGCTTAGAGATCTTTATAATCAAGTAGTATAAATTCTGTTAAATAAAATTAAATAAATAAATATGAACATATTCATTTAAAATATATCAAAAATTAAATGAGCATAAAACATAACAATAGGTCAAATAATGCTAATATCATCAGCATTACACCCACATTAAACCATTCAGCTGGTCAGTTAAGAGACTTAGCAATAAGATTATCTCTCCCAAATCAAAGTAGCAACAAGATATGAAAAAGATAAAATTGACAAAATGGAACTACCCATAACAACAGATTCTAACCAAGCATATGATATCAATATACACAGGCATATTAATACCAATATACACAGACATAGTCAAAATACGCAAGTAAAACTTCACTGTCATTCCAAGTGAGACCTAGAAACATGCACCCATATTCACTGGGATCCCAACTCTAGCCCAAAATAGGAATCATTTGTGAGGAGTGTGGCAGTATTGTATCTCCCTTGTCCACACACTGCCTTGAAGTTAGAGATACTTTTAACACATGCTAAGAGTAAAACAAAGTTTATTCTAGGACACTTGTTTTCTTTCCCCCAGCCTTTACGTACAAACTGTCCTGACAACAGTAAGCCTCAAGCCCCTTACAGTACTTGTTACACTTCCTATGCATTCCTGCCAAAGTGACCAAATGAACGGCACACCCACACTAGCCGCATCCAACCCTCAACCACACAGTATGGAGTAGGTGTAAAAACCTGCCCTGAAATAGAGTTGAATCATAACAAGCATTTGAGCCATTTATTAATGGCTACCAGAACCAATGTGGCCTGGATGGTACCAATGAGGATGGCAGATTGCCCTATTGGCAAAAGTTGATCTAGAAGCTGAAGGTTGCACATGGTCAGAAAAAAAAACAGGATGCATTTTACACAATATGGTGAGACTTTATTATGTTTGTTACCAAGCCTGCATCTGTGTTGGAATTGTTTTTTAAGATGTTTTTAAAGATTTTTGAAGAAAGTGTTTTTAAATATGTTTTAATATATTTTAGAGTCTGTTTTTAAGATGTTTTAGAGTGTTTTTAGTATTTTTGTTTGCTGCCCTGGACTCCTTCTGGGAGGAAGGGAGGAATATAAATTTAACTAATATAATAACAATAGCAACAGCAACATGGAACATTAGCAATCACTGCTTTCCATTTTTTCTTGTTTATGCTTTTTCTAAAGAAGGAAAGAAAGAATATATATTATATTACATTATTTTGTTTATATTGTACATCGTATTTCTATCTTTGTTGAACTTACCTGTCTCTCCTGATAGCATGATGTAGATAATTTCGGTGCCAGGTTAAGACTTGGCTCTTTGCTGGACTTCCCAGGAGGATCCCTCTGCCTGTGCAGCCTCTGAGACGGGCTCCCGTGTTGGATGAAACTTTTTCAGTTTTAAATCCAGTCAGAAGGGTTTTTCTTGACTGGGGATAATTTCTTCCGGATAAGGAAGAAACGTGAGATTTCCCACACAGCTTTGTTGTGTTTGTTGGAGACTGGAATTCGTCAGAATTGTCTGTGAAAGAAGGTCTTCCAGCAGCTCAGACGGAGCTAGGATTTCTAGCTAGCTCAGCTGAATAAGTGAGCCGATTTTTTTTCTTCAAAGAAAAACGGTCTAACAGGCAAGCATTCTCCTGTCTACGCTCATTATTTTGTTATCTATACAGCTAAAGAGATTTGTCAAAGAACCAGCAATGAAGAAAACCTGGGTGAGTCAAAACTTTCTCTTTTACTCACGGAACTAAGGGGGAAGAAAATAAAAATAGCCTATCTTTTTTTTATTTCAAAAAGCTGACACGGAAATTAGCATTATAAAGATTACAACGGATGAGGGGTTTCTTATTGGAAGAGAAAAGAAAAATCTTTTTGATTTATAAGACTTTTGTGTAATATATGTCTGGGACTATTTTTTCTGGTCTACTTTTTTTTTACGAATCTGCTCATTCTTTCTGCTACTAGTTATTTGGACGCTGTGAACTAAAGCTGTTTTTGCACTTCTGGGCATATAAGAGATAAGGGCTGTCTAGAGTGTGACGTCAGTTGGTTTGAAAGGTTAACTCCTTTGTAACTGGATAAAAAAATAAATTGCTGTTTGCTTGGGACATTGAAAATTGAAGGAGTTTTGTTCCTTTGGTTTTAAGAATGACAATTAAGAAGATCATGGATGTACAAGAAGGGACTTTATCTTTAGATATGTTTCAGAAAATAATGAATGGGATTAAGTCAATAAAACAAGAACTGAGAAATAATAGTCAAGCGTTGAGAATTGAATTTGACGAAATGAGACAGGAGCTGAAAGAAATTCAGGATTCTATGAGAAAGGAGAATAAAGATAGATCTGGAAAACCAAAAAAGGATGAAAGAAAAATTAAAGGCAAGGTTCAAACTATGGAGATTGGATTAAATATGGACCTGGAAAAAGATTTGGATTTCCTGGCTGTGATGGATCCTGGAGACAAATATTACAGTTTGGAACTCAGCGCTGTCCCTGAAGGAATTGATGAAGAGATTGGAGATAAAGATATTATCGGTTCGAAAAAATTCCTGGACTGGAAGGATTTGATGAAACTTGAAATGGAGAAAGTTAACAGAATTAATCCCTGTTTTGTGTCAATGGAAAAATCTTCAAGAGATGTGCTAGTGTATTCTGTAAAAAAGAGGAACAGAGATGCGGCTTTGCAACAATACTTCAGTGATACGTTCGGAATTGATGGCAAGGAAATATCTGTGATAAAGGAAATTCCTATCAGACTCTTATTATATGACTATGACAGCAAGATTATTGGGTGCGTAAAGATGGAAGATGGAAGATGGAACCAACAAGGATAATGGAAGAAGAGCGATTTGAAATTACTGGACTTAGTAGACTTGATGAGTTGGATTAATTGACATGTTTATCTAGAAAAAAATTGATGGACATATATCTCAAGGATTGGAAACTTCTCTTTGACTTTTTGTGGAAGAATAAAATGATATGATGTTAATGAGATTTGATACCAATTAAGATAACCGCTGGAGGAAGGTGATTTTATAATCTATTAAGAGACAGGCTTGTTATATATTATAGACTTATAGCTGAACTACGACAAATCGGAAGTCAATATTTTAATATATTTTTTCTTTTTTTATTGTATTAGTTATTGATTTGTGTTTTTTCTTTTTGTATTTTGGTTTTGAAAATTTGAATAAAAATTAATTGGGAAAAAAAGACTTGCCTCTTTGCTATGGCGTTTTAATATGTAATTCGTTTTAGTTTTAAATTTTGTTGTAATTGTTTTTGATTTCTTGTTTTATATATGTTTATGCTGTATTTATTATGAGATCTGAGATGTTTTGTATTTTTATATTCTGTTCACCGCCCAGAGAGCTAATGCTAGTCGGGCGGTATATAAATCTAATAAAATAAATAAATAAATAAATAATAGCTCTTCTCTTGCTGGGTACTGCACTATTTTTCTGTGTAAACTGCAAGGGTGGGGGTGTTTTCTATGTGTTACTCTTATGTATTACTTTTTGAATCTTAAAGAAATTTTAAAAAAACTGTCCACAAGGCTAATAGCAGGTGCGGGGGGGGGAAGCATAGCTGCCCCCAAAGCGACCAAATTATTCACATTAGGGAAGAGAAAGGGTATGTTGGAACCACTGAAAAGAAGAGGAAGGGATCTGGTTATAAAACCTCAGCCACTCAACTTCTCCCCCCATGTGATGTGCATAATGTACACAGTGTGCCAAATCATGCACTTATGTGGATCATGACTGTGGTCCAGCCCAGACTGCAAACATGCCCCAAGGCCTGATACTAAGTAGATTGGATCAATGGAGTGGGGAAAACTGGAGATGAACCACACTTTCATCATTCCACCAAGACATTTTTCTGGGCAGGTGTCTGACATTAGTCACAGTGCTACTTGTCCATTGTTCTTCCCCAGTAGCTCATTGAGTGCCTTCTGACCTGGGGGTCTCATCTTCCAGCACTGTCTCATGTTCCATTTTGGATACTCTGTTCATAGGGTTTTCATGGTAAGAAGTATTCAGAGGTGGTTTACCATTGCCTTCCTCTGAGTATGGATGCATCTTAGTCTGGTGTCTCAACTTTGACCATTCTGCCTTGGGTGCTCCTGCTAGGAGTCTAGCCTCTTGGTCTAGACTCCTGATGGCATTGCTCTCATCTTCTTCAACACTGTCAAACCCCCTCACCACATTAAGGTGTGCATCCGAAAGGGGGATTCAATAATAATAATTTTTAAAAAATGATAGCAAGCTGAGCCGAGTTCCAAGCTTTAGCTCGAAGATCAGGACAATGACAAGATTTTTGGGGTGAACGGTTTATCTGAATTTTCAGTATGACAGACTGCTCACTATCTCCTGCATATTGGGTGGATTGACCTGTTTTCTAACATGCGATCTCCACCCAAGATTGCTCTTGTGTTTGCTTTCAACAAAGTTTGCCACCATCCCTCATATAGAGATGTAGTTGCTTAAAGCAGAAATCCAGTCGAGGTCACAGAAGATCAAGAGTTTGAGGCTGCCTGTGGCTGATGACCCTCAGAATATCATATTAGTTTGGCATAGCACCAGCAAAGGCAGATTCAGCAGGAGTAGGGATCCCCTTTGGTCCAGCAGGTCAGAACCAAAACTGGCAACCACTCCATGAACCAGTTTTGACAGGCGGGTGGGTCCCCCTACCTGTCAGTTACTTGCCATCATATGACTTCAGGGAGATTCATACCCTTCAAAAGCCATGGGGTTTACATTCAGCACTGAATTTAAACAGTACCAAATATAAACATGTTGCAAATGAATCATTGGGAGCACACTCTAGGCTGTACATTCCTGATTATTCCTTGGAAGTGTGGCTTGTTGTTAGTGCTGTTTAAATTTAGGACCGAATGCAAACCCCGCTGGGATTAGTTCCATTCAGGAGCTCCTGATCAGAACTCTCACTGGAGCCTATTCCTGCTGACTGCAAGCCCCACTGCTTTGCGCAGTGATCAGCTCCACTGAGGAGCTTCAATAAGAAGCTCCCAAGTGGAACCAGTTCCAGTGGAGCTTGCATTCAGTGCCACATTTAAACAACACCAAATGCTACTCCCACTGCCATTGAACTAACAGAAGTGCACTGTTCCCAGTTGTTACTTGGCAACCACAACTTTATCTGTCCTGCATCTGACATCATATAACATCTAGAGATGGTCAAATTTGACAAATTTGATTTCTCTCCGTTTCTCAGTTTTCCAGTCTTACTTTTAGTTTAGTTTAGAAACTTAGTTCTTATTTCTGCATCACTTTGTATTAATTCTCCTAATATATACGTTTGCAAGCACATTTCCTTAATATATATTTTTGCACATTATTTTCACTAATATATGCATTATTATGCATTTCCCCCTAATATACACATTTTTGTGCATGTTATTTGGTTGGACAGCTACATCACAAAATCTGGAGAAGGCTAAATTTTGAAGGATAGCTGTGTTTCAGTTCACTTACTGTCTCAGAAAGAGCAAATTAAGTAGGTTCCCATTAGATTTCAAACTGATCCTAATTTCTCTCCCATCCCTATTGACCTCAGGTCAGTGACATGTGGGCATTGGCTGGCCCAAAATGGCCACACCAGACAAATTGGTGGGCTTGGTAGGCTTAATTTGGCCCACAGGCTGGAGGTTTCCTTACCCCAGAGATGCACCAACATAAATGCTTAGGATCAGCTCTTTGTCTTCTCCATTCCCACCATTCCCAAGTGAAAGCAATCAAAAACCTGCTTGCAATTCACATGAAAGGTATAAGTATAAAGAAAACAGTAAGTACTGAGAAGCTTTATGCATTTGACATATGGCCTTGGTACCCATGGGCCCTAAGAATCTTTTAAGGGAATTTATTTAAGTTAAATTAAATGAAATTCTTCACTGCAATCAGACTGGGTATTTAGAAGGACATTCCACTAAAACTATTGGGACTTGCATCAAAATTAATGCATTTGTGACTGCTGTGAAAATGTTTTAAAAGATCCTGCTTTGGCCTCTAGATGGCTCACCTGGAATTCCCATTGTAACAAATGCTTCTAAAGAGAAGAGAATTCCCCTGAAACATATTACCAAAATACCATAATGGTCTACATTTTCAGTAGCAATAGAGCCAATGATGTGAACTGGATCCGTATGTGGTCAAATTGTTCTGCTTTTTGTAGGACCAAGAATAACATATGGATTAATGCCAAAGCAGATTGAGGAGTAATGTCATTTTCTATTAGTAATTATTGTGAGTCACATCCTAAAATATCTCCTGGAGGCAGGCTTTAATGAACACTTTCCAGGTGCTCTCTTTGCCTGGGGTAAGTGATATATTTGATGATTAGTTTTCAGTCATCTGCCGATAGATTCTTCACCTTGTAAATAATAGATGAAACTTTTGGCTGGAGATGGGATGGACTACTGTGTAACTCCTAGTGCATTAAAAAAAGCAGGGTTTTATCCCATGACGAATTAAATACATATGCTCACATGCAGAGCTTGGAAAAGTTACTTTTTTGAACTACAACTCCCATCAGCCCAATCCAGTGGCCATGCTAGCTGGGGCTGATGGGAGCTATAGTTTAAAAAAGTAACTTTTCAAAGCTCTGCTCACATGCACACAAAAGGCCACTGAAGAAATAGCTGTGCAAATCCCATTCCTTCCAACTAAACAAAATGGTTTTCTGTGCATTTGTGAAGACCCAAGGCAGGCATCAAGCTGTTATTGATTTCTGTTCATTTTCACTATTATTCACAGTATCAAGGATTTAGAAAATATAGCCAAATCTATCGGGCATCAATGAAATGGGAGCTGGAGAAGACCATACAAATTCTGAAAATACTATTTGAAAGGGTACCAGCAAATATGAAACCTAGATGGTTGTAGAGAGTAAACCTAGATGGTTGCCTTGGAACTTCACAAACTTTGCTGTTTGAGATCTACCTGGGGGCTTCTGGTAGTTTGCAGTGAAGCCCCTTTCCTACAGGCCTGCATCATCATTCCTCTTCTCCCCAAACTTCCCAATGATTTCAGTGGTCCTGCTTTGAGCATGACACTTTTGTTAGGTGTGAAACACGTTGACTGTGTATGCCAGCCTTCCCCAACCTGATGTTTTGGATTACAACTCCCATCAGCCTTGACCATTGGCCACACTGCCTGGGGCTGATATTGTTATAAGGGATTACCTCACCCCATATATCCCTGCCTGGCAACTGTACTCCTCAGATGGCACTGCTCCTCAGTACTTCTAAGAATAGCACGTACCCCAGAGGTGAGCTTGGTATATGTACTAGAAATTGAGCTTTTAGTACTGCAGCTTCAGTCCTCTGAAATCAGTTACCAGTTTAGAAAAGTGCCTAATGTCTTGAAATTTAGGCACATATTGAAGACATTTTTGTTTAAGAAGGCTCACAAGAGAGTGTATTGTACATGCATATATTGTGCGTTGGGCTGCACATTATGCCCATACATGTATATTCACAGCCATTACATTTTATTTCATATATTATATATTATTTTTAAAAAATACGTTCTGCCATTCTGGCCTTAAAAATGAGCACTTTGAGCACAAAATTTCCCTATTTTCAAAATAATAAGAAATATCAAAATGTGGGGTATTCTTAATGTTTAAGAGCAAATACAGTAGGGCCCCGCTTTACGGCGCTTCACTTTACAGCGCTTCGCTAATGCGGCGGTCTCAGTTAGACGCAATTAGACTAAAGTCCCACTCATATGGCTTGTTCCGTGTTTACAGCGGTTTTCGGGCATCACGTGCCATTCTATTCAATGTCCTGCTTTTCAGTGGTTTTTGCTTTTCAGCGGGGGTCCGGAACGTAACCCGCCGTATGAGTGGGGCCCTACTGCAACAATACACTTAAAACATTAGAAAATCTCCATTCTTTGCTTGCTTGCAGCAATGTGGGACTCTGTGCCCACAGCCTTCCAATTGGGCAGCACTTCCCAGAATGGCCATGTGATGTTACATGGTCATTCCAGGCTGGGCTCTTGTCTTCAAAGAGTCCTGTGCTTCTATGAATGAGCACAGGGATCTTAAAAAAGGTCTGTACTAAATGAAAAGAGCCCTCAGTCACTTTGTTCATCTCCGAAGATAAACACAACCCCCTTGCCCCATCCCTCAAAATATTTTTTTTTAAAAGAAAAGTGAAATTCTACTCCCTCTTTTCTTTCTCGGTAGCAACTTTATGTCACCTCCCACCACCTTCAAATGGTCAAACTGAAGACAACTGAAAGGTTTGTCACAGCCCTAGTCCTAAGCATAAAGGAGAGGATGGCCTGTTTTGGGAGTACATTCCCAGCTTCCTAGATAAAAATTTGGCAAGCATCAAAAGCACATGCTGTTCCCTTGTCTCTCCCTACCACCTTTTATTGGTTCACCAGTTCTAGCTAGCTTAAACTACACTTCTCAGTTACATCCAAAACTGGGAATTGTGGTTGAGTCATAATGTCAATTTACTAACCTGGTTTTTAAACCACAGTTTGAACTATGGTTTAGCAAGTCAGGAATGCATATTCAAAGCAGGCCTATATATGAGATTGCAACTCTGTTGAAACCAGAGTTGGAGAACCTGTGGCCAGATGTTGTTGGACTCCAGCTCCCATGAATCCCAGCTAGTATGGACAATGGTCAGGGATCATAGAATAGTAGAGCTTGAAGGGGCCTATAAGACCATCAAGTCCAACCCCCTGCTCAGTGCAGGAATCCAAATCAAAGCATTCCTGACAAATAGCTGTCCAGCTGCCTCTTGAATGCCTCCAGTGTCAGAGAGCCCACTACCTCTCTAGGTAATTGGTTCCATTGTCATATGGCTCTAACAGTTAGGAGGTTTTTCCTGATGTCCAGTCGAAATCTGGCTTCCTGCAGGTAATGGAAGATGTAGCCCAGCCACATCTGGAGAGGTGCAGGTTCCTCATCCCTGATCTAAACAAACACGACTGCACCCACAACAAGCACACTACTGTGTTGGGAAACTGCCACTATGAAATCATTCCCCCCAAGAGCATTCTTAAGCTTTGCAACGTCTCTGGACCCCGATATTAACAGGTCAATTGGCTTGTACAGAAACAATTAATCTCAGAATCCAACCATGTAGGCCATCCTTCATGTTCCTCAGTATGACTATAGTACTGTCCACCAAAGTATGCTAACACAGAAATGCTATATGTTGTAAATGGGAAGTGTCTCTTTAAGCCAAGGTCAAGACTAAAGCTGTTGCCTGTACTGCACTTAGTGCAGCCCTTTACATGTACCAAAAGCTTTGGTTTCCAAGGATTTGCATGTGCAGGCATCTCCTGACACCCAAACAAAATAACAATCAGAAATAAATAACTGCTGATGAGGGAGCCATAGGATAGCCATTGATAGAAGTATGCATGACCTCATCCTAAATGAATACATTGTGGTTCCTTATGTTTTGCTACTAAGATCTCTTTTATACTTTGGATTATTTGTCTTTGCCAAGGGATCCCTCAGATGCTTCCTACCTAACTAATTTTAGACCTATTTTTGTTTGGAAAGTTAAGATTCAGGGGTGGGAGGGTAGCCCTTTCAATGGGAGACATTTCTTATATGTAGGTCACTACAGTAAAGAGGTTAGACATGCAGACCTTGCTGACATTATAACTTTGCTTTGTAACCAAGCAATCCAATACACAGGATTCTGTCAGGATTGTAGATATGCCACTACTGTGCCAGAGGAATGGCCACCATAACCAACAAATGGCCAATCCAATGAAGTTGGATGGGGGGGGGATCATACAACTAGAAAACACAAGAATGGTAGGAAAATGGTAGATACTCCTAGAGACCTTGGAAACATGCCACAGTCCCCCCAAAAGGGATTCTGCTGGCAATGAGACAACCAATCAGGTACTGTGCTGGCCACACCTGGAGGGAGTCAGTGAATTCCCAGTGATGGGGATATGCCCACAGTACACACTGCTGTATCACCACACACACAGTATGCAAGATGATAACACAGTGTATCCACTCTATCAGCCCCACTGGCACATCAACAACACACCCTGGTGGTACCGGTCCCCAGACCTCTCTTCTGCAGACAGCACACACATGTCTCCTGGGACGAGGGTTCAAGACCCACCCAGGGACTCTTCACAGGGAGTCAGTGGGAGGAGCAGGGACATGCAACAAGGGAAGCCACAGACACACATGGACAAGAACAGATTCTAGTGGTTACGTCCATAAAACATGGATTTGAGAAATAAGAGTGGGACCTCTAGCCCTGCCAGAGCGTGGGAGACAATAAAATTCAGAGAAGACACATTAAGCACATGTGGCAAAGGACTGGGAGGCAGGGGAGAGGAGAGAAAAATGAGAGACAATCATAGCAATTATACATTACAGCAGCCTCCCCCAACCTGATGCCTTTAGACTGCAACTCCCAACAGCCCTAGCCCATGAGGAGTGATGTGAGTTGTACTCTAAAATATCTGGAGGGCACTGGTTTGGGAAGGCAGCACTAAAGCATATATTTTATTTCCCTCTACCCTTGCTTAACTTTGTGCGTACTCTCTCTCCTACCAACCCCAGTTCTTAGAGTGTAGTGTTAGGTGATGAATCCCAAGGCAGGGTATCGTAGGATTGTAGACAGAAAAGTATTAGCACCATGTTCAAGATTCCCATGCGTTCTGATGTCAGGATGTTTTAGGCAAGAGAGGGGGGAACTGTTTGTGTATAAAGTGGCAATTAAGCACAGTTTCTTCTCACCAGAATTACCCCTTGTAAACTCTAGGCATGCACAACATGAAACCAGAGAGAAATGACCTCATGCCACACACCCTATGAGTTCTGGTTTCCTTGGGTGGGGTCTCATAGTGATGTGGGTGGGGCTGTCATTGGTGGTCTTTTTTATTTCTCCCCTTCCCACTGAAGTCAATGGGAAGGAAATTTCCTGCCTGGGGCCGGTGTAAATGTACACCATCAACAGGGGCATGACTGATCTGGAGGAGTATAAGCATAAGTGTGTTCTTTTCCTGTGCTGTCCCATGTCTCTACCCCTTCCCCAGGGAGCTGTCCAAGGTGCTTCATCTGACTGGATTCCACTGCCCCACTGACATGGTTAGGTGTATTAAGCACTGAAATGACAGGCAATATCAGGGAGAGCATCTACACAAATTATATAAAGATAGAATGCACTCAGTTTCTATGCTTAAAACAAACTGCCCAAACCATGTTGAAACGCCTTCTTTCTGGCCGGAACCTCCTCTTCTTCACCTTTGTGCTTTGTCACATCCTTGTAAATATCCTTAAAGTACTCATTTTTGTGTGGGGGCCTATATGTTACTAAGGCAGATTCATAAATGAATCACCACTATATAGTACGTAAGAACTACAGACTCTTATGGAGAAATCATTACTGATACAGGATGTAGCAAGGACCTAAACACACTTTGCGTTCATTCAGCATTTTCTCTAGAGTGAAGTGTCTGATGGAAAATTTGTGCAGTTAGAAAATCTGCTTTAAAAAACACCCTGCCCTGTCCCAGTGAGCAGCAGCACTGCTGCTGACAGAAGTGTGCCACTTCTGCTCTGCGCCCGCCCCCAACACTACTGCTGGTCATACTGTGGTTTCTACCAAACCCTAAAGCCCCTCACCCACTGTCACTCTAGTAGAGAATCGCACCCTAAAGAACTTCATCCTTTGCTTTGCTTGCTTTCTTAGGACACCAAATTGCTCACCTTTGATTGATGCTGGGTGAGGATTTTTTTCTGACCAGTTCATCAGAGACATTACAAATGATGTACAGAACTATGTTTATATTTGGCATTAAAGAAACTAAAAATATACCTTTAAATTGGGTATGTTGTAATTGCACATTGCAGCAATACTAAGAAGTTTTCAGTGATATCAGGCACTCCCAGCTTGAAGAAGCCCTGCATTTTAATCAAATATAACTCTGAGGCCACTGCCACAGAATTGCAACCAAAATGTTTGGGTACTGTTATGTATCCAAGGAAACCAATCTGAACGTCTATAATTATCTTATTAACTTGTTTGTAACAATAGGTCCTCCATGAAGAGTTTTGGAAACATGCTAAACTGCATTTATTTATCTGCTTAATTTTTTTAAAGGAATAAATCACCATCCAAAAAGGGCTGTGAAGTGAAATAAAATCCTGTAATTTCCCCCTATATCAAACAATTGATGTGGAAATAATCCTGATTTTTTTAAAATTGAAAAATTCCAATGATTTCCCTGAATTGCATCTTATGAAAAAAAACGATTTGCTGGTCTACTAAACTCATACTATTTCTCTAGTGTAAACTCTTCTAATTTAAATGGGTCCAACTGTACTAATACAGTATCTTGAGGATGGTGTTGCTAATCTTTAAAGATCTGATATGAACCAAAGTCACAGAAACTTTCCCACTAGCTGTATCCTAAGGTCAAGAAGTCTGTGTGAAAGCACGCACTGTTTAAACTGAGTTGTGCAAAGTGTGACACACTTGGGGGATAGGAACTGTGAGGGAATGAGAAAAAAAAAACAAGAGTCCCAGGAGTAAAGAGCAGCCCTTGACACCAAGAAGAGGGTACAGGAATGAAATAAGTGCTAAGTAACTAATGAAAGCTTCACCACATAAATTAATGTGCTAAAGATAACCATGCACCTCAGAGCTCATCTTCAAAACCAGCTAGTATGCTGATTTCCAGAGGATATCATACTAAACCAGGGATGATGAACTTGTGCCCTCCATACATTGTAGCCCTATGAGGAGAGACTGAAAGACCTGGGCATGTTTGGCCTTGAGAAGAGAAGACAGAGAGGAGATATGATAGCACTCTTCAAGTACTTGAAAGGTTGCCACACAGAGGAGGGGCAAGAGCTCATCTTGATCATCCCAGGGTGCAGGACATGGAATAATGGGGTTAAGTTATAGCAAGACAGATTTCAGCTGAACATCAGGAAAAGCTTCCTAACTGTTAGAGTGGTACAACAATGGAACCAATTCCCTAGGAAGGTGGTGGGCTCTCCAGCACTGGAGGGCATTCAAGAGGCAGCTGGACATCTGCTGGGTATGCTTTAATTTTGATTCCTGCATTGACCAGGGGATTGGACTCCATGTTCTTATAGGCCCCTTCCAACTCTACTATTATTCTATAGAGGATCACAGGTTCCACATCCCTGTCATTCACCAACTCAATAGGTGTTTTCTAGTTACTAAAGATATAAACCACAAAGCACCTACACCTGTGTCCTATTGACTTAACTGCAAGTAGGGATGAGATTTACTTTTTTGTGCCTCTTCAGTTGCATTCCATCAAATTGGCAGGCAGTTCAATTTCCAGTTAGTTATTTTCCTGCTATCCTTTGCTTTTACCATTGTAATTTTCCCCATCCCACAAAATAACCATATTGTTATCAACGTTTTCCTTTCAGGAAGGAAAGGAGTATATGAAATTGTCTTATTCAGACTATTGGTATATTAGCCCAGCACTGTCTAGTTGGCAGTGAACATAGGAAGCTGCCTTATATGGAGTCAGACCATCTAGCTCAGTATTATCTACACTGGCTGGCAGTGGCTCTCCAGGGTTTCAGGCAGGAGCCTCTCCCAGCCCTACCAAGAGATGCTGGGGATTGAACCTGAGACCTTCTGAATGCAAGGGAGAAGCTCTTTCATTGAGCTATGGCCCTTTCCAGAGTCTGAGGCAGATATCTAAGCTCTGTTACCTGAGATACCTTAACTCAGGCATGGGGAATCTGTGGCCAATTGTCAGGAATGATGGGTATTGTTGTCCAACAACATCTGGAGGGCCACAGGTCCCCTATCACTGGTTTACCTGGAGATGCTGGAGACAAAATTGAAAACGTGTTCTATCCCAGAGCTATGGGCAACCCCCTGCAACCTAAATATGTTCAGGAATGCAGTCAAGGGTGTCCTATAGCACCTTACAGGTTAATTTATTGCAGAGTGTTCTTTCCTAAAGCAGAGTTCTCTTCATCAGGTACACCTGGCTTGTGAAAACTCATGCCTTTAAGAAGCCTCAGGACCCTTTATCATCATGGCTGAAAATAGCAAGCCTGGCTATGTGAGGATGGTGCACTCTGTTTTCTAAGAGGGTTTCTTTATGGTCTGTGTGGCTGGTTCAAAGAGGTGTATACTATAAATAAATAAATCCTTTTCAGCCAAATTAGAGTCTCTGGTGGAGGCCAGTAGTTCATATTTTAAAGCACCTGCTGATTTCAGCAGAATGGCTCTGAAGATGCGCAATCAGTTATTGATCAAGGTGAGAGACAGAAGAGATTAAGTTCTCTCTGATATTGTTGGTTTTTTTTTTTTAATGAGCCGAATCTCAATGTCACTTCAAGTAGCAGGGAGGGAGAGTCCTTCTAATTTCCTTGCTTTTCCTGACTGTTTCTTCCCCTATTTTTGTTACTAAAGTAACTACAACAGCTACTTCTGCAGTTAGGGTTGCCAGGTCAGAAGCATCCCAAACCCTGAGATTTCAAGGGTGAGCCCAAGTGATGTCATTAAGCATGATACATTAAGCACCAACCACAGTTGCTTGGAGCATACAATTCAAACAAAAACATTTCTCTGATTGGAAATTAAGAAATCTTAGCTAAAAGATGGAGCCTGGGTAGGGAACACTTAATCGAGCCTACTTGCTTCTGGGAAGAAGGGTTTAAGTGCCCTCAGGCCAGGCCAGTCAGCAGAAGGCTATTGTAGGAAGAAAGGAGCCTAGTGTCATGGAGAGGTTAGATGGGAGCACTCAGGAGTAAAGATGGATGCCCTTGAAGGCTGCAATTCTAAACACACGTACTAAGGGACTAAGCCCCCATAGAACTCAACAGGACTTACTTCTGAGTAGATATGGTTTGGATTGTGCTGTTGGTAAAGCTTGACTAGGGATCCTCTGCAGAGATATCCATATCTAATCAGGGTTGGCAACCCCCTGCCTGGAATGCCCTGCCCCTACCTTTTAACATTGCTGCTCCAAACTTCTTTACAGATCTGACCCTTCACTTCAGAAAGAGGTTTGAGAAATGAGTAAGAGTAAGAAGATTCTCTACCCTTTTCTGTCCACCCTGTGTGCTGCTATAAACTCACGTTGACAGCCAACCCAATTCTAGTGAGTAATAACTGACAGAGAGAAAACATATATGGTTTGGTCTACCTTCACAGTTAGCAGCTTGGGAACAACAACAATTGCAGCCACACTTTCCAGCAGGGCCGGCACTAGGCATGACTGGGCCCTTGGACACCAGCTTGCCCCAGGCACGCGGTTCCTGCCTGTTTCACCTACCTCTCTCTTGTCTTCTGTTGCTGTGCACGCTGCGTGCACAGGACTGCCATCAACCAGGCTTCTTTAAGGGGCTGATGTCCCAGCTGCCATCTTGGTTGATGGCACGCATGCATGGTATGCTACACACATGCGTCCTCATGCCTGCCATCAACCAAAATGGCAGTAGGAGCATCAGCCCCTTAAAAAGCCTCCACCACCATCTTGGTTGATGGCAACCCTGCATACACAATGCATGCAGCCTCAGAAGACAGGAGAGGTAGGCAGAGCAAGCGAATGGTTGGGTGGCCTGAAAGTTCCTTCCCTGCAATCTGTGCACTCTGGTACAGGAGTGCTACTCTCCCACCCTAACAAGGGGCCTTTCAGAGACCCCTGTGGGCCACAGGGCCTTCAGCCAGGACCCAACCTGGCAGCACTTTTGCACCGGCCCTGCTTCCCAGTACGTGAATTCTCTTTTACCACTATTGGGCAAGAAACAAACCATCATGCAAACAACAAGGTGCATCATCAGTGGGTTTAAGGGGGTTGAGTTGAGTGCATGGAACCACTGTTGTTGCTTCTATGGATGTAAGGTAGTAAGGTTAAAGGTAAATTAAATGCAAATAGAAAAAGAAAAAGAAAAAACAGTGATGCAATACCATACCAACCACTACAAAAATCCTATGAGTAAGGTAGAACATTCAGCATCCCACAACCAGTCAGGATTTCTAACCAAAGACCAAAAGTAAAAAAAATCCTGGCAGCCAGTCAGTCAAGGTCACAGAAATCCCCATGCAGCACCACTGACCCCGAAGTCAGACCCAGTCTGAGGTTAGTGCAGAATGCTGTGGCATGATTGCTGAGATGAGAGAGATCCTATCAGTACATAATACCTCTGCTCTGAAATCAGCACTGGTTACCAATCTGCTACAAGGCCAAGTTCAAGGTGTGTTTTCCATATTACTGGTGCCACACAGTACTTGTTCTGCTCTTGTAAGAAATCAGTCCTTTCGTGTGGCAGCACCCATGCTTTGGAACTCCCTGCCTATTGACATTACACACCTTCATTGTACTGTTTTCAGCACCTGCTAAAAACATTCTTGTTTAGGCCAGCCTATCCCGGCATTCAGAAACTATTGTGTTTTTTATATATTTTGAATGTTTTTAAATACTTGTCTTTAACTGTTTTTGCCAATAATTTTATTGTTTTAATTCCTTCTGTAAACTGCTTTGAGATTTTTTTTACAATAAAGGAGTATATAAATGTTGTAAATAATATACATAAATAAATTTTGGAGTCACTGTGGCCATAGGGTCTCTTTCCACTTTTAGGAACAAAGTAATCTGCCTTATACCAACTCAGGCCATTTGGTACCAGCTCAGTACTGATGACATGGCTCTGCATGATTCCAGGCAATAGTCTTCTCCAGACATTGAATTTTGGACCTTTGCATGCAAAGCATATGCCCTACCACTGAGCTACAGCCCTTCCCCTGTTTTTAAAAAATATCTTTTAAAATTGTTCTTTTCAATTCACTAATGAATGCACAGCATACCTAGGGCAGATCCACACCATTCATTTAAAGCACATTCAACACATATTTGTAGCACATGAATCACACCACAGAAAACGGGACTGTCGTTTGTTAAGGGTGATGGGAACTATAACTGTGAGGGGGAAACTACACTTCCCAGGATTCTTTAGGAGAAGTCCTGTGCTTGAAATGAAGAAATATTTATATAAGCATCACTGTCAAAGATGTTTATAATTTACACAACCTGTAAAGATATTTGTAGTGCAAACCTATGCTTGTTTACTCAGAAGCAAGTCCCAATGTATTCAATTGGGCTTACTCAAACTGGCAAGCATGCACATAACTGCAGTCTCAAGTGATAAGAAACTTCACTCACAGATGCAGATGAGGTATGACTGACAGGTGGAGGGGGCACGTGAGTTCTGAGGGGTGTTTTAAAGAGAAAACCATTGGGGTTTGGCAGATAGAGGTAGATAGGATTAGGGATGAAGAAGAGAACATCTAGTTAAAAGGGCTGGGTTTTGAGGAGGGGGATTTCATTGGGACTAGTGGGGTAGGATAGGTAGGTAGGATAGGGACAATCACAACTTATTCATTTACTATCACATTTAACATCTCGTATATAATAAAATTTATTTGTTTGATTCAAAATCCCACGTGTCACCTTGGTCAAGCATGCCACCAAACTAAGGTCCTATTCCGTACCTATATCAATTTAACAGACAGATTGTACCATTGGTCAACTTTTGGGGAAAAGGTGGTGGGGCTGATGTTTATGGGTCAGAAGGCATATCTGACTCAGACTGAGGCAGACGTCCAGGGGGTTTCCTGATTCAGGTGTTTGGGAATCAGCAGGTGGTAATTGCTGCAGAAATGTGGAGATATGAAATTAAGATTGGAAAAATGAGAAACTGAGAGATCCAAAACTGACAGATCTTTCCATCCCTACTCATAATGCGCATCTCCAACAGGAGGAAAGCATTATGCTTCCCCACCACCACACACCAAAATTCTTCTCGAGCTCAGATTTTAAGCCAAGTTTGAGAACTTCTTTCTCCCACCTATCCATGAAGGGTGGCTACATGTCCTACACTGCAGTCATCTATTTGAAGGGCTGTCAGAAGACACTCCTCTAAGGCCATCCTCTTCTTCAGTGGAAGGGAATCTGTGGCCCTCCAGCTGCTGCTGGACTCAGAAGCATCTTGTGAGTTCAGTGCTCCTGCTGGTGCATTTGCACCATGTCAGCCTCTTTACTTCCTTGCTCTTCTCCCTCCCGATAAGCAACAGTAACCCACCTCCTAGGAAGCTAGCATAGTGGCTTTGCCCCACCCAGTTGTATGATAACTCCCATCATCCCTGACCATTGGTCATGATGGCTAGGGGATGATGGGAGTTTAAGTCTAACAACATCAGGAGGGTCACAGGTTCTGCCTTCCTGCTCTATTTGCAGGGTGTTCCCAAAAGTCCAGTTTAAAGTAAAGAACCATATGAAAGGGAGAGCTCGGGTCATGAAGTTGCCCATCAGCAGTTAGCACCTGGACAATAGACTGAGAAAGCACTAGGGATGGAAGGATTTGTTCATTTCACTGCTCTCAGTTTCTCATTTTTCCAATTTGAAATTCAGTTCTCTGTATTTCTGCAGCAATTTGCATTTTTTTAAAAAAATAAATGCTCTGGAAAATTATTCAGCCTTTTTGTGCAAATTTTTCCTTATAAACACATTTTTGTATGCAGTCTTGACTTAATGTACACATTTTTGCAAGCAATTTCTCTCAGTACTATGCATTTTGTATTTTATTTTCACCAATATATTCATTTTTATGTACACTTTCCCCTAATATATGCATTTTTGTAAACATTTGGAGAACTGCAGAGCAAGATTCATATAAGTGTGAATTTCAAAAGGCAACTATGATTTGGTTCTCATATTGTTTCAGAAAGTGCAAATTTGATGAATTCAGTTTTAACTGTGAATTGAATTGAATTCCTCCCCCATTCCTAGCAGGCATACAGGTCATACATATAACCTGGTCATAAACTTCCCCACTACGGTGAGATGTACTGTGTTTCTATTTACATTACAGCAATTCTTTCTAAATTTGCATTTATACATATAAATTAGCCAGGGCCGGTGCCAGCAGGCAGCCAGGTTGGGCACAGGCTAAAGGCCCCTGTGGCTGGCCAAGGGAGGGTATTGGGTCACAGGGCATGATTGCAAATCCCCACCACCAGATAGTGGCTTGGAGTGGGCGTAGCACTCTCCCAGGCAACACCACGCACGCACACAGCTGGTGCATGCTTAAATATGGCTAGTTGTACTACCTGTAGCATCACTGCATCTGCACACTTGCCATCACCCAATATGGTGGCAGGGGAGTCAACATGCCCCCAACACCATCTTGAGTGATAACAGGCATGCACACTGATGCAGCAATGTAAGAGGTGACATGACCAGGTGTATTTAAGTGCATATGTACAGAAGGGGGCCAGGGACCCATGGCAATCTGGTGCCCAAGAGCTTGCTACAGTCTGGTGATAGCCCTGAAATTAGCATGTGCACATTTTGACCAATTTTGGTGACAGGCTTCCTCTTTTTTGGAAATGTGTAAGTGGCCACCTACATTCATGCTTTCACAGCCCCGCTATCCATCCACTGAGCTATCCACACACAAAGTTCCCAACTCTCTTCCCACTACCATACTGCTTATCTTGCTTGTGCTTCTGAGTCTGTCGTGGTGGTAGGAATAAGAAGAAAGTAGATGATATCTCTGTCCTCCAGCCCAAGCAGTTGGGAACTTGGCACCTGACTCATACCCATAGCACAATGGAGAGACCTGAAAGAGAAGCCTTTTTCATAATTTGGTTGAGAATTTTTAAGCACAAAGTGATGTATACACTTTATAAACCTAACCTTCCTGTCTGCCACTGATGCCAGAGCTCCAGCAGCATACAAGCTGCCTTGTTCCCTTAGAAAAGGGGGAAGTCACTTGATCTTCCCCCATGTCTGCCTGATCAAAGCACTGAAGAGGTCTCCTAGCCTTATCTCCCCAAAGAGACATTAACTTACCACTGAGGACTATTAAACTGCAGCCTTCCCAACAAAAGAATTGGCTGGCCAGCCATTACACTATTGTTAGAAATAATGGAGTTTTGGAAAAAAATATTTTGGCAGATTTTTTAAAAAAAATCCTGATGTTGTTGTTATGTGCCTTCAAGTCAATTACGACTTATGGCGAACCTATGAATCAGTGACCTCCAAGAGCATCTGTCATGAACCACCCTGTTAGATCTTGTAAATTCAGGTCTGTGGCTTCCTTTATGGAATCAATCCATCTCTTGTTTGGCCTTCCTCTTTTTTGACTCCCTTCTGTTTTTCCCAGCATTATTGTCTTTTCTAGTCATTCGTGTCTTCTCATGATGTGTCCAAAGTATGATAACCTCAGTTTCATCATTTTAGCTTCTAGTGATAGTTCTGGTTTTATTTGTTCTAACACCCAATTATTGGTCTTTTTCGCAGTCCATGGTATGCACAAAGCTCTGCTCCAACACCACATTTCAAATGAGTTGATTTTTCTCTTAATCAGCTTTTTTCACTTTCCAACTTTCACATCCATACCTAGAGATTGGGAATACCATGGTCTGAATGATCCTGACTTTAGTGTTCAGTGATACATCTTTGCATTGGAGGACCTTTTCTAGTTCTCTCATAGCTGCCCTCCCCAGTCCTAGCCTTCTTCTGATTTCTTGACTATGGTCTCCATTTTGGTTAATGACTGTGCCGAGGTATTGATAATCCTTGACAAGTTCAGTGTCCTCATTATCAACTTTAAAGTTACATAAATCTTCTGTTGTCATTACTTTAGTCTTTTTGATGTTCAGCTGTAGTCCTGCTTTTGTATTTTCCTCTTTAACTTTCATCAGCATTCATTTCAAATCATTACTGGTTTCTGCTAGTAGTATGGTATTTTAATGTAACATTGTTTACATCATAATACCATGCATGTCAACTCAGAAGTAAGCCCCACCTAGTTCAATTGAACTTTCTCCCAGATAAGTGTCTAGAGAATTCCACCCTTAAGTATTGAATACATTTTTAGGAATTTAATCCAGTAGTGCACTAGAAGATGATGATGGCTATTTATTTTATTTATTGCCGAGCCTTCACTATAAGGTCCCAGGACGGTTATTATGCAGAAGATTCAGGATGGTCCCTTTCAACCCAGCTACAGCTGCTATTGCATTTTTGGGCTAAAATAGTGCGGCAGATAATATTACAAATTGTATGACTTTTGCTTGTAGGATTCAGCAGTGATGGGGCTTCATGGAGCAAGATAGTCACATCTGTATCCACAACGTCATCACGCATGTTATCCAGGGCGGAAGGGGGAGGGCAGGAAAGTTTGCCTCTGAAAATCTGCTCTGTAGGGTTGGAAGACTCTTCAGAACAGTGTGGGAGGTGGCACAGGGGCTTGCATGGGGAAGGGAAGTTAGTGAAAATCACATTCCACTTTCCTTCTTCCAATGAGAGCTTACACTGGATCTCAGTTACTTCCCCAAATGGAAAGAGCTCTTCCCTCTGTGGACTGGCAACTCTGGATCCAGCCCTCTGAATGTAAGACCCTGAAGCTCTCCACTCAACATTTAGAAAAGAATGAAAAGAACAGAAAAAGTGGCTGAAAAGCGACAAAGTGCTTCTTCCTAACTGAACAGAACCCTGAATATTTTTACAGTGAAAGGGATTTTTGAATGCCTTCTCTAATACGGTCGATTATAAATTGCCAAAGAAAATGCCGGCAGCACTGTTTATCTACCATAAATTATTTCAAGTACTTTTACTAGTGCTATGCTTTTAATGTTGCATGTAATTTTATATAAATATTTTATTTATGCCTGGGAGTTGAAATGGAAGCAATAATTCTGAAAATCTGGACTTTTGAGGAAAGTAGCATTTTATTTTGCGTTGATTCATGCCAAGTGAATGTTTGATACATTTTTTTTGTTAAATATTAATGCAAGCATCTATAAATGAATTACAAGAATGGAAGCAGCCTGGTCTACAAATTAGTTAAGCTGGAGTCAAATGGATTAAAGCCAGTTTAGTTCCATTAAAACAAAAGGGGCTATATCAGTTTAAATCCAAGTATCTGGGCTTAGGGCCAAACTACATGTTATGCTGAAATTTGTAAGGAGGCTGCCAGTTTCCGGTGCTAAGAAGGAGGAATATCAACCCTTTCTAACACAAACCATTTCCCCACCCTTATCTCTAGTACCTGTAATTTATTTTATTGTATTTTACTTGTCCACAGGAATAACAGTGGCCTGTGGGAGGTTCGAGGGTGGGGGAAGAGATAGATTTGATTTTGACCAGGACGAGGAAATGAAAAAAGGCCTAACCTACTTCCCCTGCACAAGAAAATAAGCACAAAAAAATAAATAAATCAGGAAATCCAATCACACTTTTCCTATAGAATTGAGCCATTCAGGTAGAATGTAACCAACAGCAGTCTTGTTTTAAAGCACTGCAGGCTGCAATCCTATGCACACTTTCGGGGGGGGAGCAGGGTACCCCTATTGAATTTAATGGGACATACTTCGTACTAGACGTGCTTAAGATGACACTATAAAGCTCATAAGAGTTGGATGAAAAAATCCAAAAAAAGGTAGCTCTGCCTTCCTCAACCTGGTTCCGTCCAGATGTTTTGGACTATAACTCCCATTAGCCCCAGGGAGCATCGCTATGCAGACTGGATTGATGGGAGTTGTACTCCAAACTACCTGGAGGGAACCAGGTTAGATAAGACTGCGCTAGATAAACTATTTTAACTGAGTTTTTACAGGCATTTATTGGATTTTTAACATGTTGGGGTGAAAATCTGCTTTTGACAGCAACCTTTGTCTGCCTTCTCTACTTTCTCTGTTTTGGTTATAGCACATTGTCATTTGCTTTGCTGTCCTCAAGCTAGATTAGTTCTGGCATGAAGCTGATCTGTTTGAGATGCTCTCACTGCATGGGATTTTTGTCTCAGGGTTCAGACAACAATTTTCCTTACCATGGGTCAAAACTGTGGCAGGAGATTTTGTAGAGTTCTGCTGATTATATGTTCAGCCTTTTACAAGAGTAGGACAAAGACAGATGCTAATGCTAAGATGAGCTTTGAAAAGGCTGATATTGATATAAAATAAATCACACTAGGTTATATGAGTTAAGGAGTTGGGGGTTCCCTTTCTAAGCAGTCCCAGGCTTTAAGGCAATAATGGAGAATCTGTAGACCTCCAGATGCTCTAGGACTCCTATCAGCCCAGTGAGCAGGAGTGTAGTCGTCCAGGGTCTCAGGGGTCTTAGACCCTTTACTTTTTTGGAAGCAGGGTCTCAGCAGGGTCCCTATGTCTTCAGCATCCTATGAGAATTAGCAGGAAAGGGGAATGTGTTAGTCACTGAGAAGAGTCTTCTAACATGCTTCCTTGTCCTCTTCTGCTGATTGAAGCCAGTCAGAGTGAAAGGAGGTAAGTCAGCCATTGGGAAGAGCAGCTACACTCTCCCCTTGCATGCTTATTGGCTCCTAGGAATATATGTTGTGGGAGAAGGCACTAACAAGGATCTCATACTTAACCCAGCAGCAAAAAAGGGGGAGAGTGGCTGTGACTAACATGAAGGGACCCTGCACTTCTGAATTTGCCACTCTACTACTGCCAGTGAGCCAGTGAGCATAGCCAATGGTCAGGGATGATGGGAGTCATAGTCCAATAATGTCTAGAGGGCAACAGGTTTCCTACCCTGCTTTAAGACTGCCATTCAAACACAGGACAGAATATGATTTGCCTGAGATTCAAACAGAATACAAAATTGTGATGAGCTCCTTTTTCTTCTTCTGACATTTGAAAGAATTCGTACCCTAAACTCTCCCAGAATGCTTAGTCTCTCTAGCCACCTTCTGTTCTTCTTCCAAAACTGGCCTTGAAACAAAGTAATTGGCTGTTGCTGCCAGCTCTTTTATTCGCCTGGCCAAACCATGCTGTTGTTGAACATGACGGTGGTGGAAGAGTTAAAGCATCATGGAAGATTTATGAGCACAGACTCTTCGACACAAGGGGGTGAGGGGAGGCTTTTTCAGCTCAAGGGCCACATCTCTTTCCATGCAATCTTCCAGGGGCCACATGCCAATGTTGAGCTAGAAGCAAAAATGTAAATATTACTTTTGAATAATAGGGTCGTTTCTACAGACCCCTCCCTAGCTTTCATCCAGGCAAGCAAAAGGCATTATTAGAGTTCAAGTACACATTCCAGCCAGGCAAAAAGATTCAATGAGGGTGTGAAGCACAGCCAGTGAGGCATGGCCTGGGAAGAGGAGGTGTTCCTGGGGAGTGGGTGTGGTGTGTGGAGAGTCCCGAGGGCAAGATAGAGAGGCTTGGGGGGCTGCATTTGTCCCCTGGGCCTGAGGTTCCTCACCCTTGCTTTAAGATTTCAGAGCCAGTGAGGCACTGCCTAGGATTCTTTGCCTCTCCCTTCTCTTCAGTGAACAGGAAGAAATGTCTGTTTGCACCTGTCGAGCCCCAGCTCTCTCTGGAAGGGCAGGGAGGGGGAAGGCATGAGTTGCAGATGCCTCAACTGCCAGAAGGCGCAGAAGATCCAGCTGTTGTTGCGTCTATTCCAGACATTAGGGAAAGGAGTGTGTTAGATGCGCCGCCAATTCCCACGGGTGACCCAGCCCCCCTTGGGGACAGCGCTCAGCCTTCAACCATCCCAACGGATCAGTTAGGGGAGGATTCCGAAAGAGCAGTAACTCCTCCTTCACCAAGCCGTGAATTAGCAGTAACCCCCCCCTTCGTCCCGCAGTAACTTAGAGACGCCTGATGCTTCTCAGCCCTCTACTTCCTGGACTGTTGATAAGGACCCTGTTTCATCTGATGAGCCCATGGAGGCTCACCCCCCCCTCACCTTGCTCTCGGCGGTGGGAAAAGCGTACCGGGCAGAGGGCAGGTGTGCGAAGGAGTGAGAGATTGCACTCAAAAACTTTCCCTATATAAGTCTGCTGAGTATTGATGGAGGTGTTGAGTCAACTTTCTTCTTATGTCGCAGAGCATGTCAAGAGTGTAGTTAGGGATTCCTAGTGAGTTAATGTAGGGTTTTCTATGAAGTGCACTGCTTTTGATGTATCCATTACTCTAATAAAATGAGATTTACTTGCACCAGCGTCTCAGTCTCCTGGTATCGACTCTGGATGGGACAGCACCCCCATTCTTTGGAAACTTTAAGCAGGCATGAACTGGAGGCTAGTTGAAAGGCAGCAACCTTAGCTTGGTTAAATAGCTTTTGAGGTTCTTCTGCTTCTACATTATTATGGTTCTAGGAAGCCAGAATATATATCCAATAAAAAACAGGTTATCCCTATGTAATTATTTTTCTTTCCAGCCAAGATTGGCTCCCAAAGTGGTTTAGCGTTAAAGTCCACAAAGAAATGAAAAATATTGTTATGCGCACTCTGGTTCCCCAAGTGACAAGTTTGTGGGGGTTCCTGCGCTTACCCTGTGGCTTGTTTTCTTTGAATGAGGTCACTGTAGACTTAAGTTGTTTTGAACTATTTGCATGTATATACAGGTTGAGCATAGGTGGAGGTTTCACAAATTAAACACACTGCAACAGACACTGCTTCCTCATCAGATTTCAAGGGGGCCTGCTCAGCTCCTTCAGAGCTCCAAAGAAATCTCCCAACTCTGAACTGTCCTCAGACTGACTTCAGTGCAATTTCAAACTGCTTGCATTTACACAAAAAAACCCAACACTGTATTCTCTTCTGTGCTTTTTCAATGCTCTAAAATGCATGGGAGTCTCCATGCACACAGAAGACTCTGCTCACACAGTCACCCTCCAACCGATGAAGGAGGGTGAATGTTGGAAAGTTTTGGACAGATAAAAGGAAGTATTTCTTCACACAGCACATGTGTGGTCCCACAAGCTATAGTGATGGCCACCAATTTGGATGGCTTTAAATGATTTTTTTTCTTGATCATCCCAGAGTGCAGGACATGGGATAATGAGCTCAAGTTACAGGAAGTCAGATATTGGCTAAACATGAGGAAAAATTTCCTGTTGGAGCGGTGTAAAAATGGAACCAATGACCTAGGGAGGCGGTGGGCTCTCAATACTGGAGGGATTCAAGAGGCAGTTGGACAGCCACCTGTTGCTTTAAGGTGGGTTTCTGCACTGAGCAGGGGGCTGGACTCAATGGCCTTATAGGCCCCTTCCAATTGCACAATTCTATTATTCTAAAACAGGATTAGGCAAATACATAGATAAGGCTGTCAATAGCTACTAGCCATGATGACTAGGTTCCACCTCCACTGTCAGAGACAGTGTGCCTCTGGTAGTGGCATATTGGTCCAGGTTAGTTTTTCGGGAGGCAGGTCTTGGGGGGGGTCCCTTCCTTTCAGCCTGGATTGGCTCTTTGGACTGCAGAGGAAGTGTCTAGCAGAGATTGCCCCTGCTCTGCAGGAGTTGCCAGAGGATGGCAGGCTCCTAAGGCAGGCAAGGAGGAGTAGGAAGGAAGAGGCTTTTGCTTGCACACTTCAGGAGAAGGAAGAGGTGCCACTGTTACTGCCGCTGCCTAGTGTGGCACAAGCGAGCACTCACCCCCTTCACCTCACGGTGTCACTCACTCCATCAAGATGGGCCGGGCCAAGCAGCAGCGTTGGCAATGCTGAGGCCTCTTCCTTCTCCTTTGAACTGCAAAGTGCAAGCTAAAGCTTCCCTTCTTCCCACCCCTCCTTTGCCCGCTCAGATGCCTGTTGCCCACGCATGTCCTGCCAAGGAGGGGCATGCAGGGAATGGGGTGTGATGGCCCATGTGGAAACCATCTGTTGGCATAACTAGGACATCTTTGAAGGTGTCTCCTCCTGTAAAAAGTGGGGGGGGAGAGAGAGGGACTTCTGCCGGCACAACTACGAGATTGACACACCCTTCGCCCATGGCTGGCAAGCCCAGAATTGGGGAGCAAGGGTGTTGAATTGGGGAGGGGAAGGAGGGAGGGAAGAACCCAAAGTGGTGGCTGAGGGGGCAAAGGCTTTCCCCATCCCACCCCTGTAGCCACTGCTTCGGACTCTTCCTGGACCTTTTGCCCACCCCACCCCTCTTTTGGCTCTGTCCCCTCTGCACCTGGAGCATGATAAATGTTGGGGGTAGGACAGCCTGGGGAGGGAAGGCAGGAAGGGGGAGAGAGAAATTGCATTCAAAAGAGAAACTGCCAACACTGTAATAAAGAAAAGATTGTTTTTTTAAAAAATACATGATTTGAACATGGATTTTGTCTCCACTGTCAGCATTCTCCAACAGCAGGAGATTCCACCCCCCCAATCCTCCCCAGTCACTCCATGGGGCAGCAGTGGGATCATAAACCAGGGCCTCTCTTTCACAGAAGAGGATGTGAATCGCCCACGTCTACAGTATTTGGGAATCTTCTGTTTGCCTAATAATGTGGAGGGTTTCTTACCTTATCCTTGTTGGCAGCCATTTGAAGGCAGTCAAGTGCAGCTTTTATTTGTTTGTTTATATCCTGCCCTTTCTCCCAGTAGGAGCCCAGGGTGGCAAACAAAAGCACTAAAAACACTTTAAAGCATCATAGAAACAGACTTTAAAATATATTAAAATAAAACAACCAAGCTAAAACAGTATTTTAAAACCCTCCCTTTAAAAGCATTCTACTCATCCTAAAAAAAAAGAAAGCCAAACTTTTCATAAGAGCTCCCCCCACCTTTCCATCAAATACTTAGAGGGGTCTGTGAGAGGGGGTGGGAGAGGAGGGGTAAGGACATGGAGGTGAAGCAGGAATTTGGAGCAGGAGGGTTATGGGGTAGTTGGAGGGATTGGAGAGAGTGAGAAAATGGCATGAGTCGGGACTCAGAGGAGTTGGGATCAGGGAAAATGGAGGGTGTGGCAGAAGGAATGAGGGGCTGGTGAGAGAGGGAAAGAAAATGGGACTATGGGTTAGGAGGGGTAGGTGGGGAAAGGGACGGGGTAAGGGGCAAGAGGGGCTGTGAGTGAGATTCTTGTATATTCTTGTAAAACACACCATTCTGCCGGTTCCAGTGCATTTCCACACCTCTCTACTGAAAATGGGGGCATACAACACTAGTCAAACTCCACCCCTTTTTACTGTAAAACCTGGTGGGAGCTTGAGTGCATTTTTTTAATTCAATGAGATTTCGCAACTGATTGGCAGATCAACCCATTCCCCCTCCAGGTGTGATTAATGGAAATACTTTGCTCTGGCAACTAGTGTGTTTACAGCCTCATAAGAGAGTGTGTCTGTAACTATCATGCAGGAACCCTGCACTTCTGAATTTGCCACTACAGTACTGGCTGCTGAATGAGGAATTTGGAAATCAAAAGTGGGGAGAGTGCTGTTGCACTCGGGTCCTGCTTGCAGGCTTCCCATAGACATGTGGTTGGCCGCTGTAAGAACAGAATGTTGGACTAGATGTGTCTTTAGCCTGCTTCTATAGGGCTCTTCTTGTGTTTTTAAGTCTTCAGAGCTTTCTAAAGGACTAGAGTATGGTTGTGTTCTGGAGGTCAGCTAGCAATGAATTCCAGAGCTGTGGAGCCATCACAGAAATGTCCTTCTCCCTCATGCCCACCAATTTGTATTTCAGTATGTGATTTTATCAACATACACATATCTAATAAATCATTGACCCAAGAATTGCATCACAACACTCAGAGAGCTGCAGAATTCTGTGGATAGTTATGTTCTGTGTCTGTGCAAAATTTAAACCTCATAATTGTGATTTATAAAAATAATGTTCCTCTATTAATTCTAGATGAATGGCTCTGTAATGTGACAATAAAAACAAATTTTAATGTCTATCCCCTAATTGTATTTGAACTGCATTTTTGTTATTATTTAATAAAAGCTTATTATAAAATGTATGTGATTTTATCAACATCCACATTTCTAAATATAACTTCTCTCAAAAGATGAATTTTTAAATGCATATTAATACATCTTTGACCCAAGAACTGCATCACAACACTTGGAGCAGAGCAAAATTCTGTGGATAGCTACATGTTGATTCCAGAATAAGTTTATATAGGAATTTGGAAAGACTTAATTCCTCAAACATCTCTAGTAAAACTTCCAAAGAGATTGAAGAACAATGAATATGATATGTTTTACAAGGGTGGCAAACTCTTTATATCTTAATGTGCTGTATTTTATATGCTATATAATTCCAAAGTAAGCACTCTGTTATCACTGTCAAAAGATACAATAAAACAAGTTATAACAATGAATTCTTTCTGCAATGGAAATTTCAGGATAAAACTCGCAACTGCAACTTCATTTGCTTGGCCAGCAAGTTCCCTACTGATTCCAGTGGCTCTTCAGTATGATTGCTTGAAAAGTGCATTTGCAAATAACTGAACTTTAAATAGTGCTCATTGCTCCCAGATGAATGGGTTGGAAGCTTAAAGAGGGAGCTTATGAACTGATGACTATGTTTTCCCCCATCAGATAATCTTCTGAAAGCAATCAATTGAAAGTGCAAAATGAAACGAGAAGCACAATAATGTTCTTGCAGAATGTCAGGTCTTTCCTGTATTGTTGCTTATAGTAAATGTCAAGCTGCTCGATAACTTTCCAAATATTGGTGAAGATGAACGAGACAGCGATAGCGATGTATTGAAAACTGTAGAGAATAACCAGACTATTTCAACATAAATTCTGAGGATTTATAATAATAATAATAATAATAATAATAATTTAACAAAGGCTTGATTCTGAAAACACAGCCATAATCCCAGTGCATTAAATTTATTGAAATCTACACATAATGTTTTACAATATTCAAATAATAATTGCTCTTCATCTGTGTTTAGAACAAATTGTTACTTTAGAAGTTATCTGTACTTTCCATTGTTACAGGAACAATTAAACTATTTGAAACCTGAAGAAACTTTCTCCTCTGTAACAGAATGTTCAGTGTTCCTGCAGGGAAGTTGCACAATCAGTTCAATGTGGCAGTTTTTGCAGGGCAGGGAAGTTGCACAGTCAGTATGCACAGTTACAGCCCACACAGCATTCCTGTACATATAACCCTTCAAATGTGAAAAATCTGTATCCTCACATCAGATGTGACAATGATCACAAATTGTCTTCCTCTGCATGAGTGTCACTCAGAAAAAACACCATGAGAATAACAATTTCTAGAGCTGCTGTAGTCTGATACAGTAGCAACAACAAGCCTTGTGGCTTGCAGAGCAATCTTAACTCCCCACCGCTGTTGCTGCTGTCACCACCACCACTGACTGAGACAATGCAGAATGTCAGGGCGTGGCTGCTCATGGTGGCAGTGATAGAAGTGGGAGGGGGGAGCAGGAAGATCGGGTCCAATCCCTGCAGCTATAACAGTGATGTGATCCATATCAGGCCCGGTGCCAGCCAGCACTGTGTAGTTAGTTCCTGGGTCAAAGGGAAGTCCTTGAGAGGAGGGGAGAGGAGCAAGGTGGAGAGAGGCCTAGAGGGGGAAGGAGTGAGTTGGCTCCCTGTGTACTCATGGATAAATAAAGCTGTTGTATATGGAGTTTACCTTGGAGTTGTTTCTAAGAAAGACAGCCCTATTAGGCAACAACTCAAGTGCCACTGGTGGGGATACCATTGTTCCTCACTGGCTGGGTTACCATCAGCGAGCCTCCAACCCTCAGATTCAGTGGCCAGCAGGAAGCTTGCAAAAGTAAGTGGAGGGACGCCTCCATTCAATCTAAACTTCACACAGTCTGGGTTGGGAGGGTGGATTGCAGTCTGTGTCCATGAAAGCTCATGCCATAATACATGTGTTGGTCCTTAAGGCGCCACAAGACTTTTTTGCCTTTAGGATAATTCCCATTTAATTTTTTATAACCTCCATCAAGCCTCCTCTCCTTCAACTGTCACCTGGCAGCAGCCATTTCATCAGACCACCTCAGTGGGAGCAATCAGAAGCAGAGCTCATCATGGAACCATAGAATAGAGTTGGAAGGAGCCTATAAGGCTATCGAGTCCAACCCCTGCTCAGTGGGGGAATCCCACTTAAAGCATACCCAGCAGGTGTCCAGCTGCCTTTTGAATGCCTCCAGTGTTGGAGAGCCTACCACCTCCCTAGGGAATTGGTTCCATTGTTGGACTGCACTTACAGTTAGGAGGTTTTTCCTGATGTTCAGTTAAAATCTGGCTTCCTGTAACTTAAGCTCATTATTTCGTGTTCTGCACTTTGGAACGATCAAGGAGGGATCTTAGCCCTCCTGTGTGACAACCTTTCAAGTACTTGAAGAGTGCTGTCATATCTCCCCTCGCTCTTCTCTTCTCAAGGCTAATCATGCCCAGTTCTTTCAGTCTCTTGTCATAGGACTATGTTTCCAGTTCCCTGATCACCCATGTTGCCCTCCTCTGAACCTGTTCCAGTTTGTCTGCATCCTTCTTAAAGTGCAGTGTCAGAACTGGACGCAGGACTCAAGTTGAGTCCTAACCAGTGCCGAATAGAGGGGAACTAGTGCTTCACATGATTTGGAAACTATAAATGTAGCCTTAAATAGTGTTTGCCTTTTTTGTAGCCACATCATACTGTTGGCTCATATTCAGCTTGTGATCAACAATTCCAAGATCCTTCTCACATGTAGTATTGCTGAGCCAAGTATCCCCCAACGCATAACTGTGCATTTGGTCTCTTTTTCCTAAGCATAGAACTTAGATGCACTTATCCCAGTCAAATTTCATAATGTTGTTTCCAACACAATGCTTCAGTCTATCAAGGTCACTTTGAATTTTGTTTCTGTCTTCCAGGGCAGGGCAGGGCCGGTCCCAAAGGGCGGCCAGGTCGGGCCCTGGCTGAGGGCCCCTGGAGCCACAGAGGGGCCTCTCAATAGGGTGGGGGAGGAGTAGCGCTCCTTTTCCGTGATCTGCAGCAGAGTAGCTGCTGCAGATCACAGGGAAGGAACTTCTTCCACCCACCCGTTCACTGGCTCCACCTACCCGTCGCTCCTGTCTTTTGCGGTTGCGTGGGCTACATGAGCAGGACTGCCATTAACCAAGATGGCAGATGACATTTCCCTAAGGGTCTGAAGCCTCCACCGCCATCTTGGATGATGGCAGCAATACACGCATGTAGCAGCCTGCACAGCTGCAAAAGACAGGAGATGGAGCTGGTGGGTAGAAGAAGCTCCCTTCCTGTGAGAGACAGGTAGGCGCATGTGCGCGCATGCATCGGGGCCCAGAGCAAGGGTCCCGGCCTGTTTGGCACTAGCCATGTCCCAGGGTATTAGCTATCCCTCCCAATTTTGTATCATCTAAAGATTTGATAAGCTCCCAGAATGTGAGCTTTATTATGCAGCATCTCTATTTTATTGCTTCTTTTATTTCTTATACTGTATTTTATTGTATCACAATTTGCATTCTATGGAATACAGTACAATAAAATATAGAAAGAAATAAAAATGCAATTAAAAATCATACAGCATCTCGCACAGTGCATTGCATTTGCTACAATGGGCAGAAAAATCATGAAGTGGTCCACCAAAACCATCAACCATTTTCAAGTGGTCCATGGGGGAAAATGTTGGGGAACTACAGATACATATGTCATCAAAATATTATATATTCTGTATCTGAAACCTGAGATTTTATGGTTCTTATATCTTAATTATTTTAAGAGATGTTGGGTGATATCCAGCTGATATGCTCATACCAAACCCATTGAAATCAATGTATTTAAGTTAGCTCCATTGATTTCAGTGAGTCTACTCTGGATATCAGCCACTGACTTTTATGAAGAAAGTGAAAAAAAATGTTGGCTGTTGTAAAAATGAAGTTTCCCAGGGTATAATTTTCATTTCTGAACAATGCTTCTATCTGAGCAATTTTGTGTAAGGCACATTGTGTTGCCATTTGTGCTGGCTATACCAGGAACAGGGAGCCTGTCACTCTCCAGATGTCGTTGTACTTCAGCTTCCATCATCCCCAGCTAGCATGGCCAATGGTCAGGGATGGTGGGAAAGAAAATTCAGTCTTGCCTTGAAGCATTTGCTCATGTATAAATTGTATCTTTATCCTTTTAAATATGTGGAAGCAGATTCTGACCTTAGTAGCTATTTCCATGCATTTTGCAGGCGAAACTGACAATTTACAAATTGGCACACCATTTATATCAGATATGGTACTCCAGTATTTTGTATTTAGCTATGTGTGCCAAGAATAAAATATAGTGTGAGAAGCAGCCCTAACAAACAGCCACTTATCAATCTTTTTTATGGCACAACACTCTAAGGCAGTGGTGGGGAACCTTTGGCCCTCCAGATGTTGCTGAACTACAACTCCCATCATCCCTGGCCATTAGCTGATGGGAGTTATAGTTCAGTAACATCTGGATGTCCCCACACCTGTTCTAAGGTAAAGAGATTTCATGAGGTATTGCATCGTAGGCATGGTCTGTGAAGAAATTCTTAATTAAGACAGTTGCATTTTGAATGGATGAGGTTTACATTTAATTTCAGTTATTTTTTAAAGTGCTCATTTTGGGTTTGTAGGAAGCTTCTATAAACAAATATATACTGGTGCATAATCCTCATGCAGCATTAAGATCCCCCCCATTTCTAAAAAAAGGTACCATAAATATGAAGTTTCTTTCACTGACAAATGTGTTTTTCCATCAGAGGAAAGTTTCCCCTTTCCCAGTCTGTGTTTTATGTGGTACTTTGTTACCGAGACTAACACAATGACTTAATCAATACAAACTACCCTCTAGGCAAGGAGAGACCATGAAGAAGTGAGGCATCATTAAAGTGAATTACAGACAAGCACTTAAGGAGACAAATAAGTATTTTGTTACTATAAAGCTTCAGGTTTTTATGACTTTAGAGACGATTGAAAATGTTTACCAAACAAGTATGATATAGTGGGCTGGAACAGTTAAAGCAGACCAGTCAGTGAACTCTATAGCAAGTTGCTGGCATTTGTTTTGAGAAATATAAAGTAGCAGAGACCAAACTCAGGAATCTCTCACTGAAGCAAGTACAATAGTGCACTCCAAATGTTTAATGGATTTATATCATGTAGTAAAAAAAATATGAACAAGCAGCAGCTGTTATATTTAATTCTCTGGTAACAACAACAAGATGACATAAGAGATTATTATTATTTTATTATTTATTGAATTTATATCCTGCCCTTCCTCCCAAAGGAGCCCAGGGCAGCAAACATATCAACAAGAACAACAAGAAAAAGAAAAGCATTCTAAAAACAGTTAAAAACAATCTAACACAGTTACTGTTAAAAATATTCTACAACACAGTCACATAGATGAGAAAGGCAGCATCTGAAGCAATGGATTGGGGCCAGAAACAAATTATATGAACATGGAACACATTACAGAATTGTACTTTTGGGTTCCTTTTTGGCTCCCTGAGAAATTAAGCTACTTGCTTTCCTCTGTCAGCATTCACATGCATGAGCTAGCACATACTTGCTGTCAGACAGAGGCTGCAAAACATGGCAATTCCAATCACCAGATGCAGACATTTCCCCACAGATGGAACCATAACTCATGACTCCATTCTTGCTCTTTGGCTCCAGTCCTATACACACTTTCCCGGAGTGGAGAAGTGCATAGGATTTTGCATTTCAGTCAATCTGGAGAGATTATACTGAGACATTGAGGTAGAGTCAGTCTCTCAGATTGGGGGCATAATATTGCAAATGGGTCATTCAGATATTGCAAATGCGCTGTTGGTGACAAGGTATTTTTCCCTTCTCAGTTTTTCTGAGGAAAAAGATGAATTATTGGTGGGGGAGAGATACAGCCTGGCATTCTTATAATGGGGACACTGTTAAAAAAAATATACCTAAGGAGCAGGGATGGAGGAAAAATTCAACCCAGTTCCTATCTAAAAGCAAACTTGCCTACTTTACACTTCCCAAAACAATACAAAAACCAAAACACAGCCATTCTTCAAAATTACACTTTTCTGAATTTTGTAATATGCGCATTATTTTGCATACATTACTCCAGCCAAGTAATGTGTATGAAAAAATATATATACTAGAGTCAAGTATGCATATGATTCATATATTAGTGAAAGTAACATACTCATAGAGCAATCCTACATCGAGGAAACCAGTGTAACTTAAGCCAGTTGAAGTTATGCCAGCTTAAAGTATGCCAGATCTTAACTGCATTCAGGAGTCCTTAAGGGGAGAATGCTGGCTCAGCCGACAGAGCCCCATGGAAAGAAAATAAAAGCAGCAAAAAAACCCAGAGCTATTGTGCGTTTTTACTTTGATCACCCTTTTCCCTGACTTAATTTACACTGGGACTGGAGGTCACATGACCAAGCTGAACAGATGTAGGTTATGGTGTAAATCCCCCTCCCTTTGGTCCCACGCCCACCACACCCCTGGAACAACTCTTTTTGTGACTTACGCCGGCTTAACTTACACTGGTCTTGGTTGAGCCAGTTTAGCCCCAGCTGAGCCGTGAGGGGTGGGGTTTTGCTAGCTCAATGGAAGCTAAGCTGCAACTGAGCAAAGATGGAGGACTTACAGCAGAATGTTCCAGCTGAGTCAGGACACAGCTGGCTCAACTGGAGATCCACCATATCCTCTCAGCCTGGCATAAATACTTATAAGATTGCACCCAAAATGTATTATATAAGGGAACATTACTTTACAAAAATATGTATATAAAAAGTAAAACTGCATACAAAAATGTATATGGGAGAAATTCACATTATAATACTGATGAATTTTTCTGAGGACAAAAAAAAATCACAAGCTGATTTGGAAATGTGTAGAACTGAACTTAAGACTGGAAAAATGAGAAACTGAGAGAAACCAAAATTGGCATATTCACCCATCCCTAATGAAGGGCATTGATCCCACAATAAACACTCAGGTATGTGATATGTAAGGCAAAATACCTCTTTTGCGACACTGAAAACCTGCATGATTTCAAACAGCTCATTATTCAAAGAAAAGGAAATCTTGCATGCTGGCAAAAATTGTCTCTACAAAACCAAGTCTTCACATTCTTTATATCTTTTAAATTGCTTTTAAAAAATCCTTAAATTGACCCTGCTTAAGTGTACTGTTCCTAGGATGTACAATTTACTAAAACCATCAACAACACGCAGTGTTAAAAATCAGCATTTGAACAAAATGACTCAGCTTCCTTAAATCAGAAAGAAAGGAATGTGAGGCCCCAACGGGATTTTGTTATTAAGAAAAGGCCTTTCAGTCCTAACTTATGGTTTTCTGTTCTGCCTCTGTCAGTTTGAAATGAGTGAAGCATGGTAAAAAAAAGAAGGCAAGGACAGGTCCCATTCATGTTTACCTTCTGCTGGTCAATGTGAGTTGGAATTTGTGTCAAGGTCATGGGAAAGGTCAGTGGCCTAGTTTGTTTTTCTGCTGAAAACACAGTACTCAATGGGTTTTGTAAAATCCAAAGACCCTATCAGTAGTGAACCAAGTAATCATTTTTTCTTTCCAGCAGGGCTCATCGCTGAATTGTTTTCATAATTGTAAATATTCTCCTTGGCAGTCAAAAGCTGTGTAGAGTATGCATGAAGTAAGCTGGCAAGAGATTTCACAAGCTGAAGCATTTACAGCACATGGTTGTGTTTTATTATATTTTGAAGTCTGTTTTTATGATGTTTTAAAGTGTTTTTAGTGCTTTTGTTTGCTGCTCTGGGCTCCTACCAGGAAAAAAGGTGGGATATAAATAAAATAAAATAAATAAATAAATAAATAGTGATCCAGTACCACAAAATAAAGTATCTACTTGCTTGATTCTATTTTCCTGGGGCTTATTTACATATAGCTAAGGGAGGGCAAGCACATTTAAATAATGTAGCAGGTGAAATTTCAAAAGCCTGCTGTTATAAATACAAATTATTCCAGTCTTACCTTTTTAAATGCATGCATCCATAATGGATTCTACTGTCAAAGAGTAGATGAGTTCATCACAAACTAAGAAAGTACCCTGTCCAGACCCAATAAAGTCTGTGTCACTGTTCTTCAATCTTGGGTCCCCAGATGTTGTTGGACTACAACTTCCATCATCCTTGGCCATTAGCTAAACTGGCTAGGGTTGATGGGAGTTGTTGTCCAACAATATCTGGGGACCCAAGACTCATTGGTCTATGTACTTAGGACAAAGCTAATTCAATCATCTTAAATACTGGGACAGAACCAGATTGTGAATGAGACTGATGTTTCACAAGGGCTAAAACTTTTGTAAGGGTGAAGTAGCTATTCAAAACTCTTTATACATTGTGGGCCAAACTAAATGATATAATATGTGGGGCTTTTTTTTAAAAAAAAAAGTTCAATTTATACTCTGTACTTCCATATAAAATTCCCAAGGTGGCTAACAGTAAAACCAAAACTTGGAAGATTACTTTTAAAAAGTAATAAATTACAGTTACAATTACTTGGCCCCAAAAGTAGTAATTACCGTTACAATTACAATTGCTCTGAAAGTAACTGATTACTTTACTTTTTCTCAAAAGTAATCACTACAATTACATTTCAGTTACTTTTTTTAAAAAACTCCTACAAGGTGCTGGCCTTGGCTGCTGCACATCTAAGAAGCCTAAAACAATATTAAAAATAAACACACACACACACAGGGGGTAGTAGAATAAAAAAAATTATCTGTAAGATTAACATAATGGCATAACAGAATCTCACATCCCCCCAAGCAATGAAGATACCCCAACACTTGAAGATTAACATAACGGCATAACAGAATCTCACATCCCCCCAAGCAATGATGATACCCCAACTCTTGAAATCAAATTTTACACTTGAAATGCTTTTATAATATGTTTCTGTTTTGTCTCAAAAGAACAAGATGCTCAAAGAGCATGTCAGACAAGGAATGTCTTTTTACAGTCATTACGTTGCCACCAGTACTGAACAGGCGTTCTACTGTGGCGCTTGAAGGCATGCCTGTGTTGTGCTGCAAAAAACACCGCAGCACATGTGGAAAGCCATGGAGTGATGACACTTCCCTGCTGGGAGACCTCAGGTACCTCACCAGTTCCTCCTCAGCAGTGTCCACTGCTGACTTCTTGCCCTGGGGCAGAAAGTTAAAGAAGTCATCTTCTAAGTCATCTCCTTCCTGGTCTTTATCTGAAGACTGATCACTGTCCTCATTAAGTACACCCATCTTTATTTCAGCTTTCAACAAGGCTTCCATTGTGTATCTAAGAAAGAGAGAGGATATGTTAACACATATATGTTAGGAAACCATCATCTGCTCTTCATTTCCTGATGCTTGTTATGTCCCCTGGTTCAGGGTCCAGCCTGAGCCTGTGGATGATGACATGGAAGGTAGAAAGGTGACCAAGTCACCACACTCATGGGGCAGCACAGCAGACCCTTAAGGATTACCTGCAGCAACCCAAGGTTGTGATGAGGAGCCCCAGGAAGAAAAGGCCCAGCCCCTGCCTACCACCTTAAGCCCTCTGATGCCTCCCTTGTGACAACATTTCCCTTGGAGTAATCCACCCAAAGGGCTTCCCTAATGTTCTTACTTGTTGGTATGGGTGGTGGCCTGACACGATTCCAGCCAATCTAGTTTGAAGCGAGGGTGTACGCAGGCTGCCAGAAGAAGCCTCTTGTCCTCCCAGATAGCTGCAAACCGCTTTCTTAGGGCTTCGCACACACCTCTCAGCAGCTGAAAACAGTATGTGTACCTCTCAGGTTTGTTTTCCAGTCCTTCTAACTTGCGGTCCAGATTGCAGAGCATTGGTAGCAAATACCCCATGAACATGCCGTTCTCCCGTTGCAGGATACCTAGGGACTGGGCTAGTGGCTCCATAATCTCTGTGTATTCCTGTACCACTTCAATCTCAGCAGCTGTGATCCTGGACAAGGAGCAGCGGTCCATTATGGCGTGCATTTTTAGTGGCACAGTTGACAGGAGCTCATGTAGTTGCTTCAACGCATCAAAGGTGGAATTCCACCTGGTCATATTCGGTACCTTCAGATACACACCACATTGCGCATGGATATACTCAGCAATCTGGGCTGACTGGTTCTGCTTGGACCACAACTTGCTGCACTTTCCCATCAAGGAACGAAACTGTTTCTTGAAAGGACCAAGAAGACTACTTTTGGAGGAGTCAGAAAGCATGGCTTCTATGTCTTGTGTTGCCACAAGGTTGAGGGTGTGGCTAGCACATCTCTGGTGTGGTGGTAAAACAAAATCCTCTCCTGAGTCTGCAGCTTCTTCCTCTGCCTCAGGTCCTGTGTCCAGGATCTCACAGATAGGCACAAACTCCACCTCAGCCTCCTCCTCCTCCTGGTTATCACCATCATCGTCACTGGTGCCTGCAGCTTCCACTGGTTCTTTGGCCATGAAAACTCTGAACGCTTTCACAAAGTTGGAGCCATTGTCTGTAGTAGTGCACATAACTTTGTTGTGGATCCTGTACTGCACATGTACATCATGCAGTGCTTTTGAAAGGACATCGTATGTATGGCGCCCCTTCAGACGCTTACAAGCCAAGGCCCGGACCTCACGTTTCAGGGTAGTTGGGTTGATCCAGTGGGCTGTTACCCCAAAGTAACTCTTCTTGCCATTGGTCCAACAATCTGCAGTGGTTGCTATATATGCCACAGCACCCATTCGGTTTGCAAGAGTTTCTCTCATGTGGCATGCTCTCTTCTCAATTCTGTCTCTCAGAGTCTTGGCACATATGATGGTGAGATCTTTGGGGAGTCCAATGCGAACCAGATTAATGAATGATGGTTTGTCCACAGTCTGAAGTGGTAATGTCTCCTCTACAATGAAATCAATGATTCTCCTGTCGAGATTGCTCTGGGTGACAGGCTTCCTGCCAGATCCCCACCTCTCAAGGGTTGTCTGGTGCTGCTTCAGCATTTTGGGAGGAGGGGTGTCATGCATTGGTTCAGGAAGGCCACGTCTCCTTGCCTTTATTGCTTCTTCAATTGCTCTCAGCTTCTCAGGGTGTGCCCTCTGAGGAAGAAGAACAAAGCATGAATCCAAGAAAAAATGGAAGAGGAACTTCACAATTTAAACATAAATAGACAATGGACACTCTTGGAGGACCAGCATGACAAAGGCTTACCTCAAAATGTTTCTTCACATTGGATGAGGAGGAAACAGCTGATCTCAGATTTTTGATCCTTGGAAGGCAGTAATTGCATCGTACAACAACATTTTTCCCACTCTGGCTCACAAATGTACAAGCTTTCTCAAAGCCAAACCATGGTACTTGCTGTCCTGCAGATGTGGCTGTGGGCAACTGGCACTGCTTCATGCCCTCCTCCTCCTCATGCACAGGGCCTCCTTTCTGAACCTCACTTTCTAGTTTTGCCTCCTCAGGATCAACAAGCTGTGACTCAAGTGGCCGCACTAACTGACTGCTGCTCTCGGCAGCAAAACCTGCAAGAGGCGTCTCTGTAATAAACAAGAGATAAAGCTCCTATATGGGTGAACTTCAGCTGTGATGTGCCCCCATCTCTTCCCCATGCTGCAAGATCCCCCAGTCAGAGTGGAAGTAAGCAGGTCGATAGCACAATTAAAAGAGATCCTATTTGCATCATTTTTGCTCACTGAATAACCCTGCCTGGGCCAGTCTAACCTACTATCTCACAGGGTTGTTGTGAGAACAAAATGAGACTAGGGTTCAAATCCCCACATAGCCATGAAGCTCACTGAGTGACCTTGGGCCAGTCACTGCCTCTCAGCCTCATGAAAACCCTATTCATAGGGTCACCATAAGTTGGAAACAACTTGAAGGTGGTACATATATTTTTTATTTTGAATATGATGATTATGATAATAAATATGCAGCATTTCAAATTAATTCTGTATGAGAAGCATTCCAT
Organism: Rhineura floridana; assembly: GCF_030035675.1. Taxonomy (NCBI): domain Eukaryota; kingdom Metazoa; phylum Chordata; class Lepidosauria; order Squamata; family Rhineuridae; genus Rhineura; species Rhineura floridana. Next base: position 109,572,414 of record NC_084486.1, read on the forward strand.
GCCAAGCTTGAAAAACCAAGGATGAGGTATAAAATGTAGACAAAAATACTTTTGACAAAATGCCATTTATTTTTTATATCTATATATTCTATAATTAGCAATACAGCTGAATGATGTATGTAAAGTATTTTTTCTTTCCCTTTTCTTTTTTATTAATATTTTAGTACTACTGCTAAAGTTCTGATGAAAGAATAAAGCATTCATTAGCCAAATTCAAATGATTAGAACACATCACATAAATTCCACTGAAGTTGGAGTTTTTGCCATAGAAAATGAAAAAAACATATAACCTATGATAGCCCAATAGACAATCAGAACTAATATAAAACCCTATTGCTTCTCATTTGCAAATCTTGCAAGATCTAAGGTAACTCTAGATCATGTGAGTTCAGGTGATGCATGTTATGTACATTTGTATAGATATTAGCAGAGATTGTCAACAGTCTATGATGCTTGTGTGTGCCAATGTGTGTGTTTGTGGCAGGCTTTTACCCTGCACTGAGATCATTGAGACTTAAGACTTAGTAAAATAAGAAAAGCTATTTCATTTATAGAAATACATCGTAGATAGGAAAGGCATACCTAGTTCTAAGTAACTAACTTGGAGGCGCAACACCCAGGTTTGGGAGTTGCCCTCACTGCCCCTTCTTCATGTGTACTGGAGAGTGACAGAATAGGGCTAGAAGCAAATAGAAAGCAAAAATGGAAAGTAGGGTAACATCTAAAGAAATACTCCCCTTTACATCTCTCCTTTCTTTCTTTCTGTATATATATATATATTTATTTATATTTATATATATCCCGCCCTTCCTCGCAGTAGGAGCCCAGGGCGGCACTGACAGTGGTTGACCTTCACTTCCTAAAAAGCAGTAATGATGAAACCCCTCAACATTGCCTATTGCAGCCTGTGCAGCTTTGGCACTGTTCATCTTATTGAAGCTTACTTGAGCTTCTGCTTTTTGCACCTGCACATTCTTTTCTAGGCAGCAATTGTGTTGTAGTGACTGCACCACACAGCCTGAGACTTCTCTCCTCCTTGCTTTGGTCACCACATGGCAATGTCATCAAGAAAGGGCTTGCACATAAATACACAAGCCTGGGCTGTGATGAGAACAGATTAATCTCAACTCTGAAATTCACTGTATGCGAACTGAACGGTACTTGTCTTCCTGGTCAAATGATTTTTTTTAAAAAAACAACAACTCTAGGGCTACAAGCTTTAATTTTCAGCAGATTAATTAACTAAAAGGAGAGTTGATTAATCAGTGGGGCCTATTTTTATTGGTAAGAATGAGTTTTAATATGAGACACTTGTTTATTGTTTTTAGAGTAATTTTGTGTGTTACTGTGCCGGGGAATGCATGAAACAATAACAAAGATCAGCCTTGATTTTTTTTAACTGTGTGCCCTAGAGCTTCTGTATTGAATTCTTCATTGTCTTGCACTCCTTTTAATTATTATATTCTGGAAATTCTCATAGATTTGAAGTCTTGGTGATAAGCAAATCAATTGAAATGTAATTGATCAGTTTATTGAAAGGCAGAGGATTAATCAGTTAAACATTTTAATTTTGCATTGCCCAGATATTCAGCTGCAATAAATGGATTTTTTTCAACAAGAGGTGATCTTCACAGGTACCCCGCCTGGGGATGCTGTTGGAGAGAATGGGGTTTACGGGAGTTGTCTCTCTCTGGGACTGGGAATCTCTCTCTTTCTCACAGAACATGAGTTTGAGAGCTGGGGGACTGAGAGGAGGAGCTGCAAGGACCTTACTTCTCACCTCATCTCTGCCAAGAACAAAAAAATCAGCCTTAAGCCATTTATTATATGCCTAATTATTATTATTATTATTATTATTACTGAGACAGTTTTTGTCCCACATACAATTCAGTCTTGTGATTAAACAGGACAAAAATACAAATAAAAAGAAAGATGGAGTTCAAATAAATATACAATAAAAAGCTAGCCAGCATTTTAAAAGACAGGAGTACTCTGTCTGGATAAATACAGCACACAGATATGCATGGGAACAAGGGGGAGAGTTCAAAAAGGGGGGGAAGGAAGAGAAGTAGGCCGTGGGGGGGGAGAAGGTGCCGCGGAGGCAGCAGCGAGGTAAGGAGAGGCACACACACACACACACACACACACAAATCATCGTCACTCACCTCCACAGCTCTTTGCCATTCTGCTGCTGCCTTCTCCTCCGTTGTCCTTGCCCTGGCTTTTTCCTCCAGCGTCCATTTTTTCCTCTCAGACGCTAGCAGGCCCTGCCTATTCACCTCTCCAGAGCTTGGAAAACTTACTTTTTGAACTACAATGCCCATTAGCCCAATCCAGTGGCCATGCTGGCTGGGGCTGATGGGAGTTGTAGTTCAAAAAAGTAACTTTTCCAAGCTCTGCGAGATCACGAGGGAAGAGAGAGTCTGCGCAGAGGTCCAATCAGTGTGAGGCACATGTCTTGTGTTCACCAATCACAGCCAGGAGCTGACTTCCCCTTGTTCCCGCCCCCAAATAATGTCCAACCTAACGTGGAAACGTTAAAGTCGCAGCTGAAAAGTAGGGAAATTACTAGTCGTTCCGTTACTTGCCAAATGTAATGGAATTACCCACTCGTTATTTAAAATTGTAACGAATTACAAGTAACTCATTAAAAATAACGAGTTACTTCCAAGCTCTGAGTAAAAAAGACAATAAAGACAGCAGACTATCAATATAATAATATCTAGCTAAGTCATTCCTAGAGTAGACCCATTATGATTAATGAACTTAAGTTACTTAACATTCAAAGAGAAAAAAACAGAAGCATTATCAGTAGAAATATGAGTGTGGGAGGAGGAGGAGGAAAAAAGCACATCTAGGCAACATGTAAAGGCAGTTCACTCACCATGTTTCATGACCAGCCAGATGATAGATAGATGCCTACTCCATTTTTGTAGCCCCAGAAAGCAGAAAAGTTAAAAGAGGAAGCTGAGCAAGCCTCAGGTGTCCTACTGTGGATACTTGGTGGGCTGTATCTGCTGCATGAAAACATCACCTGGCAGGGATTTATTTATTTATTTAAACAGCGTTCTAAATCACTTAATATTTTAATCACTTCTAAGCAGTGGACAGACAGTACAGATCAGCAGAAAGACTGTAAAAGAATATATATAAAAAAGATAAAAACAAAACTCAACAGGTACAGGTCCAAGCTTATATTTTCTTACATTTATATCCCACCTTTCTTTCATCAAGAAAGAACATGTGTTTCCCAGGTGGTCTTCCATCCAGGCACTAATCAGACCCAGACCTGCTTAGCTTCAGGAAGGTGGTGGCCTCATGTGCCTTTAGGCCATATCTGGAGACCATTAGGGATCAGGGGAATCCTGGGTAAAAAGATGTGTCTTTACAAGACAACTGAAGCAACTCATGAATGATGCTTCTTGTATGGCAGAGGGAAGAGCATTCCAAAGTGTAGGGGCAGCACCAGAAAATTCTTGTTTGGGGGTCATCACCCTGTGATGTAAATTTTTCACAGGTGATCTCAATGATCTTACAGGTCTATGCCAGGAGCAGGTGGTCCTCCAGGTAACCTGGTCCTGAGTTGTTCAGGACTTTATATGTTATTAACATGACTTTGAACATGGCCCAGCAGATAATTGGTAGCTAGTACAGTTCCCTCAGCACAGGTATAATATGTGTATGTACCCCACTCAACAACCTGTTATGGGCTGATCCTGTGTTTAGTGTATTTAAATTTCCCTCTAAGAGTCTTTGAAATGTATGTATTAATTCATAGGTATAGAATATTATATATTCAAGCCTCTGTTCCCCCCTTTTTTTCTTCCCCTTCCCATTCAGATATTCTGGGGAGACAGCCAGCTTTCACTCTGTTCTGTAAACAAAGTTGATAAGAAATTCTGCCAGCTACAGCTGCCCTATGTGGACACTCCGGATCTGTATCACTTGTTTATAACTAACTAGTTTTACTAGCTTACCCGCTGCCATCAGAGATGGAGCTCAGAGATGGTGGTCAGGGACAGAGCTCAGAGATGATAGTCAGAGATAGAGCTCAGATAGCTGTTAAGCAAGGTCAAAGCAGTGAACACTCCTATAAAAGGAAGAGGTCTGCACAGCAAGCAGGGCCGGTTCTAAAGGGCAGCCAGGTTGGGCACTGGGCTGAGGTTCCCAGAGCTACAGGAGCCCCTGAGGGGCCCTCCTCTCCCCTTTTGCGATCTGCATCCCCCCACGCCCCCCACTTACCTGTCAGCCAGCTTTTTAGCATTGCCCTTAATGAAGATGGCAGCCGCAGCTTCCCTAAGGTACTGGAGCCGCTGCTGCCATCTTAGTTGATGGCAGAGATGTGCGCGCGTAGCACGCATGTGTGCCATCAACAAAGTTGGTGGTGGAGGCTTCATTCCCCTTAGGGAAACCACGGCCGCCATCTTCATTAAGGGCAATGGTAAAGACTAGACAGGTAGGGGGCCGTGGGGGTGCTCACGGGGGGGCTGTGCGCACATGCATACATGCACACGCACACACCCACCAGGGGGCCAGGGCAAGCTGATGCCCAAGGGCTCCCGCATGCCTGGAGCCGGCCCTGACAGCAAGGGGCTAGTCTCTCTTGAGACTTGGTCAAAGACCCATTGCTGCTATGCTTGTTGCTGCTGATAGCCAGAGTTCTGCTCCCATACCATTGGTAAAGCAACTCCATTTCTTTCTGGATAAGTGACAGAAATCTATTGAAATGTATTAACAGGAAAATGTAACTTGTTTGATGTTGATTCCTTGCAATATAACTTCACAAATATTGCAATTTAACTTCTATAATGTATAAGTCTGAACTAATAGAACATTATACTTTAAGATATATACTGATGTATAAGCCTGAGCTATAATAAATAAGAGACATATTGGCTAAGGCCAAGTGTATAATCTAGGGCTACTGGCTAAGGCCACTGTAAGCATTATGTATGCCATTATGTGCTTGTAACCAGTCAGGACTTTGATCTTGACTTATTTTGATTGATGATGGTCTGCTGGCTGAGGCCAGACATGTGTAAGTTGTATAAATAAGAAATAACTTTTTAAAGAATAAATAATTTAAAAATATTATAAGACAATCCGCTGATGAACTCCCTTTTTTTTCCTGATGTCTCCTAAGCCCCAATAAGTCTTGGGTGGAAGCTCCAACCTTAACCTGCCTGTTCAGACGACTGCTGTCGGAGACTCTGTAAACTTAGGTGAACACAATGACTCTGCATAACCAATGGGCAATGGGGAGAACATAGGGACCCCCAGTCTCGTGCATTCACATGAGAGACGCCACCCAGGAAATTTCAAACCTGAGCACAGTGGACCAGTCTCAAGGGAAGCCCCACATAAAGAGTGTCATGGCAGTCCAATAGTGAGGTTACCAGCACATGAATTACAATGGCCAAGTGATCCCTGTCCAGAAAAGGGCGTATTTAGCATATCAATCTAAGTGGATAATAGGTGCTTCTCCCGACTTCCTCTGCTGCTACTTAGTTATGCCATTTCAAATACCCAACATCTGAAAATCAAGTTTTACCCTGTTTTTTCTTCCTCATTTTCTTTTCTGGAAAACATGTAATATTTTGCTCCAATCATTGAGCCCAGAGTCTAGTAGCAATTTTAAAAAACATACCTACTCCCTGGCATTCCCCAACAGGGTTTGACATGGTGATGGTTGAACTTCTTATGTATGTATCACATAAGACGGTTGGGCCTTGTACATAGATGGATCTCTCTGTTTCCAGTTTGTGTCATTCTCCCTAATGAAATGATCATGAGATCCATGAAACTTTAGCCCTGATACACTTGCACAATGATGTAGTTCTCTTTAAAAAACAGGAAAAGTCCAGCTAGATGGGTCAGGTTGAATGCAGGTGTAAGACATGAGGACTGCCATTCTAAGTTGGTTGTGTTTAAGTGTATTACTGTGTGACCATACAGCAGGGATGGGCAACCTGTGGCCCTCCAGGTGTTGTTGGACTCCAACTCCAACTTGCCACCCTGGGCTCCTTCTGGGAGAAGGGGCAGGATAGATAAACAAATGAATGAACTCCCATCATCCTAGCCAGCATAATCAGAGATGGGAAGGCCATAGGTTCCCCATCCCTGCCGAAGAGTGGTGTCTTAGTAGAGGTTCTAGCAGAACAACCATCAAAACAGGATCTCTCCCTTCCAATAATTACTTTGTAATTATGTAATTAGATCCTTGGATCCTGAGAATTGTTGCTAAAGAATATAACAAAAGATACTTCCCTAGGGATGATTCCCTGGGTGATCCTAGAGCTCCTTTGTTTCTGGTGCAACATTGTGCATGGAAAAATGCCATCTCAGGATAATATTGAGATAATATGCATCCTGGATCTTTCCATGGTTGTGAAACATGATAGCTATATGGAACCTCTGTATTAAGAGGCCACTGGGGAGTACGTCAATGAACACCAGTTGTGGGGGAGCATTTATACTTATTATGTGCCTTCAAATTGATTACAACTTCCTCTTTTTCTACTCCCTTCTGTTTTTCCCAGCATTATTGTCCTTTCTAGTCAATCACATCTTCTCATTATGTGTCCAAAGTATGAAAACCTCAGTTTCATCATTTTAGCTTCTAGTGACAGTTTTGGTTTAATTTGTTCTAACACCCAATTATTTCTCTTTTTTGTGGTCCATGGTATCCGCAAAGCTCTCCTCCAACATCACATTTCAAATGAGTTGATTTTTTCTTATCCACATTCTTCACTGTCCAACTTTCACATCCATACCAAGAGATTGGGAATACCATGGTCTGAATGATCCTTACTTTAGTGTTCAGTGATACATCTTTGCATTTGAGGACCTTTTCTAGTTCTCTCATAGCTGCCCTCCACAGTCCTAGCCTTCTTCTGATTTCTTGACTATTGTCTCCATTTTGGTTAATGACTGTGCCGAGGTATTGATAATCCTTGACAAGTTAAGTGTCCCCATTGTCAACTGTAAAGTTACATAAATCTTCTGTTGTCATTACTTTAGTCTTTTTGACGTTCAGCTGTAGTCCTGCTTTTGTGCTTTCCTCTTTAACTTTCATCAGCATTCATTTCAGATCATTACTGGTTTCTGCTAGTAGTATAGTATCATCTGCATATCTTAAATTATTGATATTTCTCCCTCCAGTTTTCACACCTCCTTCATCTTGGTCCAATTTTGCTTTCTGTATGATATGTTCTGCATATAGATTAAACAAATAGGGTGATAAAATACAACCCTGTCTCACATCGTTTCTGATTGGGAACCAATCAGTTTCTCCATATCCTGTCCTTACAGTAGCCTCCTGTCCAGAGTATATGTTGCACATCAGGAGAATCAGATGCTGTGGCACTCCCATTTCTTTTAAAACATTCCATAGTTTTTCTTGATCCTACACAGTCAATGGCTTTGCTGTAATCTATAAAGCACAGGGTGGTTTTCTTCTGAAATTCCTTGGTCCGTTCCATTATCCAATGTATGTTTGCGATAGGATCTCTGGCGCCTCTTCCCTTTCTAAATCCAGCTTGGACATCTGGCATTTTTTGCTCCATATATGGTAAGAGCCTTTGTTGTAGAATCTTGAGCATTACTTTACTTGTGTGGGATATTAAGGCAATAGTTCGATAATGACTGCATTCCCTGGAATCCCCTTTCTTTGGAATTGGGATATATATTGAATGCTTCCAGTCTGTGGGCCATTGTTTAGTTTTCTATATTTCTTGACAAATTTTTGTCAAATTTTGGACAGATTCAGTCTCAGTAGCTTGTAGCAATTCTATTGGTATGCCATCTGTTCCTGGTGATTTGTTTCTTCCAAGTATTTTTAAGAGCAGCTTTCACCTCACATTCTAAAATTTCTGGTTCTTCATCATATGGTTCCTCCATGAATGAATCTGTCATCCTTGCATCACTTTTATAGAGTTCTTCGGTGTATTGCTTCCATCTTCCTTTTATTTCATCTTGGTCAGTCAGTGTGTTCCCCTGTTGATTATTCAATATCCATACTCTTGATTTAAATTTCCCTTTCATTTCTCTAATCTTTTGGAATAGGGCTCTTGTTCTTCCCTTTTTGTTGTCCTCTTCTATTTCTATACAATAACTATTGTAATAGTTCTCTTTGTCCCTATGTACTAGTCACTGTCTTATTGCATTTAGGGTTCTGACCTTGTTTCTATCTCCCTTTGCTTTTGCTTTCCTCCACTGAAGTCTTTCTCTCTTTTTAACTAGAGGTATTGTCTTTTTGCATTCTTTCCTGATAATGTCTCTGACTTCACTCCTTTTGCTTTTGCTTTCCTTCTCTCTTGAACCATTTTAAGAGTTTCTTCAGTCATCCATTGAGGTCTTTCTCTCTTTTTAACGAGAGGTATTGTCTTTTTGCATTCTTCCCTGATAATGTCGCTGACTTCACTCCATAGTTCTTCTGGTCCTTTGTCAACTAAGTTAAAAACCTCAAACCTATTCCTTATTTGATCTTTATATTCTTCTGGGATTATATTTAAATTGTAATTTGGCATTATGATTGCTTTGTTGTTTTTCTTCAGCGTTACTCTGATTTTCGATGCGACCAGTTCATGATCTGTACCGCAGTCTGCTCCTGGTCTTGTTTTCACAGAAAGTATGGAATTTCTCCATCTTCTGTTTCCAATTATATAATCAATTTGATTCCTATATTGACCATTTGGTGATGTCCACGTGTATAGTCGTCTTTTCAGGTGCTCAAAAAATATGTTCGCAAGAAACAAATTATTGGCTTCACAGAATTTAATAAGTCTGTCTCCTAAGCCCCATTTCCCCACAACTCCTAGTTCTTCTCTGTTCCCTACTTTTGCATTCCAGTCCCCCATGATTATAAGCACATCTTATTTTGGTGTGTGATCAATTTCCTCCTGTACTTTTGCATAAATTCTCTCCAATTCCTCTTCTTCTGCATTTGCCATTGGAGCATAGACTTGGATGATGGTTATGTTAATAGGTTTTCCATTTAATCTCATTGATATCACTCACTCAGACCTTGCGTTGTAGCTCCTAATTGCTTTTGCTACATCACTTCTCACTACAAGTATTGTAATGTTGATACATTCCATTTCTTGCTTGATAACTTTCCCTGGTTCATGCTTCTCACATTCCATGATCCTGTTGTGTGCGTTGTACAACTCTGGACTCCCCTTTCGCATCTGTGCACATCAGCCTCTGGGCTTCCTTTCGGCTTTGACACAGCTGCGTCACAGCGCTACTCGTACTTGTCCTTGGTTCTTCCCCAGTAGCTCGGTGAGTGCCTTCTGACCTGGGGGTCTCATCTTCCACCACTATCTCGTGTTGCATTTTGGATACTCTGTTCATAGGGTTTTCGTGGTAAGAAATATTCAGAGGTGGTTTACTATTGCCTTCCTCTGAGTTTGGATGCATCTTAGTCTGGTGTCTCAGCTTTGACCATTCCACCGTGGGTGACCTTGCTAGGAATCTAGTCTCTTGGTCTAGACTCCTGATGGCATTGCTCTCACTTCTTCAACACTCTCAAACCCCCTCAGCACATTAAGGTGTGCATCCTAGAGGGGGAGCAATAGCGGGGCTATTTCCTTCCAGCCCTGCTTATGAGATTTCTGGTGGCATCAGATTGGTCCCTGTGGAAAGCAGGATGCTGCACTAGATAAGATAGATTCTGGGTGGCTGAAGCTAAACAGGCTTAAGTCTGGTCAATGCCTTGATGGGGGTTTGCTTGAAACTCACATACATCATCTTTAGTTCAATGATGGAGGAAAGGATATTAATGTACCAAATAAAAATGAATGGGGACTTCATCTGTCCTTGCACAATAGTCTTCTAATAAGAACCAGTGAAAATTGCCTAGGGTTAGTTGATTTTTTGCTTAATTAAATTTCACTGGTGCTCTCTAGAGTCTAGGTGACCCTATCCATGCATTGAAAGAGCATATGAAATAGTTGTGGTCTCTATGATCTAGACATCCTCCATTCTGCAGTGCCCACAGTAGCTGTGCCATCCATTCATGCATTCAGTTGGCATGTAAAGGGACTCTATACTGGGAGGGTGGAGCTAGACCTCACATAGCCCCCACACCTTCATGTGTTTGTTCAATACATGGGGGGGCACCTGAAACTTCCATCTTCCATAAGTGCAATATGTGTTCACACCAGACTTCCTTGAATGAGTTCTGACTTATTCAAACCTTTGGCTTTGTGTGGTTGACAGAGGTCTCAGTTACTGCCGCAGAGACTGAATTTCTGTGGTCATTTATAAAAATGAACTATAATAGCAGCCTTCACTGTGGTCCTTCCAATGTTGCTGGACTCTGACTTCCATCAGCCCCAGCCCACATGGCCAATGGCTAAAGATGCTGGGAGTTCTGGTCCAAATCATCTGGAGGGTACCAAGCTAGGGAAGGCATGTTTTATGGTATGAATAACAACAATGCAAACTATGTATAAACAGTAAAAAGATGTAGTTCAGTGGAAATGACTGCATTGCTGCCCTTTTTGACCTAGGCAATAGTCCCAGGATTCAGACTGATGGGGGCGCCAAAGGACTAATATACCAACATGTTTGCATTGGGCACTAGGAGTGACCTTTGCTTTCTGTGTCTTCTGCCTGACCTTTTTACTGGCACATAATATCACAAGCCCAAAGTAACTTGCTGAGACAGCTGTTGTAAGTACTGCTTGCAACTAGCCTAAGAACCAGTGCATAGGTTGGGCCTTTCTGTTTCTGTTTGCTTATAGCTACCACAGAAAGAGAACTCAGAAACCATACTTGTTAAATAAACCCATACATTGGCTTTCACATCTTGTTGACTACATATTGCATGTGTGGAAGCTGAGGTAATCTGTGGAAAGTTGCTCCACAAATTAGAGGGGCCTTCTAAGAATGTTAGTTTTTGCAAGGTGGAGCAGTGTGGATTAAAGTATTATTGATGATGAAGGTGATGATGATTTATTTATATCTGTGGCCCTATCTGGAAAGGTCTGATCTTGCCACATTGATCCATGCCCTGGTCATGTCCAGACTAGACTAGCGTATTGCACTCAATTAGTTTGGAAACCTAAACTGGATCAAAGTTTCTGCTGGAGTCTTGATAGTGACAATCTGGGCCCAGTTTAAAGTGCAGGTTTCAGCCTTTAAAGCCTTTAATGATTTGGGCCCAGGTAAATTCTTAGGCAATAGTAAACCACCCCTGAATACCTCTTACCAAGAAAACCCTATGAATATATCCAAAAAAGATTCATAGGGTCTCCATAAGTTGTAATCGACTTGAAGGCATATAACAACAAAATTTCTTAGACTGCCTGCACCCATATACTCCTGTCTATAGGGATGTCTGAGAATTCCATCAAAAACAGAAGTGGAAATGGAAATCGCCACTGTTGACATTTTGGGCCCAGGTCTGGAATCAATCAAGAGAATACAGTTGGTATTCACTCACAATGTTCTTGGGTTTTTTTAAAGCCTGCAACTGATATGTAATTAATGACTGTTTTTTACATTGTTTTGATATTTCCTTTACATTGACATAAATGGTGTGGAAATAATTACATTGTTGATTCAATGGTAAACCACCTCAGAGGAAGGCAATGGTAAACCACCTCTGAATACCGCTTACCATGAAAACCCTATTCATAGGGTTGCCATAAGTCGGAATCGACTTGAAGGCAGTCCATTTCCATTTTCATGTAAACTATATCACGGACAATGAGATGAATCACATAGTATTTGGAGGAAACCAAACTTCAGGAGAACAGAAACAGCACTGATTGTGACAAAGCCAGGTCAGAATAGAAACCGCTGCCTTCTTACAGCTCCACTTATCTATGCACTGAGATCACCATCAGAGGTTCTCCTTGAGTGTCCACCTCCTAGGTTGGTGAGGTGGGTGACCACAAGGAAATGTTCTTTTCCTGTGGTGGTCCTGCAGCTTTGAAATACTCTCCCTTCTAGGGATGGAAAGATATGTCAATTTTGGGCCTCTGTTTCTTATTTTTCCAATCTTAAATTCAGTTTTCCACATTTCTGCAGCAATTTGCAATTTTTAAAAAAAATTCTCATGAAAATTCTCCAGCATTTTAGTGCACATTTCTTCTAATAAACACATTTTTGTAGGCAGTTTTGACTAATGTGCACATTTTTGCAAGCCATTTATCATCATATAATGTATAATTTTCACTCATCCATTCATTATTATGCACATCTTCCTGTAATATATGCATTTTTGTAAACATTGCTTGGTTGGCAAAGTGCATTGCAAAATTCAAATAAGTGCAAATTATGAAGAATGGCTGAGTTCCAGTTCTCATTGTTTCAGAAAATGCAAATGTGACATATTTGGCTTGAAATGCGAACTGAATTGAATTTCTCGGCCATCCCTACTCCACATCTGCATATTACTATGTGGCAAGTGTTTTCAGAAGGATGTGAAAACTATATTACCCTTCTAGGCATGAGATTATTTACTAGAGGACACTGTTTTATTCTGTTTTTACTGGCACACAATAAGGGATGAGTGAATCTGGCAATGTTGGTTTCTCTCAGTTTCTCATTTTTCAATCTTAAGTTCAGTTCTTCGCATTTTCACATTAGTTTGCACATTTTTTTTAAAAAGTCCTCATGGAAATTCATATACATTTAACGTGTGAATTTCCCTTAATTTACACATGCTTATATGCAGTTTCCCCAAGTATATAAGTAATTTCCCCTAATATCATTCACTTTTGCACGCACTTTACTCTACCATGTGCATTTTGTACACATGACTTGGCTGGAGAACTGCATTGCAAAATTCAAACAAGTTCAAATTTGAAAGAATGGCTGTATTTTGGTTCATGTATTGTTTCTGAAAGCACAAATTAGACAGGTTCACCTTTAAATGTGAATTGAATTGAATTTCTCCCCCATCCCTATGCACTATATGCATTCTTTTAAAAATAAGATGATGCAATGTCAGGGGCAAAGCTCAAAGCACAGTCCCACTCCACATTGAACACATTTATTCCCTGCACATGAGTAAAATATGAGTAGGGTTTTACTGCAAGGCAATAATAAGATTGCAGTCACAACGACAGAACAAGCTGAGTCTCTTGGTGATTTCCAAGTCTTGTCTCACGGTTTTCTGGTGGCCATCCAGTTTCTACTTTGCCAATTATGGAAAAGGGGGGGATATTTTACAGCTTTCTTTGAGCCACTGCCGGCATACCACGTACATGTTTGGGGCTCTGAATTGCAGCCATAAAGATGATGGCTTGCCAAATAAAGGGATAGAACCTCCACATCACTTTGCAAATTTATGGATATTCTTAATGAATCCTGAACAGAAAACTGTGACTCATCCTCGCAAGGGTGAACACAGAAAAGCTTTCCAGTTTGGCAGCAGAAGACTGCATATGAGTGCAATAGTATTTTTTTCCTGAAGGAAACCACAACTTCTGGCCTAGGTGGGTAAATCTAGACAATTCAAAGCAATCCCTGGATTAGGATTTAGCTTAACATATACATTTAATAAACACAGACCCCCTATCTCCAGAAGTATTGGCTACCTTCAAGTATTCTAACAGGACAGAATTCTAAGACAGTTTTAGCTGCTGTGTAAACAGAGATTTTTGCATTTGAAAGCTACCTTTCTCCACCATTGTCATCCATGCATAATACAAAATTGCACCCAGATTGGTGCAACGTTACTTCTGCCTCCTGTCACTCTTGTGTCACCAGTCCTACTATTAACTTATACAAATGTACAAAAGAACATAAGAAGAGACTGCTGGATCAGGCCAATGGCCCATCTAGTCCAGCATCCTTTTCTCAAGTTGGTCAACCAGATGCCCTTGGGAAGCCCGCAAGCAGGACCTCCCCTCTTGTGGTTCCCAATAACTGGTAGATAGGTACCAGTATCTGAATAAAGGGCTACAAAGCCATCTTCCATTTGCCATCACTACTTCACCTATGAGTGTATCAACTGTCAATAGTTGAAGAAGCAAACTACACCAGATCATAATTTCTCCATTGGATTCTTATGAATTCTTTAAAAGGCTGTTTTTACATTTATACCCCACTCTTCTTCCAAGGATCCCAGGATGCCATACTTGTGTTCTTCACTGCTGCACTTAGGTCCTGCTCAGAGCTTGGAAAAGTTACGTTTTTTGAACTACAACTCCCATCAGCCCCAGCCAGCATGGTCACTGGATTGGGCTGATGGGAGTTGTAATTCAAAAAAGTAACTTTTCCAAGCTCTGGTCCTGCTTATGTGCTTCCCATGGGCATCTGGTTGACTACTGTGAGAACTGGATGCTGGACTAGATGGGTCTTTGGCTTGATCCAGCAGGGTTATTCTTACGTTCTTATTTCTTGTTATCCTATGAGCTAACCTAGGCTGAAAGAAAGACATTTGACAACTGAGCTTCATGGGTGAGTGGAAATTGAAATGTGGTCCTGAAGCCCCATCTAAGTTCATCACTCTATTGACTATACCACACCTGGCTGTCGTGTTTATTATTCTATTTATTTATTACATTTATATCCCACCTTTCTTTCATCATAGCACCCAATGTGGCATATCTGTGGTTCCTAGGCGGTCTCCTATCCAGGGACTGACCAGACCCAAACCTGCTTAGCTTCAACAAGGTGGTGGCTTCTTGTGCCTTCAGACCATAGCCTGGGACCTGTTATAACATGTTATTGCTATTATTCATGTATTGGGGAAAATGGTCTACAAACATGAGTGAATAAGCAATGTTATTTGTAATCAGTCAAAGAGAAGATGTTCCCATGGTTCTTACCACCTCCTGCACTCCTCAGCTGCCTTCCTCTTGTGTGATGAAAGGGGGGAAACAGCTGTAAATATGAATTCAAAGCTTCAAACTCAACCAGAGTTTTTGAGGGAAACAATCCTGTGCCAAATTTGAATGCATCATTTACACAGTGTGAAGAAGGGGTTTGGCTTGGCTAGTAATGGAATTTGAATATTTAATTTCAGGTGGGGATCCCACTTGACTTCAAACTCCAAGCTGGAATAATCCACTGCAATGTGACACCCATCTCTTAAACCAGGGCAGAGGAACCTTTTTCAGCATAAAAACCACATACTCCTAGTGGGCAATATTCCAGGGCCACATACGATTGGTGGCTGGATATGACTCTTACCTTTGTACAGTAGCCTCAAGTATAGCCACACAAGTGTCAGAGGTTTCCACATCCAGGCAAGCAAGAGGCAATGCTGCAGTTCAAGGACACATTCAGCTGGGCAAAAATCTCAGAAAAAGATGGGGAATAGGGTCAGTGAGGGATGTCATCTGGATGTGTAGCCAGTGAAAAGTTCCGAGGGCCAGATTGAGAGGCCTGGAAAGCCACATGTGACCCCCGGGCCTGCGTTTCCTCACCCTTCTCTTAAATGTTCTAGAAACCCCCTCCAGTTTAGCATTACCAAGAATCACATAATTGTTATTCCCTACAGTTCGGGAACTAACCAAACCAGTACAGGAAACTAACCAAACTGATGAGATCCGATAACTTAAAATCAGGCGATTTGATTGAAATTGTCAATGCATTCTTTTGAACAAATCTCTGTGGGTTTTTTTTTTTTTAAGCTATGATTTTCCTTTTGTGGCCATTAGATGCTTCAATAAACCTATCAAAAGGCTGTCATTTTTAATTCAAATCTCGCACAGACTTAGCTGCAGGGCAGAGTTTAGTCTCATTTGGAAAAGTTGCATTGGGTAGAACCTGTGATACATCCACCTTTTTTTGTTGTTTTCAGTTTCTGTACTGCTGCCTCCTCCGGTCCCTGAAATAAATCTAACATTCAAAGCAAGATGTCTTTGTAAGGAATTGTTTGTAAGTGAGTTGACCTCTGCTGTGCAAAGCTCTGTAAACGCATGAAGAAGAAACAAACATGGGCTTTGCTCTTCAGCTCACTCATTCAGCCTGCATGTAGCTTGCCTTGCCTGTTTGTATCTCTTTTGCCCGATTACTTTCAATGAGTATGGCAGCAATTCCTGGCATCGCTATGTGGAGGGCTCCAGACATCTCCTGCTCTGGAAACAGCTAGAGAGATTTGCTACAATGTGCAATGCTCAGGGGGAGCAAGAGAAAATATTTCAATGAAACCAGGCCGAGGAGGAGGCTATGAATGGAAATATGTAGCAAGGTGAAGGAGAGGAAAAAGAGATATTTGTATTATTTAAAACAAATGAATTTGCCATGACTCATAATGTAAGGCTGGGTGGGAATCTGCAGCTGGGGAGGTGGAGGAAGAGGGTTATTTTTTATTATTGTAAAAGCATGTGCTAATCAAGCCTGGGAGAAGGGTGGGATTGTATATGATGAAGTCACCCACGGCAGGGAAAAATGGGGAGGAGAAGCCCAAAGAGATTCCAGGGTGGTGGTGGTGGTGGTGGTTTTAGATAGGCCATTTAAACAGTATTATTTCCTTGATCTATTCTGAGAGGGACTACACAGGCATTCACAAGAAGTGTATAACATGAATGCAAATTTGTCTCTTGTTACTGTAAAAACACTTACAGAACAATCTTATCCACATGTGTGTGAGAGAGAGAGACTGGCTTGCTGGGGCCAAGGCAGGAGATGGGGGGAGATTTTTCATTTTGCCCACTACTGACTGCAAAGGGGAAGGAATAATGAGAGCAACCTCAGGACTGACATAGTTTCAGGCTAATTTTGTGGACATGTTAGGGAAGGGGACATTGGATCCTCCACATTTACAACCCCCGACATGCTTCTGGAACACCCCATTTTGCCCCCCATTGCCAGTGGGACACCAAGGGTGGGATCTCTATGCCAGCAGAACTTTCTGTGAGGATACCAGGTGGCCTCCTGTGACATAGGTGTCACTCTGCTCACAGACCTTTCTTTCCTCCCGAGGAGCAAGATGTACGCTGCTTTTTAAAGCCCTCAGCTGGTTTCTGACCATCTGAAAGGGTGGAGCCTTAGGCTGGAATACGCATTACATGGGAAAACATGTGATTTCCAAAACTGTCTTTGCACTTAAAATCAAATAGGTGGCAAAGAAGCTTTTAAACTAATGGAGGGGTGGGGAGCCGACAGGAGCTGGAGAGGGTCCAGTTTGGAACAAATCTGCTCCCTGGAATAAAGACCAAAAAATTGATGAAAACTTAAATGGGGTAGGCCTAGAACTAGGCATTGTGAGTGCAGAGGCACAGGATAGCAATCCAACAAAGCCAGAGTACCACACACCAAACCCAAAGTGCCATAGACACTTGAAGAGTGACACTCTGCACAAGTGTTTATACCCCAGTGCTAGAAGCCTTTGAGCCAAGAGGGGAGAACTGGAGTGCCTCGTCTTAGAGGACAGCATTGATATAGTGAGCATAACAGAAACCTGGTGGATTGGAGAAAACCAGTTTTTATCCACAGTTATCCCTGGATATAAACTATACCTGAAGGACAGGGAAGGATGTATTGGAGATGGTTTCACTCTGTGTATGAAAGAGGGCATTGAATCCAGCAAGCTAGAAACCCCAAAAGAGGCAAAATGAGGAAAGGTTGCATCATTTGGGGCTTTTTAGTTTAGAGAAAAGGCAAGTAAGAGGTGATAAGATAGAAGTGTATAAAATTATGCATGGCATGGAGAGAGTGCATAAAGATATTTTTTTCTCCCCCTCTCATAACACCAGAACTTGTGGACATCCAATGAAATTGAATGCTGGAAGATTCAGGACAGATAAAAGAATGTACTTCTTCACACAGCACACAGTTAAGCTATGAAACTTGCTCCCAAAGGAGGCCGTGATAGCCACCAACTTGGATGGCTTTAAAAGAGGATTAGACAAAGACACAGAGAATAAAGGTATGAAAGGCTACTAGCCACAATGGCTGTGCTCTGCCTCCATAGTTGGAGGCAGTATGCTTCTGAATATCAATTGCTGGAAACCGCAGTGGGAGAGAGTGCTTTTGTACTCAGGTCCTGCTGGCAGGCTTCCCATGGGCATCTGGATGGCCACTGTGAGAACAGGATGCTGGACTACATGGGCCACTGGCCTGATCCAGTGGGCTCTTCTTATGTTCTTATAATAGATTTATTTTCACAAATATATGCATTTCTATATACACTTTCACCAAATATAGGCAGTTGTCTAGACATTTTTTGAGAACTCCATAGCAAAATTTGAAGGATAGCTGGGCTTATTGTTTCAGGAGATGCGAATTAGGTAGGTTTACATTGTAGTGGTTAAGGGGTTGGACTACTACCTGGGATACCAGGGTTCAAATCCCCACACAGCCATGAAGCTCACTGGGTGACCTTGGGCCAGTCACTGCCTCTCAGCCTCAGAGGAAGGCAATGGTAAACCCCCTCTGAATACCGCTTACCATGAAAACCCTATTCATTGGGTCGCCATAAGTCGGGATTGACTTGAACGCAGTACATTTACATTTCTAATACAAACCAAACCAAATTTTGCCTCCATCCCTACCGATTACAGCTATAATGAGTTAGGGAATAAGAATTGTTGGACAAAGAGCTGTCATTTTGATCTTTTCAGGTGAGTGAGTGAGTGAGTCAGACAGACAGACAGACAGACAGAATGCTTCTATATATAGTCTAGGAGCATTGTTTTCCTGAGAAATGATAAATGTGTACCAGAATTTCTGCCAACTAAGGGGGGGGAGAAGTTTCTTCAGTTATTTAAGGGTGTGTGTGTGTGTCATAATCATGTGGAAGAAACAGAGCTTGGAAAAGTTACTTTTTTGACCTAAACTCCCATCAGCCCAATCCAGTGGCCATGCTGGCTGGGGCTGATGGGAGTTGTAGTTGAAAAAAGGAACTTTTCCAAGCTCTGGGAAGAAATGCCAGAACTTCCACTCCTGCCTACTAGCCATAAAGGTTATGTTCTCCCTCTACTGTCAGAGGCAATATGCCTCTGAGTACCAGTTGCTGGGAATCACAAGTGGAAAGAGTGCAGTTGCACTTAGAACCTGATTGGCGTCTTCTCATACGCATCTGGTTAGCTGTTGTGAAAACAGGATGCTGGTCTGATCCAGCAGGGCTCTGCTTCGTATGATTATTTCCTCCACTAAAAAATTAAAGACCATGCTCACGTTTTGGTTAAATTTTCTCTTTTTTTTTTTTACTTACAAAGTAAGAATGCTTGCCAGCATTTGACAGGACTCATTACTTTGTAAGGCCCACTGGGATAGCTTGTATATAAATTATTCTAGGCAAACCCATGCTCGGATCAAGCATCTTTCTGCTGCAGATTGTTCCAAATGATACAATGAATAAGCCAATGTGTTTAGGATTATTTAATGAGGTCTCTATTATGTAATATGTTTGTAATGCATTGATAAATACCAAGCTAGGCTTGGTTGTTCTTCCTGCCCAAACATTTACTGGGAGCAGTTCTTATGAAGCATACTTAACATTTTCTCACTGAGATGTAGAGTAAAAAAACACAATGATAAACGGTATATGTGGTGATTCAGCGTGTAAACCAGGAGAGGCAGAAAGAAGAATGGAATCTACTGGTAAATCTCTGATTCACAGTAAATCATGAAGGATCTCCGATTCCCAATTTTTTAACCATAGCAACAACTTTCCCCCCCACACACACACACTGACAAATTAGCTGCAGAAAGAAGAAAGCCTAAGGGGAAGCTGTGAACTCAGTTCTGGTACACAAAACAAATTCCTGGGCTGAATTGCACCCCACACTTGCACAGTTCCTTAATTCTATGATAGTCTCTCTTTCTGTGTTAGTCCCTCTTTCTAGACAGTTATGTTGCACTTGGCTCCAGCTGGTGGACGTCAGAGTTCTAAGAAGAAACAAAGCAGATCCCACTCACTTGAAATCTGCCCACTTATGGTTTAAACAATGCCCCCGAGCCATTGTTGCCCATGGAAGAGCCACCACTTGCTTATTCCTGCCGCTGCTACTAATGGGAGAGCTCATTGCTACATCACTATATCCTAGGTGAAGCATCCTGTGTGGTACAGGTCATTCTTGGCAAGAATGATTTCTTTATGTAAACTGATAATAAATAATCTCAGCCACAAATGAATAGAGATGTTCTTCAGGATTTTATTTATTTTGTTGCTGAAAGTGTGGTCCATTTCCTGTTTGCATTTATCTGCATTTGTCTCTTGCAAAATCAAAATCTGTTCCAGAGGGTTGACAGACACTACAGAGCAGATGTATTTTTTTAATGGGGACTGGGAGACAAGAAGAAGGGGAAGCCCCTTCGGGTAAGAGGAACTCTGCTTGCACAGTGTTGAATACAATCCTGTGGTATCAGTGGAGAATCTCCTGATACAGGAACATTCTGAAACATTTTGATGACAAGCAGTAATTGCAAAATAAAATAAATAAATAAAATTAGTGCCAGTGGGAGACTTTGAGTTGTATCCAACTAAATTCTACACCAAGTAGATCCACTGCAATGATTGAACCTAAGTCACACCCATTAACTTTGATAGGTCTTCCCTGAGTAGGACTAGCACTGGATGTAACCCACTATTTTTTATGGGGACCATGATTCCTTTTCACCTCAATGCTCAAGAATTATGCTGTATCAAGGCATTAAGGGAAAAGAAAATGGCAGCCACCAGAAGTGGCCATTGTCTACTCCTGCTGATGACATCAACAGCTAATTTTACTCACAGATATGTTCTACCCAGAATGCCATGAATTGGTATGCAGGAGAATCCTGAACAGACTTTCATTCACGCCTATTCATTCCTGTCTACATTTGTTGCAGAATGATTAAAAATTGAATCCAATGGTCCCATTTGGTTTCATGCTGTGCCAAAGTCCCTCATTCAATCTCTTTAACACTTTCTTCTGTCACAGAAAAGGGCTTTTGTTTTTCTCCCTCATTTGCAAGGGGCTTCAGGATTTCTTTAGGATTTCAGTGAGTGTGCACATGAGCTTATCTTATTGTTTCAGGGTGACTGAGGGTGGTGTGTGTATTTTTCATTCCAGAGCTCTGCATTCTGCAGCTGTCTGAAGTTCCTGATTAGAAAAGCCTCAGGGCAGGAGTTATCTCATGATGTCTTCCCCTAAGCTAGGAATGGGGAACCTCAGGACTGCAGGCCAAATGTGGTCCTCTAAGCCTCTCTGTTTTGCCTTTGGGACGTTCCACAGTCAACCCCCTCTCCCCAGGCCACTGCTTTGCATCCCCTTTGCCTGTTTTTCCCCAGCTGAAATATTTCCTTGAACTCTGATAATGTTTCTTGGGAGATAGAGGGGAATGTGTGTGTATGTAGAAACTAACCTAGTGTACAAAGATAAAATATTTGTTGTACACTTTTGTCTCTATCCCTATACACTGCTGGCATGTGGCCCTGGAAGGTTGCCCAGAATGGATTGTGGCCCTTGGACCAAAAATGTTTCCTTGCCCCTGCCCTTGGCTACAATCAAAGCATGTGAAGCTGGAAACGATAGCTACAAAGCACTTGCAATTAGTATACTCACTGAATTTGTTTTTAAGTCAACTCCTTACTTTCACCTTTAAAAAAAAAAAAGTTTTCCCACACTGATTTCTTTAAAAGCAACAAGACCTCACTTTCTAAAAATTACCTGCTGTCAGGAGCATGGTAGACAGCTTCCCCAACTTATAGCAAATCCCAGCCAAGAACATCTTGAGGTTTTCATGAAGTGCAGGCACCCGAGAAAGTTGCAGAATGCAGACCACTGAAGGGATTATTTGTAGAATGAAAGGGAGGACACACAAACACCATTGGCCACCTTGAAAATTAGGTAACCACAACAAATTCCCTCCCCCCCACCACCACCACTACCTGTGAGAATTTCACAAAAAAAAAAATTCTTCCATTTGCTAATTTTTTTAATGCAATTTATTTTCTCATTAATTGACGGTCAAAAACACGGGGAAGAAATATAAAGCAGAGCACTAGCCTAGGCTATTTATGGTCAGTCTATGATGGGGGCCTGGGTGACAAGCAGAGCCCTTTTGGGTCCTTAAATTAGCATATTTGGCTGAAGGCTTGGAGGAGGAGCACTGCCAAGCTTTTTTGCTCCCTTGGAGCCTAACTAAACCCTACTACAAAAAAAATAAACACAGAGGTGGGAGAAAAACTCTGGGCAGCAGGATAAGGAGGATGTCAAGGCTAACTAGTGAAAGGGCTGGAGCAGTCTTGAGTTGTCTTTACAGCTGAACTTCTTAATTCCTGCTGAAAACTGCATATTGACAGTTTCCAAATTCTCTTATAAGTTTAGTTACACGAGGGACTTTTGTTTCCAAAACAGGGGAGGCATCTGTAGAATTAAATGGACCAAAGCTTCCTTGCCATGGCTAATGGAGGACTGATACAAGACATTGCATTGAAATAGCCTCCACCTATGCTCCTCCCACCCTGGTTGCACCTGCCCACCTGTGCTCACTCTCAGCCAACAAAGTGGTGATAGCATTGTGAAGCTCTGTGAGAAAGTCACTTGGAGATTACTGTTTCATCTCCCTGTAAATTTACCTTAGTCAGATTTACCTTAAAACTTACTTAAAAGTATGTGGCAATGTGGCAGGCACTCTCCAGGCAATCTTGACCACAGTGCCTTCCTCTGAGGAAAGAGGCACAGAGTGCTTGTGCTGCTTGCCACTAGTTTGTCATCATCAAGTGGGCAGAAGAGTGGGAGAAAGGTGCATTCGGAGGTAGAGATGAATAAAAGCTCATTGGGATGGAGGAGCAGTCAGCCAGACATGGTTCAATATGGATCATGACAGGACTGGTCCCAAATATGGGTGTAAATAGTGTTCCATGTGCAAAACGTTGGTGAAGTTCCAAATCTTGATGAGTGCTAGCAGGTGCTGATGGCTAAGTACCTACAACTTGTTGACTTCCCAGTGCTGCAGGCATGGAACCCTCTGTCAGGGCTGTAGATAAGGTAAAGGGGCATGTGTTAGATGACTTCATTGTGAGCCTTTCCACACTTACCATTTATAGTGGTATAGTTGTGTGTTTTTCCTGATTTTTTGGCATGCTGCCAAATGACATCGTCATTATTCAGCCAGCATTCTGGAATAATGTACTCAACTCAACCGCTTTTTCTTCCACAACAAAAAAAAGCTGGACTGGTGTGAAGGATCCAGAATGGATCCTCATTCCTCAATATTTTCATTTGTGTGGCATGTGTACAACCATTGTCCCGGTTTCTGTGGATGTGGTTTTGGAGATGTCTGTTGTGTGCCACTTCCCTCTGACCAGTTCAAACAGTCACTTTGTAAGCTCATATATGAAAGGGAGTTCAGGGTTGAGCCTTGGTGGCCAAGGGGTTTCATAATGCCTCTTGTCTAACTTCTTTGAGTCTTCTATATTCCCACAATTCTGGAATACTAGGCATTATATATACATATATTAAAAACTGTGAAAGAACTGTCCCCATGTGCATATTCATAACTGCAACATTTATTGGCTGGAGGAACACAAGGATATATAAGGAGGGTAACTACAGCCACAGAACTTTTCTCAGTTCAGGCACAACCTGCCATTAGTGTGGAAAGGAAAACCCCACACTTGCTCTCTAACAACAGTGACATGTGGCCAAAGGTGCAAACAATCAGCTACAAACTCACTCTTAAACATGTTGGATCAAATGGCAACTATACCACTATAAATGGTAAGTGCAAAGAGGCCTTAGGATTAGGCAGAGAGGAAGGCATCTGCTGCCCTGGGATCCTACTGGGAGTAAGGGTGATATACATTTAATAAATAAATAATTTTGCAGTTTTCTAGCACTCTTGTATCTCTTTACCTAACTGGCAAGAGTCACTCCTGAAGCTTAAGGATAATCTTGTCCTTGTTCCCTAAGCTTCAACTCACTTGCCCAGACAAAATGGAGTTCCTTAGAGTCGAGGTACTAGAGTAATATTTAAGATGGCAGCAAGACTGAGTTCCTTGGTAGCACATGAATCTGCTACCATCATGTGTAGTTTGGGCCTAAACTGACATGCTTTGCAGGTTGAGAATGATGATGATGCTACACTACGCTTGCAGGTCTGTGTGGTGCTCAGTGAAGGCCTAAATAGTGATCGTTTAATTATAAGATAAGCCACAGGCTGGGAAGTTCAGGAAAATCAAGCAGTGTAGGAAATAGCAAAAGTGCTCACCAACATATTCTCCAGCAATACAATTGCTGAAATATCCTTAAAAAGGTGGTCTAAATGACTGTATACTGTGGTGGATGGTTAGCCTTGTCCAAATTACTGTGGTATAAAATGGAATGAAATAGGGTTCTAACTCTGTTAATTAACCAGCCTATCCACAGGTGATTGCTATATATTCAATGAGAAACTTCTGCTCATGCAGAGAGTGCATACACCTCAAAATGGCAAGGCTGCATATTACAGCTAATTGTGCAGTTTACAGAAGTCTCCAAGTCCTTTGATTTCTAAACAAGGAAATTAGAACAAAAAAGGGAAGTGGGGAAAGCAAGAATGCTGCATACATAAGGAGACATTGTTTACATAGCACTTTCCTTGAGTTTGTTCATGTTAAAAAAAGAACAAAGATGTTTCTGAGGGGGGTGTCACCAACTAGGAAGGATTTCAGCCAGGATGCCGTAAGTGCCTCACTCCAGGTTTGTAACACTAGGCAGTTTCAATTAGTAATAGCATTTACAAAATGAGTAACACAGATACTTTGCCATGAAACCTGACTCCAAAGCAATGAAACATACTTGACCTGCTCGATGATGGGTGGACAAATATTCAAGGAAGTAGAACTTTCTTGACCATTTGTCATAATGGAATCATTTTGAGATCTAGGGATCTCTTTACCATTTTGCCTCCTTGTCTGTAATTTGCTCTCTATTGTTTTTTTTAATTTGACTATTTTTTTCATTATAAGGGTTGCCATCTTTTTCACCAGCCACTGTAGCTGGAACTTTAACAGTGGTCTGATCAGCACCCATGTTTGGCAGATGATACTAGCCCTGCTGAGTTATTTGGAATCCATGTATGTCCATTCAAAATGGAACAACAGGAGCAGGAGTCAACTTAGAGTATTTTATTTGATTTTTAAATGTTGGTTTTTTCAAAACAAAACAAAACAAAAACTCTTGGCTGAATGGCTTGGCTTGATGGGGGGCGTGATTCCCCTCTCCCCAGATGTCTGAGAACAAACTGGTAGGCTTCTGTATGTGTATACCACACTAAAGTCAGTCAGAAATTACTTAACACTTGTTTTGCAGAACAGTAGCTGCATTAGGGTGCAATATAAAAGGTGCGCTGGCTGAAGGGAGTTAGGACCTGGTGGATTTATGCCAGTGTAAATCCCTCATCCCGGATCAGCCAGGGCTCAGCCAAGACTGGAATAAATTAAGCCTGCATAGGTCCCCCAAATGGGGCATTCTGGGGGTGTGATGGGGATGCAACTGAGGGGAGAGGGACTTGTGCCATTTCCTACATTCACTCAGCTCGGTCATGTGACCTCCATTCCCAGCACAAATTAAGCCGGGAAAAAGGGTGGTCTAAATAAAACACACACAATACCTCTGGTTTTTGTTGCTTTTATTTTCTTTCCACTGGGCTCTGCCGGCTAAGCCAGCATTCTCTCCTCCCAAGGGCTCCTGAATGGAGTTGGGATTTGGCATACTTTAAGGCGGCATAACTTCAGCCAGCTTGAGTTACACTGACTTCCTCAATGAAGGATCACTCTGCCTATCTGTTGTTGTTTTTAAAATCCTCTATATCCTCTATATACTTTTTTGTGAGTAACCACACCAAAGGCAGTGGACAATTCTGAGCAGACCTGCATAGAATTGGGAATTCTGATCCGAGGTAGCCATGGTGAAAACTAAAGCAGAGGGGTTTTTACTCCAGATTAGATAAACTTGAACAATTTTAGTCTCTGGCTCTGCCCATCATTGGCTCTGCCTCCACATACTGCCAGCATGCAGCCCCTGACAGATTAACCCCTGAAGGAATGTGGCTTTTGACAGAGAAAAAAGGTTGCTCACTCCTGCTGGAGAGAAGGGTTTCAGGGGAAAATAAGCTGGGAGGGGCAGGTTAAGCACCCCTTTCTCCTCTGTTCTGTTCTTTCATACTTCAGAGCATCCCCCAACTTGTGTTACACACGGCTACTGTGTAATATGCAGTTTGCACAAGAGATGCAAAAATTCAGCAGATGGGGTAACCCTCCCCCTGTACCAAAGCAGATCATCCTTTTTACAGTATGAAATCCAGCCACATCTACAAAATGCATTTTAAACATTTCTCCCTGTGGTCCATGTGAATGGATAATCCTAATGGAATCCCAGCAGTGCTTTTACAACTTTATTTCCTAAGTTAATCAGGCTAAAAGACAGTTTTCCAAACAACTGAGTTTCCCCACAGGGGGACATCTTTACTTTTTATTTAAAAGAAGAAGAAGAAGCTGCCATGATTGTTCACCATCCTTATGAATCTTGACCATTGGCAATATATAGTCTTTCAGGTGGGGAAAGGGCAGAGGTTTTCTTTTTCTTTTTCTTTTAGTGGATGCTTTCTTTCTTTTTTTAAAAAAAAGTATATTTCATAAACAAAAGAGCCACACAAGCCCCCTCCCCTCTTTTTTGATCTTTAATCCCGCTTTCCCTGCTAGAATAGTAATACCCCCCCATCTTTCTAATAAATAGCTAGGAAGGGATTCAGTGCCATGTCCCTTTGATCAACACAAGGCTGTCAGCTCCTGTTGCTTTCCCCTCCTTCCTGCTCTTGTTCCTGGCTAAGAGTGGAAGTAATACCCCCTGAAAGAAATACCCTAGGTGTCCTGCGAACCATCAATCACTTTTTCTCCCCCCCACCCCACGGTGGCCCACCCTCCCTGCTGGTTCACTACCACTGTCTCCCTCCCCCTCACACCTCCTTTTCCTCATCTCTTCTCTCCAACCCTGATCCCATCTGATAGCACATAAATTCAACATGCAAGCCAGCTTGACCTACTGAGACCTAGAGTAGTCTGAAGGCTCTACCACTATGGGCGGACAGGGGAACCCGCTGCTCCAGCATTAAACACAGAAACACTCACTGTGACCCTCTGATCTGGTTTTAAGAATGACAGGGGCAATCTTTACACAGTCAAGGGAGATCATGTCTGATAAAAATTAGGCTTTAATGACATTGTGCAAGATTTTTTTAACATCATCAGTGCAGCAAAAGATTGAAATTGTTGTGCTTAGGGGTGCTGGAAATGTAATAATAATAATAATAATAATAATAATAATAATAATAATAATAATAATAATAATAATAATAATAATAATAATAATAATAATAATAATAATAATAATTTCCAGCATGCCTAATCACAACAATTTCAATCTTTTGCTGCACTGATCCTTTAAGATTTCAGCTTTTATGGTGGTCTTCCAAAGGCTGGGTTTAAGAGACAACAGTCTTGCAAATGCTGCGGCTTCTAGACATGTCGCTCAGCACATTTTAAAGCTGGCTTTTTGTTTACTGCTGAGATTATAAGCAATCTGTGTCCCCTCTTATCATAGTGTCAGGACACTGACGTACAGTTGGTGCATGCTATGGAAAGGATATAATTCACAAAGGCAAGCAATTACCCTGGTTACAGAACACGAGAATTGCCTTTAATACATGCCAAAGAAAGCAAGCCACAAAAGAGGGGGCTTGCTTGTGTATTTATGTCTGAGGCGGTAGGAGCTAAGGAAAAGTGCTATAAAAGATCATTACTATTTGACAATGCTATCCACAAAATCTTGTTCAAATATCTTCTACTCTGGGAAGGCAGAGACAGTGCTTGCATTACATCTTCTGCGTTGGTGTGGTGGGGTGTGTGTGTTTAAAAAATCTGCAGTGACTGAATACAGCTTATTGTGCTGGCTGCAAAATGTCAAACTGCAGCGGAAAGAAATACAGCATTGCAGTGGCGGTGCGCTGAGGCCCCCGGTAGGAAAGCACAAGCTATTAAGTGGAAAATTCCTGCAGAGGACGTGTTTCCATTTCTAATATGAAGAAAGAGGGTGTTGTTTGAGGCTTGCATGCCGGTGGAAAATACAGAAAACAGGAGAAGATGAGAAAAATGACCTCACTGAACTCAAGGAACTTAAGCAAAGATGCCGTTTTGGCCAACCCACTGCAGTGCTTGCACCAAAACAATAAGCTGAGCTCCATGCTATATAATGGGTTGCCAGCTCCGCTATTTAACATGCCCTGTAGAAGAATGAGGGAGAAAAGGAGAGGGGGACAGTTGTGATGGAAGGGGAGGGGAAACCCAAGAGTCTAATAACAGTGAAGGCGAGGCCCAGGGAAAAGGCCTGCCGCAAACACCCTTGCATGGGGTTCAGGTTTAATTGCAGTCTAAATACCAGGAGAATGGTGGCACTAGCTCTTTTCTTATAACAACTATTTCAGGAGAGCGTAAATTTTCCATTTCAAAGGCTCCTGGGTGCCTGCAAGAGAAGAACCAGGTTTTGTGAGCAAAGTGTGTGTGTGTGTGTGTGTGAGTGAGTGAGTGAGTGTGAGTGCGCATGCGCGCACAGGGGATGGGGAGAAGCCATGTGTAAAAGTTGACAGGGGGTCTTCTAAAGGTAGTTTAAATGGCATTGTCTGAAACTAGTTAAGGGGGGCAAGCAGCGCATGTTGAAAAAGCAACCCTTTTCTCCCTTTGAGAGGCCTCCTATAGCGTTGACTCTGAATGCCCGATTTGCCATTTGATGTCAGCTAAACTAATCAAAGGCTATGGGGTTTTGTTGCTGTTGTCACCGTCCTTCCACATAGACTCAACCCTGGTAAAAAAAAGCGAAAGGAAAAGCATACGCCTCCTATAGAATTTGTGGACTGGTTTCATTCACTTCACTGATGGCTGTCAGGGTATATTTCCATTGAACTGAATATAGCAGGGGGGTGATGTTATGAATTGTAGGGATGTAAAAGGCATCGGCATTCGTGGCTTATAATTGCTTTATTTAAAAATGGCGAGGGAAAATGTTATTAATTGTGAAAATAATGACCCCAGTTTCGTATGAGAACTGCCAAGGAAGCATTTCCTTAGTTACTGAGATGGAAGGATATGATGGTTTTAATGTAAGTGCAGGACTTTTTAAGCAGTTAAAATAAATCATGTATCTTTGTGATCATAGAGGGTTTCAGCAGTTTTCAAATGTTGTTCTGAATATGCCGTACTGTCTAGCATCAAGGCTTAGGCTGCATCAAACTTGTCAGTATTAACATGTTCTGACAACTATATAAATACTGCATCATATGTGGGGAAGAAATATACATGCATTCAGAAATTATTCTGACCTGATAGATGAGCCCCCACCCCATCAAAAATTATACACTAGAGATGGTGAACCTGTGGGTCTTCCAATGTTGTTGCACTACAATTCCCATCAGCCCCAGCCAGCATGGCAAATGGTCAGGGTCAGGGATGATGGGAGTTGTAATCCCACAACATCTAAAGGTAGTCACAGCTTCCTCATCCCTGTCATAACCCATGTCTGTAAAGAATGATGATAGAATAGGGTACTATATGGCGAGAAGAGTCACCACCCTTCTCAAAGGCTCCACTGTCAGAGGCAGTATGGTTCTGAATGCCAGTTGTTGGGCATCACAAGTGGAGAAAGCACTGTTGAACTCAGGTCCTGCTTTCAGGCTTCCTAGGCATCTGGTTGACCACTGTGAAAATAAGATGCTAGACTAGATGGGTCATTAGCTTGATCCAGCAGGCTCTTCTTAAGGCTCACTGAATCCTTCAACAAAAGGGAACTACAAGGAGTATAGCATGGATCTCCAGGTAAATAGTTCCTGTTGCCTGGCTTGTACCACTTCAGACTGCAGGTGGAGGACTGCATGACTGAACACACCCCTATATTAGAAGAGAAATAAAAATATCCGAATATGGAAAACTAGAAGTTAACCTATTTCTCAGAGCTCGGAAGTAACTAGTTACAAGTAACGAATTACTTGTAATTCATTACTATTTTGAGTAACGAGTGGCTAATTCCTTTACATTTTGATTGTAATAGAACTAGAAGTAATTTTACTACTTTTGTGGAGTAATTGTAACGTTTCCAGAATTACTTTTGGGCATTACTCGGGGGGGGGAGCAGGGGAAGTCTTCTGCTCCTCTGATTTGTGGATGAAAATCATGTGTCTCAAACTGTGTTTCTGTACAGCGTCGCTCTTCCCTCATGGTCTGTGGGTGGGTAGGAGGCAACGAGGGAGGAGGCGGAGAGTGAGATGCGGTGGAGTGGAGAAAACAATTATTTAAAAAAACAGATAGTGGTGGTGAAGAATGGAGTGGAGGGGGAAAGGATCCGGAGGTCAATAACATGGATGAAGAAGGAGAAGGAGGCAGCAGCAGAATGGAGATAAAGAACTGTGGAGGTGAAAGATGACAACATGTTTTGGCACACAAAGTGGCCTCCACCACCCTCTCTGGCTACTGTGCTGCATTTGTAGTATTTTAACTTTTTTGCATCTCAGGGGAAAATGTTTGCTTGAGTGAGTGTCCCTTAGTTGGTGGCAGGGCAGGGTCCGGGATGTGGTTAAGTGAGAGAGATTATGCTGCTGGCTGGGCGGGGGGGGTTGCAATTGATTTGACATACAAAGATCTGAGTAGTGGCCTCAGCCTCCCTCCCCACCTCCCTTACCAGCGGAGAGACCACCATTGCTATCTTATGAATAAAAATAATTATTCTACTACCTCTGTATGTGTTTGTTCATTTTTAATGTTGTTTTAGGCTACTTAGATGTGCAGCAGCCAAGGCCAGCACCTTGTAGGTAGTTTTTTTAAAAGTAACTGAAATGTAATTGTAGTGATTACTTTGGAGAAAAAGTAAAGTAATCAGTTACTTTCAAAACAATTGTAATTGTAATGGTAATTACTACTTTTTGGGCCATGTAATAACTGTAATTTATTACTTTTTAAAAGTAATCTTCCAAGCTCTGCTATTTCTTAACATGCCAGGTTTCTATA
Source organism: Rhineura floridana (assembly GCF_030035675.1). NCBI lineage: Eukaryota > Metazoa > Chordata > Lepidosauria > Squamata > Rhineuridae > Rhineura > Rhineura floridana. Next base: position 109,603,342 of record NC_084486.1, read on the forward strand.
TGGAAAAATGTTTGTTTGTGTCAATCATACAAACCTCCACCTAGTGGATAAAATGCTGGATTAGGACCAGAGAGACCTGAGTTCAAATCCCCACTCAGCTATTATCATGCCCCCCCCGGAGAGTTCTTGGTGGAGTGATCAGGAGGAAGAGAAGGAGTAGGACTGGGATCTTGGGAAGGGATCCAGTGGGCTGCAGTGAGAGAGGTGTGAAAAGGCTTCAACAGCTTAGACAGTGACACAGTGCAGGAACAAGCCAAGGAGGCCATGGCTTAGGGCCTCACATAATGAGAGGCTTCTAAATATGGTGGAGATAACTAAGACATTTTATTATAATTGAAATTGCTTTGGCTTACATAACCTTTCATATAAAATCCACCACCAAGATTCTGAACCCTGACATCCCCATCCCAATCCACACCCAATCCCATCAACTTCCCTTTCAGGGCTGCTAGACTACTTGCATCATCCACATGTTGCCCAGCCTCACCACAGGCCTCAAGAGGAGACAATGGGAGCCAGCCTACCAACATATTCTAAAGTCTCGTTCCACACCAGGGTTCATTTCTGCTCATCCCCTCCTCACCACTTTTCCACCAGTTTTTTCTCTTTATTTTTGTTTGTTTGTTTGTTTATGGTATGGGACCTCTGAATCTTGTCACGGCTTAGGGCCTCAGCATGTCTTCATCTGGCTCTACAGTGACAGCTTCACCCCCCTAGCTCCTGTTACAACTGTAGAAACTCTGCCTGACAATGAGCCAGCCCCTGTTCAGCCTCTCAGCCCTGCCTTGTAACTTGAGCCATCCACTTGTGCCTCTTCCAAAGGAGGAGGCAGTAGTTAAGTGGCAAATTTTAAGTCCCTTCATGATAGTCACAGCCATGCCCCTTCTACGATTATACAACCTTCTAAGACAATAGAATAATCTGGCCAGGTTTCAATACTGATTTCTGCTTCTCCATCCTTGTTAATCTCTTCTCCCACAGGAGCCAATCAGCATGAAAGGGGAGAGTGTTAGCTACTGAAAAGAGTATTTTCAGTGGCTGACTCACCTCCTTTCACTCTGATTGCCTCCAATCAGTAGGAAAGGACAAGGACACATGGTAGAAGACTCTTTTCAGTGGCCAACACACTCCTTTTTCATGCTGATTAGCTCATACAATGCTGGAGACATAGGGACCCTGTTGGGACCTCCCAAGTAAATAAGGGGTCTAAGACCCTCTGAGACCCTGGACACTACACCCCTGGGAGGAGGAATCAGAGGCTCGGCCAGAGACAGCATCAGAGGAGGATCTAGCTGAAGTGTCTCCATCCCCATCGCCACAGATGCACCAGCAGATGCGCAGGCATGAACAGATAGCACCTGCTTTTCAGCTGTTTGTAGGAGTGCTTGCTTGCTAACCCAACCCAGTTCAGTAAAATCTTCCCCACACAAATAGAAAGCCTGCTCCAAGCCTACATGAAGGGTCTCAAAGGGTATGTCCAACTGCTGTGACAACATCTTAGTTTGAGTAGGCATCCTAATTATGCTGTGTAGAGATGCTGTGTAGAGACCTGTGTAACCTGTAGGTTGATCTATAAAATGCTCTAAGCTGAGATTCCACATTAACATAATGCAGAAAAACATACCAGTGAGTCCGAGTCTGAATCCAATGGCATTGGGCAAGATAGCCAAGATGTTCATTGGGTGATCTGGGGCTATTCATTACTTCTCAGCATAACCTATCTCACAGGGTGGTTGTGAAATGAAAACAAGGGGGGCAGACAGAAACATGTATGCCGCCCTGAGTTCTCTGGGTGAAGGGTGGGATAAAAATACAATTAAAAATAAATAATACAGTTCCAGAACTGTTTGCCTAAATTTTGTCCTGTCAGTCTTTCAGTTAAATATTTGTTCTTACAACCTGATTCTGATAATGTTCTCACAAAAGTAAGTTTCATTGATTGATATTATTGCAACTTTTATTCATTTATTAAAATAACTTGTTAGCGGCCTTTCTAAATTCTTGAGGTGGTATGCAAAAACAAATATTCAACACCCCCGCACCCCTGCAAAAATGAACAAAATACCCACGCACAATAACCTTGGCTTGCACATTTTTGTCCATCTCCGAAGGATATCCATCCTTTTTGTTTGTTTCCTAATGGAACTGGTCAAGAGGGAAGTGGCAAGTCCTATGAGGAAAGGTTGAAGGAGCTAGACCTGGAAAAGAAGTGATAAAATATGATGATGAAGAGGTGATGTGATACAGGGCATTGTCAAATCTTTGAAGGGCAGGCAGTTTGGATGGACCAAATTAATTTTCTGTTGCTCCAGAAGGCAGGACCCAAACAAATGAGTTCAAAGGAGAAGAAAAAAGGCTTTAGACATAACAGAACTTCCTGATGGTGCACACTGACAGTGGAACAGACTGCTTTGGAAGGTGATGCACTCTCTTCCATTAGTGGTTTTTAAACAGAGGTTGGATGGCCGCCTAGTTGGATCTTGCATCAGCAGGAGGGTTGGAATAGATAACATTTTGAGGTCCCTTCCCACTCTGTGTATCTATGTCTCCTACTGCTAAAATTCTTGTCCATGTTCTGATCATCTTTTTCATATATATCTTGTTTAGGATGCCTAAAAGGTCATTTCAGCCTTTATATGGCTGCGTAACTAATCAACCAACTACTATGCTCTGAAGGAGAGGGCCTCCTCCAGATACCATCTCACGAGGACTCTTCCGTATGATACAGGAATTGGGCCTTTAGCATGGTGGCACCTACTCTCTGGAACAACTTTATCACACAGGCATAATCTCTGTTGCCTTTTTGTATCTACTGAAGACCTTTCCTTTTTCACCAAGCCTTTTAAATGGAAATCATTATCCCAGTCTGTATCTGTATCAGGTTTGAAATTGTTTTCACATGTGAACGTGCTTGTGATTGTTATAATGAAGCTTTTATGTATATGAAATTGTGTCATTGTTTTTATTGTGAAATTGCTTCAAGATATTTTATGGGAAGCGATTCATAAATGGAATTCAATAAATAGAGTCTACACAAAGATTAGTTTAACCTTCAGGTTTGGGGGGGTGTTTGCGGGCACTGAACTTCTGGCTCATCAGTGATCGTATATGCTTGGGAAAATGTGAGGAATGACACTAGATGTCCATATGCATGTCATTATTTCTTTCCTGAAAACATTTGTTGGAAGACCTAATGGAACATCTGCATATCTTAGTATAATATAGATTCTATGGCAATTTTCTCATCTGTCTATGGAATATATTTTTTAGATTGACAAATTAAAAGTTAAGATTTTGGGGGAGGGGTGTGAGCCTTTAAAAAGGAGAAAGATGGAATTATCCATGAAGAAAGTTTATGAAAAACTGTCCATAGTGATAATTAAAAAGAAAGAATCTGCACTTCCTTTTTCTTAGTGCTCTGCTGGCAATTGAAAACATTTGTTTTTGAACAAGCTTTGGGTTCTGTTGCTGCTTAATATATTGATTGTGAATGCTGCTCTTCCTGTTCTTGTTCTTTTTCTTTTGCAGCTGTTTTTGGTTTGATAACATGTTTTAATGGTTGGATTACTGTTGTTTTTCTCTTTGCTTTTATATTTGTATGTTGCTTTGAGCAACTCCGAGGGGAAAAACTGGTTTTTCTTCTTCAAATAAATAAATAATAAATCAATTCATGTGGGCATAAGGGATCCAATCCAAACCATACTAACTTATTTTGACAATCGTCATGAGTGGCCCTTCTCTTGCTTTGGGTGGATCCTTGACAATGTCAACAAACATAGAGGGAGTAACAAACCTTCAGAAAAGGTTATATCCATTCTGTTCTTCAAAACAAAATGCATCTAATTTGCTTTCTTTCCTTGTTTCTTTTAGACAGCAAAGAAAAACTACAGTACAACAAAGTGTAAACAAAATTATATCATGAATTGGTACTGGTGACTTGAGCTGCATCAAGTATTCTCCAGCTTTGATTTTCAGGCAGGAATAAGCAATTTTGGTGGGGTAGCAATCTACCCTTTCTCTCTCTCTCTCTCACACACACACACACGAGTTATATTCTGTGTATATTCATCTTTCACAAACAAACAAACCTTAGCCTGCAAACTCCCAGATCTAACTAGATGTGATGGCTTTGCAACCCATGTGCTGGAACACTGATAATACCAAATGAGAATAAAAGGGCTGCAGGTTGTGATTAAAAGTGAAGGGCAGGCAAGAAAGGCATGCTAAACCTTTCTCATTTATGCCCCCCACCCAACTTAGGAACACAGGAAGCTGCTTTATACTGAGTCAGACCAGTATACTACATTGTTTGGTACACTGGTCTGCAATAGCTTTCTGGGTTTTAACAGGGGTCTTTCCCAGCTCTACCTGGAGATGCCAGGGATTGAACCTGGAACCTTCTGCATGCAAAGCAGGCAGTCTTCTATTGTGTCACAGGCCTTTCCAACAAACATCCTTAGGTGCTTTTGTCACAGCAGGGCTTATTTCTGTACTTAGAGATCAACTGGGAGAAAAGCAGATGAAGGATGTGTAGAACTGTGGGGAAAATGTAGGGGAGAATGACCACAGTTTAGTGGTAGAGCATATGTGTTGCCTGCAGAAGGCCCCAAGTTCAATCCCTGGCATCTCCAGGTAGGGCTGTGGTTTCAAACAGAGATCTTTCCCACCTTACCTGGAAATGCTAGGGATTGAATCTGGGACTTTTTGCATGCAAAGCATGTGCTCTACTTACCCCTGAGTGCTCACACACAGGTCCATGTCCACAATCTCCACACTTTGAGAAAAGAGTGTAAAGATCATGAGAATTGGACTTACACATATATTTCTTTTAAAAAAATTATAAGACACATTTCGGTGCCATACAAAATAACAGCATTTTTTTAAAAAAACAGAGAAATAATAAAGATAAAAGTTTATATGTTGTCTAAATGCAAGTTCAATTTCACGCATTACATAATTTGTGCAGTGTATGTAAGCCTTATACTTAGGAGATCACTGTCAGAAACCTTTCAGCTCTTGTGAACTAGGACGTATATTCACAATTTTACCTATTGGTAAAAACCCCATGCATTTGGAGAACGTACCTACAGCCAACAGATATTTCTATCAACTTCTAAAAAGCAGGGAAATTGGGCAGCTATAGTGAATGCAGTAGGGGAGCAGAAGACCTGACTTCTCTGAGATATTGTACTGCCTTGCAAATTTGTAAAAATGCAAACACAATTAGGGTTGTCATGTGTTATCAAATTCTTCCAAGCTACACAGGAAGTGGATTGGGCTGTGAAAGACCATCCCAAATTCTGTTTGCATTTTTACAGATTTCATTCTCAAAACTGCAAGGGTTTTTTACCTATTAGTGAATTTCTCTGCTTTTTAATCTGAGAGGTAAGTAATGAGATACTGTGCAAGTTTGCTGAGAATGGATTGATTTTTGCATACTTATTGAGTTCAATGGGATCTACTTCCGTGCAATCATAGAATAGATGAAACTGAACATGGGGGAGGATGAGAGAGGGCAGAGGAGAAGAGGGGGGATGGGAGCAGGTGGGAAGGGGGGAGAAGGAGAGCAGGATTGATCATTTGCATGCTTATTTAGTTAAATTGAATTTACTTCCATGCAGTCATGCTTAGGATAGATGAAACTGACCACAGGGGAAGGAGGGAGGACTGGAGTGAGCAGGGGAGGAGGAAGATGGAAGAGGGAGCGGGAAGGAGAAAGGGAGAATGAGGGGAGAGGGGGAGGAGGGGAGAGGAAGGCAGGGGAAGGGAGGATAGAGAGGGACAGGTAGGAGGAAGGAGGGGGAGAGAGGAGAAAGGCAGGTTTGATCATTTGCATGCTTAGTGAGTTCAATGGAATTTACTTCCATGCAATCATGCTGAGCATGGGGAAGGAGAAGGGGGAGGAAGGGCTTGAGATGGGAGGAGGAAGGGGAGAGGGGAGAAGAGAGGGGGAGAAGAGAGGGGGAGGAGGAAGAGGGAGGAGGGAGGAGGGGAGAGGAGAGGGAGAGGAGGAAGGGAGAGGAGATGGGAGGGGAAGGGGGAAGAGAAAGGAGGGGAGGGAAAGGAGGAAGGGGATAGGAGGGAGGAGGAGGGGAGGGCAGGTTCAATCATTTGCATGCTTATTGAGTTCAATGGGATTTACTCCCCTGCAATCATGCTTGGGATAGGCGAAACTGACCTAGGGGAGGGGGAGGGGAGAGAAATAAGGGAGGCGGAGAAGAGATTTGATGAGTGGGCACTGGGCAGAGGGAAAACCCCTTTCCTTCTCAAAAGAAAAATTATTGGGGGGGGGGGTTCCACCACCTTTTCATTCTACAGCATGTAGAATAATCTTCCACCCAAATTTAAACCAAAACTGTCCCTGGCCACATCCATACCAGACCTATATGCCACTTTCAACAGTCATGGCTTCCCCGAAAGGATCCTGGGAAGTGCAATTTGTGAAGGGTGTTGAGAGTTGCTAGGAGACACCCTATTCTGCTCACAGAGCTATAATCCCCAGGAGAGGGGCTGACTGTTAAACCACTCTGGCCACCAGAGCTCTGTCAGGGGAATAGGAGACTGCTAACAATTCTCAGCCCCCTTCACAAACTACATTTCCCAGGATTCTTTTGGGGAAGCCACAACTTTTTAAAGTGGAATAAAGGTCTGGCATGGGTTTGGCCCCCTGTTCAGCCAAACCAAACAGCTGTTAGTCTGGCTTTTCGAACACTGACAGTTGGTTCTTACTGAGCATGCCTGCATAGACTCCAATGTTAAATTTCTTAAATTAATTAAAAATTGGCCAGGAATTTTTTTTTACTTTTAAACTGCTCAGAGTATGGGGCAAGGTCAATAATAGGATTACAGGTACTCTGTGAATATGGCTGATTTTTTTTTATTAATTTCAACAAATTATGAGACCGCCGACAGAAAAAGTCAAACAGGGGTCTGGATTTTTTTCCTCTTGTTTTACATTCTGAATTCTTGATTCTCTCTGAGCATTTTGTGTATTGCCATGAAAACTAAACACTCAAGCGTTTCTGAGTTCAGGACTATAAGTTTTGTAAGATTTTGTTTTGAAATGAGTTTATAGGAAGCAGCAGAATGACATGGGGGTATTTTCAATTTAACATTGTGGAATGTGAAAAATCCATGCTGGCTATAGTACACAGCCACTCTCGTGGCTGTATAATCTGACTGGAATGCATAGACCATCCATAGTCTAGTACACTGTTCTTCAACCTGGGGTCCCCACATGTTGTTGGACTACAACTCCCATCATCCTTGGTCATTGGCTAAGCTGGTTGGGGCTGATGGGAGTTGTAGTCCAACAACATGTGAGGACCCAAGGTTGAAGAACAGTGAAACTAGTACACACCGTCATCCCTGATCTAGGAAAATATTTGCCATGCAAGAGCAGTTTCCCCTTGCCAAACACGGAGGATGATGGGTAGAGCCTGCCTAAACCTGATCACCAAAGTATCTTTTTAAAAAAAGATTGTGGGGAAATTGCTTCACTGTTCATGAAACTGTGTTTAGCAGCCCCATATAAGGAGCCAGTTTCAGGCTTGTCTGAGAATTTGCCTGGCAACAATATCCAAAGGTCCTTTCCTTTTAAGTTTGATGTGCTTTCCCTTTAAATGCATACAATCTGTGGTGTCAGAGAATCCCTTCCGACAGAAAGGCAACATTTTAGAACACGAATATTATGCTACATTAAATAAACTGGACCAGAACATTGAGAATGTTACCTAGCACCACTGAGAGGCATCTAGTCTGATCAAACCCAACATGAGCCCCACCAAACAGCATCTAATTGCAAAGCGTTAAAGCACACCCAGGCAGGCACTCAAGCTGCCTTCTTATGGGTTTGGGGGGAAAGAACACATTTCAACATTCCATCTATTGGTTCCCTTGGCAACATACATAACAACAACCCAATAAAACTCTGGGTTCCTGTTTGTTTAACCCTCCAAGACATTGTCTGAATTGAATGCTTCCCTATGGAAATATTTCAGGCAGGCAGATATATGCTAAGAGTTTGGGAGGTGCTAGCCACTCTTTTCTTCTTTTAGCTTTGCCTTTAAGGGATTTCCAAATTGCATAGCATTGTAGCAGATTAATACAGACATTTGATATTAATTTCACTCTGAAGTTATGTCAAAGGCAAATCTTAACTTGCAATCTTCTAGCTTCCTTGGTATGTGCAAATCCAGACAGTGATGTTCTTTCCATTTTCTTTCTGGGGCTCTGGAGCATTCAACTTGGAGCATGGGAAATGCTGAGAGAAAAGGCATTTTCTGTGTTGACCAGCACATTGACTGTAGCCAAGAAGGCCTCACAGTCTGCACTGAACATAAACTAAAATCTGACAGCCATGTGGATTAGGGCTGTGCAACTTGCTTCCCTCCAGACGTTTGTGCAATGGGGCTGGTACTGACTGGATGCCATTACTCCTAGTCCCAGATAGATCTATCCATTTAAAAGATTGAATTTTACATAGAGTGAGCTGTCTACTTTGGGCAGCCAATATGGGGTATGATATTGGAAAAAGCAGCAAATGGTTAGTTATTTAGAATGGTATTCAACTAAGTCCTGCTCAGAGTAAACCCATTAAAATTAATGGACCTGTTAGTCATGACGCTTAATTTAAATGGATCTACTTTGAGTAGGACTAGAGTTGAATACCACCCTTAATTTATGATTGTCGCTGTTTTATCATTGGGGTGGGAAACACTTGTAGGATTTTCTGTCTCGGGTGCCAAAACACCAGCTTTGGCTGCTATGCAGTGTGACTTGGATCGTAGGGAGCTGCTTTATGCCAAGTCAGGCCATTGATCTGTCTAACTCAGTATTGTCTGCACTGACTGGGAGTGGCTCATAGGTAGTGTTGCACTGAACATTTCTCCTGCTTTTTTTTAACCAACCATCAAGAATTACATTCCAAAGGGAGAAAAAATCCAGTGAAATTCTCATGAGTTGGGTGATAGTTTTATGATGTGAGGGGTGTTTGTGTGTCCTTTCATTCTACCATTCGTCTCATCAGTCGTCTGCACTCTGCAGCCTTTCCAGGTGCCTATGCTTCAAAGTCGGTGTACTCTACAAATCAGGTCAGGCCAGCATGAATGTTTCTTAGGCCCCAACTGACATGCTTGATACTAGAAATGAGTGGGAGAACATCTTAGAAGACATTTTTCTAAGAAACTTTCTGAGATTTTTCTTTTCCTAACTTTGCTAAAAAAAGAAGGGCACTTCACAAGATTTTAACCAAATATTCTCCACCATTTTTTCCTATTCCTCCCACCTTACCCCATAACCATGCTCCAAACTGATGCTAAATCCAGGGTGTGACAAATGCAGAATAGTGCCCAGACTACCAAGAGGGCTCCTGCTGTTGCCACTTGCGGTAGCAGCAAAACCAAAATGAAACAAAAAGCTGCTATTACTAGTGGTAAGGGTGAGCCCTGGCCCCAAGAAATGGTTGAAGAATTTCTGCCCCCCCCGAGAAATTTGTCCATTCCTCCCCCTCCCAAATTTCTCTGCCCACAAATAGGGTGGAGAATTTTAAGAGAACATTTGCATACAGCTTGATTTGATACCAACATTATGCTATAAAACTCTGCTATATTACTGCTATATATTCTGCTTAAACCATTTCTCTGTGATCCCCCCCCCTTCCCGGTCTCTGAAGAATGTCCTATTTGTGGGCTTCTCATAGGCATTTGAGTGGCCACTGTGAGACCAGGATGCTGGACTAGATGGGCCTTTGATCTGATCTAGCAAGGTTCTTGTTATATTCTTGCATTCTAATCTTACACATGCTACAGTCATCACTTTAGCCTTTCTGATTATGGGAAGAAAATACCCATTTGGTGTAGGAATTCACTGAAACACTGGATGAACAAGGCACCACTGAATATAGTCTGTAAGAGGAGGAGACAAATAGCAATCACTTCTAATAACATACATAATTTACATTTATCTAGATGTTAGAAAAATTGCTGTACCTGTTTTTAAATGCTGCTATGTTAATAAGGTACAAATATATAAAATCACATTGCCAGACTCAGGCTATTATACACCACTGTAACTTTGTAAGGAACGTGCAAAACGTTTTTAAACCATTTTTTCTCCCCTGTGTTCCTCCTCCCCCCCCCCCAGGTCTCTGAAGAATGTCCTATTTGTGGGATTTTCCTTTTGCTAATTTCTGTAAAGGCACATTTCATCTTCTTTCCTCAGAAGTTCATGTTTTCCTCCATCCTGTAGTTTCAAGCAGAACTAAACAAGACCACTTCTCTGCCTTCAAACGCTTAAATGCATCTCTCTCTCTGAAGCAAGAATGTTTTTTTTTTAACCAGCAGGTCTCCCTGCTTACCTCAGCAAGATCCTCTTCTCTGCAGCTGCAGCAGTAATAGCAGGAGCATCTTTGCATGCATAGAAGTACAGACACTGAGCATGCTCTAGAATTTAAATATTTGGTGATTATGCAGCATCCCTGCCAGCGTGTGGTTGCTAGGGAATCCTTGTTCCTTAGCCACTCCCTATTCTAAGTTTTAGTTCACATCTCTATACCTGAGCTCACTAGTGTAGCAGAAAGGGAGGGAATGCCCTTCCTGGCATGACAGGTCATCTCTCCCCCTCCCACACACACACATGCACACTTCCAGCAAAAACCCCAAGGGATTCTAGATTTCATAATCCACAGCAGTGTTGGGACAACACAGCATTAATTGATCTGTAGTTATGAGTAGACACCAGAATAATCCAACAAGAATCAGATATATAGCGTAATGAGGATCTAGCGATGGGCAACGAGTTTGATTCAGTTCAAATTTCAAGCCAAATCTATCAAATTCAAACTTTCTGAAAACATCCTTCAAAATTCACACTTATTTGAATTTTGCAATGCAGTTTGCCAATCAAACCATGTTTACAAATCAAACCATGTTTACAAAAATGCCAATATCAGGGAAAGTGTGCATAAAATTAATGTACGAGTGAAAATAGCATGCAAAAATGCATTATATGATGATAAATTTGTTGCAAAAATGTGTACATTAGTCAAAACTGCCTAGAAAACTGTGTTTATTAGTAAAAATTCAACCTAAAGTACTGGAACATTTTCAGGAGGATTTTTTTAAAAAATAGCAAATTGCTGCAGAAATGTGAAAAACTGAAGTTAAGATTGTAAAAATAAGAAACTGAGAGAACTGAAACTGACAGATATTTCCATCCCTGTTAGGGACCCGATTTTATTATATTAATTACATACAAGATCTGCTACAGCTAATCTATCTAGGAAGTTGTACTAAATTCTAAAGCTTCTAAGGACTTGAACTTGCTAATAAACAGAGCAAAGTTAACCAGGCTCGGGGGGGCAGGTGAGGAGGAGTCCAAGCCACTACCCCTTCAGTAGCTACACCTGTTGAGGTATTGGAGAAGCCTTCCTGAATCACTCCCCTCCCAGGCCCCAAAGCACCATGACCCCAAAGGAAATCTGTACCCTGCTTCCCACTACCCCATAATATCCCACAGCCCTGAGTAGTGTTGCCAGATCAGAAGCATCCCAAAGCCTGAGATTTTAGGGGCATGCCCAAGTGATGTCACGGGGTGGGCCTGATGTCACAGGGCGGGTCTGAGTGATGTCACGGGATGGGCCCAAGTGATGTCATTAAGCATGATACATTAAGCATCAATCACACTTGCTTGGAGCATACAATTAAAAAAAATATCTGACTGGAAATTAAGACATCTTAGCTAAAAAATGGAGCCTGGGTAGGGAACATTTAATCTAGCCTACTTGCTTTCGGCAAGAAGGGTTTAAGTGCCTTCAGGCAAGGCCAGTCACCAGAAGGTCACTGTAGGAAGAAAGGAGCCTAATGTTGTGGAGATGTTAGATGGGAGCATTCGGGAGTAAAGATGGATGCCCCTGAAGGCTGCAATTCTAAACACACATACTAAGGGACTAAGCCCCCATAGAACTCAACAGGACTTACTTCTGGGTAGATATATAATTTGGATTGTGCTGTTGGTAAAGCTTGACTAGGGATCCTCTGCAAAGACATCCATATCCAAGCAGGGTTGGCAACACCCTGCCTGAAATGCCCTGCCCTTATCTTTTAATGTGGCTGCTCCAAACTTCTTTACAGATTTGACCCTTCACTTCAGAAAGAGGTCTGAGAAATGAGTAAGAGTAAGAAGATTCTCTACCCTTTCTGTCTGCATAGATGCCCTCATCCTTCCCCTGCACCCAGCAGAAGCCCTGGGACAGGCAGGATGCAGTGGCATCTCATAGAGGACACCCTCCCCTTTCATGGGGTGTATGATTTGTCCTGTCCCAGAGCAGATTTTGGGGTGGGCACCCCCAATTACTTATTTTTCCTGTATGTCTTTTTCGGCTTTGATTTTGTATAGATGCCCTCTTCTGTGCCCTGTGCCCAGCAGAAGCTCTGGGCCAGGCAGGACACAGTGGCATCTTGTAGAGGACACCCTCCACTTTCATGGGTGTATGATTTGTCCTGTCCCAGAGCAGATTTTGGGGTGGGCACCCCCAGTTACTTATTTTTTTCTACATGTTTTTGTCCATTTTGATTTTGCATAGATGCCTCCTCCATGCCCTGCGCCCAGCAGAAGCTCTGGGCCAGGTGGGATGCAGTGGCATCTCATAGAGGACACCCTCCCCTTTCCTGGGGTATATGATTTGTCCTGTCCCAGAGCAGAGTTTGGGGTGGGCACCCCCAGTTACTTATTTTTTATGATTTTATGACATCATTATGTATTTATGATAATATCAGAAGCTTGATGATTTTGATTGCATAAATGTATAGTTATTTGTGACGGGGAGAGTCCCCCGATCACAGTGATATATCATACAGGGTACCCCAACATATATTTTGGGGTTCAGAGACATGTTAAGTTTGATTTGAAGTTGCTGTAGTTGTCAACTCTTCTTTTTTAGTGTTTTGAACTTTCCAGCAAATAAGGAACTGGGAACTAGGAACCAACTTCAGGGTCATATCAGTTAAATACATTAAAAAGTCACGGGGGGGCTGACGTTTGGTTGTATATCTTGGGAACCAGGTCACCTAGAAACTTAATGTTTTTTTTAATTGAAGCTGAGAGTCCGGAGATTAAGGGGTGCTAGCTGGAAAGCTGGAGGGCCCCCCAAAAAACCAGAGACTCTGGCCAAAATCCGGAGATCTGGTAACTCTAGCCCTGAGTAACATGTCTGGGGATTTCCCAATCACCTTCTTTCCCAATCAAATTTTTATCTCTCCCTATCTTTTCTTGCAAAGCCTTGCCTATAGCGAACAAACAAATGTCCAATGTTAAGCACTAATTGATAACAACTCAGCCTGGTTAACAGTGCAGAGTAGATGGGAAAAACTGTAATCTCAGGCCAATCTGTTTTTTAATAGGCCAAACATTCCTATTAGGCCCAGAAGCCGCTTGTAGATGCATACTACATGTGACATGATTTTCAGGAAGTGATGTTATCTGAAGAAGCAGCCCTAGCTCTTAAAAATGATGCGCATTAGGAACATAGGAAGCTGCCTTATACCGTCAGACCATTGGTCCATCAAGCTTGATATTGTCTACACTGACTGGCCGTGGCTCTGTCCCTCTCTGACAGGGATCTTTCCCAGCCCTACCTGGAGATGCCAGGGATTCAAACTGACAACTTCTTCATGCATGGCAGTTGCTCTGCAATTGAGCTATGACCCTTCCCCCTATATTCCCCATTAGTCTATATATCATTTGATAGGATCTGCTGGGTACTCTGAACCGCATAGAACCCTTTAGGAGCATGTAGAGAAAGCTCTATCTTTCCATGCAGATTTATGAATGAATAAATAAAGCACTCCTCTGGAATCTGAACACTGTGGTTAGCAAACTATCAGCTTCTTCTCGTCATGCTCCCTGCAGTGCTGCTGTGTGTGCAGATGAATGGAAAGTGTCTGCGACTAACCTAGATTCAAAGCTTCCAGATCACTGCACACATTATGCCTTTCCCAACACATGATGATAATGTGGGGTATAGGAGAGGACTCCACAGAGGAATCTTAAAGGGCCATTGAGAAGAAATGTTCAGCCCTGTCTATGTTACACTTATTACACATTAGCTTGTAGAAGGGGGGGATCTTGCATCTTCTGCACATCTGTTTGAGACTACAATTTAGCTTTGAGTACCACCAGATACTTTGCACATTCATATAAAGCAACATTTTCAGGGAAATCATTTTATAAACACCTAATGGGATAAATCAGATTCAAGGGGGGAGAGGGTTACAAGTATATTAACAGTCCAGGGAGGAACAGCTCTTCAATGGACCATCTCTACCCTCATGGCAACCTTTACAGACAGACCCATGTTATCATTCACTTCCATCAATATCTCCCAAAGGCACCTATACTTGGGTTTTTATGACAAACAAATATTACTATAACTTTAATCTATAATTAAGGGGCTAATCAATTAAAAGTCATTTAACAGTCACATTTAAGTCATTCACAAGTGCTGCACAATTACTCCGAAGTAAGTGTGTTCCATCAGGATTACTCCTACAAAAGCTTGTATAGAACTGCAGCCATGCAGCACAATCCCATGCATGTTTACTCAGAAGGAGGCATAGATAAAACCGTCCCATTTCTGCATTCATTTGCATTTTTTTCTTTTAAAAAGTCTGCACAAAAATTCACATGCATTTTTGTGCCCATTTTCCCTCATATTTGCATTTTTGCATGCAGGTTTGCCTAGTATACCCATTTTTGCAAGCAATTTCCCCCCATATTATCAGGGAAGGAAACAAAAACACTAAAAGCATTTTAAAACATTTTAAGAACAAAAGACTTCAAAACATATTAAAACCAAACCTTAAAAAAAAAAACCTTCTAAAACATCTAAAAAATAATTCCAACATAGATGCAGACTGGGATAAGGTCTCTACTTAAAAGGCTTGTTGAAAGAGTAAGGTCTTCAATGGGTGGCAAAAAGACAACAGAGATGGTGCCTGTCTAACATTTAAGGGAGGGAATTCCAAAGTGTCGGTACCACAACACTAAAGGTCCACTTCCTATGTTCTGATAAGATGGTGTGCGGCCTGAATCTAAATGCAGGTGGCTAATGATCTAAGTTATTTAACAAGCTGGCAGACCCTAATTATTAATAAAGTAGAAGGGAGCTAGGAAGGAGCAGACTCAAGTTTTGATTACTAATTAAAATAACTGAGTAAAGATCTTTTATGAAATCCTACCTTTTTACAAATAAATCCCAGATTGACTTGCTCAGTAAGAAATGGTATAGCAGATTAAAAGTGGACATATCATTCCTTTATCATTCTCCTCCTCACTGGTGAAGTGAGTGCATGGCAAGGCCTAACATTCTATAAGAGTGGAGCACAAGTCCTGCCCCATTTTTCAATGTCAGGAAATATGCACAGCATGGACAACTAGGAGTCCACATTGTGTCAGTAGCACCACATGTGGAGGGACAGAGCCACAAAGCCACCCTCCTGACACAGGCATAGTTGCTGCATACCTGGATGAGGCTGGAGCAGAGCAGTGATAAGGTCAAGGCCATGTGATTTCATCCAATAGAAATGCCATTGTCAAGCTGGCAATGCAACCCACAATCCCCTCTATCCCTGTGGCCCCAACCTCACTGCCACCCAGCCTCACTCAGGTAACTCACCACCACCATATGCACCATTATTGCATTGCATACACGGTGCACATTCATAGAAGAGATTATCCAGTTTGTATGCAAGGGATTCTATTTGCCCAGTCGAGCATCATATCTACTGAAACCCACCAAGAATTTTTTCATTGTAAATTGTTGAAATAGACTATTTATATGGGTAATTTCAACCCATTCCAGTGCTGCAGTAATTCAGAATTCCTCGATGGGAAAAAGTAATGTTTTTTCTTGGTGGAGACATGCTTCCCAACCTTACTAAAGTCAACACTAGGGCACCGCTATTGAGAAAAGCTATGATCAGCCCTAAGCCATAGCCCTGTTATCAACTACTCACCTATTCAATTTTGTCACTGTGTGAAAGACTCTGTAAGAACATGAATAATGCTGTTTGGCACAGATGTGAAATTCACAGTGAACAGAATGTGATGGTGACCCACAAAGTGCTTCCATGTCCATTCATCTACAGATTTCAGAATCTGTCATCTGATGTAAAAAAAACCTGACAGCAGCAATACTATTAAAAAAAAGAACCTGAGTAGGTAAAAAAAAGAGAGCCAGTGTAGTGGTTAGAGTGTTGAACTACAACCTGGGAGACCAGGGTTCAAATCCCCCAATGGCCATGAAGCTCACTGGGTGACCTTGGGCCAGTCACTGCCTCTCAGCCTCAGAGGGAGGCAATGGTAAACCACCTCTGAATACCGTTTACCATGAAAACCCTATTCATAAGGTCACCATAAGTCAGAATCGACTTGAAGGCAGTCCATTTCCATTTTTCAGGTGAAAAAAATCAGTTGGACTATTTGTTCTTTTTTTTCTCTCCCCCTCCCGCTTATCTGAGCTTTGGAGAACTAGCTAATGGAGGAGTTTTCTTCTTCCTAACATTGCAATTGATGTCAGTGTAAGGCAACCTTTGCCACCACACCAAAGAAGACTCGGGACACAGATATGGTATAATGTTATATTTATTAAAATATAACAAATATTAAGCCAAAATCCAATTCAATCAAATTAATCCAATTTAACTCCTTCGGGCAGGTGAGGTGCAGACTAACTAGTAGGGAATACTCCCTCAATCTTAAAATAGGTCAATCACCTTGGACTGTAACTCCCCACCAAGGATGTGGGAAAGTCATCCCTCCTTGCTATTGGAGTCAGGTATGTGGTTCCAACTTCTGCATCCTGGCCCCACAGTACAGGCGTTCACCATGATGCGCAAGCCGGTCCCACTAGGACACTCCCCAGATCCGCACCAGACATTAAGCACTGATGGTTCCCTAGGGACTGCCCTTTACCAAAATGCCTCTGCCTCCTTACTATTCCCCCAAATACCTCACCTGCCCAAATTCCATGCCACAAGAGGGGATCAGCTGAAGCTTGGTCCCCTCAACCCAAAGAAAACAAAGCCCCCAAATCCAACCTAAGATTCTCCAGTAAGAAATCACACCCACACTCCGAGAGATGAACGCCATCACCTCAAAACAAATGTGGGGAAAGAAACTGGATCCTGTCGTGGGGAATGAAAGCCCCACCCAGAGACAAAACCAGATACCTAATCTTTCTATTAACCCAACTTTTAGACCTATCAATCCTGTTGGGGTGAATCACACCCCTCCACACTCTTCTCACCAGCATATCTGACCATACTAGAATGAGATCTGGATAAGAATGCATGAGCCAGGTGAAATCATGAGTGACCTTGAGCAGCAAATCCATACCTGGCCACTGCACCAAGTCATTCTCCCCCAAATGAACTAACAAGACGTGGGGCCGGTTAGCCGAAGACATGATTTGGCATACCAAAGGCATCAATGCATCCCACAGCATGCCCCTCTGAGCCTCCCAGCTAACTGTTGCACGAGCAGAAAGCTGCAGCTGCGTTCCAGCAAGAGAAGAGAAGGCCCTCCGGTGGGCCCAAAACAGAATAGAATGGCCACACAGGACAATCCTGTCAGGAACTGGAAGGCTCCGCGCACCTAAGGAAAACAGAAAAAGAGGCTTTAGAATTAATACCTGACATATGACTTGAAAGCTGAAGATCACCACCTGCCAAGCGCCTGGATACCATCAACACTCATGCCCATGAGGGCTGCGGCCGTGGCCACCCCAATACGAATGAATGTAACCCATAGACTCCAGGATCACGACCACTGGCCAACAAGGCCCGCCGAACAATGACACAAAACTGAAACTGAGTCAGGGCGGAACCATCCACATGTATGTAGAGATAACGCTGGCCCGTTGGCCTGATAGACTGAAATTGACGCATAGCAGAAACCGGGCATAATTCAGTTGCAGGGCAGCTGCATAGAGATACAATACTGCCACAGCCCTTTGATCAGTCTTAGAGACTCTTAGGGAGAACCTCACTATATCAGCACCTAACGTGCAATCGTGAGAGCATAAGGCTCGATAGGACACATCACACTTTGAGGAGACTAATACTTCACTAGGGCAAAAGGCACCATAAAACATCGTCAGACCTACTGTGGTGAAAGGTGCGGCTCATACTGAGATGAGCATATAGAACGAAACAAAGGTAGGATCTGGAAGAGGACATTGGGCGTGATTGGCCTCCTCCAGTCAGTGGGCCTGTGAGCGGAATGCAACCAACCCTGAAGGACCTTTCTGACCCTAAAAACTACAGAATGATCCTGCCCTCCTCTTGCCTTGGAAATAAAGCCCAGTGCAGAGAGGTGTCCAGCGACAGTTGTGGCAGAAATATTTGCCCTTTTAAACATAACATAAACAGCAGCAAATGAGGAAAGGAAGGTAACGCTGGCTCGTATGGCCTGAATACAATCTGAACGCATGCCCACGAGCGGCCGCTCAAATTTGAAAGGAATGCAACTCATACTCTCCTGCATCTCGCCACAGACCTGTAAGAGCCCCCCAAGCGTGAGACCAGCATTGCAATTGGGTTAGGGCAGACACATTTAGACATATGAACAGGTAAAGCTGGCTTGTATGACCAGAATGCATCCAGAACGCATGCCCACAAGGGCAGCAGTAGCAACAGCTCCTGTATGAAGAAAATGTAACCTTTACACTCAGAGATCTCACCCACAGGCCCTCGGAACATACCAAAAATTAAAATCGAATCACTTCGTATCCATCAATGCATAAGAAAAAACAGCGCTGGCTCCCTGGCCTGACAGAAGGAAAGCTCCTTTAGAGCAAAACCAGGCACCAAGTGGGCAATGGGTAGACCCTCAGCTTCACCACCCAGCTACTACTCCCCTGGTCTGTATTGACCATATGCACTGAAAACATCACAGAAATGTAAGCACAGGGCTCAACATGACGTGACTTGCCTTGAAAGCTAATACATTACCAGGCAAAAGGCTCCCTAAACTGTTAAGGCCCCTGCCTGGAATAACTTTCCCTCACCAGGAGGGAAGCACGAAGTGCTAATCGAAGGCAGGAGCATCATGAGTACCTCAGGGGTGAATAGTCACATAGGACTAGGCGGCCTTAGGGTGGAATGTGACTAACCCCCTTCGATTTTCATAGTGGGTTCCTGAATGCACTTGGTCTGGGAATTAAAGGCCAGAGCATAAAGGCAGCCAGATATATTTTCTAAAGTAACACCCTGACCACTTTAGGAGAGCAGGAACTGCAAAGGTGTAAAACTGATATTGGCCACGCCCGAGGGAGGGCATGTGGAAAAGGCATCAGCAATGTCGTTCTGCACACCCGGAAGATGCCGAGCGATGAACATAGTATTGAAATGTACATTGCAGAGCAAACACACACACAAGGCGCATCACTCCAGAGTTGGAGTTCTAGGGATTTACCACAACCATAGCCGGATGCGCTCAGATATATGCTTAATATGTGTATTATATAAATTGCATATGCGATTAATGTATGATTAATACTCCCAATTTTACATAAAACTCATTCTATTATTTTATTTTATTTTAAACTGTTGAGAAATTTGTGCAACCTTTAGATACCCGTATATACAAATATATATAAATACATCAATATAAAAGAAAATAGGCCACAAAAAGCCAAAAGGAGGGGGGATTGGAAGGGTTAAAGCAGTGGGGAGGATTATCTGAAAGCAATTGATAATAAAAATAATTAAATATTTATGATATATTTATTTATCTATATATGTATTTATTTATTTATCTGCATATGTATATATTAATATATTAATCAATTAATAATTATAACAAAAAATCTTAAACTTAAGGCCAAAAAGATAAATTCACCCATTGAATCGCCTTACTGAACCCTCTACAATGAACTGTGCACTAACCAAAAGAAAGAGAGGGAGCAAAACACACAGCAAAACCCGAGGAAACGATTGCGGAGAGGCACAGAGCAAGTGGCAGGATTAAAACGCCTGTTTGCAGTTGTAAAAGGGGTGTGGTATCCACCCGCTTAACAGCTAACAGGCAGGGAGAGAAAGGGAAGGAAACCACCCCCAAAAGTATATATAACTCGCCGGAGCCGGCAGGGAGCAAAAACAAGCGAAGGAAAATTCAAAGCAAGCGGTGAATTTTAAACACCTGCCTGCTATTACCCTGTGAAACTATTCATCCGCAGCACAGCTGATGCGTGTGGACGGGGAGAAAGAAAGAACCACCCCCCAAACACACACATACTCCTTAACACGCCGGGGGTGGCGTCTGTGAGGGAGCAGATGAAGGGAATGTTAGCATGTGTACGAATTGCGTGTCAGGCTCTTTACAGGTGAACAGCAAGAGGAGTAAGAGATCCAAGCACAAACAGATAACTTGAATAAGAGTCCTTTACTATGGACATTAGGGACAGCAAAAACACAGAGCTCACAAGACTTTTCTCTTCACAGCTACAAAACATTCGTACAAGAACTTCTCTCCCCACAGAGCCTCTTTCGGTTTCTCTCCAGCCTTTTGTAGATAAGGATGGCCTCGCTGGGCACAGCTGCCTGCCAACGTCCTTGGTGCTCACCCTGGCTGGATTAACCCCATAATTACAGTTTTGCTCATCTACTCATGTGAGGCACACACACACATATCCAACAGCCCCCACCTGTGTCTCACATGCACATTATCAATACATTCATTAGTGCAGCTCTACAGTCCTTTGCCACATCACAACATTACATTCTTCAGTACAGCTTTACAGTCTGGTTTACATTGGTCATTGGTTCCTTTGGGTTTTATTCACAGAATTTGGGTTTTACACAAGTCAAATACAACGTTTCTGCATCCATTTCATATTCATTGTATGCACCCGGGCCGCTGACTATTCCTACTGTAAATCTGTCTGGCGGCTTCCCTATGTTAGCTCTCTCGGAGCGCCTCAAGGGAACTGGAGCTTCGGCTCCACCTGTACTACTATCATCTGTACTTGTACCTGGCATAGCTTGTTCAGGTGATGTCAGATCATCAGCTTTTCTTTTTCTTGTTCTACATTTGCCCCATATTAATTCATTTAGAGCATCTTTCAATGGTATTTGAGTTTCTTCTGCTTTCACCTCTTGTGTGGGTGCATTGTTTGACCCATTTAGAACAACTGTCTGGTTTTGGTCCCAAGGCTTGTCTGAGATCTTTATGCTCCTACTCAGCACGACTTGCTGTGTCTTAGGAACCCAAACCCTGTAAAAAGCATGTTGAAATCCCAGCAAAAAACCCTCTTGTGCTCTGGGAGCCAGTTTTCCGTGCCTTTTTCCCTTTGGAATATGTACCCAGCACCTAGCCCCGAACCGCTCAATGTGCTGCAACCTTGGCTTTCTTCCCGTGAGTTTCTCATAGAGTGACATCCCAATGGCACTGTGTAACACCCTATTGTGTGTGTATGTTGCATACAAGATGCACTCTCTCCAAAATGAGCCTGCTAGGCTGGAATCTCCCAACATGGCTCCCATCGCTTCCTGAAGAGATCTATTTTTCCTCTCAGCAATTCCGTTAGAAAACGGGGAAAAGGGAGCAGTGAAGTTTTGTTCTATTCCTTTGTTTTCCAGGAATTCATGCAAAGCTTTGCCCATGAATTCCCCCCCCTGATCTGAGCGTATGCGTTTCACTGTAACCCCATGTTGTGTTTCAATTCTCCTGATAAACAGGCGTAGCTTCTGTTCTGCCTCATCTTTTCTTTTCAGTAAGTAAACATGACAGTATCTTGTAAAGTCATCAACCACGACCATAAAGTATTTAGCACCCCCTCGTGAACTTTGTATCGGCCCTGACAGATCGACATGGATCAGTTGATAGGGAGCGGTTGTGGTGCATTCTGCCTCTTTATTTATGGGTGCAACTGTAGCCTTATCTTTACAACATGCATCACAATCCATCAGTTGCCCACACTCTGTCAGTTTCATGTTTTCGCTATGTGTAGGGGTTTTCTTAATGGTCTCATAGTTGGCATGCCCCAACCTCCTGTGCCAATCATGCACACAGTTGTTATGTGTCTGTTTCTCAGCATGCAACACAGCACACCCTGCAGGATTGCTCTGTATGATGAAATGTGAATCTGTTAGGCACCCTTGCATGCAGACCTCACCCCCCTTTTGTATAATACATTTCTCTTTGTCAAAGATTACAGTATATCCAATATCAACTAACTTCTTTACAGACAGAATACTGCTAGCTAACTGCGGCACATACAAAACGTCTGTCAGAATTCCCAGCTTACTTATTTTCACCGTGCCTCACGCCAGAACGTCCCTCCTGGATCCGTCAGCCAACAAAACAGAGTCTTTTACTGCTCTCGACATGTGAAACAGGCTTAGGTCCTTTAAAAGACAATGAGAAGCACCACTGTCACACACCCAGTGAGTACTGATGGTTTGAGGCTTCTCTGCGCTGACAAAGTTCACACTCGACTGCTTCCAGCCTCCATCTCTGCTTTTCCGCTTGGCTGCACAGTTCCTTTGTATATGCCCCCGTGCTCCACAAAAATAGCAGGATTTCAGCCCCTGCTGCTCCTTGAAGTTGGATTGCTTGCTTTTGACAGCTTCCTTCGGCTCGGTTCTTTTCATCTCCTGTCTTCTTTGCCATTCTTGATTCAGTTTTTCCTCCACAAAGTCCAGGTTCAGGCCTCCATCTGGCATAGCTTCCATTGACATCACGAGGTTATTCCAGGTTTCGTCAAGCAAAGACAAAACTATATACACCTTTTGTAGATTGCTATGCTCAATTCCTCTGTCCTCCAATTCTGCAAACAAACGTCTGTACTCTGTTAGATGCTCGAGCATGGTGCTTTCCTCCGTGAGACGCATCTGGTACAGCCTTCTTGCCAAACAAAGTTTGCTCCCCGCTGTCTGTTGCACATGTACAGTTTGCAACACATCCCACATCCGTTTCGCTGTGGGTTCGTCTCTCACATAGAGCAATTGAGAGTCAGAGAGTGCCAAAGTAATAAAAGCCTGTGCCTTCTCATCCTTACGCATCCAGGCCGCTTGAGGAACTGCCGGTGGGGTGGTGTCGATAACTTAAAACAAGTCTTCTTTAATTAGGAACGCTCTCATCCTTAGCTTCCAGCTGCCATAGTTGGTCTCCGTAAGCCGTTCCATTGGCATGCCCGTAGACATATTCACTGCCATTTCCGCTCACCTCTCCGAGGCACAATCAAGCTGCTGCCTGGATCAGAACTGTCTTCACTACGCTGTAAAGTGCACCAGATCTGGGCCCATAACCTGTTAGCGTGTGTAGGAATTGCGTGTCAGGCTCTTTACAGGTGAACAGCAAGAGGAGTAAGAGATCCAAGCACAAACAGATAACTTGAATAAGAGTCCTTTACTATGGACATTAGGGACAGCAAAAACACAGAGCTCACAAGACTTTTCTCTTCACAGCTATAAAACATTCGTACAAGAACTTCTCCCCCCACAGAGCCTCTTTCGGTTTCTCTCCAGCCTTTTGTAGATAAGGATGGCCTCGCTGGGCACAGCTGCCTGCCAACGTCCTTGGTGCTCACCCTGGCTGGATTAACCCCATAATTACAGTTTTGCTCATCTACTCATGTGAGGCACACACACACATATCCAACAGGGAACACGCTGCGAGGAAGGCAGGAAAACGGCCACAAACAGGCACCATCTCTGTAACAGCCAAGCTGCGTTTCTACACTGCAACACTGCAAACAAAAATGTACTTATTGGGAGACATTTGCACTAAAATGCTGAAGATTTTTTTTAAAAAAATACCCACATTGCTCCAGATATGAATTTAAGATTAGAAAAAGCTGAGATAACCGAAACAGACACATTATTCCATCCCTAAACTGGGCCTATATAAGATTGATTCCTGCCTTTCATGGGCATGAGTTGGGGCAGGCAACAAGTGCAGGAAGGAAAGCCAAAGGGGAGGAGAAAGGGACAATTATCTGGATTGGGCCCTAGTAATCCTCTACATCTTCTGGAGTGTCATACTCCTTTTGCAGTAATGCCTTCCCTTGGTGGCATTTCTGAGGAAATTTCTGGCCATTAGTCATAGTGGTATAACTGACCTTCCCTGTTTGGGGTCTCCATACCTCTTCAATAGTTAGAGATTTTGTGGGAATGTGATAAGGTAGTCTCACAAGCTAATAAGGTCTGAGTCTGGTCAAAACATGATTGGGAAATTGCTTGGGGACTCTGTGTGCCATATTGGATCCCAGGCTTCTTTTGAGAGCTGTGATAGCGCAGGCAGTCTCTGCTGCAGTTCTAATGGGATATATTTGCACTTACGAGAGTACTGGGCAATGGGTTTTCTGTTGTTCTGGTAAGGGCTGGGGTATATGAAAAAACATGCTTCAGTGCTCACTGCTTCTTCCACTTTCAAAGGGATTAGTGACAGGTGTCAGCATTTGCCTGAGATGATGGATAGCTGAACATGCACAGGACTGGGTAGTACCACTGGGCTGCTGCTAAAGTCAGCAAAGATACCCTTCATCCAGCAATGCTTTGCCTTACCAAGCAAAGAGAGCAAGTTACCACTCTCTATCTGTTGCTCAAACTTCAGTTTTGTTGTACCAGGAGGACAATGCATCTAGGTATTCTTGAGGAATTCTGTTATGAATATTTTAGATTGTTCTAGGTAAACTGCTTAGAGGTTTTTGTAGACTAAGAAGCGTATACATTTTGTTAAATAAGATAAATGTCCTGACATCCAATGGAAGCCTGTGAATTACTCAGCAAAGGCACATATGTCCACATGTGGTGGATCTGCCCAAACTCAGCAGCACTTTGGGAAAAAGTCTTTGAGAAAGTGCAGCAGACCCAAAGTATGTCTTGGTTGCCATATTTGAACGAGGTAATAAAAACTTGCATTTCAAAGAACTAATTGTATTTATGATAGTAACAGCATGGTTAGTTTTTTTTGGGGGGGGGGGACTGGAATTCTACCATGGAACCAATTCCAGGGAAAGGAAAACGGAACACTTTGCCTTTGGTTGCATATTTATTTCTAAATTGTGATTTAACCAATTGATTGAAATTTTGATTAAAAATACTTGTTCTGAGAAGATTTTTAAAATTCTCAGATTAAAGCTGAAGGAGTACAGAGTGGAAAATGTACAGAACTGACACAGACTGAAAATAGACACATTAGCCCATCTTTAAATAAGAACATGAGAAGAGCCTGCTGGATCACTCCAGTGGCCCATCTAGCCCAGCATCCTATACTCACAGTGACCCAACAGCTGCTGATGGGAAGCCTGCTAGCTGGACCTGACTGCAAAAGCACTCTCCCCTTCCGTGGTTTCCAGCAACTGGTATTCAGAAGAATACCACCTCTGACTATGGAGGCAGAGCACAGCCATCATGGCTAGTAGACACTGACAGCCTTATCCTCCACAAATTTGTCTAATCTTCTTTTCAAGCCATCCAAGTTGGTGGCTATCATTGCCTCTTGTGGGAGCAAGTTCCATAATTTAACTTTGTGCTCTGTGAAGAAGTACTTTCTTTTGTCTGTCCTGAATCTTCCAGCATTCAGCTTCATTGGATGTCCAGGAGTTCTAGTGTTACAAGAGAGGGAGAAAAACCTCTCTATCCACAATCTCCATGCCATGCATAATTTTATACACATCTACCATGTCACCACTTACTCACATTTTCTCTAAACTAAAAAGGCCCAAATGCTGCATCCTTTCCTCATAGGGGAATCACTCCATCCCTTTGATCATTTTGGTTGCCCTTTTCTGAACCTTTTCTAGCTCTACGATATCCTTTTTGAACTGACTCTTCATGCAAGTCTCGCTGTGATAGTGTGATCGCTTTCTTAGTTCTGTCCCCCCCATGAGTCTTTAGTTGATGTCTCTCTCTCTCTCTAGAATATATCCATGTTCCTTTAACAAGGTTGTGGCTTGTTTAATCACAGTAATGCATCCAATGAATGGCCTTGTTGTACTGAAATAATTTCAGTTTAGGATATGTGCATTAGTGTCAGAAGAAAGCAAAATGTGAAGAAATTTCCAGGGAATCTTTTTCATAGAGAGCAGTGGTGCCAACAGGATTTTCTGGGTCTAATGTACACTGTATGTGGATTGGGTCTCTGACCCACTCACAAAAGAGGGTACAGATTTGCACAATATTTGCATATACTTTGCATCATATGAAAATTTGTGTCCTCTTTTGCCAGAGGAGCAAAGGACCCAAAAATAAATCAGTGGCCACTTGTGTAATACAATCTTTGACAGAAAGAGTGTGATCAAGGGAATTTATTTCCATAATTGTATTTTCATACTAGCAAAGGGTAGCCTGTTAAGTTTCTCCCTTGCACACCACTGTTAAAGGCACAAGAACCCTGCTTTCCTCCAAAGTCAGTCCTAAACCAAAGCCTCATCTGAATTCCTATACTTGGGAGTAAGCCCCATTAAACAAAAAGAGACCTATTTGTGAGTGGACATGTATACCATTGTAACATAACTATACAGTGAATTCTTAATGAGTGCCTGGTCTTTAGATCATACACAACAGAAAACATTCCTAAGCCTCTGCCAAGTTTTTGCATTTGAGAGGGGGGAGATTCTTTAACATCCACCTGTACTCATTGTGTACTACTATTTGCAGAAAATAACAACTAGGGAGTACTTACGATTGCCAGGTTCAGAAGATGGAGGCCTCCAAGAGGTCTTCTGTATCTTTAAAAGTTGTGCCGGGGGGGGGGGGAGGGAGAATTCCACCTTGTGGTTTTTCCCATTACAGGGTTGCAAAAACACCTGCACTTAGCTGACTTTCTCTTCTTCTAAAGATACAGGATCAATCTCAGGCCCTGAATCTGGCAACCCTAGGAGTACTTGATCTCAGACAAACTCACAACAGAAAAAGTGAATCCTGTTTGAAAGGCAAACAATGGAGAAAAGAAAGTGCTAACTATGAAGATTCCAAGGATTAGAAAATGAGACAGAAGCAGGAAAAGTGCACTAAAGGGGAAGGAAAAACAAAAGCCCTTCAGGACCTCAGGGATTCCTATCACCTGGTGTCCAAACAAGTCACTCATCAGTCATAACTCTGACCCATGCATTGGCTAAAAATACTGAAAACCGGTAGCAGCCAAGTTGGCTCATCTCACAGAAATTGCTTAGAAGGTACCTGCATATTTTGTTTCATAACTTTCTTTCTAGAAGGGCTAGAGGCTTTCTTTTCTTTTTTTTTCTTTGTTAAAAAGGTTCTCAGAGTCTGGAGCCCCTGCTGGCTGTAGACCTGATAATCAGTACCCCCTGTGTAGTAGGACAGCTCCCCCTGGAAGATGTCATTATTTCAAAGAGATAGTGTGATGTATGCAATTATTCCCTTATGTGCCTGTCCTTCCCTTGAGTGTCTCATGTGCTTGAACTTTCCCATGGGAAAGTCAAGGGAGCACAGAATAGCCAGATGCTTTGAACAAGCTAATCAAGGATGGCCAGCCACATGCAGCCAGGTATAACCAATAAGCTGACTGAAGATGGTCAGCGGCATCTGTGAGAACACCACTAAGACACATCTGTGGTTGATAGATCGTTAGATGATGTCAGCAGGAGGCAGCAGATTTTATTGAGACTAATGGTGGGCAAATAGTATAAAAAGCCCCAGGGGAAGAGCAGTCATTTGAACCTCTCTGTGGGGAAGGTTTGTGATATGTGCCATGACTGACTGACTGGCCGGTTGGCCAGCCCTTGAAGCATGTCTTTTACTGAAATGGGGTGCAACTGAAGGGATATAAGTTGTTGTGCATCTGCCTGTTCTTTTCCATTTTGTCTTTACTGTTAACATCTTGCCTTTCCCTCTAAATAAAATCTGGGCAAGGAATCAGCCTAGTGTCCCTCATTGCTTCATTTGAATCCTGAAGAACCTCTGCTTCTGGCAGAACACCATGTACTCACCTCTCAGCAGCTTTAATAGGGAGTCCTACATCATTCTCCATCTGTAATTTTTCCATAGATATACAATGATATAGATTTCCTCTATTATAGAAGAAATAAAAGGCATAGAGCATGATGTTCAGGACCACCCATTTCTTTGTTTAGTGCTTTGAGCCATTGTGTTAATTTTATACCAGCACAGTGCCAGATCCTCCTGTCGTATTTCAGGAATGCATTTCTCCTTGTTAGTTTTTCAGATGCCTTGTTAATTTGATAGCAATCTGATTATTTATGTTTTTTTAAAAAAGGCACCCTCTAACCAAGGGCCTCTGGGCACATGAAGATAACTAAAACACATTTTAATGAGTAATTAAACTGTAGTAATAGTAAATAAGAAAGTGAAGAGTGCAATCCTTAACTGGATTTGTCACATTCCTGGCCAGGAGCTTTTGAGATTGCAAAACCAGTTGCAAAAAACCCCAGATAGAAAGGGGGCAGTGCTTAGCTTAGTGTCCAATTCCCAGGCTTGACTCTACACTGGTGTGGGGTCATGGCTGTTTGCATCAGCACAATTTTGTGAACTACATTTTAGAACTAGAGTTGCTTCTGAAATTCTTTATCCAAATTTCTCCCTGTATGTTGCAGCTCTAAATTAACCAGCCATTTTTCCAATATTCAACCAGGGCATTCAATTTTTTTTTAAAAAAAAATCCAAACTTTTTGGACACCACTTTGCGTGTACAGTTTGATAGTTGTAGCTTTTCAGTGCATTTGTTACTCTTCTCCCCTGCCCCACAATAATCATGCATACATGCACACCCAAGCACATACATGCATGACTAGGGGGAGGGGAAGCAAGCTTGATGGGTTTTTATACAATCAGTTTTATGTCAAGCTTCTTTCGCCCCATGATATTTTACCAATGCTCAGGAGCACATGTGCAGATCAGAAAAACAATGCACAAATAGAATCATCATGCTACAATTTGCATTTTTGCAGTGTTTAATCAATGCATCCAAAGGAGAGAAAAAAACATGCAAATGAATGAATGAACTGAAAATTGCAGCAAATTGGGCAAGCTTTCATTCCAGAATTCATTTCAGAAATCCCAGGGGCACATTTCATGTGGTTTGCCCTGGAGCGCCCTAGCCTGACTAGGCCCTTGGGCACCAGCCTGCCCTGGGTCCGCAGTGCCCAACCATCCCACCTACCTCTCCCATCATTGTGAACATTGTGTGCACTGCACGTGCATGCCTACTGTCAACTAAGATGGTGGCAGGGGCGCCAGCCCCTTAGGGAAGCTCCTGCCACCATATTAGTTGATGGCATGCATGCATGTGTAGTGCACATGACATTCACAGTGACAGAAGAGGGGCTGCCTGGGAGCTCCCTCTCCTCGATCCACATCAAGATTGGGAGTCGCTGCTGCTGCATATTGCAGAATGGGAGAACTACCTTCCCACCCTAAGGAGGGGCCCTTGGCCAGGGCCCAACCTGGCCACCCTCTGGTCCCAGCCCTATATCTGGTTCACAAGCTGCAGCTGGTGCTAAATGAAGCAGCAGCAAGACTGCTCACAGGAGCAGGCTACTGGCAACATGTTTCTCCACTGCTGAAGAAACTGCACTGGTTACTAGTCTGCTACTGGGCCAGGTTAAAGGTTCTTGTGTTAATTCATAAAGCCTTAAATAACTTGGGCCCAAGGTACCTTAAGGATCGCCTGGTTTCTTACACTCCGCCTTGATCCCAGAGGTCTTTTGATGAAGAACTGTTGGTGGTCCCACATGTTCCTTAGGCTCAGCTGGCCTTAACAGAGGCCGAGCCTTTAGTGTGGATGACCCTGCCCCGAGGAACTCCCTGCCAATGGAGGCTCGGCAGGAGTAATAACTGCTTGTTTTTAGGCATCTTTTTAAAATATTATTCAGATGGGCCTTTCAAATCTGAGATTCTTTGCCAACTGTCTCTTATTGATGTGGTTGATTTTTTATTGTGATGTTTTTAGTCTGTGTACTGCTTTGTGATATTTTATACGAAAGTGTGGTATATAAATATTTTAAATAAATAGATAAATTAATATATAAACAGATAGAATAAACTTCCAGCGGTTACAGGAAGGTCTTTCAATGGTTCTATAAAATAGAGTTGAGATTTTGTCAGGGCCACTTGGAACATGGATTAATTCCCTCCACATATATTATACATTCCCACTTAGGAAGCTTCCTATGCTCAGCATATGGTGGTACTTCATGTAGTGGGTGTAACATTAGAAAAGTGTAATCAGTGCTTATGTTTAGAAATTCTGCTCCATCACTAGTCCCTAGGAGTGTGAGGATCTGCTGTTTGGAGTCCTCCACAAGGGAGTGCCATATTTATACTGGACCTTATGACTCCGGCAAATTTCCAAGGAAAGGAATTTCCATGTGGGGAAGCTTCTATGATCTACAGGCTCCATATGTTTGAATGTGGAGAATAAATGGAATGCTGACAGAACATCATTCACTGATCTCATCTTATAACCAGATTTTTAGAAGCACTCAGAAAGCATCACACACTTTTGATTTCTTATTTAATACATTTTACTTTATTATTTTAAATTGTATAGTTCCTTTTCATGCATACATTGGAAATAACCTGTCTGGGCAAAAATATCTCTGGATCTAGATCCTGAGATCTTATGATTCACACTGGATGTTAACTATGCAGTCTGAAAATAAATTCCACTCAAGACAACACCTTATCTGCCTGCAGAACAACTTGCTGTTCTTTAAAAAGAAGCGAACTGTTGTTATTAAGAACAGAATAAAATGCATTTCTCATTTGCTTTTGCTTTCCTTTTTGCATCAGTCTTTACTTTATAGCTTTTGCCTTTAGGTGGAACTGAGTCTGTTGCAAGCAGCTCATTAATTTCCTGGGTATCGCCCTGTAGCTGGTGTCTTTCTGATATTGGCTCCATCAGGTTGTATCACTGTCCTAGTTCTCTAGATGTCAAAAAACATCTTCATTCAAGTTTAGTTACCAGTATAATGTTGAGCAGCTCTTCATAGTTCCAAGATTAATCTTCCACAGTGTGGTTTGCTTATCAGAATATGATTGTATTTTCTGATTATAATGAGTAAATTCTGTATCACTAAGATGCTAGGACTACATTGCAGGAGGTTAGGTTCTTGACTCCATTTGTGGGGGACTATGAAGGGGTTCCATCCTAGCATCCACTCCCAGAAGAGCCTACTGTCGCTGTAAAGCTTCAGGGACTGTTGGAGAGAATATAATACAGGTTGGCTATGGCGGTGCCCTTTCGAGAGACAAAGTGCATGCCTGCACTGTTGCATAAGAACCGTCAAGAATTAATATTTATTTAATGTATTCAAAATATTTCTATACAGCTTTTTAGGACAATCGCCTCACAAAGCAATGTACAGTCCATAAAACTTATCAAAAACAGTCAATATAAAAATAATAGGAAGAAAATGCATACACTGCTGTGTTTCATATTATACATGCTGCTACAATAGCAATGCATTAAGAACATAGCTGCCTTATACTGAGTCAGACTATTGGTCCATCTAGCTCACGAATGTCTACACTGACTTGCAGCAGCTCTCCAGGGTATCAGGCAGAGGGCATTCCCAGCCAGGAACTGAAGCAGTGGCCTTCTGATTGCAAGGCAGATGCTCTACTACTAAGCTATGGCCCTTCCCCATATGGATTAATGGCTCCCATTTCAATTTTTTTTATGGCTTGCCATTTCACCATATACAGGGCTGATCCAAGACATTTTGCTGCTGCGGTCAAGGACTAGATGGTGCCTCTCATTCTTTGTACAGACACTGATCAGATCAGATGCCGGCAGTTGAATCATTTCAGTGCTGGTGATGGGACATCATCCTCTTCAGGGCAATAGTCCAGCTTAAGGGGCACAAGGCAGACATGACTCACAAAGCTCTGTCTTACAACACCCCACCACCATACCTCACCCCACAGCATCCACCAACAGACACACTCTCCACACTCCTGCTAATGAATTGGCAGGCCCTTCAGCTACAAGCTATTAGTCAAGGAATAATATTTCTTTTTTTAACATATGATAGGTCCACCCACCCACTCCTGATTTTGCTGTGAGGTTTCAAATATGTACAACACATATGCTGAGTATCTGAGAGAACCCCTTCTCTCATATCAACCTGCCCATTCATTAAGATAAATGGAGAAAGCTTTCCTGGTGGTCCCTGCATTATTTATTTATTTATTTAAATTTATATCCCACCCTTCCTCCCAGAAGAAGCCCATACATAAGGTATGTCGTGCAGGGGCTCATGGAAGAGCCTTTTCAGTGATGGCTCTGCATCTGTGGAATGCCTCCCTACCAAGGCTATCTTGCCCCAACTTTATATTCTTTTAGACACTTCTGTTATTTTGTGGTAAGGCCTTCAGAGGCTGATGTGTTAAGTCATTTTTAATGATGCTGCCAATTATGTAATTTATAAGCATTGTTTTAATGTTTTGCTTATTAACAATTTATTATGTTTTACATTGTCTTATTTCTGTATACCATCCCGTGAACATGTTTGCTGAGGGCAGGTATAGCAACCTCTTAAATGAAAAAATAAAAGAGCAATTGAGCTTCATGTGAGGGGTTTATTGACTTGTTCTACTTGCTGATCCCCATGCCCTGGTATGGCCAACTTCTTCCATCTGTCCTGTGGGTCACCACTTTACATTTCCCACAATGCCCTGGAGCAATGCTACGTCAGGTTCTCCAGGGTAATGTGGGAATTCTAATGTGATAACTCATATCTGTTAGCCGAGGGGCACTCAAACCTGGTACCAGCCATGTACAAACTGTTTTTTGAAACTGCACTCAGTTTCTGTCTTACATTTTCAAATTCTACTGATGTAACAGCCATCACATGTCAAGAGCACAGACCTTTAAAACATTTCAAAACTATTCCGGAGATTGCTGTTAGAAGCTACATTCAATCACAATCCTTAATCCCTCAGACAAGGAAACAGTTCTACAGTAAATGTGCTCACATGCAAAACAACACACCCTTGTCTGCCCACATTCCTCCTGACTGAATTCTTCAAAAACTTGTTAACGACTGGAACTTGATCTTCACATAATACAGGAAATGTGCAATTGCTATAACTCTGACCTTCCTAAAATGCATGCTGTGAATAGGTCTCATGAAACTGGGCAACTTTTACAAGCACCAGCTGTGTAATTTTTTTCTCCCTCAAGTGATTTTTATATTGCAAAAAAATATTTATATACAATTCCAGACATTCTTATATGTTTGCATTATTATATATGCAACTATGTTCACAGCACTATGCATGCGATGGTTACATGGCTGTGCAAGGCCCTCTGCAAGCCCCAATAGTCACAGAATCATAGAATATTAGAGTTGGAAGGGGCCTGTAACGCCATCAGTCCAACCCCCTGCACAATGCAGGAATCCAAATTAAACCATACCCAACAAGTGGCTGTCCAGATGCTTTCTGAATGTCTCCAGTGTAGGAGAGCCCACCACCTCCCTAGGTGATTTGTTCCATTGCCGTACTGCTCTAACAGTTAGGAAGTTTTTCCTCATGTTCAGCTGAAATCTGGCTATACCTTGAGCCCATTATTCTGTGTCCTGCATTCTGGGATGACTGAGAAGAGATCCTGGCCCTCCTGTGTGTGGCAACCTTTTGGGTACTTGAAGAATGCTATCATATCTCCCCTCAGTCTTCTCTTCTCTGGGCTAAACATGTCAGTCTCTCCTCACAGGGCTTGTTTCTAGTCCCCTGATCATTCTTGTTGCTCTCCTATAGGGATGGAATTCGCTGCATGGTGCTGATCTGCATGCATTTCGATTGTCCGTTGTTTCTTTACCGGTCTGTCCTTTCCCCCCGTTTTCTCTGGTGCTTGCCGATTCGATCTGCTGCACGCGTTTTTGGGTGATTCGATCCGCAGGTATTTTTTTCTTTCAGGCTGAAAAAATTACATAATTGTTTTCATAGACACTTATGTAAATGACAGCATTCCACGTATTTTTTTGGCAGCGGAGAAAAACATTGCATAATTTTTAGGTAGTTGCCATGCATGAATGATCAGATCACAGTGTTCCACACGGTTTTTTGGCAGTGGGAAAAACATTGCGTAATATTTAGGTTGCTGACATGAATGGATGATCACAGTGTTGCATGTGGTTTTTTGGTTTTTTTCAATCACATAGTGACACACATACACACACACACTTAGCACAGAGAGAGAGAGAGAGAGAGACCTTGGTTAGCTCAGGACAGCAGCAATAAAAGAGGGGCGGGGAGAGGTGGGTAGCATGGGTCAGTCTCAACATCATAATGTTTCCCACATAAGAGATTCAAAATGCTCTGAGATATCTTGTTTAAAAAAACATGACATTGCAGGATGATTTGACAATTAACATTGAAGACATATGTAGCCATTTGTTTTGCATTATATTGTGATAATGATTTTTTTTCATAATATATAATGGACAAATGGAAATCCTATGGTTGACACAACATCTTAATTATGAAAAAAATACGTAAAATAGGGGGAGGATTTCGGGGGGGAATTCTTGCCGATTGCAGTAGCAGCTGCACAATCTGTGCCGATTACAGCCACGGCCCGTCGCAAGAGATTGGTGTCACTCCAAAGGGATAGCGAACTAGTGAATTCAGTTGGAATCCAGTACCAGGTTTGATTTTGTCAGATATTCTCCCCCATCCCTACCTTCCTCTGAACCTGTTCCACTTGTCTGCATCCTTCTTAAAGTGTTGTGTCCAGAACTGTATGCAGTACTCAAGATGAGGCCTAACCAGTGCTGAAGAGAGGGGAACTAGTACTTCACAAGATTTGGAAGCTATACTTCTGTTAATGCAGCCTAAAATAGCATTTGCCTTATTTACAGCTACATCACCCTGTTTATTCATATTCAGCTTGTGATCAACAACAATTCCAAGATCCTTCTGGCATTTAGTATTCCTGAGCCAAGAATCCCCCATCTTATAACTGTGCATTTAGTTTCTTTTTCTTAGGTGTAGAACTTTGCACTTATCCCTGTTAAATTTCATTCTCTTGTTTTCAGCCCAGTGCTCCAGCCTATCAAGATCCCTTTGAATTTTGTTTCTGTCTTCCAATGTATTAGCTATCCCTCTCAATTTTGTATCATCTGCAAATTTGATAAGCATTCCCAGTCATTAATAAAAATGTTGAAGAGCACTGGGCCCAGGACCAAGTCCTGCAGTACCCACTCGTTACCTCCCCCCAGTTTGAGAAGGAACTATTGCTAAGCACTCTTTGTGTATGGTTCTGTAGCCAACTGTGGATCCACCTGAAAGTTGTTCCATTCAGCCCACAGTTAGCTAGCTGGCTAATTAGAATATCATGGGGCACTTTGTCAAAAGCTTTGCTGAAGTCAGGATATATTACATCCGCAACATTCCCACAGTCTACCAGGGAGGTTACCTGATCAAAAAAGGAGATAAGATTAGTCTGGCAGGATGTGTTCTTGATAAATCCATGTTGCCTTCTAGTAATCACTGCTTTGTTTTCAAGGTGCTTACAGACTAACTGCTTTGTTCCAGAATTTTCCCAGGACACCTCTGCTTTTCTCACTCACTTCTATGTAAGGATAGAAGAGAAATTTGACCCAGTTTGCATTTAAAGGCGAATCTACCTAATTCACACTTTCTGAAACAATATGCGAACCAAAACACACCCATTGTTTGAATTTCACACATCTATGAATTTTGCAGTACAATTCTCCAGCCAAATAATGTGCACAAAAATGCATATACTGGGGTAAAGTGTGGATAAACATGCATATGTTAGTGAAAATAACATACAAGATGCATTATATTAGGGGAAATTGCTTTGCAGAAATATGTAAGGTAAAATTGCATACAAACATGCTTATGGTTGTATTCATTCATATTATTGAATTTTCAGGAGGACTTTTTTTTTAAGCAATGATGTGGAAAACTGGACACCTTCATTCAAGATGAAAAAATAAATAAACTGAGAGAAACCAAAATTAACAAATTCATCCATCCCTACTGGTGTGAAGCGGGCTTCACTTACCCTCCCATCAGGAGGACATCAGAGCTGATTCAAATGACTCTGAAAGTACACTAAGACATGTGCCAAATTTGCCTGACCTGAATGTAGATATGCTGTGACAGGAGGGTTTGTTTTGTTTTAACTGTGCCCACTCTTACTGTTATCTCGATTTAGAGCAGAGGTGTTTGGCTCCTTGGATAGGCCTCACAGGCCAAATTTGACAGGTAGACACTGCCTGCCCACTTGTCAAAATCCCTTGCAGGGTTCCTCAGCATCCTCTGTTGCTATGCGAAAAAGAAGCTCTTCTTTCTGGTGTTCTTGCACAGCAGCAACAGTCTTCCTTCTCTCCCTTCCCCCATTGCCTAAAGGGAGACAAGGAATGGATTTTTTAAGTCTTCCTCCTTCCCCCATTAAATTCCCAACATCTGTGACTTGAAGGAGGAGGGGGGACTTGGAAAAGACTTTACGAGTCTCCCCCCCCTTTCCACTTTAAATTCCTGACATGGGAAAACTGAAGGAGAAGGGGAGGAGACTCACAAAGGCTTTTCCAAGTCTCCCCCTCCCCCATCGGGAAATTTAAGGCAAACCCTTATGAGGTTCTCAAGCACCGTTGCTGCCATGTGAGGAAGGACCTCTTCTTTCTGGTGATTTGCACAGCATTTGCAGGCATTTAGGAACCTCACTTTGAGCAAATGGCAGCACAGGAGCTGTCTTAAAGCCCTTGGAAAGGCCTATTTGAAGTAGTTCATGTGCACGCATGAGCTGCTTCAAAGGGTGGTTTTGCACAGGGCTTTAATCACCGCTGAGCTGATGAGCAGGGATTGAATCCTGCTGCCTTGATTGCACACTCTTGTTCCCTGCTGGGAGAAGGATCTTGCAGCCAGTGCAGGATAAATCCCTGTCCTCCTGCCCATCAGCTGACATCACTAGTGACATCAGCTAGTAGGTGGGTAGGTGTGGTTTGGGTAAAATGGCCTCATGGGCCAAATGGGAGCCCTTGGGAGGCCATGACTAGCCCAGAGGCCAGAGGTTCTCCACCTCTGATCTAGACAGCGAAGGTTACAGCTGTTTGTAGTGCAAAATTTGCTGTGAATGTCAGGGCTCCTTCTAACATAAAGGATGTGAGTAATTTCAAGAGAAGCAAGAAGTTTTGATAAGACTATCTGAAAAGGGTTTCACATACTCCTAGTTTACATACTCTCAGTTCCTGTACTTTCCTGTGCTTGTGCTTTTCCTACTTGTTTATTACTACATTTTTATGCTTTTCATACAATTTGCTATCATGGTTATATGCTCTTACATCCAGACAAAACTTTTTCAAGTCTTACCCTATATACTTATTACTAAAAGGCTACTCTCTCTAGCCAACTTCTCTTTCTAGATTTGATTACCAGGGGGAAGAAATGCAAAGACAGATAAACCAGAGTATATTTATGTATGAATATGGCTTTCTTAGCTAAAGAGAGGGCCCTTTCATGCAAAAAATTAAGATTGCTGACTTATGGATCAGCGTTTACGTAATTTTCCAGAAACACATTATTTGCTCAGTGTACTTCAAAGCATCATTGTTTTATTTTATGGTGGACTGACATTCAGTATGTCTATAAAATGTATGATTATTGGCACATCTTACAAATGTTAGTTTTTATCACTGAGTTTTAAGTATTTCCCTATATTTACCTCCATCTTCAGAGAAAGTATACCTTTGCACTACAGAGGAGTTCTGTACCTTTTGGACCCAAAGGAACATTTGGAAATCTGGGAGGAATAAAATGCTAGACTAGATGGACCCTTTATCTGATCCACCAAGCTGCTTCTGATATTCATAGGTATTTCTGTTAACTAGATAATCATTTTATAAAAGCAAACTATTTTGATCTTCCCCAAAGTTTCAGCCAACCTGGTGCCCTCCAGGTGACTGTGTTGGCTGGGGCTGGTGGAAGTTGCAGTTGAAAACTTCTGCAGAGCACCAGTTTGGGAAAGGCTCATCTATTTCATTGCAAGTATTAAAAAAAAATCTAATAGCTATTAGCATGGCTTCTGGAACATTGTCAAATTCCATATATATGTTCTGAACCCACATTACAGGCAAGTGCAATATCATTTAAAAATATATTTTTCCGGAACAGGAGAAGAAAATATATATTTTCCAGTCTCAGAACTTGTTTGCCAAGTTTCAGGCCAGAGCAAATTTTTATGGCTGAGTTACAAACCTCTGAAAATAGGGGTTTATAATGGAAACACTGACACAACGTTAACTATAGTGGCACAAACAAGCAGCTATAATATACACTAGAAATAGAAAATAAGATTAGAGATGTCATTTTGGACATGGGGCCTTCTTTGAGCTGTGGGAAAAATAGCTTGTGTTCTATTTTTTCCACAGCCTGAAAAAGGCCCCCTGGAAGAGGTATCACCTCTAATTTCATTTTCCATTTCTACCATGTATTTAATTAACCCCTTTTTATTATTTAGGTTTAAACTTACTTTTAGGGGCAACCTCATGGTTTCCCCTATTTGAGATCTTTGAGGATGGAGGGTTCATATCCAAAATAATGTGTTTCCTCATTGGTAAAGCAGCCAGCCAGCCAGCATAGTTAATGAATGTCAAGAATGATGGAAGTTGTAGTCCAACAATGGCCACATTCACACCAGACATTTATTCCACTATTATTCCACTTTTAACAGTCATGGCTTCCCCCAAAGAATCCTGGGAAGTATCATTTGTGAAGGATATTGAGAGTTGTTAGAAGACCCCTCATAGCGCTACAATTTTCAGAGTGGTTTAACACTCAGTCCTTCTTCCCAGAGAATTCTGGGAATTGTAGCTCTATGAGATTGCATAAAATGTGTAAATTAGGATCAATTCACATTAAAATGCTGGTAAATTTTCATGAGGACTTTAAAAAAAATTCACACATCCATGTGGAAATGTAGAAAATGAAACTTAAGACTGGAAAAATGAGAAACTGAAACTGACAGATTCACCCATTCCTAGCTCTTCCTTCTCATGGTTAACTTTAAACTAGACCTGAAACAGAAGACTATCCTCTGTCAGCCCTTTAAAACACAGGACTGTCCTCTATAAAGGACACAATGGCCATTGTATACCATCGCTTTTGAAGTTATACAGGCTCAGGAATGGCCAATTGGCGACCTATCTATAGGTCAAATTTGGTCCCTGTGACAATTTACACGTCCTTCCTGCCCTACCAAATAATGCCCACCTGTGAAACCCTTTTTGCTAGATAGAGCCAACTTTGTCATGGGTCCTCAATCACTCATGAGGGGGTTAGTTTGTACAGCAAAACGTTCAGCTCTGCTCTGCTGTCAGATTTCGATGTTCTAACTAGGACTAAATAAGTGTGGGTGCGTGACTGTATAGAGGAGGGCTGGCATTGCTCTGACAGGCTCCTCCTTAACTGACACACAGAATATTTTGTAGGTTGGAGGAGGAGCCTGCCACTGCAGTTTTGCTCTCCCTCTCATACACTTATTTAGGCTAATTGCAACATCTGTAAAGGACCCAATTTTCCAACAGCTGGGCACTGCCAGTCTCCTTTTATAGATACTGGGCCCAAATACTAGTGCTCCATGATAGCCCTAGCAGGTGTCCTTTGATGATCCTTTATTCTGACACACTGCAATGGCAATTTAGAACAGCAATTGGCAGGGGAAAAAATCAGTTGGTTTCCTAGAACACCACTGACAGAGTTGCATGGTAAATTTCTGATGTATTGCTAAAGAGGCTCCCAGCTCAGTCAAGCACTTGTGGATGTGTAAGCCCTGAAACTCAGAAGCATTTATACAAACAGGATATTGAGTTATCCAATTCAAAATCTGATTTTCTATGTTTTCTAAAATCAAATGAGGAAAACAGATTCAATAAGAAGTGGAATTTTCAAGGAATGCTCAAGCTATAGCTTTGTATTTGGATTTCACTTTAAATTTATATTCTCTTCATTGAAAGTTGTGGCTCCAGCTTAAACCACAAAAGAACAGAACATCAAAGTTAAGGATCCGGGTCCCAATGCGTTCACAATGCATCTCAACTGGGTGGAGCTAAGCATTGAATCCTGCGGTGATAAAACACTGGGAAGGCTTTATCTTTGACTCCATTTTTTTAAAAAAAGGAGTTAAATCCTTGAAAATGATGTGAATTTTCTATTATTATTATTATTAATAATAATAATCATTATCATTATTATTGTCAGTGCAATTACTCTTTCATTCCACTGTCATTTCAAGTATTTGACAAACAATGAAATACACTGTAGATTTTAAAAGCTCTCTCCATAATTCAATCATTTCCTTTTTGGTTGATACCCAGTGGTACTTAACACAATAATACCTTGAGAAAATTACTTTCTTTTGGCTATTCTCAGCTTGGTGTGCCATGAAATGTATCCTGACTTGATGCTGGAGTATTGCTTTTGTGAGTGGGGAGGAGATTAAATAAAAGCCCTCCAGAGACAAGAGAAACTACTTAGACCTGTATGAAGTACAGTAGTCTTGTCAGTAGTGCAAAACTGAGACTTAGCTTTGTTTGGAATGGTCATTAACTAATGGGATAAAATGTATCATGAAGAGGACACTTGACCTAACTAATGTGTGACCTGTCATTAACAGAGTGCTATAATAACTGAACATACAAGCTCAGAAAGCATAAAAATACACAGGAATATTTCTGCATATTTACAAAACAAGCAAAGGCCAGGGGAATCTGATGACAAAAGAGAGAAATTCAAAATACCTTCAACCCATTACTTTATTTTAAATTTTATTGGACATTAACACTGATAAAACAAAAGGATATATCAGGAGTCTGAACATTTGACATTGTCGGAAGGCAGAGCTGGGGTCCCAATCCCGGGGAGCTGGATCCCGGAGAGTTGGGAGAAGAGTATTCGGATGGATGGCAGAGGGAAGGGGGAGGAACTTCCCCCTTTGGAGCGAAGACGAAACAGAGGAACTGCCAGTGATAAGGTCGCTTAGCGACGGGGAGCCTAAGCCCTCCCTGGACATTCTCACGCCTTCCCCTCTTTCAGGCTCAGAGCAAGAGGGGAAAGAGGGAGGGCTGCTCACAGCCGAAAAGCGGGGAGGCAGTTTACCATCAGCCCCTCCCCTATCCCCCATCCTGGAATCGGAAACTTCAGAAGAGGAGGGGGTGATGCTTCCCCCCTCACCGCGCACACACAGACAGCTGAAAAGACAGGAGAGAAGGGGGGGAAGGCGGGCAGTACCTGAGGGGCAGTTAAGGAGGAGCGAAAGATTGCGCGCCCGTTTGGCCCTTTCTTAAAGAACAGGCGGGAAGAAGTCCCTTGCTCTGTCAACTTTCTCCCAATGCCTCAGGACCTGTATCCCTGTATTGCTTCATGAGAAAACGCAGTCTTTGTTTGGACATTACCCTAATAAAACACGAATTAACTACAGCTGGTTCCTGAGTCACATCCTGGGCCTGACAGCTTGACAGAGCCACCTAAATCACCCTCAACGCTCTCTTCACTTGACTGGGACAAGATGTCAAAGGGAGCAGCGGGGGGGACGAACCCCACTTCTGAGACGGAAGAAGTGGAATTCTTGAGGACTAAGGTAGCTGATTTGCAGATGGATGTTCAAGCCCTGCTAGCAGCAGTCAAGGCGCTGAAGACGGATAATCAAACCTTGAAGGCCACGATAGACCAGATGCGAACAGCCCCTCCAGCTGCCGTAGTAAAGGTTCCCATTGGATTGCCCCCAAAATACGTGAGACAAAGTGATCAGTTGGCAACCTTCGTGGCTCAATGTGAGTTATATCTGGATGTCAGGCACACGGAATTTCCAGACGATGGGGCTAAAGTAGCTTTCGTGATTAGCCTCCTGGAGGGAGAAGCTGCAAAATGGGTGACTCCGTATCTCGTGAGAAAGGATACTGTCTTAGGAAGGTACAGAGGATTTATACAGGAGATGACTGAGATGTTTCAAGACCCGCAAAGGGCTGAAACAGTAGCGCGGCAACTAGGCACTCTGAAGCAAGCTAAAGGGACTGTTTCCGAGTACACTAATGCTTTTAAAATTCTGTCCCAGGAAACTGGTTACAATGACGCCGCCCTGATGTTTATGTACCGGGGTGGATTAAATGCTGAAATCCTGGATGAGTTGGCCAGGACCTCCCCCCCCCGCTGACCTACCAGGGCTCATCCGGCTATGCCTACAGATAGATCAGCGGATGGAAGGAAGGCACCTGGAAAGGAAGCAGGAGGTCCCGAGATACTCAGCCTCGGCATCCCGCAACAAGACCCTTCCCACCGCAGGGATGGCAGGTAATGCAACTGAGGGACAGGGAGGGGCTAGGCCAAGACTGTCGGAAGAAGAAAAGGAAAGACGACACCGGGAACGTTTATGCTTTTATTGTTCAAAGCCGGGCCATGTGGCCAGAGACTGTGGACTGAAAGGGGGGAAAGCCGAGCCGTCGGGAAACTAGAACACCCAGTCCACGTGCAGGCCGGTGGACTGGGGGCAGCATTGTATAAAGGCCCCCCAACGATCCAACCTCCCTCAAAGGGGGTGTTGGTCTTGCCTATTCGGATTACAACTTCCAGAGGAGTGGTGTTTAATTCCACTGCCTTAATTGACAGTGGAGCCTCCACAAATTTTATTGATGCAAAGTTAGTCAAGCGTCATGGAATTTCCCGGTGGAAACTGGACGCTCCCCTAGCTGTGGAGACTATTGATGGGAGACCCCTGAAGTCAGGAGGGGTGACACAAGCCACGGAGGAAGTGAAACTTCAAATCCCTGGGCACGAAGAGTTCATTTCGCTATACGTGTCAGATCTCTCGAACTTTGAGGTGATTCTGGGAATGCCCTGGCTAGCAAAGCATGAACCCAAAATAAGTTGGAAGGAGGCGGTGGTGTGGTTCACCTCACAGTATTGCCAGGAGAACTGTCAACCTGAAGGAATCAAGAACACCTTAGTGGGGGCAGTGCAAGAGATCGAGCAAGTGACCCTGCCGCCAAAGTATGAAGAATTCAAAGATGTGTTTGATGAAAAAGAGGCAGAGACTTTACCCCCCACCGCCCTTACAACTGTGCGATTGACCTAGTGCCAGGAGCCAGCATCCCATCAGGGAGAATCTACTCTCTCACAGAGAATGAGAGGGAGGCCCTGAAGGAATTCCTGGATAAAAACCTGAGGCGAGGATTCATACGCCCCTCACAATCCCCTGCTGGAGCGCCACTATTGTTTGTGAAAAAGAAGGGGGGAACTCAGACCCTGTAACGACTATCGCGCATTGAACCAGATCACCATCCCCAACAGCTACCCGCTGCCCCTGATCTCAGAGTTGCTGGACCGACTGCGCTCTGCAAAAATCTTCACGAAGTTGGATTTGAGAGGAGCGTACAATCTGATCAGAATGAAGGAGGGAGATGAATGGAAAACAGGATTCTTGACTGCTTACGGACAGTATGAATACCTGGTCATGCCGTTCGGGCTTTGTGGAAGTCC
Organism: Rhineura floridana; assembly: GCF_030035675.1. Classification (NCBI taxonomy): domain Eukaryota; kingdom Metazoa; phylum Chordata; class Lepidosauria; order Squamata; family Rhineuridae; genus Rhineura; species Rhineura floridana. The sequence continues at coordinate 109,646,829 of NC_084486.1, forward strand.
AGGAATTTTTCAAAAATTCATGAACGACGTGTTTAGAGACTTGTTGGACACGTATGTAATCTGTTACTTAGATGATATCCTGGTGTTCTCAAAGAACCAGGAAGACCACGACCAGCATGTGAAGATGGTGTTGAAGAGACTGAGAGAAAATCACCTGTATGCTAAATTAGAGAAATGTGGATTTGACCTCAAGTCTCTAGACTTCCTTGGATATCGAATCTCAGCGGAAGGCGTGGAGATGGACCCAGGGAAAGTAAGCTGCATATTGGACTGGGGCCAACCTGTCACCAAAAAGGATGTACAACGGTTTTTGGGGTTTGCCAATTATTACAGAAAGTTCATTCCAGGGTTTTCCAAATTAACAGCTCCTCTGACTGACTGTTTAAGGGAGAAGAAGAAGTTTCAATGGACAGTGAACGCCACCGAGGCCTTTGAGGAGCTGAAGAGAAGGTTTGCTACTGAGCCCATTCTGCGCTTTGCTGATCCAAACCGCCCTTTCGTAGTGGAAGCAGATGCTTCAGATTTTGCCATTGGGGGGGTCCTGCTACAATTAGACCAAGAAGGGAAGGAGCTGCACCCCTGTGCGTACTTCTCTCGGAAGTTAAAGCCTGCAGAGAAGAACTACACAGTTTGGGAGAAGGAGCTGCTGGCCATCAAGGACTCTTTTGAAAACTGGAGACAATACCTAGAGGGGACCTCTCATCGAATTGAAGTGCGCTCCGACCACAAGAATCTTGAAAGCCTCCAAACAGCCAGAAAGCTGAACCAGAGACAGATAAGATGGTCCCAGTTCTTCACTAGGTTTAACTTCCAGATTACTTACCATGCCCAAGCCAAAAACGAGAGAGCGGATGCCTTATCCAGACAGCCACAATACAAAGAAAGTGAATCCGAGGACCAGCCTCAGTACGTAATCCCGCCAGAGAAATTAACGTTGGGAGTATGCCAGCCTTCATGGGAAGAGGAACTCAAAAAGACACAACAAGAAGATGCAGACATGTTAAAATATCAGCAGGAGACGGGACAAGGTCAAGACTCAGAAGTAACCTTTCACTGGAGAAATAGACTGTTATGGTTCAAAACCGCCAGATATGTGCCAGAAGGGGAATTAAGGCTCAGAATCCTACGCCAGTGTCATGATTCCATCACAGCGGGACACTTTGGGATTTACAAGACCATTCAGAACGTGGCCAAGGACTTCTGGTGGCCTAAAATGCGTCAGGATATTGAGAGTTATGTAAAGTCCTGCTCTGTCTGTCTGCGGACAAAAACACAAACAGGGACACCAGCAGGACTGTTACAACCGTTGCCTGTCCCACACGAACCCTGGAAGGACCTCTCCATGGATTTTATAACTGATCTACCCAAGTCCCAAGGAATGACAGCCATCTTAGTAGTGGTGGATCTACTTACCAAAATGGCACACTTTCTTCCTTGTGCAGGGGCCTTAGAGGCTAAAGAAACGGCCAAGTTATTCATAAAAGAAGTCTACCGGCTGCATGGATTGCCAAACAGCGTAGTCTCAGACCGAGGAACTCAGTTCACAGCCAAATTTTGGAGAGCAATGTGGAAACAGTTGCAGACGGAATTAAAACTCTCCTCCGCCCATCACCCCCAGACAGATGGGCAGATGGAACGCTTGAACGCCGTTTTGGAAAGATATTTACGAAGTTATGTGTCCTATCAACAGACTGACTGGGTATCATATTTGCATTTTGCAGAGTTCGCCTACAACAATTCTCTGCACTCCAGCACTCAACAAACCCCGTTCTTCGCTAATTATGGATTCCATCCTAAAGTCTTTCCAAGCAGCTCAGAAGGAATGCTGGTACCGGCAGCTGAGAACGTCCTTAAGGAATTGCAAGCGGCGCAACAGACACTGAAACAGCAGTTAAACGAAGCCAAAATGGAGTACAAGCGAGTTGCTGACCTGCACAGGAAGGAGGCCGCCCCCCTTCAACCGGGAGACCAGGTATGGCTGTCCACCCGCTTCCTCCAGATGCCGGGCAAATGTAGAAAATTACAAGACAAGAGGGTGGGTCCTTTCGAAATAGAAACTCAAATCAATCCCGTGGCGTACCGACTGAAGCTGCCTGACACGTTTAAATACATCCTGTGTTCCATCGATCCCTCTTAACGAAAGCCGCCCCTCCCAGTGAGTTACGGCCGGAGGAACCTCCCGGAGCTCCACTCCTGGTAAATGAGCAGCTTGAGTTTGAAGTTGAGGAGATCTTAGATTCCAGGATCAGACGCCACAAGCTGCAGTACTTGATTCACTGGAAAGGCTATGGGGTGGCTGACAGATCATGGGAAGATGCAGCTGATGTGCATGCTCCAGAATTGGTAAAACTTTTCCATCAACGTTTTCCCCACCGTCCCAAGCCAGACAAGGGGAGGGGGGCACAGCCTGGGAGGGGGGATGGTGTCGGAAGGCAGAGCTGGGGTCCCAATCCCGGGGAGCTGGATCCCGGAGAGTTGGGAGAAGAGTATTCGGATGGATGGCAGAGGGAAGGGGGAGGAACTTCCCCCCTTTGGAGCGAAGACGAAACAGAGGAACTGCCAGTGATAAGGTTGCTTAGCAACGGGGAGCCTGAGCCCTCCCTGGACACTCTCACGCCTCCCCCTCTTTCAGGCTCAGAGCAAGAGGGGAAAGAGGGAGGGCTGCTCACAGCCGAAAAGCGGGGAGGCAGTTTACCATCAGCCCCTCCCCTATCCCCCATCCTGGAATCGGAAACTTCAGAAGAGGAGGGGGTGATGCTTCCCCCCTCACCGCGCACACGCAGACAGCTGAAAAGACAGGAGAGAAGGGGGGGAAGGCGGGCAGTACCTGAGGGGCAGTTAAGGAGGAGCGAAAGATTGCGCGCCCGTTTGGCCCCTTCTTAAAGAACAGGCGGGAAGAAGTCCCTTGCTCTGTCAACTTTCTCCCAATGCCGCAGGACCTGTATCCCTGTATTGCTTCATGAGAAAACGCAGTCTTTGTTTGGACATTACCCTAATAAAACACGAATTAACTACAGCCGTTGGTCTGGTTCCTGAGTCACATCCTGGGCCTGACAGACATGTATGTGATGAGAAAGGGTCACTTACTTTATAAACATGCTATGTATAAAACTAAACAGCATTCCACTTAATGATATATAAGCTATGTAATATGTAAAACATTGATAATGACAAAGAAAGCAGAGATGAATTATTTTCTTACATGGGTGCAAACTTGGGAATGTTATCTCTGCAGATTATTGTCTGCAAGCAGAACAGACTTCCAGTCATGCAGTGGGGCTTCACTTTCCTCTCCAACCTCCTGCAGCCCTTCATGTGGCCTCAAAATCTGCTCTGAAGTATTAGGGATGGAGCAGATTTCAGGGGCACGCAGGTGACTTTGGGGGGGAGGAAAGTAAAACCAAGTGCCATTGCACAACCTTGAGGTTTTCTTCATTCTGGCTTAATGATAACATTCCAAATTCGATTTTTTTTCTGTTTGTTTTATAATTATTCAGTTTTAATTATCCAGATGAAGCTTTATAATGAGAAGATTTGAACATATATGTTTAGGTAGGATGGAAGGAGAGCATATTTCACTGAAAAGATGGTGGACTATCTAAAAGTGCACAACTATTCAGTCAATACTACTCATTTTAAAAAAAGATTTTAGACTGCATCTGACGTTGTCCATGCACAGCCAGAACATACTTCTGCTTGTGCAAGAGGACTTCACCTTACTCTCCTCCCTCCTGTAGCCCATCACACACAGCAAAAATCTGATCTGGAGGGCTGGGGGACCCTTTGGAGTGGATTTTGGTTTGCATACGGGTGCTGCAGGGGAGGAGAGGAAGGTGAAATCTCACTGTGTAAGGTTAGATTACACCTCTAAAAACACACAAAAATAATGATATAATATATGTAGTTGTAGCACTACGGGTCATTCTACAACTCTTATTAATTAATTAGAATACTTTTCACATATTAGCATCATGTATCCTAACAGGGCTCTGCAGGGATCAGATTTATTTATTTTATTTATTATTTATTTAAAAACATTCATAGACCTCTTTATAATTTAAAAAACTCTAAATGGTATAGAATATAAAAAACAAACAATGTCATCTAAACAAAAATACAATCTAAAGCAGTATAAAAACAAGTAAAAGCAAATGAAGTAAAAGTTCAGGGGCCTCAAGCACATAGAACAGACTCCAAACGTATGGGTCAGGGCAAGCCTGGGCAAAAAGTTAATTCTTTACAAGACATCCAAAGCAAATGCTGCGTCATGTATGGCAGAGGGAAGGGCATTCTATAGTACAGGGGCAACAACAGAAAATGCCCATTTTTGGATCACTGCCCCCCCTCATGATATTCTATAAGGTGTGGTGTGGTGCCACAAGTAGAATTTCACTACGTGATATAAGTTACCTTACAGGTCAGTACAGGGGCAGGTAATCCTTCACATTTGAAATGTATGTGTACCTCCTCTATTCCTAAGCCCTTCTTGTCACCTGGGTGCACATTGCTCAACATTCAAAGGAGGACAGGTGTGCATCATCCAGATCTAGTGATAGGGATGGGATGGGATGGGATGGAGAGGCCCTTGGCTTAATGCCTGGCAGTGGAACTCCTCCTATGCCGGTGGGCTTCCCCTGGCTAGTTTACCAGGCAGTGGCATTCCTGTGATTGATACCTGTACTAGCTGCCATTATAATGTCTCACTGTACCTTCATGTAGTGTTGCTGTGGGGCATTTTGTGCTTCCCAGCACTAAACACTGACAATAAAAAAATTAAGAAAGGGAGCCTAGGGCAGGTGTTAGCAGTGAGCCATACAGAGGCATTTGAGCCATGGCAGCTGCCTGAGGATGCTGCCTGAGGATGCCAGGCCTGTCTAGTGATTTGTTCTGTGTTTGTGAACTCCAGTGATTGCATGGAACTTCTCACCTGGAATGACTTCCCCATTCGACTGCTGGCAATCTGTATCCTTTTTGTATGTTGAACAGGTTTAAATTAATATGGATCCTTGCATATGCCAGAGATCTATGCACACATCAGAACACAACACATCTCTGGATTTCACTACATTATTTGCTAGAGCTGAGTCCAAACAAGCCTTTCCAGTTTCAGCTTTGCTTTCATGATTATCAACAATGTTCCTGTGTTCAACTGTACCATTGATATTTCATCTTAGCCATCCAATGACAGGTTTTCTCTCATCCAAATATGCAAACTTTTGAGTTAAAATACGCCACTTTGAATAAAATGGCAGGCTGTACATTTTTAAAATGAAATAAAATGATGAGGAGTAAAGACTCAAGTGTAGTCTTTATGTATATTCAGTCCATACAACCAGCTGAATGACCATAAAATTGGGGCAGGGATTGCCACTGCTCCAGTTCTAGCTCCAGGTTTTAAAGGGCCTTTGGGCAAGATACCCTCAGTGGGCCTTCTCCAGAAGAGGGCAGGCCTTCTCCTTACCACATTCCAGGTATGTGGAATTAGCATTGCAGCTTTACTCCCAGAAAAGCTTCATATTGGGAAGGTTTTCAAACAGGTTATGAATAAGACAAACTGTCCTCTTCAACAATCCACTAAAATTTAAATGTGTTTGACTCCTTAATTAGAAAAGTATAATACTTCACAGCATGCACACTTTTTAAAACTTCTGTTCAAAAATTAATTGAAAGATAAAATGTATATGTCATTTTTGCAAGTAATTAAAAAATCCTGCATGCATACTTTTATTATAACTAAAATTGTTTACTGTGTATGCCCACCAAGATCCTGCTGTGATCTTCTCTTGTAGTGCAACCCTATGCATGTTTACTCAGAAGCAAGTTTCAATCCAGTACAGAGAAAGTACTCTTTATGCTGCTGAAAGCTATATAATAATAATTTGATAATAATAATTTAATTTTTAGGCCGCCTATCTGGCCGAAGCCACTCTAGGCGGCGTACATAACAAATTCAATAAAATACAATAATACAGTAATTACAGTAAATACAATAAAATGCAAATAATCAACAGTGACAGAATAGCAGCAAATGTAATACATAGCAACGGGCATTGAGTATATAATTAGCCCATCCCAATAATCCCAAAGGCCTGACCAAACAGCCAAGTTTTTAAGGCTCGGCGGAAGGTATCCAGGGAAGGGGCATGTCGAAGGTTCAACGGGAGGGAATTCCAGAGAGTGGGGGCCGCCACTGAAAAAGCCCTCTCTCTAGTCCCCACCAACCTAGCCACTTTTGTTGGTGGGATTGAGAGAAGGCCCTGCGTGGCTGATCTTGTCGGGCGGCATAGTTGGTGACGCTGGAGGTGCTCCTTCAGATAAACCGGACCGAAACCGTATAGGGATTTAAAGGTTAACACCAACACCTTGAATTGGGCCCGGAAAACTACTGGAAGCCAGTGTAGATTAAATAATATTGGTGTAATATGATCACGGCGACAGCTGTTTGTAAGTAAACGAGCCGCCGCATTCTGTACCAGTTGAAGTTTCCGGACTGTTTTCAAGGGTAACCCCACGTAGAGCGCATTGCAGTAGTCTAATCGAGAGGTGACCAGGGCATGTACTACCAGTGGGAGCTGATGAACAGGGAGGTAGGGTTGCAGCCTGCATATGAGGTGTAGTTGGTACCAGGCTGCCCGGCTCACTGCCGAAATCTGAGCCTCCATGGACAGCCTGGAATCAAGAACAACACCAAGACTGCGGACCTGGTCCTTCAGGGGTAATTGTACCCCATTAAACCTCAGGTCAACAGGACCCAGCCTACCCCTGTCTCCCACAAGCAGTACCTCGGTCTTGTCAGGATTTAGCTTCAGCCTGTTCCTTCCCATCCATCCACTCACAGATTCCAGGCACTTGGACATGGTCTCCACAGCCAACTCTGGTGAAGACTTAAACGAGATATAGAGCTGTGTGTCATCCGCATATTGGTGACACCGCAGCCCAAATCTCCTGATGATAGATCCCAGTGGCTTCATATAGATGTTAAATAGCATGGGAGAGAGGATAGAACCCTGTGGCACTCCACAAGTGAGGGGCCAAGGGTCTGAAACCTCATCTCCCAATGCTACCTGTTGGTGCCTGTCAGAGAGAAAGGAACGGAACCACTGTAAAACAGTGCCTCCAATTCCCAGTCCTTCCAGGCGATCCATCAAGATACCATGGTCAACGGTATCAAAAGCCGCTGAAAGATCTAGGAGGACAAGAAAGGTGAATTCTCCCCTATCTAATGCCCTCCTCATATCATCCACCAGAGCGACCAAGGCTGTTTCAGTTCCATGTCCAGTCCTGAAACCTGATTGGTATGGATCCAGATAATCCGTTTCATCCAAGTGTGCTGACAATTGGTTAGCCACCACTCGCTCAATGATCTTGCCCAAAAATGGTAAATTCGAAACAGGGCGGAAGTTGTTCAGAACTTGGGGATCCAAGGAGGACTTCTTTAAGATAGGTTTTATAATTGCCTCCTTGAGGGCCAGTGGCATCACACCCTCCACTAAGGATGCGTTTACCACCGCCCTAATCCCTTCGCCCAGTTTCTCCTTGCAATTCACAAGGAGCCATGATGGGCATGGATCAATCAGACAAGTGGTAGGCTTCACAGATGAAAGCACCTTGTCCACTTCCTCAGAAGGGAGAGGCCGAAACCGATCCCACTGGACCGGATTGCAAATGGTCAACTCTGGTTCATTCACTGCATCCACGGCGTACGGAATCGAGCTCCTTAGGTGTTCGATTTTATCAGCAAAGTGTTTTGCCAATTTGTCACAGGAGGTCTTAGAATGTTCCAGGGGTACCTGAGCAACTGGACCGACCAGGCTTCGGACCACCTGGAATAACCTCCTGGGACAACACTCTGCGGATGCAATAGAGGCAGCAAAGAAATCCTTCTTTGCCGCCTTCACTGCCACCTGGTAGGCAGCTACTGCTGCTCTGACCTGTGTCCGAGCACCTTCGGAGCGAGATTTCCGCCACCGGCGTTCTAGTCGTCTCACCTCCCGCCTCAGATTGCGCAACCGTGGTGTATACCATGGCGCTATCTGAGTTCTGTTCAGGGGGAGAGGACGTTTCGGGGCAACTCGGTCCAATGCCCTGGTGATCCCCTCATTCCACTCCATCACCAGGGTTTCGACCGAGCGACCTTCAGCAGGTTCCAATTCCCCAAGCGCAGTCAGGAATCCATCTGGATCCATCAAGCGCCTTGGGCGGACCATTCTAATAGGTCCTTTGCCCCTGCGGAGGGCGTGTGGCAACGAGAAATCTATATTCACCAGATAGTGATCTGACCATGACACAGGGGTATAAGAAATAGCCCCCACTTTCAGAACACTTCCCTCCTCTCCCAGGACAAATACAAGGTCGAGAGCATGACCGGCTACATGGGTGGGCTCAGTATTATTAAGGTGCAGTTCCCAGGAAGCCATGGTTTCCAGGAAATCCCGAGGGGCTCCAACGAGAGTGGTCTCAGCATGCACGTTGAAGTTCCCGAGAATTAATAGCTCTGGGGACAACACTCGTACATCTGAGATCACCTCGAGCACCTCGGCCAGGGAGTCTGCTGTGTTGCGGGGCGGGCGGTACACAAGCAGAATCCCTAAACTGCCCTTCGGGCTCAACCTCCAATACATGCAATCAAAAAACTTGGTCCTCGGGAGGGGAGGTCTGGTAAAAACCAAAGATTCCCGATAGATGACTGCCACTCCCCCTCACCGCCTTCCCACCCTCGGCTGCTGGGCGTAGCGGAAACCCGGAGGACACATGGCCTCAAGAATGGGGGCTGAGGCCTCGTCCAGCCAAGTTTCCGTAACACACACCAGGTCTGCGCATTCATCCAAAATCATATCATGGATGATAGATGTTTTTTGTGACACAGACCTGGCATTACACAACAACAGTCGAAGGTCGGTAGGAATCCTGCGTCTCCCAGTTGTCTTCTGGATTTGGGCAGACCCGGAACAAGGGATGGATATTATACATCTATCTCTTGTTCCTCTAAACTGACATGGTCTGCCCCCAGCATCGACCCAGCGTCTGCCGCCCAGTCTTGATATAGGTTGGCCCCCCTCCCTCTCCATCAGAACTCCCCCGGATCTATACATGCCCCTGACCCTGTCCGCTTAATGGACAGGCCACCCACCCTAAACAATATACAAAACGGAGGCCCACCTCCGTAATACACGCTGACAACAATCAGCTAATCCCTCAATTAATGGGAGGGTACATCCAACTGCAAAAACACTACTAAAATATAAGAGTTACAATCAGTACACCTTCATACATTCCCACATACAATTCCTGTCACACCTATCTCACATTCCACACCTTACATACATTCATGCACACACCCACTCCTCCAAATTAAATCAACATAACAATCACAGTCCGAACCTCTGTGCACATAAATAAAAATAAAATAAAAATAAAAATATAAATACAAAAAACTGATAGACACAATATACACACACCCACTCATCCAATCAAACCAACATGACAAACATAGTCCCGCACTCTGTGCGCATAGGCGCCAACTTCTGGATCTCTCTCCTTCTCACGAGAAACGCTACCTCCGGAGGATCCAGATGGCGATGATGACAAAAAATACAAGGCACAAAGGGCCACAGCGACATCGGAGCCCAGGTCACGACAAAGCGCAGCCACAGCAACAACAGCAAAGGGCACAGTCACGGCAGAGATGGTGGAGCACAAACCGCGGCGAGAAGCGCCACAGCCGCCCGACGGCAGAAGAGAAGGAACAAACCGCCCCTCAGCGACCAGCCACAGCTCCAACGCGTAGAAAGGTGGCCCAAGGCACTCGGAAGAGACGACAGAGTCCGGCACGGCAACAGCGACGACAGAAAACACAGTGACAGCAGCGAGGGCAAAAAGAAGCGCCCAACAATGACGACAGCAAAGGGCACAGCAACAGCGGCAGCCGAACGGCAACAGGAGCACAACAATGGAGGCCGCAGGGACGGCCCAGCAATGGCCGCAGACCGAACCCACCCAAGCCCCAGCGAGAAGCAGTGACAGCAGCAGCAGACACAGCTGCTGAATTCCTGATGTGAGACAAGCAGGAAAAGGAAACTGTTCTCAGAACTTGAAATAGGATTTAGGTATTACATGGGGGTCAACAAATCATGTTAATCACAACCCTGACTTCACTTATTGGCTAAAAACCTGAAAGGGTGGGAATTAGAACAGCCAGTAATAACAGAAGTTGTGGGGGCGGCAGCTAAGAGTCCAGAGATTAAGGTGACTCACCCAGAGACCCGGAACACTGGACTCTCCAGACAAAATCTGGAGACTTGACAACCCTAAAGGCTATTTACATAGTTGAGAGGGAACCTCAATGGCATTAACTGTCGTTACTGTGAGTGTAACACAAAGCCACAGTTAAGGCTCAGGAGGGAGGGGAGGAGATGGCCCAGGGAGATGGACTGTGTGATTCTGTGGTCCCCTCTCATAACCATGGCTGTAACTTGTAACTGTGGTTAAGATATCCGGAGTGTTTCCTAGTAAATAATTTTATCCTGGTTGTAATGTGATAAATGTTAATATGCTATTTATATGGTTATTATATATAATGTGAGTTTCTAATTTTTGTCTGAACTCAAGCCCCTAAGAATCATAAATTCACCCCTGAGTGTAGAGAGGCCTTATATGACCGATTTAATTCTAACAGCACACTCACACAGGGAAGAGCTGGGGCTTGTCCTGATGGTTAAGGATAGTGGTTAATTTCTTGGATGGGTTCCTATGGTCCCCAGGAATGCAGTTTCATGACACAATTGTGCAATTGGCAGTTTAGATGACTAGGGTTGTGGTATACTTTGTTCATAGTAATGAACATTGCCGAGTGCATTGTCTCAGAGTCCCTCGAGCAGCTTTGAACTGTGCTATTGTGATTGCTCCGTGACTTTTCATTAAGCTACTGTTTCTCTCCAGCCATTCCCTGAAGTGGTGATGGACAGCAGGATTGAGCCAGTAATATATTGTCATCTGTCAAGGGACCTTCCATTTTATGGCCTCTTTGAAATCACAAGCTTGTGTAGAGTGCAGCTGAGAAAAGGGGAGAGAACAATTATTTCTTGTTTATTTTGGATTCCTCACAAACACAGCGCGCAAAACAAAACAAAAGTCATGACATTTGCTTTCTTTGGATTAGCTACTTTCTAATGGTTAAGTGAAAATGTTTACTTCTCAGATCTTTACATGTGTACTGTTTGTAAAAGTGGTCCAGTGGCATACCCCCTTCCCTACTTTCTGATGGAAAAGTTATTTTGGAAAGAGGTAATTGAAAGCAGTGAAGGAGAGTTGGTTTTCATTCTACCAGTTGTCAGTACCTAACTGTCCCCATTGAGGCAGATTTTTCAGCAAAAAAGAAGAAGCCATCAGGCTATCCTTGCATATGCTCGTGTGTAATATGTAGTTTAGCTCTCAATCATTATGACAGCCTGACTCAAGAAAGATTTATCTTAAAAACACATTGGAAATAAAGATTGCTATTTTTTTTTTACACAGCTGTTGTTCTCCACTACCACCACCCTGCAAGGGTTGTTTGTTTGTTTGTTTGCTGGTTGAGATGTATAACCTACTTTTCAGTTCAAACTGGAGAACACTATTAAACATTATATATTAAAAAACATTAAAACATCCCTGGCAGGTTGAAGGGGGGCAGAAGTACACTAAATCAGACCCACAACCCCCTAACAGACCTCAGGAGTGGGGCAAGGGGTCAATGGCAGTAACGGGGAGATTTCTGGAGAGATGGGAAGGGGGACACTGGATGCCTAAAAGGGCAATTTTGTACTTGAAAATCCTCCATTCCTGAATTCTTCCTTCAGTGGAGCTGTTGTTCTTTGGTGCTTTGATGTGTTCTCAAAAAGCTGGTGCTGCTGATAAAGTGTAACTTTCAGTTAGCACAACAGTCCCCACTTTGGAAATGTTCCCTCTGAATTATATCAAAAAGAATTTCAGTTTCTTTAATCTAACTCATCCGTATCATCAGGACCAATAAACTAAACTACTTCAGACTCCAGACTTCTGTCTTGCCAAGAGCTGGCATTATGCTTGGCGCCAAGTAACTTATTATAAACAATGAGTAGTTCAGGTCTACGTGTGTGCATATTCTTGAAGGCAGTGTGTGAATGTGTGCACTTGGCACCAGCATTTTAGATCCTGCTGTTACATTCTGCATGATGAACTAAGAAAGCTGCACTATGAAATAACATAATAATGTGTTTATTAGTGCCTTGGCAAGGCATGAATTATTGGAGAACATTCTAAATTGGCTTTTGAACTTCAAGGGTATGGAAAGCTTGACTTGCCTCAGTATAACTTGTGGCACCACAGTGGAGCTTTAGAGAACCATCCTCACTTCATTATTTTATTTATTTATTTTATAAATAAATTTTATTTTATTTGCACATTGTACTTCTAACAATCTCAGTCTGAGAATCATGGTGCAAAGATCTTAGCTGTGCCTTGGAGTCATTTTAGAATCTTGGAATGCTGCCATTTGGTGAGGAGCCAAAGGTTATGCATGCAAGATCTATAAAATCTACCTACATATAGAGTAGTTTATAAGAAGTACTAGTTTACTCAATATTTTCCATAACAGAAGCTAGCCTTATTGATGAGCAAGACCTCCCTGGCTCACTTTGGACTGGCTCAGTTTTTCTGAGCTTTCTTGACAAAAGCTCAGTTTTTTCCCCATGAGCTCTCTTCTGGCTCAGATTCCTAATAGAGATCTGGGGGAGTTCTCCCACTAGTTCTACCCAACTAAAATTTTGAAGCAGCAGCAACAGCTGCAGACAACAAAACCAAACCAAGCCCACACACTTAAGGGAAAGGAGAATTTGTCTTCCCCCTGGAGAATATTTGAAGAAATGCCCCCTTCCCAAAATCACTGCCTACAAATTGAGGGGAGGAATTCTGAAAGCTATTTCTCTTCTGCTCTAGCTCTAGCTATCCACCATGACCCCCAGATTTCTTTCCTAGTTAGCTACCATCAGTTCAAACCTTGTCATTACCTATATGAAGATAGGAATTATTTTTGCCCCTGTGTGCATCATGTCACACTTCCTTACATAGGACCTCATTTGTAATTTTGTCACCCTCTCAATTTGGAGAGATCCTGTGGGACCTCTTCATAGATTGGGGCTGGGTATTGAAAATCCCAAATTTTTGTCCATAATTCTAGATAGTTCATGAAATTATAAATAACACCATTCCCAATACAGATCCTTGGGCAACTCCACTTCTTACTTCCCTCCATTGTGAGAATGGTCCAATTACTCTGCTTCCTGTTCTTTAACCAGTTTTAACCAGTTTTTAACCCATAAAATAACCTGTTCTCTTATCCCATGTTTGCTATATTTATTCAGGAGCCTTTGATGAGAGGGACATTGTCAAAAGCTTTTTGGGAGCTTTTCTCTATTGGGGGTGTGCATTGGCTTGGTGTGTTCCCTGAATTACGAGGCAAACTGGGGTGATTCAAGGAAGGTCCTCACATTTCCGAGTCAGATTGCACCATTAACAAGGCATATTGAGGCAGATCAGGGACTCCCTCAGCTTCTGGTTTGCTCCATGGCCTCTGCTATAAAAATACACATTTTAAAAATGTATGGTCATTCCCCTTCCCCAGGAACAAAATCCAACTGAGTGGAGAAATGATCTGAGCTCAAGTGGGAAGGCGGTGGAGAGGTGGGAAGGTCTAGTGAGTGGTGGGCTTAAGATGGGACGGGACGGGGCTGGGCATGTAAGCTCTGTTCACAACATCTCTGCACATGCAGGCTCTCTTTTGGGACTTTTACACAATTAGCGCCAATATTGAAAGTCGGCTTCTGTATGTGTTATATCTCCCTGCAGCTGGAATCCCTGCATTATTAGGGTTCCCTGATAGGAGCAGGAAGTCTTCTAAGTGCATTCAGTCAAGCATGCTGCTCTATACACCTTAGTGCTGAATGCACAAAGGGTTGAAGTGGAGCCAGCATGTGCAGGGACATTGTTGGCAGAGCTTGTGAGCATGCTTTTATCGCCGCACCCCCAGTTTAAACCCACATGTGTTTGCTCAAGTACCTGAATAGGGCTAAATGCATCAACAAAACAGGTAATTTAGTATAACAACACAAGATTGGTGCTTTTACAGAGCTGACCCAAAAATGTTATTACTACTCTAAAAGGCAGCATAGATGCAACTGGGTTAGACTTTGGACAGACAGCATCTTTCCTAGATATACAGTTCATGACTCCCTATTCTCACATGCAGGAGGCCCCCTCCCTACCCCCACAAAGGACACTTTGGGTGGTTGTATCTTCCTTGAGCCCCATGGTCATTCAGAGCATAAAGGGGAGTGGGATTGCAGTGACAATTCCCACCCCACATGGATTCACTTGATGGAGTCCAGTCCTTCACAAGCACAAACTTTACATGCTTGGGCTGCAACCCAAACCTCCTTTACACCAGGCTGTGTGGGGTGTTTTATTGAGCAGGGGCCTCCCTACACTTGCTTCTGTTGGCTCAGCTGTCTGCTCAATGGAGTGATGCTTGCAGCATTTCGTCAGTGCAGATCCCCCACCTCCCACCTGCTGAATGTGCAGTTGGGTGGAAAGAGTATAAGGCCCACTGGCAGAGACCCCTGAAATGAGGACTTCTAAGGGCAGGGCAGGACATGGCTGAACTGACCTGGGATCCATTCAAACCTGAGCTGCTCTCATAGCCATCCCTAGCCAGCATTGGGCCTGATCTGGGCCTGATTGTTCTGCTAGCCGGAAGCTGGCACAGGGATCAGGCCCAATGTGCCTGCTCCCTCACCTTCCCCTGCCATTACTGTGAGTGGCTGGGTATCGATGCAGTGGTAGTTCTGCCAGTCCACAGAGCCTTGGTGGCAACAGAGACAGGTTTGGATTGCTTTTCTTAGGCTCTGTACATAATCAGGAATCTATATACAAAGTCTGCATGAATGTAGGGATCTTACAGACACTTGAATGAATCTGTATTGATTGCAAGTGGATCAGGGCTTATGGCCATGTGATACCAATGCCATCTTCCCATGTTTGCTGCATGTGTGATTATGTGAAGAGAGTTTTGGTGTCACTTGTAAGCTAGAATCATCTGAAAAAGCCTTAGTCACTCCTGATGACTTTGATGGCTGTTGGGTCAGGCTCATAAAGCAGTTTTTTAAAAAATAGAATGAATGGGTTATGCCCAGAATACTGTTATTCCCTCCTCACAGGTTCTTGCTTGTATAGTATTACTTCAGGAAATTCTTTCAAAAATGTGTTCATTTCCTTTACTTAAGCTCCAGGACCTCCTGGGAAGTCACTACAGGCATTACAAGCCAACTCCAAAATAGTTTTGCAGTAAAATCTGAGCCCTTAGCTCACTAGTCTGATTGATTGAGGATGGATTGATCTAACTTTAATAAACATGTTGAGAAAACTGAGCAGCCTGCAACTTATGTGAAAAAATCACTTAAAAAACCACTTTGTAAATATATGAACTATAGTGTTAAGATGCAAACAATGTTGTCAACCTTACTGCTAGCTGGACAGGAGCCAGGGAGCCCTCCTCTCCATCACAAAAAAAAATCTTAGCATTACCTCTCAGCATCTAAGCAAATCAAAAATTCAAACTTTTCTGTCCTTCTAATTGGTTTCAGTCCAGCCAAAATTTAAACATTCTAATAGAAGCAACTGAAGCACATGCCTAACCATTGTATCAAAACAAATCATTCTTTAAAAGTGCTTAACTTTCTTGGCTGGATCATACCTATGGTCTTTTTTATCCTGTCTATTTCCTTTCTTTCTTATAAAATTGAAATCATTTACTGGTTTGCTTTAAGAGATTTAACTGAGTCCACAACTGTTCATGATAGCATGCATTAGACAAACATTGTGCTGATTATAAAGACATAATTCTGAACTTTATTCCACTGTGCTTATGAGTGAGAAGAAAGGAAAGGATTTTCTCCTAAGCTTGGGATAGTGACACTCATTTCCTGCCTGATTTTAAGCTTCTGTGTCCCATTATCTGAAAGCAAAATCTCACTCTCTCCTGCTCATTATTGCAGTATGTCCATCTGAAACATGTGTCAGGAAGAAGCAAGATTCTTAGTGACCAACATCCCCCACTCCCAGTTTCTGGCAAGACAAATTTCGAAGTAAAGAGGAGGAAAAAAGAACCAAAACAAAAACTGCTTTCAATGAAATGAATGACGTATTATCCTACTATGACTGTAGAAACCAGGAAACATTTGGATTTAATTCTCATTTGGATGCAGTCCACTAAAGTTCAGCTGAATGTAAGTCCTCAAACAAATGAAACTAATTTCCTATCCACTGGCCTGGCAAAATGGACTGCAGGTTTTCAAAATTCTTTAGCATTGCATCTTCCTCAGCGATGTTAAGCTTTCCCTTTCAACTGTTCTCTAGACTTTTTAGTTTAATTATGTGGATGTCAATTAAATGACAAATTCTACATCTATCTATCTGTCTATCTACCTGTCTATCTATCTAATCACTACAATGAATATCTGGTGAATCATCTTGACTGAACACAGGAGCCTATGAGCCAGAAACGGGTGAATCTTCCAAAGCTTTCCTTAATGTGGTTCGGTTCTAAAATTGACCCTGAGCCAAAAAGAGGACTTGGAAAGTGTTTCCTCCACCCTCTCCAGCCCCATGTGACCCCCAAAGCCATTCCTGCCACCTCTCAGCTTACAAACACACGCCTTCCCTTCATAGAGGTGCAGCAGCAGAGTGGTAATGTGAAAACTGCAAAAGGGATCCTCCACATCCCCCCATTCTCTCCATTATCACCCAGAGTTACATGGGGTGTGGTGGAATCTGGGAGAGATACTTTGTTCAAGGACTCATTCAAGCGCTCCCTTGGAGAAGGAAAACCAAATGCCCGTTTTATGCAGCATGTAAAAGACAAGCACCTATGCGTTCTTTCTTCTGGAAACCACACTGTTTCTGTCGCCTTTACTGAATCTACATCACTACTTAATACTCTGTTTATATGATTACTCCAACACAGATTAGCTTTACTCCCATTCATTGACACCATCTGCTTGGGTGTGTTAAGCAAGCTGCCAAACAGGGAGGAATGGAGAGAGCAAGAGAGAGCAGGTGCTCTTTTGAGACCTATCACAGGATAAGAAGCCTGGGTGCAAGTTATCTGAAGGACTGTCTCCTTTTGTATGAACCTGCCTGTTCACTTAGATCATCATCATCAGAATCAAACATGGTATTGCTTCTCTTTTTAAGCAATTATTGGAGCCAGAGTGGTGTGCTCCAATCAGGACCATTACTGGGATGGTGGTGGTGAGGTTAATCCTTTCCCACCTGTGCATTGGCCCTGGGGATCCCCTCTTCAATCTGCTATTTTTCCTGGTATGCAGTTGCTATTGGTGCATATAGCAAATGTATTCCTGGGGCAAATAACACCTTGAGGAAGGATTTTCATTGAGACAACAGCGCAGCATGACGAGAAACCCCTTCCCACACAAGTCTGATCTGAATAGCCTCTCCCCCTTGTGGCTCTTCTGAAAGACAGAAGTGCAAACATAACGTGTAGTTTGGCCCTTAGATATCATACACAGAAGAGGTTTGTCTGGTAACAACTGAGGACAGGATGTTCTTTCTCTGTGTGGTGTCCCACTTCTGGAACACTTTCCACATAAATGTCTTGATATCAATTATTTTATTGTTTAGCTGGTAGGTAATAACAATGTTATTTTCCCTAGCCTTCAATGATTTTACGAAATGCTTGCTATCCTTTTGCATTTGACAATTGCTTGGTGTTGTATTGTTAGTTGTATTGATTGCTGTAGATGAAATACTGGATTATTTAAATATGTTTATATATAGTTATAGTTACATTATATTATATATATATATCATATTAGTTATATGATAGTTTCTATGAGCACATGGGTGAAGTTAAACATCTTCCAAATAAATAAAATATATCAATAATTGCATTTGCAGCCAAGGGTTGAAATAATACATGGACTCAATAAACTGGGTTGAACAAAGGGCCACTTTATTAAACTATAACCAAAAACTAACCTGCAGAGGAAAACATAAGTGTGGGAACTGTCTATAAGCAAGCATTTGGAGTACAGCTCTCGGGCAACTAGCCCGTACTGGGGCAATTGTAAGCCATTTTGCTTACCCCTTACCCCCGCCATAACTGTAGGTGAGCAGGGGGGCCTTCCCATGTCACCACCCTCCAGGGCCCCCAGGGTGGATGAGGTAAGCAGGCCCCAGAAGCAGTCCATATCCTGCCCTAGGGCCATAAAGCCCTTCCTGCAGGCCTCTGGAACCACCAATCACCTCCAAAGGTGCCTAAGCAGGCCACCTAGCTGTCCTTACCTACTTCCCTTCCCACACCTAGCTGCCACCAAAAGGAGGACAAATCTTTACTTAGTCCCTCTTCACCCCACTGCCGAGAAGCACCTCTCACAGACACCTCTGCAGGTCCTCTAGAAAGGTGTTCCTTGCATCAGTCAGGTGAACCCCATCTGCTCTGCCCTGTAAAGTTCAGCCCGTGTGTGCCGTATATCGGGGTGATGCAGAGCCAGCCCCCCATGTGCAAGAAGGGCCAGCCAAAGCTGCCGGTTGACCTTCTTACGTGCCCTACCAATCCCCTTCGGATCCCCAAAGCAACACCAAACCCTATGAGGGAGTATGTCTGACCATATCAGCCAAACCAGAAGCCAGTGTTGCCTCACCAACTGCATGCCCTCACATGCTTGCAAACTAAGGCCCTTGCCCTTAAGTAAACCAAGGTCATTCCCACCCAAATGAATGACCACCACGTGCGGAACCGTCTGCACTGAACCATGGTGAAACAACATGGGTAGGAGCCCATCCCAGCACATCCCTCGCTGGCCCAGCCATTGCACCATGGCCCACTGACCGAGGCCCAGCTACACACCAAAACATGACTTTGAGGCCCTATGGCCCACCCAGAAGGCCATGCTATGGCCACAGATTAGGATGTGCATCTGCTCCGTCCCCTTCCAGCAACTGGCCAAAACAAAAACCGCAATGGTCAGGCCACAGGCCCTCCTGTCCCTTCCAAGGGTTGAATATAACCTTTGTATGGCCTTGATTTCCATCTTCCAATGGACTGTACACACATTGCCAAAACTCCAATACTAGCTGCCATAGAAGCAGCCCCAATCCTGAACAAGTGGATCCCAAACCTCACAGGGTCCAACCCCAAACCCTGCAGTGCTAGTTTGGTAAGGGCCCAGAATGGAAACTTAGTGAAGGGGGACCTCCCTCATGAACAAACAAACCAGCTCTGTTCCCCCTCATCTCCAGAGAATAGTCTAATGCCCTCACTGGGCAGATGTCTGGCACTGGGGATGACGGCAGCACTACCCTGCGCCCCCTATGCCCTTGATCTCTCTTAGACCATCGCAACTTAAGCATGACCCCCATACAAATGGACATCCAACCAGAGGAGGGTGCATAGAGATGAGTCCGACTTGGACCCATCCACCACTTCACCAATTCTGAATGCCCCCCAAAATAACATGAGGGCCGCTGCGCGAAACAGCTGGAGCTCATAGCGGGAAGAACAGATACTGCCCCACCATCCTAACAGCCCCACTAGCAAATTAGGTGAAAAAGGATGATGGGAATCAGGGGCAGCTGGGCGCTCCCTGGCCCAGCCCACCAGCATACGATGGACTCAGAAATCCTCCGAATGATCCGTAAAAACCCCTGCCTTGGCTACAAATGAAAGCCCCACCAGCTTATCTCTCAGAGTCCTGACAGTAAGGTCCCACTTCCGGCCTTCCACCAGGAATTCCAGCAGGTGGTCCACAGGGATAGCTACCTCTGTGCATAGTCCCTGCTGCCCCTGAACTCCTGGAGCTCCCTACCTGCTCTCTGATAGCTGGCAAGTGTGCTAGGTACGATGGATAGGCTTATCTACCATTCCTGGGCAAGATCATTGAGCGACTGGTGGCTAATCAGTTGTCGACACACTTGGATGAAACGGATTATTTGAATCCATACCAATCGGGTTTCAGGACTGGACATGGAACTGAAACAGCATTGGTCGCTCTGGTTGATGATATGAGGAGGGCATTAGATAGGGGAGAATTCACCTTTCTTGTCCTCCTCGATCTCTCAGCGGCTTTTGATACTGTCAACCACAGTATCCTTTTACATCGCCTGGAGGAATCAGGAATAGGAGGCACTGTACTACGGTGGTTCCATTCCTTTCTTTCCGACAGGCATCAACAGGTAGCATTGGGGGAGGAGGTTTCAGACCCTTGGCCTCTCAATTGTGGTGTGCCACAGGGCTCTATCCTCTCTCCCATGCTATTTAATATCTATATGAAGCCGCTGGGGACAATCATCAGGAGATTTGGGCTGCAGTGTCACCAATATGCGGATGACACTCAGCTCTATCTCTCGTTTAAATCTTCACCAGAGTCTGCTGTGGAGACCATGTCCAAGTGCCTGGAATCTGTGAGTGGATGGATGGGAAGGAACAGGCTGAAGTTGAATCCTGATAAGACTGAGGTGCTACTCGTGGGAGACAAGGGAGGTTGGGAGATGTTGACCTGGTGTTCGATGGGGTGAAATTGCCCCTGAAGGACCAGGTCCGCAGCTTTGGGGTTGTTCTTGATTCCAAGCTGTCCATGATGGCTCAGATTTCGGCAGTGAGCCGGGCAGCTTGGTATCAATTGCACCTCATTCGTAGACTGCAGCCCTACCTTCCTGCTCATCAGCTCCCACTGGTGGTACATGCCCTGGTCACCTCTCGGTTGGATTACTGTAATGCGCTCTACGTGGGGTTACCCTTGAAAACGGTCTGGAAATTACAACTTATACAGAATGCTGCGGCTCGACTGCTTACAAACTGTTGCCGCCGGGAACACATCACCCCAGTGTTGTTCGACCTACACTGGCTTCCAGTTATTTTCTGGGCCCAATTCAAGGTGTTGGTATTAACCTTTAAATCCCTGTACGGTCTCGGCCCAGTTTATCTGATGGAGCGCCTCCAGCGCCACCAACCATGCCGCCCAACAAGATCAGCCACACAGGACCTTCTCTCAATCCCGCCAACTAAAACAGCTAGGTTGGCGGGGACAAGAGAGAGGGCATTTTCAGTGGCGGCCCCCACTCTCTGGAACTCCCTCCCGTATGACCTTCGACATGCCCCTTCCCTGAATGTATTCCGCCAAGCTTTGAAGACCTGGCTCTTCAGCCAGGCCTTTGGGACTTACGGGGAGGGTTAAATTTTTACGACGAATAGCCTACTACTCTGTACTGGAACTGTTTTATTGTTTTATTGTTATATTGTATTTTATGATGTATTTTATTATGATGTAATGTATTGTTGTTAAATTGTACGTCACCTAGAGTGGCCATTGGCCAGATAGGCGACCCACAAATTAAATTATTATTTTTATTATTATAGCCCTCTCCAACTCCACTCTCCAATCTCCCAAATCTCAGGTGGCATGGCCTCTGGCTGCGCCGTGGCCAGCGGAGCCAGCTGTCAAAACCTCTCCATCTGGTTCCGTGACAGAGCATTAGCAACACCATTATCAATACTAGGAACATGCCACACCCGAAATAGGACATTAAAACGTTGGCATTGGAGAATGAAGGAACAGATGAGACCCATCACCTTCATATTCCTAGTTGTGAGTTGATAACCTGGACTGTGGCCATGTTATTGCACCAGAAATGGACAGTAGAGTTCTGTGGCCTCTCTGCCCACAAGTAGGCTGCGACTATGATGGGAAAGTACTCAAGAAAAGTCAAATCCCTGGTTAGCCCATCCTGAATCCATGTCTCTGGCCAACCCGCATTACACCAGGAATTTCCTAACACTGCCCCAAAACGAAATGTCCCTGAGGTGTTCATTGCACTTGTAGATCCGCTTCAAGAAGCAGGTCATCCCTCCAAAATGAAACCCCATTGAAATCCCGCAAAAAAGATGACCACACCCCCAGGTCAGCGCATAAGGCTGCCATGACCCTGTATCTGTGGTAATGCTGGGAAAGTCTCACCATGGCATCATACACCAGCCTAATGAATGCCCGGCCCAGTGTGACGACCCTACATGTGGAGTTCAAGCGTCCAGCCAGCTCCTGCAGGGCTGACAGGGAAACCTTCCTAGTCCCTGACACCTCTTGGATCTTGGCCTGTAATAGGTCGAGCTTATCCCTGGGCAGTCGACAGCACTGCTCCTCAGAGTCAATCTCGATGCCTAGGAAGGTCAACACTGAGGCCAGGCCTTCCATCTTTTCCATGGCTAGGGGAACCCCCAACTCCCTAGTCAGGTCATAAAATTGGGACATTAAGTGCTGGCATTCACTGGAACTTGCAGCACCTGCAAACAAGAAGTCATCCAGATAGTGCACTACCGCATCAGAACCTACCCACCTCTTGATCAACCACTCCAGGAATGAGCTGAAGCATTCAAATACTGTGAAGGAAATAAGAGCAGCCCATAGGTAATGCCCTATCTACATAGAATTGGCCTAAAAAGGCAAATCCCAGCAGCTCAAAATCCCCCAGGTGGACAGGCAAGAGATGAAAGGCAGACTTGATGTCACATTTGCCCATAAGGGCACTTCTGCCGCATGCACGCACCAGAGGGGGCTGCTTGTACCTTGCTGCATGTTCCTGCCCCCCTAAAGGATCTGTCCTGAGGGCAATTAGTGCAGGAGTGCAATCCACCACAGATGGGAGCACTTGTGCTGGAAACAACAAGGATTATAGGCACAGACCCCCTGGAGCTGAACTCCCAGCAGAGCAGCCTGTGTTGAACCCCTTGCCCCACGTTAAAGCGGGGAAGGGTAGTCACTGACTGCTTGCTCAGCAAATGTCCGCTATCACTCCTGTCCCCAACCAGAGCCCGAGTGGCTACTATGAACTGCGGCCATAAATCAGGCTCCTTCCTGTCCCACAGCAAAGCTTTATCAAAAGCCGCCCACATCCGAAAGACTTCAACGTATGATAGCCGCACAAGGCCTGAAAACTCAGAATAGCCCCTGTAAATTATATCAAGATATTTAAACAGCAGCAGACCCCTCCACAGCTGCTTCTGCAATATAACCCCTGCATAAATCAGGTAGGCTGGCAGCCAGCGTGCCCATGTCCTGTCCACCTTCCTACACCTCGATCTGTCCTGGTCCCGGTCCTCACCTTTTTCCTTGTCCTTCTTAGGAGGCTCCTGGTATAATAGGGAGAACAAGTCCACATACTTCCCCTGCAAAATTCCTTTGTGGTGGGGAGCAGGTGGAAACCAAACAGTGCTGACATTTCCCCAATGGGAATAGCATCTTCAGCAATAGTCCCCAACAAATCCTCAGCAACCTCCTTGGCTGGCTGTTCAGGCACCTTAGAAAGCACCACCAGCTGCACAGGCTGGCTCACTCTCTCCACTGAGGCAGCCTCAGCCTCCAGATTTGGCACAGATGGCTGCCATACCTGGTCACAAGCTGCCATGATCGGTGCTTGCTGGTTCTGACCAGAAATCTCAACTCCCAAACCGGCCCCAGCTGCTGGGATTGGTTCCACTCTGCCAGGTGGGGCAGCCAGCCATCTCTGGCCTTGAGCCCAAGGCCCCCACGGTGGCATTCCCCAACCAGGCCAACCAGGCCATTAAGCCTGCATGGCTGACTCAGCTTCCACGGTTGCTGTTGATGAAACCTCAGCCAACTGGCGCTCCGGGACAGGCCTCAACATCGCTCCCCCTCTAGATGTTGCCATGGGGGCCGTGCTAGGCCCAGACTCTAGTGCATCCAGCCATGTTAAAATTAAATTGACAGCATTCACATTAGAGGCCTTACTATTCTTCCCCAATTGCTTCTTAGCTAACTTAGGTCTCGCCCCCACCAGCCCGGGAAGATCAGGACCTGACTGATCCTGCCTCCCTAACTGCCCCCCTGCCTCTCCAGTGCATCCAAGCAGGCCAGGATAGCCACCCATGGGGGCACCTCATCCTCATCCGACAACACTTCCATCATGGGCAGATGCTTGGGTGGTGCCTTAGGGGCCTTACCTTTACCCTTTGCCCCCCCATACCTTTCTTAGGAGGCATAATCAACTCAGTTAATTAATCAAATGAATTAACCACATTCAGTGAAACTATAAGAATCAGTTGAGTTCCAAATTTGATAGGGTGAGTGAATTACCAGCCCCCACAGCTTAAACAACCACCTCCCTATAAACCATCCTGTGTGCGGGGGGGGCTTTGGAATGCCCACAAGGCCTGTGCTGCCTCCTCCCTTATATTTCCTCTCCTATCCCAATGACCACCCTGTGTGTGTGGGAAGGCTTGAAGGCCAGCAAGGCCTGTGGGGGTGACTTGCTTTAAAAGCCTACACAGCCTGAGCCATCCCCACTTCTATAAACCACCCTGAGCAGGGGGGGGGTAGAAGTTTTCTCCTACTCCCCTTTAATCCACTCCACGTGTGGGTGGGGGTGTGGCAGCTAGAAAGAGGCCTTAAGAAAGGCCTGCTCCAAGCACCACACAAAAGTAGCACCACCCACGCTGTTGCAGTTGAGGGGGGGCAAAACTCAGGTCTGCCCCCAATCCCCAGGGCGCTCTGGAGCCCCAGATCACCCAGCTGCCAAACAACTCCCTGCCGCCAAAGACCACGGCGCCAAACAAAATGGCACCAACCACATACAGCACACTCTGTTCGGTCCTCTTTCATCCCGTTGCGCACCAAGAGGAGGACTGGGCGGGTGCCCCAGGCTTAAATAGGCTTGCTGCCACCCCGCCCACTTATGCAGCGCACCACGCATGCACTCTCTGCACAACAGGTGATGGCTGCCCTTTCTTCCCATGGCAACTCGGGCTTCAACCCCAGCCGCAAATACGCACTGCCCGTCCAGGCTTCACTCAGGTGGGCGGAGCAGGACTTGCCACATGAAATATGTGGTTGTGTGAATCCCCTCTTTAACACTTTGAAACTGAAGTCTGCTCTTTTGCTGTGCAATCTTTCACCTCTTCGTCAATATATATTTTGGACATTAACATCTATGTGCATGGTACATTTTTAATACGTATCGCTAGTCGGGCGGTATATAAATTTAATAAATAAATAAATAAATAAAATCCATCACTGATGGATTAATGAGTCTGAAGCTTGTTGCCTCCAATCAGAACATTGCTCTAGACCAGAGGTAGCCAATGTGGTGCCATCCAGTTGTTATTGGACTCCAACTCCCATAATTCCCAGTGAGCAGGGCCAACAGTCAGGGATCCAACATCATCTGAAGAGCACCATGTTGGCTGTCACTGGTGCAGAAAATGTAGGGCAGCTCTATCAGTGTATGATGGAGATATTGTTTCCTATTTTAGCATGTCTTAAGTCCTATAGCCACATGAGTGAGAACAGTTACAGCACATGTACTTGTCCTACCCTCACCATTGTATTCCATGCTGGCTCCTCTCAAAGGATTAATTTTTCCATGGATTAAAAATATGTCTGCAGTGGGCAAGCCCACAGAATGTGCATAGGTTTTGCCTTTGAAATAGAGCTCTGAGCACTCAGGGTTCCTGCTCATCTGCAGACATCCCTGCAACCCATGTTGACCCTTAGAGAGAATTTGGCATGTGGGATGTGATGATGGGAGCATAGAAGCATAGAATTGTAGAGTTGGATGGGGCCTATAAGGCCACTGAGTCCAACCCCCAACTCAATACAGGAATCCAAATTAAAGCATACCTGAAAGGTACCTGTCCAGCTGCCTCATGAATTCCTCCAGTGCTGGAGAGCCTACCATCTCACTAGGAAATTGGTTCTATTGTCATACCGCTCTAACAGTTAGGAAATTTTTCCTGATGTTCAGCTGAAATCTGGCTTCCTATAACTTAAGCCAATCACTAAGATGAAGAGTTCTTAGACAGAACTCTGGAACAACAACAGCAAAGAGAAGTATAAGAGGTAGAAGAACAGCAGCATGCTGAACCAGATGAGGAACAACAAAGCGGAGGAAACTCCATGGAAGTGTGAAATTATATTATATTTTTATTAATTTTATATTATTATGTGTTGTGTTTTTCATTTTTGTTCAACTTTTTGGTATTTTTATTTATTTATTTTTATTTATTTATTGCACTTGTATACCGCCCCATAGCCAAAGCTCTCTGGGCGGTTTACAGCAATCAAAAACTTAAAACAAATATACAATTTAAAACACATATTTTAAAAACAATTTAAAACACAATTTTAAAATTTAAAACTATATAGAAACAATTTAAAACACATGCTAAAATGCCTAGGAGAAGAGGAAAGTCTTGACCTGGCACTGAAAAGATAACAGTGTTGGCGCTAGGCGCACCTCGTCAAAGTGATCATTCCATAATTTGGGGGCCACCACTGAGAAGGCCCTCTCCCTTGTTACCACCCTCCGAGCTTCCCTTTTTAATGTTACACAGTCTATAAATCTTTTAAAACAAAATAAAAATAAATGTCAAAATATGCAGAAGATTTGCAAAGTTTAGTCAAGATAAAAAGTTCTTAATTTAAAGGTTAGAACATGGAAAATCAGGAGAAAGATTGCTATGTATGATCTAAATGCATGAAAATATAATATGCATCTAACAAATATAAAGAAATGTCAAGCTTATTCAAAAATAATATCTAATTCTGATCTATGGAAACAATCCATTTTAAATCATACATAGGCTATATCTGGGGATCTCCAAACCAACACCCATAGGTTCTACAACACTTGCAAAGGCCTTCAGTGGGGGCCCCAGCAGGTAACACAGATCCTGAGCTTTCATTAAAAATATATATAGTAAATCTCAAGCCCTCCCAGAAAGAAAGATATCGAGCAAAATATGCAGGTATCTTTCTAAGACATTTCTGTCAAATTAGTCACCCTGGCTGCTCCTACCTGTCAGTGCTATTAGCCAATGAATGAAGTCACAGCTGTGACTGGTAAGGTTGTTGTTTGAACACCAGGGAATAGGAATCCCTGGGTCCTGAAGAGCTGCTATTTTGCGCTCCCTTTTAGTGTACTTTTCCAGCTTCTGTCTCTTTTCCTTGCAATCTCCATGGTTTGCCCTTTCTTCTTCACTAGCAACCAGGATACATCTTTCCTGTGCTGGGTTTGTCTGAGATCAGGTAGTACCTACAAATTATTTTCTGCGAATGCTGCTCCACAATAAGTGCAGGTTAATGTTAAAGAATCCTCCTCCCCACAAAAGGCAAATGTGAAAACTTTGCAAAGAGACTTAGGCATGTTTCCCGCTTTGCAGGACCTAAAGACCAGAGACTCATTAAGAATTCACTGTATAGTTAACTTACAGTACAGTGGTATACATCCCTACTCAGAAGTAAGTCTCTTTATGTTTAATGGGGCTTACTTAGCCTTTGTTTTAGGGTTGGCATTGGGGATAAATATGGTTCTTGTGCATTTAACAGTTGTATGGCAGCAGAAATTCAACAGGTCAAGCCTTTTCTAGTATGGAAACACAATTATGGAACAATTTCACCATGTTGTTGTTATGTGCCTTCAAGCTGATTTCGACTTATGGCGCCCCTATGAATCAGTGACCTCCAATGGAATCTGTGATAAACCACCTTGTTCAGATCTTGTAAGTTCAGGTCTGTGGCTTCGTTTATGGAATCAATCCATCTCTTGTTTGGTCTTCCTCTTTTTCTACTCCCTTCTGTTTTCCCCAGCATTATTGTCTCTTCTAATGAATCATGTCTTCTCATTCTGTGTCCAAAGTATGATAACCTCAGTTTCATCATTTTAGCTTCTAGTGATAGTTCTGGTTTAATTTGTTCTAACACCCAATTATTTGTCTTTTTCGCAGTCCATGGTATCTACAAAACTCTCCTCCAACACCACATTTCAAATGAGTGGATTTTTCTCTTATCCACTTTTTTCACTGTCCAACTTTCACATCCATACATAGCGATCGCGAATACCATGGTCTGAATGATCCTGACTTTAGTGTTCAGTGATACATCTTCGCATTTGAGGACCTTTTCTGTTTCTCTTATAGCTGCCCTCCCCACTACTGTCTTCATTTTGGTTAATGTATTAATGTAATGCCAAGGTATTGATAATCCTTGACAAGTTCAATGTCCTCATTGTCAACTTTCAAGTTACATAAATCTTCTGTTGTCATTACTTTAGTCTTTTTGACATTCAGCTGTAGTCCTGCTTTTGTGCTTTCCTCTTTAACTTTCATCAGCATTCGTTTCAAATCATTACTTGTTTCTGCTAAGAGTATGGTATATCGTCTGCATATCTTAAATTATTGATATTTCTCCCTCCAATTTTCACACCTCCTTCATCTTGGTCCAGTTCCACTTTCTGTATGATATGTTCTGCATATAGATTAAACAAATAGGGTAATAAAATACACCCCTGTCTCACATCATTTCCGATTGGGAACCAATCAGTTTCTCCATATTCTGTCCTTACAGTAGCCTCTTGTCCAGAGTATAGGTCGTGTATCAGGAGAATCAGATGCTGTGGCACCCCCATTTCTTTTAAAGCATTCCATAGTTTTTCATGATCTACACAATCAAAGGCTTTGCTGTAATCTATAAAGCACAAGGTGGTTTCTTCTGAAATTCCTTGGTCCGTTCCATTATCCAATGTATGTTTACGATATGATCTCTGGTACTTCTTCCCTTTCTAAATCCAGCTTGGACATCTGGCATTTCTCATGCCATATATGGTAAGTGCCTTTGTTGTAGAATCTTGAGCATTACATTACTTGCATGGGATATTAAGGCAATAGTTTGATAATTACTGCATTGCCTGGGATCCCCTTTCTTGGAATTGGGTTGTATATTGAACGCTTCCAGTCTGTTGACCATTGTTTAGTTTTCCATATTTCTTGACAATTTTTTGTCAAAATTTGGACAGATTCAGTCTCAGTAGCTTATAGCAACTCTATTGGTATGCCATCTGTTCGTGATTTGTTTCTTCTAAGAATTTTAAGAGCAGATTCCACCTCACATTCTAAAATTTCTGGTTCTTCATCATACGGATTCTTCATGAATGAATATGTCATCCTGTCATCTCTTTTCTATAGTTCTTCAGTGTATTGCTTCCATCTTCCTTTGATTTTATCTCTGTCAGTCAGTGTGTTTCCCCTGTTGATTATTCAACATCCCTACTCATGGTTTAAATGTCCCTTTCATTTCTCTAATCTTTTGGGATAGGGCTCTTGTTCTACCTTTTTTGTTGTGCTCTTCTATTTCTATACACCCTATCATCCTTTCGGCGCCAAGTTAAAACCTTTCTCTTCTCCAAGGCATTTTAATTTTTTGTTTAATGATGGTAATGTTTGTAATTTGATCTTAGTTATGCAGTTTTTAGATTGTGAAATTTGATTTTAGATTGTGATGCTTTTGTATTTTCCTGTATTTTATTGTATTTTTGTTCACCGCCCAGAGAGCTATTGCTAGTCGGTCGGTATATAAGTTTTAAAAATAAATAAATAAATAATAAATATACAATAACTATTGTAATAGTTCTCTTTGTCCCTACATACTAGTTGCTGTATTATTGCATTTAGGGTTCTGACTGTTTCTATTTCCTTTCGCTTTTAATTTCCTTCTTTCTTTAACCATTTTAAGAGTTTCATCAGTCATCCATTGAGGTCTATCTTTTTAATTAGAGGTATTGTCTTTTGGTTCTCTATTTACTAAGTTTAAAGTCTCAAATCTGTTCCTTATTTGATCTTTATATTCTTCTGGGATGTTACTTAAATTATATTTTGGCATTATGATTGCTTTCTTGTTCTTCTTTAGCTTTACTCTGATCTTCAATGTTATCAGTTCATGATCTGTACCGCAGTCTGCTCCTGGTCTTGTTTTCACAGAAAGTATGGAACTTCTCCATCTTCTGCTACCAATTATATAATCAATTTGATCCCTATATTGACCATTTGGTGATGTCCACGTGTACAGTCGTCTTTTCGGTTGCTCAAAAAATGTGTTTGCATAAAACAAATTATTGGCTTCACAGAATTCAATAAGTTTTTTTCCTGCTTCTTTTCTGTCTCCTAATCCCCATTTCCCCGCAATTTCTAGTTCTTCTCTGTTCCCTACTTTTGCATTCCAGTCTCCCATGATTATCAGAACATCTTATTTTGGCATGTGATCAATTTCTTCCTGTACTTCTGCAAAAAATCTTTCCAATTCCTCTTCTTCTGTGTTTGCTGTTGGAGCATAGACTTGGATGATGGTTATGTTAATAGGTTTCCCATTTAATCTCATTGATACCACTCACTCAGACCTTGCATTATAGCTCCTAATTGCTTTTGCTACATCATTTCTCACTATTAAAGCAACCCTGTTTCTTCTTAATTTCTCATTTCCTGCATAAAATATTTTGTAGTTGCCTGATTGAAAATGTCCCATTCCTGTCCATTTTAATTCACTCATGCCAAGTATTGTAATGTTGATACGTTCTATTTCTTGCTTGATAACTTTCCCTGGTTCATGCTTCTCGCATTCCGTGATCCTATTGTGTGCGTTGTACAACTCTGGACTCTCCTTTCGCATCTGTACACATCAGCCTCGCGGCTTTCATTCGGCTTTAACTCAGTGGCATTATTAGTCACAGTGCTACTCATGCTTCTCTTTTGTTCTTTCCCAGTAGCTCGTTGAGTGCCATTTGACCTGGGCGGTCTCATCTCATGTTGCATTTTGGATACTCTGTTCATAGGGTTGTCATGGCAAAAGGTATTTATTTATTATTATTTATTTATTATTTGATTTATATCCCACCCTTCCTCTCAGCAGGAGCCCAGGGTGGCAAACAAAAGCACCAAAAACACTTTAAAACATAATAAAAACAGACTTTAAAATACATTAAAACAAAACATCTTTAAAAACATTTTTAAAAAGCTTTCAAGACATCTTTAAAAGAAAAAAAGGTTGAAAACATTTTTTTTAAAGGTTTAAGAACATTAAAAAGCAGTTCCAACACAGACGCAGACTGGGATAACATCTCAACTTAAAAAGCTTGTTGAATGAGGAAGGTCTTCAATAGGTGCCAAAAAGATAACAGAGATGGTGCCTGTCTAATGTTTAAGGGTAGGGAATTCCACAGGGTAGGTGCTGCCACACTAAAGGTCCATTTCCTATTTTGTGCGGAATGGACCTCCTGATAAGATGGCACCTTCAGGAGGCCCTCACCTGCAGAGCACAGTGATCAACTGGGTATATAAGATAAGACAGTCTTCCAGGTATCCTGGTCCCAAGCTGTATAAGGCTTTGTACACCAAGACTAGAACCTTGAACTTGGCCCAGTAGCAAATGAGCAGCCAGTGTAATTATTTCAGCAGTGGGGTGACATGTTGGTGATACCCTGCGCCAGTGAGCAGCCTTGCTGCGGTATTTTGCACCAGCTGCAGCTTCCAGACCAACCTCAAGGGCAGCTCCACATAGAGTGCATTACAGTAATCCAGCCTAGAGGTTACCAGTGTGTGGACAACAGTGGATCCAGGAGCAACCCCAGACTACAGATCTGCTCTTTCAGAGGGAGTAAGACCCCATCCAAAGCAGGCAACTAACCAATTATCTGAATGGAAACCACCAACCCACAACGCCTCCATCTTGTAGGATTCAGACTCAGTTTATTGGTCCTCATCCAGCCCACCACCAAGTCCAGGCAGCAGTCAAGGGCTTGCACAGCCTCTCCTGATTCAGATGTTACAGAGAAATAGAGCTGGGTATCTTCAGCATACTGCTGACACCTCACCCCAAATCTCCTGATGACCACTCCCAAGGGCTTCATATAGATGTTAAACATCATGGGGGACAAGATGGTACCCTGTGGCACTCCACAGTACAACTGCCAGGGGGCCAAAATACCATCACCCAATGCTAGTCTCTGAAAATGATCTTGGAGATAGGATTGGAACCACTGTAAAAAAGCGCCTCCAATACCCATCTCACCAAGTCAGCCCAGAAGGATACCATGGTCAGTGGTATCAAAAGCCACTGACAGATAAAGTAAGAGTAACAGGGATGCACTCTCCCTGTCCTTCTCCCAATAAAGGTCATCCATCAGGGTGACCAAGGCTGATTCAGTCCCATCACCAGGCCTTAATCCAGACTGGAATGGGTCAAGATAATCTGTTTCATCCAAGAGTACTTGCAATTGCTACACCACAACCCTCTCAATCGCCTTCCCTTAGAAGGGGGTATTTGTGACCAGTTGGTAATTGTCACCGACTGATGGGTCCAGGGTGAGCTTTTTCAGGAGCGGTTGGATCACCTCCTTTTTCAGGGCGGCTGGAACCACTCCCTCCTACAATGACATGTTGACCACACCCTGGATCCACTCGGTCAAATTCCCTAGGCAAGCTTTAAAGGGCAAGGGTGAAGAGTTGGTTTACCAATGCCTTCCTCTGAATCTGGATGCATCTTAGTCTGGTGTCTCAGCTTTGACCATTCTACCCTGGGTGACCCTGCTAGGAGTCTAGCCTCTTGGTCTAGACTCCTGACGGCATTGCTCTCAGCTTCTTCGATACTCTCAATCTCAAAAGGAGGAATTTCACCATAACTACTCTCTAATTTTGTGTTATGCCACACACCCCATGGGAAGCATTTTGTATATGAAACCTCCCATGGCACTCATTTTGTGACTGGTGCCCCCAGCACTCTCTCAAAATTTTAAGTGTGCCCTTTAGTCCAAAAAGGTTGGCAACCCCTGGGCTACATAATTTACATGGATTCCTTTACTATAATATAGTTTACCTTACGTTACATCAGAAAGATATTTTAGTTTTCACTTATGAGTGTCATACATAACACTCATATTACCCTGAATAGATTTTTTCTTTCACATGTGATTAATAAGTAGTGCATATAATAATTATATCCCTTCACATCCTATAATAATCTCTCCACATATTTAGCCCATATTAGTGACACTATATTTCATGGGATGCGAAATTGCATAAGCTAACACTTCTATAATTAGCAACTAAAAAGAATAAATTCCAAAGCTGTCAACACATCTGCCTCTGGATCATACCAAAGAATGATGTGATATAACTTGAGAAATGCTATTTTCATCTTGGAATTTTGAGTAAGTGATTACACTGTAGGATGGGAGGATGAGAAAACAACAGATGTTAGTACCTTGGGAATAAAAATCTATACCCTGCATTCACTGAGACGATGAGTCTAGAATCCCTATTTTCCACGTTGTAAAATCCCGACTGTTATTCTTGCAAATATGATGTACGGCTGATAAAAAGAAACTGATATATAATGAGTGTTTTCCCCAAAAAATGGTTTCACATAAGTCAGGGGTGGAGAACCTGTGGCCCTCCAGCTACTGTTGGAGTCCAACTCCCATCAGTCCCAGCCAGTATGCCCACTGACCAGGGATGATGGGATTTGTCATCTACCAAAATCTGGAGGGCCACAGGTTCCACACCCAGGACATATGTGGCTCTTCAGAACTGGAGTCATATGAGCTCACCTAGACAACCAGTAGAGTTACCAGGTCTCCAGTTTTTGGGCAGAGTTTCTGGTTTTTGGGGGGGCCCTCTGGCTCTCCGGCAAGCACCCCTTAATCTCCCGACTCTCAGCTTCAATCTTTTTAAAAAAATTAAGTTTCTAGGTGGTCTGGTTCCCAAGATATACACCAAAACGTCAGCCGCCCCCCGCAACTGTTTAATCTATTTAACTGATATGACGCTGAAGTTGGTTCCAAGTTCCCAGTTCCTTATTTGCTGGAAAGTTCAAAACACTAAAAAAGAAGAGTTGACAACTACAGCAACTTCAAACCAAACTTAATATGTCTCTGAGCCCCAAAATATATGTAGGGGTACCCTGTATGATATATCACTGTGATCGGGGGACTCTCCCCGTCAAGAATAACAATACAATTATACAATCAAAATCATCAGGCTTCTGATATTATCATAAATACATAACGATGTCATAAAATCATAAAAGATAAGTAACTGGGGGTGCCCACCCCAAACTCTGCTCTGGGACAGGACAAATCATATACCCCAGGAAAGGGGAGGGTGTCATCTATGAGATGCCACTGCATCCCGCCTGGCCCAGAGCTTCTGCTGGGCGCAGGGGAAGGATGAGGGCATCTATACAGACAGAAAGGGTAGAGAATCTTCTTACTCTTACTCATTTCTCAGACCTCTTTCTGAAGTGAAGGGTCAAATCTGTAAAGGAGTTTGGAGCAGCCACATTAAAAGATAGGGCAGGGCATTCCAGGCAGGGGGTTGCCAACCCTGCTTGGATATGGATGTCTTTGCAGAGGATCCCTAGTCAAGCTTTACCAACAGCACAATCCAAACTATATCTACTCAGAAGTAAGTCCTGTTGAGTTCTATGGGGGCTTAGTCCCTTAGTATGTGTGTTTAGAATTGCAGCCTTCAGGGGCATCCATCTTTACTCCCGAATGCTCCCATCTAACATCTCCACAACATTAGGCTCCTTTCTTCCTACAGTGGCCTTCTGGTGACTGGCCTGGCCTGAAGGCACTTAAACCCGTCTTGCCGAAAGCAAGTAGGCTAGATTAAATGTTCCCTACCCAGGCTCCATTTTTTAGCTAAGATGTCTAGCTTAATTTCCAGTCAGATTTTTTTAAATTGTATGCTCCAAGCAACAGTGGTTGATGCTTAATGTATCATGCTTAATGACATCACTCAGGCACGCCCCGTGACATCACTCAGGTCCGCCCCATGACATCACTCAGGCCTGCCCCTCAAATCTCAGGTTTTGGGATGCTTCTGACCTGGCAACCCTAACCAGTCAATATTCTTGCTACAGTAGTCTGCACCAGTGTGCAGTAAGTGGTCTTTCCAATTATTTCCCACAGCTTAGCAGTTTCTTTGGATTAACATACATACAATATTCCCCAACCTAAATCCTTTCTATTTGCAATTTGTCTACTTGCAAAACACCACAGTTATTCTTGCCAAGAGTTGCTTATGTTTTTTTTAAATGTAGTGCAAGTTGAATAATTATTGTTTTTGTCTCATTCCCTCAGCAGTACGCTTTAATTCTATTTCTCTCTTTGGGGAAGAAACAGAGCAACTGTTTTGCATCCAGATTGTCCCAGTTTCAATTCCCAGTATCTCCAGGTAGGGCTGGGAGAAATCCCTGTCTGAAATTCTGGAGACCATTTGCCAGTCAGCATAGACAGCACTGAGTGAGATGGGCCAATTCAATATATGCATGCCCATGTAACACTAGCTGGCTGAAAAGTCCCCTTCACACCAAGATCTGCCATGTAGATAGCAATTCCCAATTTCTTCCCCAAGGCTCTCCTGCAGATGCTCCATTTATATAGTTGTTAATCCAGTTCTACCTGAAAATGGAACAGGTGAGCTGCTGTAGCTGCTGCTGAAAAAATTGTAAGGGACACTCTAGAGAAGGACTGTGTAAACAATCTTTCTAAACACTGACTATATCATGCTGAAAGCCTATGTGAAACCCATATGCTACAATTTGCACCATCCCAAGGGTCAGACTACCAGTACTGTAGTGGCAAATTCAGAAATGCAGGTTCCTTTCATACTAGCCACACCACACACTCTCACAGCCATGCCTCCTTTTCCGCTTTTCCTCATCTCCAGTGCTCTCCCTGTCATCCACACTCCACTGCAACAGACATCCCTAGGAGCCAGTCAGCATGAAATTGGAGCCTGTGTGTTAGCTACTGCCAAGAGTCTTCTCAGTGGCTGACTCACCTCCTTTCACTCTCACTGGATTCAATCAGCACAAAAGGACAAGTACTCTTCTCAGTGGCTAATATACTCCCATCATGCTGACTGGCTTGTACAAGGGACCTGGCTGAGGCCCTGCTCCCAAAAAAATACTGGGTCAGCAACCCCCTGCAACCCCAGACAACTGCACCCCTGCATACTACATCAGTTTGGCTCACAATCTTATTGCCACCTAATCTGTAGACTGAATCTAGCCAAAAAAGTGAGGTCAAAGCATCAACACCCTCACATTTTAGAACAGTTTGGCTATCATCCATATCCAAATTCATCTGCCCTCCTTTCAGCAGAGCAAGATCCTTGATCTTCAGAGATATAGCATACAAGTAGCCTACATAGCTGAACTGTGAATGGTGTATGGGCGTGGCAGAGAAATTATGGTGCTTGAGAGGAGGATATGAACAGGTACAGTTACAATAAAGTTTTTTAAAAAAACAACAATATTATCTGAATTAAAGCATTTCTTACGCTGATAAAGTCCACCCATTTCCTTCAGTGCCTCACAGCGTTGTTAGAGAACCCATCTGCAAACATAAAGGGAGGAAAGTAAAGGAGAATAACACCTGTCTCTGCAGCTGGTCTCCATGAAGATCTTTAACTTGCTGCCTGCTGGGAAATGGAGCTAGTCTCATGTTACACTGGGTCCTTTGCAAACAGCAAGGTTTGCAGAAAGGAATCCTGCAATGCAAAGATATGAAGCTTGAGTTTCAGCCAGGAACAGGGGAGAACAGCCCAAAATGAAATGTTCCATGAGTACAACAGTATTCAGTCACTGAGCAGCACACAGCTTGTGGCTTGAAAGAATGAAAACACAACAGAACACCCCATCCTAAATAATTGCTGTAGAGCTACCAGTTGTTTCTCATTCTGTGCAATAATCCATTTGACTCCTAGATGCCTTCAAAGTGATTCCTCTATAATGTGTGCTTCTAGCATGCAAGCTACTCTCTTCGCTGATTAAGAAGTCTGATGGGAATAGTTATATTACATAGGAATCATGTTCACACCTACAATTAGTTTAACAAATCCGTAATCCATACTTGTATATATGCTGCTTTTTCTCCCCACTGCAAGAACTGGAAACAGAATTGGGAAACTTAAACCAGGTCTGGCTACTTGTCCATCTAGTAGTACCTCTTCAGGGTCTCAGACAGAGGTCTTCTCCATCACCTGCTCTCTGGCCTTGTTACCTGCATGGGCAAGGAGTTGAACCTGGAACCCTCCTGCATGCAAATACAAGATAAGCCTTCTTGCATCAGGCCAACGGCCCACCTAATGCAGTATCCTGTTTTCATAGTAGCCAGCCAGATGCCCAAGAGAAGCCTGCATGCAGGACGAGTGCAACAGCTCTCTCCCCAATTTCCCTCAACTGGTATTCAGAAGCATACTGTCACCAACAGCAGAGGTAGAAAATAGACATCATGGTTAGTAGCTAGCCTTATCCTCCATTAATCTGTAATCCTCTTTTAAAGCCATCCAGGTTGGCAGCCATCACTGCCTCTTGTGGGAGCAAATCCCATAGTTTAACTATGTGCTATGTGAAAAAGTACTTTCTCTTGTCTGTCTTGAATCTTTCAACATTCATGTTGTGTATGCACCACGTTGACCTCTCCAACACATTGTAGTAGTAGTAGTAATAGTATTTTCATGTATTTGTAGTTTTCCATAAAAACAGTCTCCAAGCAACTTACAAATCCATGAAATATGCAAAGCTTTGAAACATTTAAAAAACAAATAAATTTTAAAAAATATAATAAAAGGTCACTTTTATCTAAAAAGTGCCCAACCAGCAATTTTAAAGAAAGGACAAAGTCTACCCTGTCCAAGATGAACAGCACAAATAGTATGATCCCTGCTGCTCAACCAAAAGCCTTGGTCCACAGAACTGTCTTAGCCTGGCGTCTGAAAGCTGGCACTGATAGCACCAGATGTGTTTCCCTGGGGAGACCATTCCACAAATGGGGATGACTGGAAAAACCTGTTCTCGTGCTACCATCCTTTGGCTGTTATTTTTGGAAAAAACTAGACACATTCAGTAGTGGATGGCATGATGGACTGGTAGCACTCACCTTCCCTCCTGACAGTTGACTCCCTGCTGCTAACTGGGAAGAAGAGGGGGACAAGTTGGATGGGGAAGTCAGCACAGTGCAAATGCCCTGGCAAGAGTGCTAGATTGGCTCCATCAATGTGTATGCACCACGCTGACCTCTCCGACACCTCACCACTCCTCATCTCCCAGTGAGCAGCTGCAACTCAGTTGTCAGGAAGTCAAGTGAGCACCATTGCCCCGTCCCACCATCCACTACAGGACACATTCAATGTAATCACACATTTAACATCACATCTGGTTTGAGTTGCATGTTGTGAGGTCAAGCCTGACCTCACTTCACAAATTACATCCAGCTAAATGCATCACATTACTATGAAACTGCATTTCTAAAAACCTTGACACTTATCAACATCAAACTACTTAGCAGAGTAATTCCTATGAGAAGATTGCATAAACAACTGATTGGAGAGACAGAAATGTAAAAGTCAGTGATATGTGGGATGTGACAGAAGGTAGGACAATGAAAATAATGTATTAAAGTGTTTGACAGAGCAATCCTATAATGTCTACTCTGAAGTAAGGAGAGGGGAGACATTCAATTTAGTTTGCATTTAAAATTTGTATTTTCTGAAACAATATGTGAACAAAGACAGTCATCCTTGGAAATGTGCACTTCTCTGAATTTTGCAGTTCTCCAGCCAAGTAATGTGTACAAAAATGCATATATTGGGGTAGTGTCCATAAAAATGCAAATATTCATGGGAAAAAAACATACAAAAAGGCTTTATTTTAAGGAAAATTCCTTATTCTAAATGTGAATATTAGGCAAATGTGCATACAAACATATATATATATTAGGAGAAATTTGCATTAAAATGCTGATGAATTTTCATATGGCCTTTTTTTAAAAAAATCACAAACTGATACAGAAATATGAAGCACAGAATTTAAGACTGGAAAAATGAGAAACTAAAATTGACAGATTTGTCCATTCCAACTCAGAAGTAAACCCCACTGGAATAATTGGAATTTACTCCTAGGTAGGTACATTTAGGATTGCAGCCTAATTTGCTATCTGCAGAGAAAAGGGTGTCAGTGAAGACTGAGTAATTATGCAGCTGCCTCTGAAATTGATGGAATTGATGGAAGCCATAGAATAACTGGAACATCTGGATTGCTTTATTAAACAACCCCTTGCCTGCAGACTCTTCTGGTGTGGTAGGCTTCACCATGTTGCCACTTTACTCAGAGTGAATTCTTACAAACACATGTGGCTATTCCCACAATAAATGTAGTTATTGCCACATTTCCCAAGTTCCCATAATTATGTATCAAAGATTTCCTTGATTTTCTTCCAAGGACATAAAAGCATAGGTTTTTAAAATGAAGTTCACAATTCATTTAAGACCCAAGGGTCTCAAAGGAGTGTACTAGTCAGCTGATCAACAGTCTGACAACCATCCTGTATAATAATTACAGGGAAAATCAACCTCAGATTTAGGCAGATTCATATCCACTGGAAGCTGGAATCTAAGTATAAAACCAAGAACTAACAAACTGGACATCTGTCATATTTAAAGTGACAGCTATCATTTGCTTCATAAACTTGTTGTTCATTAGACATAGCACCCAGTGCCTCCTGGCATGATGGTTTGTGATCCACACAAGGAAATAAAAGGTGGATAATCTCATGTTAAAGGAATGAACTGAGCCTTGACAAAGTCACAACTTACACATGCAGTTGCTAACTGCAATATTTATTATTACAATTTTTATGTTCATTTTCATTTTTAACAACCCTTCCTCCCATAGGATCACAAGGCAGTTCAAAAGAAACTTTAAAACATTAGAACAATGTGGTGCCCACCGATTATTTTAGACTACAACTTGCATCAGCCCCAGCCAGCATAGCCAATGGTCAGGGATAGGAGCTGTAATCCAAAACATCTGGAGGGTACCATGTGGGCTACACTTGCTCTAGAACATCAGCATATAGACCATAAAATATATCACATCACATTACAGCAGCAGACATAATAGCTGTCTCCCAAAGGCCTGAGGAAAATATGTGTCTTCACACTATGCTGAGAGTGGCTACATACCATAGCCAGCATAGATTCTGCAATGTTAAATTGTAAATACCTCCCATGCCATTCTGCTGCTTCCCAATTTCAAAACAAAACCTTACAAAACTTGTAGTCAACTCAGAAACACTTCCTTAATAACCCTTTACATTTTCACAGCAATACACAAAACAATCAGAGGGAATCAAGGGTTCAAAGCGTAAAACAAGAGAGAAAAAACCAGACCCCTGTTGGACTATGTTCTATTAGTGGTCTCATAATTTGCTGAAATTAATTAAAAATCAGCCATGTTCACAGAGCACCTGTAATCCTATTACTGACCTTGCCCCATACTCTGATCTTCATCTTCTGCAGTTTAAAAGTTAAAATAAATTCCTGGCTGATTTTTAATTAATTTAAGAAATTTAACATTGGAGTCAATGATAATGTTGGGCATGTTCAGTAAGAACCAACTGTCAGTGTTCTAAAAGCCAGACTAACAGTTGTTTGGCTTGCCTAATCAGGTGGCCACACCCATGCAAGACCTTTATTTCACCTTAGACAGTCATGGCTTCCCCCAGAGAATCCTGGGAAGTGTAGGTTGTGAAGGGTGCTGAGAGTTGTGAGAAGACTCCTATTCCCCTGACAGAGCTCCAGTGGCGAGAGTGGTTTAACAGTCAGCACCTCTTCTAGGGATTGTAGCTCTGTGAGGGGAACAGGACATCTCCTAGCAACTTTCAGCACCCTTCACAAACTACACTTCCCTGTAGTTCTTTGGGGGAAGCCCTGACTTTGGGGGAAGCCATGACTGTCTAAAGTGAAATAAAGGCCTGGTGTGGATGTGGCCAGGGACAGCTTTGGTTTAAATTTGGGTGGGAAGCTACATGTGCCTGCTGTAGAATAAACAGGTGGGGGAAAACTAAAAAATAAAGATACTGTTAACAATGTTTTCCTTTTGGAAAGGAAAAGGGCTTTCCCTCTGCCCAGTGCCCACCCACCAAATCTTCTCCCCTCTCTCCCCTCCCTCTTCTCCTCCTCCTCCTCCATGGTCAGTTTTACCTATCCTATGCATGATTGCACAGGAGTAAATCCCATTAAACTCAATAAGCATGCAAATGATCAGAACTGCCTTTTCCCTCCCCCTCTCCTTTCCCACCCTCCTCTCCTTCCCCTCCCCTGTCTCCTCCATTCTTCCTCCCCTCCCCTCCCCTCCCCTCTTCCTTCTTCCTCCTCCCCTGCCCACTCCAGCCCTTCCTCCCTCTTTCTCCTCCTCCATTGTGGTCAGTTTCACCTATCTGAAACATGATTGCACAGGAGTAAATCCCACTGAACTCAATAAGCATGCAAATGATCAAACCTGCCCCCTCCTCCTCTCCCCCTACCCCCTGCTCCCATCCTCCCTCTCCCCATCCTCCTCCTTCCCTCTGCCTTTCCTCCTCCTCCCCTCCCCCTGCCTTTCCTCCTCCTCCCCTCCCCCATAGTCACTTTTAACTATCCTAAGCATGATTGCAGGGAAGTAAATCCCATTGAACTCAATAAGCATGCAAATGATCAACCCATTCTTAGCAAACTCGCACAGGATTCCATTTCTTACCTCTCAAATTAAAAAGCAGAGAATTTCACTAATACAGAAAAAAAACGCTTGCAGTTTAAGAACACACCTGTAGCCAACAGATATTTCTATCAAACTTTAAAAAGCAGGGAAATGGGGCAGCTATAGGGAATGCACCAGGGGAGAAGGAGACCTGACCTCATCTCTGAGATATTGTACTGCCGTACAAATCTGTAAGCATGCAAACACAATTTGGGTTGTTCTTTCACAGTCCAATCCACTTCCTGTGTAGCTTTATTTGATAACATGTGCCTTTGGACATATGGTGAGTGGTGACAACACCTGCAATCAGCCCAAATAATGGAAACAAGACATGCTGTGCTGATCTTGTTTTAGCAGAGAGGAAGCAACAATATTAAGACAGATCATATAGTTCAGATAGTCACTAAATATGTTAGATTTACTTTCCAATTTTAGTGAAGTTTCCTCTAGTAAATCATTCTCTTTTGCTTCTGTTTCTGTGAATATGTGAAGTACAGCAACACTTTGCATAATTTATACTAAAAAAAAATCCAAAAACAATTGTGGAATAATGGCACTGACTATTCTGCAATGGACATTGCAGTTTGCACAAGATAAAACAGTGGGAGTTAAATATATTCTAGCAAATTTCTAAGTGTGCTCTATGTTTTTATTTGAGAATGCCCACCCTTCCTTAAGTGGGACGGATTAAGAATAGCAGGCAGAAAACATGCATCTTGGGCAGGCCAAGTTTGTTTTTTTCCAACAGCTTAAGTAGGGTCATTGCTTAAGTAGCAACAGATTGAAATCTGTCTGATTTTACATCTAACTGCAGTTTCTGATTAACTGTTAATGCACCCAAAATAGAAATAGAACATAACCTCCAGTTTGAAACACAAAAGGCGTCTTCACCATCATATGACATTGACCAATAAAAAGGCTTTGAAATTAATAAAAATAAATTTGACACAGATTTCTAGGATGAATAACAAGAGAAATATATTTTTCTAGGTTAGATTCTCTGTAGAAACAGTAGTAACTCAGGAAAGAAGCCAAGTAAGAAGAACACCAACAAACATACAAACATGTAATTCTCCATCTTTGGAGATGTAGTCTTGTTTGCAGGTGTTGCCACCGCTCACCATATGTCCAAAGGCACATGTTACTAAATTCTTCCAAGCTACACAGGAAGTAAACCGGACTGTGAAAGGACAACCCAAATTGTGTTTGCATGTTTACAAATTTGTACGGCA
The DNA here is from genome assembly GCF_030035675.1 of Rhineura floridana. Taxonomy (NCBI): domain Eukaryota; kingdom Metazoa; phylum Chordata; class Lepidosauria; order Squamata; family Rhineuridae; genus Rhineura; species Rhineura floridana. The sequence goes on from NC_084486.1 coordinate 109,689,514, forward strand.
GTACAATATCTCGGAGAGGACTGCTCCCTTGGTGCATTCCTATAGCTGCCCATTTCCCTGCTTTTTAAAGTTTGATAGAAATATTTGTTGACTATAGGTACGTTCTTAAGCCGAAAGTTTTTTTTATTATTAGTGAATATCAATGAGGGTGACAGACACATCTCTAAAGGAAGAGAGTTCCATAACTGGGGCACCAGCACAGAGAAGGCCCTAAGAACATAAACATAGAAGATGAGTCTTCTGGATCAGGTCAATGTCCCATCTGGATCAGCATCCTGTTCTTACAATGGCCAACCTGAATTATCTATAGGAAACCAGCAAGCAGGGCCTGAGCAAAAGAGCACTCTGCACTCCTACAGTTCCCAGCAACTGGTATTCAGAAGCATGCTGCCTCTGACTTTGGGGTCAGAGTATAGCCATTATGGCTAGTAGCCACTGAGAGCCTTATCTTCCATGTATTTGTCTAATCCTCTTTTAAAGCCATCCAAGCTTGTGGCCATCACTGCCTCTTTGTGGGAGTGAATTCCATAATAACTATGAGCTGCATGAAGAAGTACCATCTTTTGTATGTCCTTCCAACATTCCGCTTCATTGGATGTCTACTAGTTTTATTATTATGTGAGAGAAAGAAAAACATTTCTCTGTCCACTTTCTCCATGCCATGCATAATTTTATATACCTCTATTATGTCACGTCTTACCCTCCTTTTCTCTAAACTAAAAAGTCCTAAATGTTATAACCTTTCCATCCCCTTGATCATTTTGGTAGCCCTTCTCTGGGTAACAAGATAAAAGTGTGAAGCATTCACTGGAAGCACAAATAGGAGGTCAAAAACCAGAATGCTGGAAAGATGTAGCTTTATTCTGTGCACAGAGGCACCATTGATTTCTTGTATATAAAAAATTTCTGTGTAAAATATGCTAAAGCCCAACGCGTTTCAGCTTGTGCAGTCAAGCCTTCATCAGGGGCTAAAATACAAAATATTGAAAATTTTTTTAAAAAAACATACTAACAACTTAAACACACACATTTTCATTTCTGGAAGGACACAGTTACAGAAATGTTGCAGCCAAATGTTGCTTTCATTAATCTTAGAATATAGTTGCAAAACTCTAACTTAAATACATATCTAATTCTAAAACAACAACAACAACAACACACAATTACAGAAATAATATTGCAGTCAATATTGCTTCAATATTTTCTTATTAATAAAGTATCTTATTAATAAAGTCAGCAGAATCTCTAATATAGGAAGGATTCCCAGAATTCCTGTATTTTATGTTCTGCCAAAAATACATAAAGAAATAAGACCCCCCACAGGATGCCCCATTGTATCTGGATGTGGGTCAGTCCTAGAACCTTTATCTCAGTTTGTTGATTTCTTTCTAAAACCTTTTATACCTTGTATTCCTTCCTATATTAGAGATTCTGCTGACTTTATTAATAAGAGACATGTTCATATAGATGATGCGGACCTTCTAGTTACTATGGACATTAGATCATTATACACTAATATTCCTCAGAATGAAGCCCTTGATATCATACGTGCTACGTTGGATTTAAGAACAGAGATTTATCCTCCTACCCATTTCCTTTATGATTTAGCAGAAATAGCTATGCATAACAATTACTTTAAATTTGATAATCATTATTATTGGCAAATTAAAGGAGTAGCAATGGGATGCCCCATGGCTCCAGAAATAGCAAACCTTTATATGGAAGATTTTGAAAAAGATATCAATAATGAATCTCATGTTGAACAATTAATAGGGTGGTGGAGATATATTGATGATGTTTTTTTGATTTGGAGAGGCACCCCAGAATCTCTCAATGACTTTGTAAGATGGGTTAACAACAAAAACACCAATATTCAATTTGATTATCAATACAATTTGGATCAAATAAATTTTTTGGATTTAGATATTAAGAAACTAAACAATAGTTTACATACAAAAATTTATAAAAAACCTACAGATAAAAATACTTATTTAAAATATGATAGTTCACACCCAAAAGTATTAAGAGATAATTTACCCCATGGACAGTGTCTTAGAATAAAATGTAACTGCACTACAGAGGAAGATTTCTTAACGCAATCTTCGTTTTTAAAAAAACAGCTATGGAATAGAGGATATCCATCCCCTATTATTGAGAATAACTTTTAAAAAGCAGCTAATAAGAAACGGGAGGAACTCTTCATAAAATCATCACAAAAAGATTCTATCTGTGTAAACTGCATATTAACGTTTGATCATATCACTAATAAGTTAGAGAATAGTATAAGAAAACACTGGCATATAGTGGAACATCTTAAGGGCTGTCAGGAACCTCCAAGGATCTCTTATAAAAGAACGAAGAATCTTAAGGACATTCTAGTACATAGTGATTTAAAAGACGTCACTCAACATAGACAGAGCTTACTCCCAGGTACAACCTCTCCCCTGGGTCATCATCCCTGTGGCCACTGCATTTTTTGTAAAAACACCAGCAGAATGACAGTTTTTGTCAATCCTGCCAATCAGAAGAAATATCATTTGAGGCACTTTTCCACTTGTAATACAGATAGGGTCATCTACATTATACAATGTGGATGTAAAAAACTGTACATAGGACAAACCTCAAGAATGGTGAAAATAAGGATAGGGGAACATTGGAGTAATTTAAGGAATAACAGAAGAGGGGCGCCTCTTGTAGAACATCATAATCAGTGCCCTCATTCTATAACAGAATACAAGTTTTGGGTTTTGGAAAAGGTTTTTGGAAAAAACATAGACAATTTATTGCGTAGAGAACTATATTGGATTTTGGAATTAGATACTATGATTCCTAATGGGTTAAATGAGGAATTCAACCTGTTACCTCTACTCTAATTCAGAACAAACACAGTCAACTTAAGTCAGGTGTGGTGAAGTAATTATCAAGCAGGTTCAACTCATTGCATGCTGCAGAGTTCTATATTTCTTTGAATTTGGTTTCAGTTTGCTTTACATGACAACAGCGATAAGGAAGATACCAGAAAAAGTTTGTCTTAATATTTTCCTGAAGAGTTTAATTTTGTAAGTATATATTGAAAATATTGAAGCAATATTGACTGCAATATTATTTCTGTAATTGTGTTTTGTTTTTTTTTAGAATTAGATATGTATTTAAGTTGTTAGAGTTTTGCAACTATATTCTGAGATTAATGAAAGCAACATTTGGCTGCAACATTTCTGTAACTGTGTCCTTCCAGAAATGAATGTGTGTGTTTAAGTTAAGTTGTTAGTATGTTTTTTTTAAAAAAAATATTCAATATTTTGTATTTTAGCCCCTGATGAAGGCTTGACTGCACAAGCTGAAACGCGTTGGGCTTTAGCATATTTTACACAGAAATAGCCCTTCTCTGGACCTTGTCCAGCTCTACAATATTTTTTTTGAGGTGAGGTGACCAGAACTGTACACAATATTTCAAATGCAGTCGCACCATAGATTAGTTTTATGGCATTATGATATCAGCAGCTTTATTTCTATCCTTTTTCTGATAATCTCTAGCGTGGAGTTTGCCTTTTTCATAGCTGCAGCACATTGGGTCAACATTTTCATTGACCTATCCAAGATGACCCCAAGGTCTCATTCCTGGCCAGTCACCACCACTTCAGACCCCAGCAGCATATATGTGAAATTAAGATTTTTTTGCCCTCACTTTATGTTTGTGTACATTGCATTGCATTTGCCATTTTTCCACCCATTCACTCAGTTTGGACGGGTCCTTTTGTATCGCTGTCTAAAGAGCCTTACTTCTTGGAGGACTACAAGCAGGCTTCACCCATAAATCGCAGCCGCATGGGTCAAGGAGCTCCTCTAAGTATCTGGGTCCTGTCATTCAGGGTTTCAATAACCCAAGGTCATCACCTTGAATTGGATCTGGTAGCATACAGGCAGCCAATGGACTTTGAGAATTAGTGTAATGGGACCCAATGTTGCTTAACCTCTCAAGAGCTTGGTAGCCACATTCTGCACAAGTTGCAGCTTCCAGACCATCTTCAAGGGTAGCCCTACACAGAGCATAATTTACTATGGCTAGGCTATCTCTTTACAGGAAGGTCAATAGCTGAAGAACCAACTGAAGTTAGGCACCTGGGCCTCAAGTGACAATGCTGGATCCAGTAATATCCTCAAGCTGTGTACCAACCAGAACAGATTGTCTTCCCAATTTCCAGATATGAAACCCACTTGTCATCAGCACCTCCACCTTGTCAGGATTCAGTCTTTGCTTTGTTGACTCTCATTCATCCCATTGCTGCCTCTGGACACTGGTTTATGCTGTCCCACTCAAAATGTGTGGGAAATACAGGTAGTGACTATCGACAAAGGCGATGGCTGCCTGGGATTTGCTGTCGTAAAAGGCAAGCCAGAAAAACTATTCAAAGTTCAGCCCAGAAAATGGCTGTGGCCTCTTGCTGCTAGCATGAACCAGAGGGAAAGGGAAAGAGACTTGATGTAGCACTAAGCTGGGCACCCCTGCTTGAACAAAAGCAGAGAGAAATTGATGTGATATCTGAACTGGAAAGCGGAATGTCAAGAGGCACGATAATTCAATCTGCTACTCTCTGAGCTTCAGTGATCACAACACAGTCTCACTCTGTGCCTGTCATGGAGAGCTGTACATTGCCCATGCTTGATTTGAGTTACTCTCCAGCTCACTTAATTACTCACTCACAAAACCCACATTATACTAGACAAATAGCTCTTACATTACATAAAAAAAGGAATGCCTCGCCACCTTCCAATAGGCATGTTTTGTGTTTGCATGTTTTCACTCTACTATGCTTGCAGAAGTGTCATCATCGCACTGCCACCAGGAGTATTTTATATTTATTATGATACAATCATGAATCTTAAGCCACTCAGAGTCTCTCAGCCCTCCTCTGCACATAAATGCTTACACCATTTGCAGCTAATCTTGTTTAGCAATTGGGAGAAGTCCATACGTATCTCAAGGATGCAGCCATAAACTGTCTAGTGTCTAAGGTTGCATGGCCAATATGCTTGTTGTATGCCAGTTGTCAAGGCAACAAGTAGTATGCATATTTTAGAAGCATCAGAACAGAGAAGAAGTGTCATTTAAGGTAATGTGCAGGTCTACATGAATTCTTTGTGAATACATGCGCTAGCAGCAACACTTTTGCCACTTGCAAATTTGTTTGCAAATAGATTTTCTGCTGTTTACTCTTGCATATGTAAACTGTACAGAAAATAATTTAGTAGACTGATCCAGTGCCCAGTTAGCTGATGCAAATTGGCTTGAGATCCACACAACGTTAACACATTTTAACTGGCAAACTCATAAATGTATTTCCTGGAACTATTTACTATTTGTTATTTTTGGTGCTTTTGGCCACCTGGGTCACATACCATCAGTCTGGCTCCCTACCTTGATGGTTGAGAATTTTTAAATAATTTGGACTAATATATTGCCAGAAATAAAGTTTCTCTTTCTTTCTCTGCCCTCCTCTTACACACATACAAACACAGATTCTGTTAAAAAAAAACAGTAGTCCACACATTCACTACTGTTTGATGAATGTTACAGAACATAGGTTTTTTAAAAACTGGCAAGTCAGCAAAGGTGATTTTTAGTTTTTTTAAAAAATGAATGGCAGAGTGTAATTGACACAGATAGGTAAGTTGGGTAGATCTGTGTAGATTTTAAGTTTTTAAAAACTATGATTGCAATGATTGCACCTAGCTCTCAGTGCAGCCTCCAGTTACTGTACCACCATAAAGCTGGCAAAAGCATGTTGAGGTTACATGAGTTCAGATTGTACAGCAGATGTGATGGCTCTAAGCCCAGTGAGGTGCTGACCAGTTTGGAACAGAGATGACATGGTACTGCTGCATCATGTATCATTTTGTGGCACAGATACATCAACTGTCCTCTGGGTGTTCTATTAGCGCTAAGTGAATGCAATAGTACAGAATTAACAAGAGAGTGAAATGAGGAAATGAAGTGACTTAGTAACCCTCCTGAGCAATGAATAAAGTTAGATTGATTGCAATAGTTGATTTATTTCTAAAACAGAAAAGGCACCATAGTCTCACTGGCTTCTGCTTTCAGGGATATGAATTTTCAGGGATATGAATTTAAAGAAGCTGCTTTCGCCTTACATTTATTTTACTTATTTACATTTATATCCCACCTTTCCTTCAAGGAGCTCAAGGCGTACATGGTTCTCTCCTCTCCATTTGATCTTCACAACAACCCTACGAGGTAGGTTAAGCTGAAAGGCAGTGACTGGCCCAGAGTGAGCTTCATGACTGAGTGGGAATTCAAACCCTGGTCTCACAGATCATAGTCCAGCACCCTAACCATTACACCACATTGGCTCTCTCTTGTAATGGTCCTCTCATCAGACTTGTCTTTTGGCATACCCTGTCCAGAGCTTGGAAAAGTTACTTTTTTGAACTACAACTCCCATCAGCCCAATCCAGTGGCCATGCTGTCTGGGGCTGATGGGAGTTGTAGTTTTAAAAAGTAACTTTTCCAAGCTCTGACCCTGTCCCACTTTTATCTCAGCACTACCTCTCCAGTCAAGAACAGGGGTGTCACTAGGGCGGTGCGGCAGGTGCGGGCCGCACCGGGTGACACCACGAGACAGGGGTGACACCACGAGCTGCCCCCCCACCCTGGGCACTGCCGCTGGGAAGCGGCAGGCACGGCCAAAGAGGAGAGAGAGAGAGAGATCAGGAGCGAGCGTGGCGACTGCCCTCTTCCCTCAGCGCCCGCCCTGCCACCTCATAGGCTGGCTCCTTCACACTCCCTCAAGCTAGATTTGCTCTCAAATTGAGTGATGAATGTAACAGCAAGCAGCTCCTCCGTTGGAGGAAAAGGTCAACAGAACTCTAATGGTTAATGGGCCAAAGGGGAAGGGTGGTCCTTAGACTCCGAAACACTTCTGGTTCCCAAACGAGAGCAGCAATGCGGAAGGGTGCCAGTCCAAAGAAACACAAGGAGGGGGGATGAAAGAGGTATGACGGCAATGAAACCAGTTCCAGCCTCCAAATGAGGACTGGAAGGCTGCATGTCTTCCATCGCTTTTCTGAGTCTCTGGTCATTGCACCTCCCTGTTCCGCCCTGGTCAGTTTCCTTTGCAAAGAAGGTGGGGAAAGCGGGGATGGAGGAGGGGGGAAATAAACTCCCAGGCTCCACCCCTTTTAAGAACCTGAGGACTTATCCATGCAATCAACTTCAAGCCAATGTCTTGCAAAACAGAGCCCAAACTCCATTGCTTCCATTGCCTGGTTTTCTTGCAACCTCCAGATTTTGGGGGGGGGCTGTCCTGGTGCAGAGTAAGCCGCCTTGCATGGGGTGGGTGGGAACAGCGGCTGCACTTTGGGATGCCAAAGAGGGTTGGACTTGATGGCCTTATAGGCCCCTTCCAACTCTACTATTCTACTATTCTGAAGTTGGGAGTGATTCTTGCCACTCCTGTGTCATGGTCAGACCACTACCTGGTAAATATGGACCTCTCGTTGCCATGCCCCCTCCGCAGGGGTGAAGGACCTATTAAAATGGTCCGCCCCAGACGCCTGATGGATCCGGATGGATTCCTGACTGCGCTTGGGGAATTGGAACCTGCTGAAGGTCGCCCGGTCAAAACCCTAGTGAAGGAGTGGAACGTGGGGATCACCAGGGCATTAGACCGGGTGGCTCCGAAACGTCCTCTCCCCCTGAATAGAACTCAGCTAGCACCATGGTACACACCACAGTTGCGTAGTCTGAGACAGGAGGTGAGACGACTAGAGCGCCGGTGGCGGAAATCCCGCTCCGAAGATGTCCGGACACAGGTTAGAGTAGCAGTAGCTGCCTACCAAGTGGCAATAAGGGTAGGAAAGAAGGCTTTCTTTGCTGCCTCTATTGCGTCTGTGGAATGCTGTCCCAGGAGGCTGTTCCAGGTGGTCCGAAGCCTGGTCGGTCCAGTTGCTCAGGAACCCTTGGAACAGTCAAAGGCCTCCTGTGACTTATTAGCAAAACACTTCGCCGATAAAATCAAACACTTACGGAGCTCGATCCCGTGCGCCGTGGACACAGTGGATGAACCAGAGTTGGCCAGTTGCATGCCAGTAAATTGGGATCGGTTTCGGCTTCTCCCTTCTGAGGAAGTGGACAAGGTGCTTTCATCTGTGAAGCCAACCACTTGTCTTACTGATCCTTGCCCTTTGTGGCTCCTTGTGAGCTGCAGAGAGAAATTGGGCGAGGGGATCAAAGCGATGGTAAACGCATGCTTGAAAGAGGGTGTGATGCCATCAGCCTTCAAGGAGGCAATTGTAAAGCCCATCTTAAAGAAGCCCTCCTTGGATCCCCAAGTATTCGATAACTTCTGCCCAATTTCGAATCTGCCATTTCTGGGCAAGGTCATTGAGCGAGTGGTGGCCAACCAGTTGTCAGCACACTTGGATGAAACGGATTATTTGGATCCATACCAATCGGGTTTCAGGACTGGTCACGGAACTGAAACAGCCTTGGTCACTCTGGTAGATGATTTGAGGAGGGCATTAGATAGGGGACAATCCACCTTTCTTGTCCTCCTCGATCTCTCAGCGGCTTTTGATACTGTCGACCACAGTATCCTTCTGCTTCGCCTGGAGGGATTGGGAATTGGAGGCACTGTATTACAGTGGTTCCATTCCTTTCTCTCCAATAGGTACCAACAGGTAGCGTTGGGGGAGGAGGTATCAGACCCTTGGCCTCTCAATTGTGGTGTGCCACAGGGCTCTATCCTCTCTCCCATGCTATTTAACATCTATATGAAGCCGCTGGGGGCAATCATCAGGAGATTTGGGCTGCAGTGTCATCAATATGCGGATGACACTCAGCTCTATCTCTCGTTTAAATCTTCACCAGAGTTGGCTGTGGAGACCTTGTCCAAGTGCCTGGAATCCGTGAGTGGATGGATGGGAAGGAACAAGCTGAAGTTGAACCCTGATAAGACCGAGGTACTACTTGTGGGGGACAAGAGAAGGTTGGGCGACATTGACCTGAAGTTCAACGGGGTGAGTTTACCCCTAAAGGACCAGGTCCGCAGCCTTGGGGTTGTGCTTGATTTCAGGCTGTCCATGGAGGCTCAGATTTCGGCAGTGAGCCGGGCAGCCTGGTACCAACTACACCTCATACGAAGGCTGCAACCCTACCTTCCTGTTCACCAGCTCCCACTAGGGGTACACGCCCTGGTCACCTCTCGTTTGGACTACTGCAATGCGCTCTATGTGGGGTTACCCTTGAAAACGGTCCGGAAATTACAACTGATACAAAATGCAGCGGCTCGACTACTTACGAATAGTCGCCGCCGAGATCACATCACACCAGTGTTGTTCGACCTACACTGGCTACCAGTTGTTTTCCGAGCCCAATTCAAGGTGTTGGTATTGACCTTTAAATCCCTACACGGTTCCGGCCCAGTTTATCTTACGGAGCGCCTTCAACGCCACCAATTATGCCGCCCGACAAGATCGGCCACACAGGGCCTTCTCTCAATCCCGCCAACAAAAACAGCCAGATTGGCGGGTACAAGAGAGAGGGCGTTCTCAGTGGTGGCCCCCACTCTTTGGAACTCCCTCCCACAAGATCTCCGGCACGCCTCTTTCCTAAATGTGTTTCGGAAAGCCTTAAAGACCTGGCTCTTTCAGCAGGCCTTCGGGGTATCCGGGGAGGGTTAATTGTTATAACTGAAATGCCTCCTGCCCAGTTTTAATATTGTTGCTGCAGATGTGTTGTTTTTTATGTTGTATTACTGTATTTTATCAATTGTATTTTAACAATTTTGTAAGTCGCCTAGAGTGGCCATTGGCCAGATAGGCGACGAAGAAATTAAATTTATTATTATTATTATTATTATGATATTATTATTATTATTATATTATTATTATTATTATTATATGATGATGATGATGATGATGATGATGATGATTCTATGCCCGCCAACTTGGATGGCTTTCAAAGCGGGTTGCACACATTTCTAGAGGCTCAATGGCTGCTGACCATGATGGCTCTGTTGCTCCCTCTGCTGTCGGAGGCAGGAAATGTCTCTGAATACCAGTTGCTGGGAATGTCATTTGGGGGTGAGTGTTGCTGTTGCCCTCGAGGCCTGCTTTCAGGCTTCCCAGTGGGGCCTCTGGTTGGCCACTGAGGGCATGATGCTGGGCTCTTGGCCTGACCCAGCAGCCAGGCTCCTCTGATGTTATGAGAGGGGTTGGTCTAGGGCTGGCACCAGACTTTTGGAGGGCTGTGAGCCCAGGGCCAGTAATGGCCCCCACGAACACCTGCCTCCAACAAGGCCAAGGCCCGCCTTTTCTCTGCCCCTGCTTTGACGTCGTGGCTGCTACCACCTTCCACCCCCTGGATACACTTCAGCAGTTGACAGGTGGTGGCTCTTTTGAATGGGGGCTCACCATTTGGGGAACGAAACAAAGCTCATTAGAAGAGCACCTCCTTGGATACAGAAGGGCCCAGGTTCGATCGCCGACATTTCTGGGAAAGACCCCCTGCCTGAAATCTTGGAGAGCTGCTGCCAATCAGGGCAGACAATACTGAACTAGATGAACCAATGGTCCTCAGTCTAAAGCAGCTTCCTGCGTTTCAAGGTTTTTGTTGTTATGTGCCTTCAAGTCGATTATGACTTATGGCAACCCTATGAATAAGCAACCTCCAGTAACATCTGTTGTAAACCGCCCTGTTCAGATCTTGTAAGTTCAGGTCTGCGGCTTCCTTTATGGAATCAATCCATCTCCTGTTTGTTCTTCCTCTTTTTCTACTCCCTTCTGTTTTTCCCAGCATTATTGTCTTTTCTAGTGAATCATGTCTTCTCATTATGCGTCCAAAGTATGATAACCTCAGTTTCATCATTTTAGCTTCTAGTGATAGTTCTGGTTTAATTTGTTCTAACACCCGATTATTTGTCTTTTTCACAGTCCATGGTATGCGCAAAGTTCTCCAACACCACATTTCAAATAAGCTGATTTTTCTCTTATCCATTTTTTTCACTGTTCAACTTTCACATCCATTCATAGAGATGGGGAATACCATGGTCTGAATGATCCTGACTTTAGTGTTCAGTGATACATATTTGCATGTGAGTTCTCCAATAGCTGCCCTCCCCAGTCCTAGCCCAATTTCTTGACTATTGTCTCCATTTTGATTAATGACTGTGCCAAGGTATTAATAATGACAAGTTCAGTGTCCTCATTGACAACTTTAAAGTAGGGAAGGGCTAAGCTGGGGGTGAGGGAGGGGGGATTTGCTGCTCCCCCCACCTTGCAATCCTGTGCATGTTTACTCAGAAGTAAATCCCACCCTGTTGAATGGGGGTGTCAGTTTTGCTGAGATGGCACCTCGGCATTGCACCTGCACTCTTTGCCCACTCACTTCTCCCTGGCTCCCATCACATCTGTGGTTCCCACTGGCCCTCAGAGTTATCCCCAGGCCAGCAGAACAGTGAGTGCTTTTCTACCCTATATCTCAGTGGAAGGCTGAGCATGTGCTTTGCATGCAGAAGGTCCTGGGTTCAATCTTTTGCATGTCCTTGTGAAAGGGAAAAAATGTTCTAGGTTGTTTGTGTGACGATCCCACAGCTGGCTCTGTGTGTGCGTGTGCTATTACATTCAGTGATACACGGGAATTACAATTTACGAGTAACATTAGTACAAAAAACATTACTAAGGATTCTGTACGGTCTGGTACGGGAGGAGGTCCATGGGGGTGACACCATGAGTTACCGCACCGGGTGACACCAACCCTAGTGATGCCACTGGTCAAGAACTAGACATCATGGTACAATGCCCTATCTATATACGTGAGGGTGGATCCTTATGTAGCCAAAACAGCATAATCCACACTCAAGGGGGATGTATCTGCAGGTGTTGAGGAACCCAAAGGTTTTCAGAATTACAAGAAATCATCAGAAAACAATGGGGTTTGAGGGGGGAAACAGCTCATTGAGGACTAGGCATGCTCAGTGGGCATAGAATGCTCACTACCTGATGAGGGGGAAATGGGGCACCAGAGGAGAGGACTGGAATGGGATATCCTTGGAAAGGGCATGGCTGGCTAGAATACGGTTGGGGGGGCTGAGTGGGAAACAGATGGGAATGGACAAATGTGTCTATTTTGGCTTTCTCAGTTAGTCATTTGTCTAATCTTAAATTCAGTTCTTCACACTCCTGCAGATCCCCCTTCTCTATAATAATTTAGTGTATTATGTTTGTGTTCACATTATAATTGTTTTATTCTCTCCCCCTTTTTTGGTAAACCACCCTTGACAAAAAAAATAATATTTTATTTTTCTTCTACAATATTAACACCAGCAATAGAAATCATAAACATCTATGGTATGACTTACGATGTGAATTTGTGATACATGAGAAATGAGAAAATATTTTTCTTTCTGCTGTAACAGGTAAAGGGTGTAAGTTCAAGATTTTTTCTTTTTTATTCTTTTGTATGTCTCAACCCAGCAAGTCTCTCCATAAAGTTCTATGAATAGAAGATCTGTTGGTTCAGTTCTGGCCCACTGCATAAACACATGCCGTTTTCCATAAATGTCATCCTCTATGTTTTTGTCTTGATTCTTTGCTTTGCTTTGACAGCGTCTCCAATAAAGCACATTGCCATATTAAGTGGAACCATTCTTGGATTGTGCCTTCATCTTTTGAATTCCAGTTTCTTGGTATTATCAGTCTAGCAGCAGCTAAGAGGGAAGACGGTATTTTTCTGTAGAGAATGTCAGTGTTTTGTCCATCATATATGGTCAGAAGTGTGAGTGAAGACGTTACATCAATATGATGATTTATAATATTACTACATTCTGTGAAGATTTTTTCCAGAATTCTTTAATCACCTCACAATTCTACCGTATACCACCTTTGAAATATGATTGGACAGTGTAAAAATGCATATCCTAACAAACAAAACAAATAAAATTATAAAAGCAATAGAAAAGGTTTGTCTTCAAAATTGCCTGCTTCAGAGTAAACCCTAGAGTTATACATATTATGAAGGGCTTAAAGCAAAGGCATATTTATATTTTCAGGTAAAAAAATAGCCTTTGATCAAGTGGAGTTTTTTTAAAAAAAAACCAGAAAAACAGATCCATGGGAAAGCAAGTTCAGGAATCACTTTCATGGTAAACTTGGCAAACAAATGCTTAAAAAACTATCTTCGCTCTGTATTTGTATGAGCTTGTCTCCTGGACATCAGAGAAAGAAAATGTTGTCCAGTGGACAGAGAACTGGGCCAAAGCCCTGACAACAGTCAACCCTTGGGAATGTAATTAGTGGATAGCCTTAGGCAAAACTCTTTCACAGGTCCCTTATTTCACAGAGTTATTAAAGGATAAATAAGAATTAATAGGCAAAGAACCCTTGCGGTTTAAGAATGGACGTATTGCCAACAGATATTTCTATCAAACTTTAAAAAGCAGGGAAATTGGGCAGCTATAGGGAATGCACCAGGGGAGCCGGAGACCTGACCTCCTCTCTAAGATATTGTATTGTTGTACAAATTTGTAAAAATGCAAACACAATTTGGGTTGTTCTTTCACAGTCCAATCCACTTCCTGTGTAGCTTGGAATAATTTGGTAACATGTGCTTCTGAGCATATGGTGAGTGGTGGCAACACCTGCCATCTCCAAAGATGGAGAACTACATTTTTGTATGTTTGTTGCTGTTCTTCTTACTTGGCTTCTTTCCTGTGTTACTACTGTTTCTACAGAGAATCTAACCTAGACAATTATAGTTCTGTCATTATTCATCCTAGAAATCTGTGTCAAATTTATTAATTTCAAAGCCTTTTTATTGGTCAATGTCATATGATGGTGAAGACAGCCTTTTGTGTCTCAAACTGGATGTTACACTCTCTTTCTATTTTGGGTGCATTAACAGTTGGGCCTGTAACTGCACTTTGATGTAAAATCAGACTGATTTCAATATGTTGCTACTTAAGCAATGAATCTTGCTGTTGGAAAAATCAAATGTGGTCTGCCCAAGATGCATGTTTTCAGCCTACTATGTTTAAACCACTCCACTTAAGGAAGGGTGGACCTAATCAATTAAAAACTGCAAACTGAGACACTCCTCATGTCCATTGGAAGCTGTTCTGCAGAATAGTCAGTGCCATTATTCCACAACTGTTTTTGGAGGTTTTTTTAGTGTTGCAAAGTGCTGCTGTTCGTATTTAAAGTGACTATCTGAACTAGATTGACTGTTACTTCCTCCTTGCTAAGATAATATCAGCACAGCACAAGTCTTGTTTCTGTTATTTGGGCTGATTGCAGGTGTTGCCACCACTCACCATATGCTCAGAGGCACATGTTACCAAATTCTTCCAAGGCAACAGGCAGGAGGGGGAGGGGAGGAGGAGGGGGAGAAGGGGGCAGGTTTGATCATTTGCATGCTTTATGAGTTCAGTGGGATTTACTCCTGTGCAATCATGCTTAGGAAAGATAGAACTGACCTGGAGGAGGGGCAGGGAGGGGGAGGAGGGGCAGGGAGGGGGAGGAGGGGCAGGGAGGGGGAGGAGGGGCAGGGAGGGGGAGGAGGGGAAAGGGAAGGAAGGGTAGGGAGGAAGGGGGAGTGGAGAGGGAGGGGGAGGAAGAGGAGGAGGGAGGGAGGGAAGGAGGGAAATTGGGTGGGTGGGAACTGGGCAGAGGGAAAGCCCCTTTCCTTTCCAAAAGGAAAACATTGTGAACAGTATCATTGTTTTTCCCCACTTTTTTATTCTACAGCAGGCACATGTTGTCTCCCACCCAGATTTAAACCAAGGCTGTCCCTGGCCACATCCACACCAGGCCTTTATTTCACTTTAGTGAAGGGTGCTGAGAGTTGGTAGGAGAGCTTCAGTCACAGCGGCTGACTGTTAAACCACTATAGCCACTGCAGCTGTGTCAGGGGAATAGGAGTCTGCACTCAGCACCCTTCACAAACTACACTTCCCAGCATTCTATGGGGGAAGCCATAACAGCTTAAAGAGAAATAAAGGTCTGGTGTGGGTGTGGCCCCCGGATTAGCCAAGCACAGACTCTGTGAGTCTGCCTTTTAGAACGCTGACAGTTGGTTCTTACTGAGCATGTCTGGGCTTATCATTGGCTGTAATGCTATATTTCTTAAATTAATTAAAATTTATTTATTTATTTATTTATTATTTTATTTATATCCCGCCCTTCCTCCCAGCAGTTGGTTCTTACTGAGCATTCCTGACACATTCAGTTCAATGCAAAATTTATTAAATTAATTAAAAATCAGCCAGGCATTTTTTTAACTTCTGAACTGCAAACGATGAAGGTCAGAGTACGCGGCAAGGTCAGTAATAGGATTACAGGTACTCTGTAAACATGGCTGATTTTTAATTAATTTCAACAAATTATGAGAACTCTGACAGAAAAAAGTCCAACAGGGGTCTGTTTTCTCTCTCTCTTTTTCTTACACTTTGAACTCTTGATTCTTTCTGACTGTTTCGTATATCACCATGAAAATTGAGAGGGTTGTTAAGCAAGAGTTTCTGAGTTCAGGACTATAAGTTTAGTAAGGTTTTGTTTTGAAATGAGCTTATGAGAAGCCACAGAATGGCATGTGGCGGTTATTTTTGATTTAACATTGCGGAATGTGAAATATCCATGCTGGCTATAGTATACAGCCACTCTTGTGGCTGTATAATAACAGTGATTGTGCTATGGAAATGATTGATATCTTATTGGACGGAACGCGTCTCCACTGAGATGTGCTCATAAAGGTGCTAGAATTAAAGAACTGGTAAGTTGCCCTTATCAGCTGGTTCTAGGAATGGGCGAGAAATTCAATTCAGTTCTCATTTAAAGCCAAATCTATCAAATTCACACTTTCTGAAACAATATGAGAACCAAAACATAGCCATCCTTAAAAATCTGCACTCATCTGGATTTTGTGATGCAGTTCTCCAACCAAATAATGCTTACAAAAATGCATATGTTAGGAGAAAGTGTGGACGACATTAATATATTGGCGAAGATAACACCCAAAATGCATTACATTAGGATAAACTGCTTGGAGAAAATGTGTACAATAGTCAAAACGTCTTACAAAAAATGTATTTATTAGGAGAAATTCACACTAAAATGTAAAAAGTTTCATAAGGATTTTTTTAAAAAAAGAATCACAAATTGCTGCAGAAATGTGGAGTACCAAATTTAAGATTAGAAAAATGAGAAACTGAGAGAACAGAAATTCAGAGATCTTTCCATCCCTATCTGGTTCAGACATTATGGCCACAGCAGATGCCACAGTGACTACCTGGTAGCTATTCCTCTCTGGTTTTGCCATCATTATAATGTGCCACAGTTTGATGACTAATGTGGTAGCATTATGAGGCAGTATTGGTCAGTACTGCTTCATTAGCACTTGCTTCCTCAGCACTTGTATAGTTTCTGACTTTGCCATGGGTTGAGCACAGAATTCTGACTTTCTTCAGTCAGCATTACATCCTGCCTTGCTACTGAAGCAAAGGAAAGCTATGTCTCTAGGACAGGGGACTGGCCAAACGCTGGAAAGTTAAGCTCGTAGTCAGATATAAGGGCAATTCAGAAATGCAGAAGGAGTCAGAGTCCAGCATGGTGAGGCAGTCCAGAAGTGGGTATAGCTGAACAGCAGGAGTCATGAGGCAAAGAGGTCAAGCACAGCAAAGCAGTACAAAGGCACACAGGTTTCCATAGAGCAGAGTATTAGCAGAGGTCAGTAGCACAGAATCAGCCAAGGCAGGCCTGAGGAATGAGAAGCTTGTTCCATCAACAGTCTTCAACTGGGAACTTATGTAGCCTGGTCACACAGACCCTGTGCAGACCCAGCTCCAACTTGTTAGTCCCGCTGTCAAGGCTGCTGCTCCTAAGGATGCTCCTTGCTACTGATAGGCTGCTTCTCCTGGGTCTTGAGATGTGTACTCTATTGGCAGGTGGCTGCCTGCGCTTGCACCATTTGACACTGGCATTGGCTGGGACTGGAAGGTAATTTGACCTCTTCCTTTGATTCCACAGGTGAGAGAGCTGTTGCAGGTGAGTCAGAACCTTGCCCATAGGTCCCTCAAGGTCTTCTGCTTCAGAAGGGTCTGGTGTTGCTTCTCTGGAGAAGCTATCCCCAGTATCACAGGTCTCGAGTAGAGCAGGAGTCAAGAGATCTCATAAAATTTTGGACCTTGTGTCACCTGGCTCTTCATCTGAGGAGTCATCCTGGTTCAGATCTGTATCACGCATGATACATTAGCATAATGGCCACTAGAGCAGGATCATATGATTGCCCCACCTTATACTTAAATGCTAAGGGGAGTATTGAATATATTATACAGCCACAAGAGTGGCTATATACTATAGCCAGAGTGGATTTTTCACATTCCGCAATGTTAAATTGAAAATACCCCCATGCCATTCTGATGCTTCCCATAACCTCATTTCAAAACAAAACCTTACAAAATGTATAGACCTGGACTCAGAAATGCTTGCTTAACAACCCTCTAAATTTTCATGGCGATACACAAAACAGTCAGAGAGAATAGAGAGTTCAACGTTTAAAGAGACAGGGGGGGAAACCAAACCTCTTTTGGGCTTTTTTCTCTCAGAGTTCTCATAATCTGTTGAAATTAATTAAAAATCAGACATGTTCACAGAGGACCTGTAATCCTATTACTGACCTTGCCCCATACTCTGAACTTCATCTTCTGCAGTTTAAAAGTTAAAAAAAATGTCTGGCTGATTTTTAATTACTTTAATAAATTTTGCATTGAACTGAATGATAATGTCAGGCATGCTTAGTAAGAACCAACTGTCAGTGTTCTAAAAGCCAGACTCACAGCTGCTTGGCTTGCCTAATCAGGGGGCCACACCCACACTGGACTTTGATTTCATGTGAGACAGTCATGGCTTCCTTCAGAGAATCCTAGGAAATGTATTTTGTGAAGGGTGCATTCACTATAGCTGCCCAATTTCCCTGCTTTTTAAAGTTTGATAGAAATATCTGTCGGCTATAGATATATTCTTAAACTGCAATTTTTTTTGCCTGTTAGTGAATATCATTTAAAGCTATGAATGTCGACAGATTAAAAAGCTGGTTTCATATCCAGCCCATTAGGTTCTTCCACATTCTTCTGCAAGCCTTTAATAATATGCTACTTGGAACAAGAACAATGCAAATAATAAAACCATCCAGCTCTTTTATCCAGAACATAAATGTAAGCTATATAATGTTCCATTAGGCTGACATTGGGTGGTATTCAACACCAGTCCTACTCAGAGTAGACCCACTGAAGTTAATGGACATGGCTAACTCAGGTTCATTAATTTAAATGAGTCTACTCTGAGTAGGGTATAGTTGAATATAACCTATTATTTTACTTTCTTTCCTGATACCATCTTGATAGCTGCTAGCAGTGAGCATAAAGGAAATATTAACGTGTATGTTCAACATGACGTATATAAACACTTTAATAAACTAAGCTCAAGGAAAAGGGAACTTGGGGAAACTAATCTCTTTTTTAAAAATAGCAGTGCAGGTCCTATGAGTTGGGCTAAGAGTGTGATGTTTGGAATACTTCCATTGTGGTTTTCACTTCACAGTAATTAGTGTGACTTGGAAAGCTAGCAATATAACTCTGGATGGGGACGGGTTATTCAAGGTAATGTGTGTGTCACAAGGAAGGAGTATTTTTATAACTGTGGACCTAAAATAAGGTCACATGCAATGTAGGACCTGGAGTGACTGCAAAAAAACAGATAATCCCCTGTCTTTAATGTCTTACATTATCTTGTGCAGTACAGAGAACCTAATTTTGGCATTCCTAAAATATACAGCCATTAATATGCTAATATGATGGGCAGTGAAACTGCAGTATCTAATAAAATCAAATGTTCCTGTAGAAGACACATTAAATTTTCCTTTTCCTTAAGGTCAGCATTCATGTTTCCTATCCCAAGAAAAGCAATAAAATGAAATATAATTTGTTGAAATTTACTGAAGTCTTTAAGACATAAAATGGATGAGAATCAACCGGAGATTAATTTTCGTTCTGGGCAATGAGGCTTCTGCCACACTACCACACAGAGCATGTCCTGAACATTTTCAGGAATACATTTCACTAAGCTGTGGCCTGAAACTTTGAGCAACATTAGACCAAGGCAGCCAAAGTTATGGCCCTGTGCCCTTTTTTCCAAATCTATAGCACATCTATATTTTCAAATCTATAGAATGAAGAAGCAAGGTCTACGACAGAAATCTGATTCTTCTATGTCATTTTTTTCCCTAGCAGAACTATGAATCTAAAAAATAAAATGCACCATGAAGAGCATCTTATAGTGGTATCTCTCCATTTAAGCTATAGCCACGTATTCAGCTCTATGAAGCAATCCAATGCTTCCCCCCTGATTTATGATGGGCTGCAGGGGGAGGAGTGGATTGAGTGAAGGCATCCCTTTGCCCAGCTCTGCCAGCTCCTCCCTCTGCCCAAATGGCTTCCCACCAGCCATTGAACATTTGGGCAGGAAGGAGGCCCTCTGGCAGTATCCCTGCCGGTGGAAGACTGGGGAAACAAGGTGTTTTGAGTACAGGGCAGGGCTGAGCCACCCAGGATCTGCAGGATCCTGAGCCAGGCTCGTTGTCATTGCATGATGGCAATCAGCTTAATCCAGACCCAACTGTTGTTGCACTGTCCTGGAGATGGTGCAGGAATCACTACTTGCTCCACCACCATCTTCTACCGCAGCTGCCATGAACAGCCAGGCTGCAGATGAGGAAGCAGTTGGTGCTGCCACTCCACAGTGGGGGTGGGTGGGTTGGATTGCAGCATTAGCCTATATATGTATATATCACATGATCACATTTTCCTTGTTAATCCCACATCCTTCAACCTCTCCTCTCCTAGTAATGCTACATGATTTATATTGGACTGCATTTGGAAGCAAGTGTACCTGCTTCACACATCCTGGATTAACACAGAGAACAGAATGCAGTTATCCTTCAGGTTTCACACTCTTAATTCCCTCAAAAAATGTACCAAAATCGCATTTTAAAAATCCATATTTTTGGGTGAAATGTGTATTTTGGGTGTGGTGGGGAGATGTACAAAAATAATAGGAACTTTCATGAGTTTTTTTTTTTAAATCACAAATTGATATGGAAATGGGAAGGAATGGACTTCTGAATATGAAGTTGACACAGACTGGAAATAGACTGCTCTCTCTCCATCCCTCTCCTCTCCTCTCTGTCAGGGCTGGTGCCAGGGGGCAGCCAGGTCAGGTCCTGGCCAAGGACTCCTGTGGCCCAGAAGGACCCCTGGGGGGCCCCTCCTTAGGGTAGGAAGGTAGCACTCCTATTCTGTGAACTACAGCAGCGTTGGCTCCCGACCCTGACGTGGATCGTGGAAAGGGAGCTCCCAGGCACCTCCCCCCCATACAGTCAGTGCAGGCTTCAATAAGTCTGCATGCACACTCCACCTACCTCTCTCATCCCTGTGAATGCAGCATGCATGCCTGCCATCAACCAAGATGGCAGCAGAGGCTTCCCTAAGGGGCTGATGCCCCCGCTGCTATCTTAGTTGATGGCAGGCATGTGTGCACAGTGCGCATATCATTTACAGGGACTATAAAGGTAAGTTGGATGTGCGGGTGGGTTTATTAGCCCTATGCGGCTTGTATGGAGGGGTTGGGTATGGCGCTGTGGGCCTGGGACAGGTTAGTGTTCAAGGGCCCAGTCATGCCTGGCACTGGCCCTACTCTCTGCTAAAGCTGCTACTCTGACAATATATATGAATGGAAGCAGTGAGACAGAGCCTCCAGTATTACTGTCCAATATTACACGCACACATGCACTGTTCTGTATTCATTTCTGAAGGAAGCAGAAAAGACAAAACTAGAAATATAGACCCTGAATGGAAACCATCTCCTGTCACATGCTCATCTCCACAAGTCTGTCCAAAGTTTTCTGTGTTAAACATTTTTCTCAGCTCTTATATAATTGAAGCCACTCTCTTGCAGTGGGCTAGGTGAGGGGACAAAATAACAGATACGAGATATTTTTACTGCTTTCGCACACACATTTGCAGAATTTGCTGGGACTTTTAACGCTTTTCACAACAGTGTGTTTCCTATCACGCTGCTGTCAGCAGTGGAGGGAACCCTACAATAAAGCCTCCAATTAATCTGTACTGAGAGGCTTTGCATAACGATTTAGCATGCCTCTTCAAATTAATAAATCTGCTAAATGGGTTTCTGACAGGAGCTTGGAGTGATGTTATATCCATCAAATAACAGGGTTATTAAGAGTGGACATCATTAAGCTGCCAGTCCTACAAATACTTGTATTGCATATTGCCCAGGTTTCCTGCCATAGACACTTTCAGACTTAGCTTATCATAGAAATGCTTAAGCCACAGGTGATAAGGGAAAACAAGCAAGGACACAGCAGCTGGGTCAAACTTTTGATGCTCATTCCTCCCCCCCCCAACTATTCATGGGGGCAAACCAAACATGCCCTCAAGGAGACTAGGGATGGGCCAAAGTTTACTGATTTTTCCCTCTATCTTTGTGGGACAGGGGGCTACATCACTTAAGAGGGCTACATCACTTACTTTGTTTTAATGTACAGGGTGCTTGAGGGACCATGTTCTTCTTCTTCAAACACTTCATAAGCAAAAGAAGCATGCCAGGACCTCCTGGAACACCCACGTGGCTATGCAACTTGTGATGTTCCTTCCAGTTGATTCTGATGGTAAATTAGAAGGTCTCCTTGGACTGTAGAATACCAGGAGGGTCCTTGTTATCCTGCACTACTGATTTGCCCAAGTGGACCACAAGCATACCCCAGTCTAGTTGCTCCCTAGCATATCCTCCATATGGCCATGCATCCAAGACAGTGCCACCCACACATGGAGACCTTCGAGGAGCAATCAGCCCGCCCTGTTTGCTCACACAGAGAAACAGAGGCATTGGTGTTTACACACCCAAATCTGTGTGTCAAAACTTTCCAGATGTACAATCAGAGTTTCCAATTTGCATGGAAGACCCTAGGAACGTACAGCAGGACATGCTGACCTGTAACAGTGCCTTTTCCGTGGTGGCTCCCCATTTATGGCATGCGCTCCCCAGTGAGGTGTGTCTCTATCACTATTGACTTTTAAGAGGAATTTGAAAACATTTCTGTTTACCCAGGCATTTGATGGCTAAAGGGGACTGTTCCTGGCAACCCAAAGATCACAGATGAAATAATGTTTTTAACTGTGTTTTAGAATGTTTTTAATTGTAATTGTGTTTTGGAATCTTTTTAACTGTTTTTAGTATGCTTTTGTTTTTCTTGTTAAATCATTTATGTTTGCCACCCTGAGCTCCTTCAGGAGGAGTGGGATATGAATGAATGAATACTACCATATCAGAGGTTGCTTGTGCCTGAAGATAAGAAAATGGGAAGCTACCTTATATTGAGTCAGACTGCTGGACCATGTACTGTACCCAAGTATTATCTACTCTGACTGGCAGGAGGTTTTCCAGAGTTTCAGTTAGAGGACATGCCCAGCCCTAGCTAGTGATGCTGAGGCCTGAACTAAGGACCTTCTGCATGTACAATACATGCTTTAACATTGAACTACGGCTCTTCCCCAGTTTTCTCATTGTGGCAATCTTTTAAAAGTTACCTTTTCTTTTCCTTTTTCTTTCTTTCATACACTGTTTCCAACTTTTCTGGAGCTGACATGGGGCACAGAGGTTATCTCACTTTTTTGATCGGGTAACCTCCCTGGGAATGCTGTGGACATAATATAGCTAGACTTCAGCAAAGGTTTTGATAAAGTGCCCTAGCTAAATGTGGGCTGGATGGAACAACTAACAACTGTGGATCCACAATTGGCTACAGAATCATACTCAAACAGTGCTTATCAATGTTTTCTTCTCAAACTGGTGGGAGGTAACGAGCGGGGTACCACAGGGCTCAGTCTTGGGCCCAGTGCTCTTCAACATGTTTATTAATGACTTGGATGAGAAGGTGCTGGGAAGTCTTATCAAATTTACAGATGATCCAGAATTGGGAGGAATAGCTACTATCCTGGAAGACAGAAACAAAATTCAAAAGGGATCTAGATAGACTGGAGCATTGGTCTGAAAACAACAGAATGAAATTTAACAGGGATAAGTGCAAAGTTCTACACCTAGGAAAAAGAAACCTAATGCACAGTTATAAGATGGGGGATACTGGGCTCAGCAGTACTACATGTGAGAAGGAACTTGGGATTGTTGTTGATCACAAGCTGAATATGAGCCAACAGTCCAATATGGCTGCAAAAAAGGCAAATGCTATTTCCAAATTGTGTGAAGTATTAGTTCCCCTTTATTTGACACTGGTTAGGCCTCATCTTCAGTACTGTGTCGAGTTCTGAACACTTCACTTTAAGAAGGATGCAGACAAACTGGAACAGGTTCAGAGGAGGGCAACAAGGATGATTAGGGGACTAGAAACAAAGCCCTATGAGGAGGGAGTGAAAGAACTGGGCATGTAAAGCCTTGAGAAGAGAAGACTGAGCAGAGATATGATAGCACTCTTCAAGTACTTGAACGGTTGCCACACAGAGGCCAGGATCTCTTCTCAATCATCCCAGAATGCAACATGGGTTAATGGGCTCAAGTTGTGAGTTGTTGGGTATGCTCTAATTTGGATTCCTGCATCGAGCAAGGGGCTGAATTCGATGGCCTTATAGGTCCCTTCCAATGCTACGATTCTATGAAAGGAGGGGGATACACACATACATGCAGGCATACAGCAATACAAATGTGCATTTGTCCTTTTCTTTTCTTGTCAAAATGAAAGGCTTCTTTCTTTCTGTTCTTCACAATGCTTTCTATCGAATTTGTGCCATACACAGTATACATCTAATTTCCATTATGATTAATCAAATTCGGTACTCGCATCAAGAAGACAATGTGCCTGATGTTGTTAACTATACAAATTGGGCACCATATCTAAATGAAAAGATTGAGGAGAGATTTGAGACAATGGGAACTATTTGCAAAAAGTCTGTAGAGAATTATGAATATATTTAGCTCATGACACCTAAAGATATTTAATTTTGAGGGCAGAAAGCTGAACAAAATATACAGTCTTAATAAAATATTAACTTTTTAAAATTTAATTGCAAAAATAGAATGATAAAATTACATGTAAGGTTTCATTATGTTATGTATTTTTTTTAAAAAAAAAAATCCTGCTGATGCCTTTGTGGTTTTTTGAAAACAGTAGCATGGCAACTTTTTTCCTTTTACAAAAGGATTTACAACACTAATGCTGGGAAGAAAAAGAACTTGTGAAGAATAACAGACAGAGAATCTGAAAGTTGGTGATGTTGCGAAAGTTCATTACTTGGTTCAGAATACACTTTTGTCCAGTACTGTTTTCCCCAAAGTTCCAGTTTTGAAGATAAAACAAAGTTCAGGGCATATAAGACTCTTGAGTGGATGAAACTAGAGAGTAGGGACTGAACACTGTGCATCTGTGCAAGACCCATGAAAGGTGGCTTTAAACCTCCATCCTCTGATTTTGCCCACCCCATGGGAGCTAATGGAGCCATTAAGTATTAAAAGAAAACACCTGTGGAGGCAAAATAAGAGGATGGACTAAAGAACGCATTCTAGGTCATCCACAGAACAGGTGGCCTTCAGCCTGTTCCCTGATTTCACTCCACAAAGCTTCTTTTGCCCCCACTTCCACCTCTAGTAATTAATATACTATTGCAAGCCTCCTCCAATCTTCGAGCGGTGAGATTTCTGGGGTCCCTGCGCTCCTCCAGGGTTTGGTTTCCTTTGGGAAGAAGGTCAGCAGAGACTGCGGTGTCTTTATGAAATATGGTTTATTTATTTACACCCATTCCAACCTGAGTTTAGGATGGAGGGGGTTCAATGCATCAGCAGTCTAATAGCCAGCTTTTCCATCTGGGTTGCAGGAGGCACCCCAAAGGCCATGGTGCAGAGAGCCAGTCTCTCTCTGCCTGCCTTCCAGTTCCCAGCAATTCTCTAGACACAACTCTAACTACAAGCCTCTGCTGGGCTCCAGGAGGAGGGGTGTCCTCTCCTGAAGAGTTTCAATGACAAAAGGGTCTCCCTGGCCCATTGCTAGGCAACTGATCGGCCCATTATCTTACCTGGCCAATCTATTTGGTTAACAAAAGACTCATTTGACCAGCAGAGAGTTCCTCATTCCAAGGCACGGATTCCAAATCAGAGGCTGGAAAGGGGACCCACAGGAATCATCCATTCCAACCCCCATGCTCATAACAATACTAATCCATTAGTATATATGGGGATGGGGGGGAAAGGCCCTGATGGAGCAAAACTGGAGGGTGTGAACTGAAAGCCATCCAGCCCATGGATGATCCCATGGGAGATGGCCTTCAGTCTCCACCCTCTTGTCTTGCCAACACAAGGTGAGGTCAGCAGTTCCTATGTAATAGAAAGAGAAAAGCTTTGTGTGTGAAACCAGAGAAAGGGGCTGAAGAGTACCCTCATGGGTCATCCACAGAGAGATGAGTTTTGGTCCCCATCCTCAGATTTCTCCTCCACAGCAACTTGTATGCACTGGCAGACAGGGTGAGATCCAGTGTAATGCAAGGGGGATCCTCCAGACCAGATGGGGGGTGCATGTAGGGAGGTTTTCATTGCACTAGTGGGTCAACATCATTGGATGTCGCCCACTACATATTTTCCTTCAATATACTCCATTTAGGCTGGCCATCCACATGGAGCAGTCTTCAATCCCTGCTCCTCAGTTTTGTCCCTGATGCTTCATTTTCCCATCTCCATAGGACTGAATAGCTTCATTAGTTCCTGTGGGGTGGGGGTGGGGAACCCCTGCTTGTTTTCTGCTGGTGTGCTGGTCAATTTCCCTTCCTGACCAGTGTACCTCCTTCCCCTCTCCTCCTGGAGTATTCCTCTGTTCCCAGCAGCAGATGACAAAGTGCTTGGTCAGGTAAGGAAAGCTGCTGGAGTCCATCTCTGGGCAGCATGCCCTATGTGGGAATCAGTGACAGCCCAATCAAGGAGGGCCTGTTCAATGGACTGTCCCCACCTCCACTTGTCACGCCCTTTAACATTCAAACAGAATGCTAAGCGTCTTTGGTCAAATGCTTCCAACTTCCCTAGTTCATTTTCATCTCTTTTTTGTCTTCTTGGTTACCCATGTGCACTGATAAATGCGTTAAGTCCAGCTGATCCTTTCCCGGTTGCTTTTTAGGTGCATGAATGTTCCTTAATATGTGGTATTTCACCAAAGGGCAGTAGTGCATGTGAACTTCAGGGTAAAAAGTGCACATGTGTGCACAAACACACACACAGGCCTGAGATCATTGGGTGGCCAGGCTGTGCACTGGCTGAGGGCCTCTGTCAGCTGCAGGGACTGGGCAGTTGTTGCTCCTGATGTGCAGTCTGCACTACCATTGGGTCACAGAGCATGCACCCCATGTCCAATGCTGGCGCGAATTGTGGAGTGGGAACTATACACCCAGACAACACTCCTGCTGCTGCCGGCACGGACTGGCCATGCTACATCCTGCATTACTGCATCAGCGTGCTGCGTGAGCATGCTTGCCATCTTGGATGAAAGCAGGCATGCAAACTAACATGGCTGGGCATATTTAACCCCCCGGCAGTGGCAGCACTCCATGTCGCCGCCACCTTTGAAAGCCCACTGCAATCTGATGCCAGCCCTGAGATGTAATCTTAAAATGTTAAATCCCTTAACTCTTGGTGAAGCTCATTGATTGCAATGAACAACACAGCCAGCTGTTTTGTAGGCATATGCGCAGATGTTTGCTAAAGTTCACCTAACCTTTTACTGAAATGTTCATTGTTTGCTGTGAATTACATGAACAGGTACCCGACAAAAAAGCATTTGTTTAAGCAGGTAAATTTTGCTTAATTTATCTGATTAGCAGGCTTAATGTTGGACTAGATGGCCTGATTCCGCAAGTCAATTCTTATGTCCTTATGAATCAGAAAATGTTGATATTAGTGCTACATTAAAAGTTTCTTCCCCTTTTTAAAACCATTTCCCAACAATTAATGAGAGAAGAAGTTGCATTCAAAAGTTATCAAAGGGGAGAGAAATCTTCAATGAATTCTCGTGAGTAGTATTTGTATTTATTTTCTTACATTTTATATCTCACCTTTCTTTCATCAAGAAACTCAAGGCAGCATACATGCAGTTCTCAGGTGGTCTCCCTTCCAGGCACTGACCAAACCCTGATCTGCTTAGCTTCATCAAGGACTTCACATACCTTCAGACGATACCCTGGGATGTGTTTTTTGCTGTGCTTATCTTGTGTTCAATGTGGCAAAGGGATGTTTTTGAGTGGCCTGTCTTTTCTACAAGTCTCCAGTGGTCTGCATTCTGCATCCTTCCCAGGTTCCCGTGCTTCCTGAAACCCCCATGACATCTTCACCTGGTTTTTCTTGTAAGTCCAGGGAAGTGCCCTGTGATGCACCTGACAGCTGGCTGTTGTTATTTATTAAAAGACACATCTTTTTAATTCTAAAGAAATCACTACAGAAAAAAAAGTCTAAGGTAAAAGGAAGGCTGTTCCTTAAAAACAAAACAAGTGTGTGCACTGATCTCAGGTACTTAGCAGCCAGCCTCCCCAGCTCCCCATGCTTCAATTAAAAATCCGGGGGGAAAGCCATGAGGTAACTCCTCCCATGAGGCTTTTTTAGATGAAGAAGGCCAGGCAGCTGCTGGCACTGGATAAATTTTTTCACGGAAAGCAAAATACACACACACCTCACCTCAGCCATCTCATCATTACACGGTGTGGGACCGCAATACCTTGTGGAATGCCTCTCCCGCTATGAACCTACCCGTTCACTTCGTTCAGTATCTAAGGCCCTCCTCCGGGTACCAATTCACCAGGATGCCCGGAGGACTGTTACTAGATCTAGGGCCTTTTCTGTGGTGGCCCCCGAATTATGGAACAGCTTACCAGAGGAAATACGCCTGGCGCCTACGGTTCTTTCTTTTAGGCGCCAGGTTAAGACCTGGCTATACTCCCATGCATTTTAATGTTTAATGCTTTATGTTTAATGTTTTTAGTTTAATGTGTTCCTTTGTTACTGATTTTATTCTATATTGTATTTTAATCTCGTTTTGTACACCGCCCAGAGAGCTATTAGCTATGGGCGGTCTAGAAATGAAATTTAAAAAAAAAAAAAAAAAAAGGTAAACTTAAACCCGAGTCCAGCAAATTATAAAGAAATTCTAAAGCACTCTGGGAAAGCTTCAAGACAGAAAAATGGAAGTCTCTTTTGCAAGGCGGGGGAGACTTGAGAAATTAAAGAACATATTTCCACACAGCACTAGATGACACACGACGTTAAAGCATAAGTAACAAGGACTAGAGGGTAAAGATGAAATTGGTGCTCTTGCACTCACAAAGGAGCTTTTGATCCAATAGATGCCTCTGCTAATGGAAGAATAGAGGAGACCGTTTATGTCAATTTCCCCTGTAGTCCCCAGTTCCCAACAAAAATTGGCTCCAGAGAGTTGAGGGGTCCTCCAAAACGGGGTGGAAGGAGGCATAGGCGGCTGCAGGAGGAAGAGAGATTCATTGTTTATTGCTTCCACTTTTGTTAACAGAGGCATCTGCTAGATCAAAAGCACTTCCATGAGCAAAAGGGCACCAATTGGATTCCACCCTAAATATTTGCACATTTAGTCCCCTGACTATGTAAACCAATTCCAGCTTAGTTCTGTTATGGCATGTCTTTTTGGAGAGGATCTGACAAGGTATTTAATATGTGTTGCAAACATTTCCAGACATATAGTCGTGTTACTCTCTTGCAGCAAAAAAAACAAAGAGTCTGGTGGCACCTTAAAGACTCACTAATTTATTACACATAAGCATTCAGGGACTCAAGCCAATTTTGTCTGATACATGAAGTGAAATCCTAGCTGACATGTATATAGAAATGAAAAAATGGTAAGGTAGGAGCTGAATGGCAATAAGATACAAAAAATCAGTCAGTAATAATTAAACTTAAATGTATGTTAAATAGCCTCACCTTTTACCGCAACAGATTGGTGATAATTTACTCAGATTAAGCTGAGATTATTGTATTAACACTTGTAGCTAGGCAGGGAACCATTCACACAAAACAGTTATAGATACCATAGATACTGTAGCATTGGTAAGCTAATTTATTTAGTTATTATTTATTAATTTGTTACATTTATACCCCACCTTTCTTTCACCATGGAACCCAAGGAGGCATACATGTGGTTCCCAGGCAGTCTCCCATCCAGGCACTGACCAGACCCAGTCCTGCTGAGCTTCAGCAAGGTGATGGCCTCATGTGCCTTCAGGCCATACCCTGGGACTATGTATATACTGTGATAAAAATCCCTTGTCTCAGTTTATTTATTTATTATTTATTTATTTAAAATATTTCAATCCCGCCGTTCTACCCTGTAATAGGGCACTCAGGGCGGCTTACAAAAATAAAATCAAACACGTACATAATAAATTTAAAGTTAAGAACATAAGAATATAAGAAGAGCCTGCTGGATCAGGCCAGTGGCCCATCTGGTCCAGCATCCTGTTCTCACAGTGGCCAACCAGGCACCTGGGGGAATCCTGCAAGCAGGACCCAAGTGCAAGAACACTCTCCCCTCCTGACGCTTTCGGCAACTGGTTTTCAGAAGCATGCTGCCTCTGACTAGGGTGGCAGAGCACAGCCATCATGGCTAGTAGCCATTGATAGCCCTGTCCTCCATGAATTTGTCTAATCTTCTTTTAAAGCCATCCAAGCTGGTGGCCATTACTGCATCTTGTGGGAGCAAATTCCATAGTTTCACTATGCGCTGAGTAAAGAAGTACTTCCTTTTGTCTGTCCTGAATCTTCCAACATTCAGCTTCTTTGAATGTCCATGAGTTCTAGTATTATGAGAGAGGGAGAAGAACTTTTCTCTATCCACTTTCTCAATGCCATGCATAATTTTATACACTTCTATCATGTCTCCTCTGACCCTCCTTTTCTCTAAACTAAAAAGGCCCAAATGCTGCAACCTCTCCTCATAAGGGAGTCGCTCCATCCCCTTGATCATTCTGGTTGTCCTCTTCTGAACCTTTTCCAACTCTATAATATCCTTTTTGAGATGAGGCGACCAGAACTGTACACAGTATTCCAAATGCGGCCACACCATAGATTTATACAACGACATTATATCGGCTGTTTTATTTTCAATACCTTTCCTAATTATCCCTAGCATGGAATTTGCCTTTTTCACAGCTCCCGCACACTCGGTAGACATTTTCATCGTGCTGTCCACTACAATCCTGAGGTCTCTCTCCTGGTCGGTCACCGCCAGTTCAGACCCCATGAGCGTATATGTGAAATTAAGATTTTTTGCACCAATATGCATAATTTTACACTTGTTTATATTGAATTGCATTTGCCATTTTTCCGCCCATTCACTCAGTTTGGAGAGGTCTTTTTGGAGCTCTTCGCAATCCCTTTTTGTTTTAACAACCCTGAACAATTTAGTATCGTCAGCAAACCTGGCCACTTCACTGCTCACTCCTAATTCTAGGTCATTAATGAACAAGTTGAAAAGTACAGGTCCCAATACCGATCCTTGAGGGACTCCACTTTCTGCAGCCCTCCACTGGGAGAACTGTTCATTTATTCCTACTCTCTGCTTTCTGCTTCTTAACCAATTCCTTATCCACAAGAGGAGCTCTCCTCTTGTTCCATGACTGCTAAGCTTCCTCAGACGTCTTTGGTGAGGTACCCTGTCAAATGCTTTTTGAAAGTCTAAATACACTATGTCCACTGGATAACCTCTATCTATATGCTTGTTGACACTTTCAAAGAATTCTAATAGGTTACTGAGACAGCACTTTCCCTTGCAGCAGCCATGCTGGCTCTGCCTCAGCAAGGCTTGTTCTTCTATGTGCTTAGTTAATCTAGCTTTAATAATACTTTCTACCAGTTTTCCAGGGACAGAAGTTAAGCTAACTGGCCTGTAATTTCCGGGATCCCCTCTGGATCCCTTTTTTAAGGCTGGCGTTACATTTGCCACTTTCCAGTCCTCAGGCACGGAGGAGGACCCAAGGGACAAGTTACATATTTTAGTTAGCAGATCAGCAATTTCATATTTGAGTTCTTTGAGAATTCTTGGGTGGATGCCATCTGGGCCTGGTGGTTTGTCAGTTTTTATATTGTCCATTAAGCCTAGAGCTTCCTCTCTCGTTACCACTATTTGTCTCAGTTCCTCAGAATCCCTTCCTGCAAATGTTAGTTCAGGTTCAGGGATCTGCCCTATATCTTCCACTGTGAAGACGGATGCAAAGAATTCATTTAGCTTCTCTGCAATCTCCTTATCGTTCTTTAGTACACCTTTGACTCCCTTATCATCCCAAGGGTCCAATCGCCTCCCCAGATGGTCTCCTGCTTTGAATGTATTTATAGAATTTGTTGTTGTTGGTTTTTATGTTCTTAGCAATGTGCTCCTCAAATTCTTTTTTAGCATCCCTTATTGTCTTCTTGCATTTCTTTTGCCAGAGTTTGTGTTTCTTTTTATTTTCTTCATTCGGACAAGACTTCCATTTTCTGAAGGAAGACTTTTTGCCTCTAAGAGCTTCCTTGACTTTGCTCGTTAACCATGCTGGCATCTTCTTGGCCCTGGCGGTACCTTTTCTGATCTGTGGTATGCACTCCAGTTGAGCTTCTAATATAGTATTTTTAAACAACTTCCAAGCATTTTCGAGTGATGTGACCCTCTGGACTTTGTTTTTCAGCTTTCTTTTTACCAATCCCCTCATTTTTGTGAAGTTTCCTCTTTTGAAGTCAAATGTGACCATGTTGGATTTTCTTGACAATTGGCCATTTACATGTATGTTTAATTTAATAGCACTGTGGTCACTGCTCCCAATCGGTTCAACAACACTTACATCTCTCGCCAGGTCCCGGTCCCCACTGAGGATTAAGTCCAGGGTTACCGTCCCTCTGGTCGGTTCCATGACCAACTGGTCTAGGGCATAGTCATTTAGAATATCTAGAAATTTTGCTTCTTTGTCATGACTGGAACACATATGCGGCCAGTCTATGTCCAGGTAGTTGAAGTCACCCATTACTACCACATTTCCTAGTTTGGATGCTTCCTCAATTTCATATCTCATCTCAAGGTCTCCCTGAGCATTTTGATCAGGGGGACGATAGATCGTTCCCAGTATTAAATCCCTCCTGGGGTATGGTATCACCACCCACGATTCTGTGGAGGAGTCTGCCTCTTTTGGGGTTTCGAGCTTGCTGGATTCAATGCCTTCTTTCACATATAGAGCGACTCCGCCACCAATACGTCCTTCCCTGTCCTTCCGATATAGTTTATATCCAGGGATAACCGTATCCCACTGGTTTTCTCCATTCCACCAGGTCTCTGTGATGCTCACTATATCAATGCTCTCCTCTAAGACCAAGAACTCCAGTTCTCCCATCTTGGTTCGGAGGCTCCTAGCATTAGCGTACAGGCACTTGTAAGCAGCGTCTCTCTTCAAGTGTCTTTGGCACTTTTGGTTTGGCCTGTGGCAATTTTGCCCTTCTGAATTGATATCCTGTGCCCCTGCTCTCACAATGCCTACTTCTAGGCCTACCCCTTTTAAAATTTCATCATTTCTTTGGTCTTTATCCCGGGGGGAGGTTTATTCCAAACAGGACCTTCCTCAGCTCCTGTCAGGTTTCCCCCCTCAGTCAGTTTAAAAGCTGTTCTGCCACCTTTTTAATTTTAAGTGCCAGCAGTCTGGTTCCATTCTGGTTCAAGTGGAGCCCATCCCTTTTGTACAGGCCTGGCTTGTCCCAAAATGTTCCCCAGTGCCTAACAAATCCATACCCCCTCCTCCCGGCACCATCATGTCATCCACGCATTGAGACTGCAAAGCTGTGCCTGGCTGGCTGGTCCTGCGTGTGGAACTGGTAGCATTTCAGATAAGGCCACCTTGGAGGTCCTGGCTTTCAGCATCCGACCTAGCAACCTATCTTTTGCTTCCAGGACCTCACAGCTGCATTTCCCCATGTCATTGGTGCCAACGTGCACCACGACCACTGACTCCTCCCCAGCACTGTCTACCAAACTATCTAAACGACGGGCGATATCCGCAACCTTCGCACCAGGCAGGCAAATCACCTTGCGGTCTGCATGCCCATCACACATCCCACTGTCTATATTCCTAATGATCAAATCACCCACTACAAGGATCACTCCACCTCCCAGAGATATATCCTTGGCGTGAGAGGATAGCTGCTCATCCCCCAAGGAATGGGCCCCTTCTAATGGATCATTTCCCTCTTCCTCAGCTGGATGCTCTCCTTCCCCGAGACCATCGTTCTCCATGATAGCAGGAGAGCTATCATCCTTGGAGTGGGACACAGCTATAACATCCCTGAAGGCCTCCTCCACGCACCTCTCTGCCTCTCTCAGCTTTTCCAGGTCAGCCACCTTGGCCTCAAGGAAATGAAGTCATTCCCGGAGAGCCAGGAGCTCATTGCACCGAGAGCACACCCACGACTTCTGTCCAACAGGCCAAAGTTTAACCTACAAGTGATGGCATTGAATTTTTTCATGAATTGTTGTTCAGCTGTTTCACACTATATTGTTCTTTTGAAGTCCTTTTGTTCCAGGGTGCCATCTTGTCAGCTGTAGAGTGTCCTGGGAGGCTCAAAAGTTTCCCCCACTAGTTTATGACTATTGCCATTTCTTATGTTAGATTTGTGTTCATTCACCATTTTGCATTGAGAGTGACTTGCCTGTCCTTAGTAGAATGTGGAAGAGCATTGTTGGCAGATGATGGGACATCTCACATTGGAAGACAAGCAGGTGAATGAAACCCCAATGTTGTGTATGATATTACTAGGCCTTATTAACAATTTTGCCAGAGTAGATATGGGGACAGACTTGGCATCCTGATCTGCCACAGTCTCATCCCTGTTCCTTTGTATATCCATTGTATGTCCTGTAGCTAGTAGTGAGTAGCTGTTTTAGGTTGGGGGAGGGACTGTCTGTAAGTAAATAGAGGCCATCCACATACACGGGCAGATCAATCCAAATGATAGGAAGCCACTGTAATTAATACCAGAGTAAATTATCCCAGTGTAATTTACCCCTATTCCAGACTTGGTTCAGTGTGGCTGAACTGACCTGAGCGTGGCAGAGCCAAAACAAACCTTTAAAATAGAGTTTGTGATTTACACCACTGTTTTTGCCAGTGTAACTTCCACTGGGTCGGTAGGTCACGTGACCAAACTGGACAAAGTTCGGAATACGGATAAGTCTCCTCCTGCCCCGTCCTGCTCCCGCCACTCCTCCAGAACCCTTTTTGAGGGCTTACTCTAGCTTCAGCTCAGCCCGTTTCAGCTAAGCCAGCTGAGTCCCAGCCAAGCTGGCTGAGTCCATGCTGAGCTTGAATGAGGGCCTTCAGTTAGCTGAGAATCAGGCTCAGCCAGGTCAGCCAGAGATCCGCCTGTTCCAAACTCTGCTCATCCTGGCAGATCTTGGGATTGGAAAGCTACGTAATCCAGCAATCAAAGAATGTGCTTGACAAAAGAGTGGGCTTTATAATATAATTGCCTCAATGCACAGTATCGCTTATAAAGCTAGGAGTGGTGAACTAAAGAGGTTGCCTGATAATATTACCTATCTGTAAAACAAATAGAAATGTTATGGTATGAGCAGAAGCTAATATTTATGTTAAATTATTGAGCAATGACAGAGCAGAGCTTGGAAAAGTTACTTTTTTGAACTACAACTCCCATCAGCCCCAGCCAGCATGGCCACTGGATTGGGCTGATGGGAGTTGTAGTTCAAAAAAGTAACTTTTCCAAGCTCTGTGACAGAGTAGATATAAATGGTGAAAGACAAGAGCCACTGATGTGAATGCATAATCCCAACAGTAGTGTCCTTGCATGCCATCTGTGATTGACAAAGCTTGTAAGAAAACCCAAAACAAAAGCAAATCTCTCACAAACAGATGAGTCTAATGCACACTGACCTGTACGAGCGAACTCAGCAACTTCAGCAAATCAGCACTGAGGTGCAGACACTACACACAGATGGCCTCTTGAAATTATCCACTTTATTTGTGATTAGAGGAATTTAGGGAAGTATTTCATCAATTTTCTTCAGGGGGAGGAGAAATTCTTTAACAGTTTCTTCCCTTTGGAAGCTCAGTGGTAAAACATCTGCTTTGCATGCAGAAGGTTCAAGTTCCAATGCCCAGCATCTCCTGGTAGGCCTGGGAGAGACTCCTGCTTAGAGATGCCCACTGACAGTCAGTGTGGACAGCACTGATCTATATGGACCAATCATCTGACTCAGTACAAGGCAGTTTCTGATGTTCAAGGGACTGGAGCTCACCATTAGCAGAGGCAGTAGCTGTGGGAGCAGCCTCAACTGTGTTGACCACCATCTTTTATCCTCAACAGCCCAGTCCTAACATCAATCTGGGGCAATGAGGAGGGTATAAATGGTGGCTATCGCACACAGAGAGGAAAGCAATGGTAAACCACCTCTGAATCCCTCTTACCATGAAAACCCTATGAATATATAAAAAAAAGATTTATAGGGTCACCATAAGTCGTAATTGACTTGAAGGCATATAACAACAACCACCACCACACACATAAAAAGGTAGAATATATTAAAATAAAATTCTGCAAATTGCTGTTCTTTTTCTCTGCGGTGAGGGCAGGGGGCAATGAGTAAAGAAAATCTCAGAATTTCAGCTGAATTTTGGGGCTGGAGTTTCACATTACTTAACTCTGGTGGAGTCCCACTCAGGTTAGTGAGAATGTTCCTTAGGCTGAAATCCTAAGGCTTGGGGGTTGGGGGTCATTCAATGAAACTGAATGTTGGAAGATTCAAGACAAACAAGTACTTCTTCACACAACACAATAGACTGAACTCTGGAATTTGCTCCCATGGGAAATAGTAATGGACACCAATTTGTATGGCTTTAAAACAGTGTTCTTCAACCTTGGGTCCCCATATGTTGTTGGACTACAACTCCCATAACCCCAACCAGCTTAGCCAGCTTAGCCAATAGATGTGGATGATGGGAGTTGTAGTCCAATAACATCAAGGGATCTAAGGTTGAAGAATACTGTTTTTAAGGGAGGGTTAGATAACATCATGGAGGATGAGGCTTATCAATAGCTACTAGCCATAGTGGCTGTGTGCTACATCCACCATAGGAGGCAATATGCCTCGGAATACCAGTTGCTGGGAACCATACATGAGGGAGAGCTGTTGTGCTCACATCCTTCTTGTGAGCTTCTCATAGGCATTTGGTTGTCCACTGTGGGAACAGTGCTGGACACTTCTTATTTATCCATTTTATTTTTCCCTTCCCTTGGAAACAATAGTAGAGAAATAAATTGGATGGAGCTATGCCAGCTCCTAGGCTGGCACATTCGCTCCCCAATTTGGAGGCATGTTGGGAGAATGGGAAAGCACTGGATTCTTCAGAACTGAGCCTTTCCTAGTCCACCCTTGGCACACACACTGCACATGCCCAACATCTCCTATTTTGAGTCCTAGGGACATTAAATGTCCAGTGTCAGTAAGGTCAGGGCCATAAAAGCTGCATCTATGGGAAGGGGAATGTAACACTGGATCTCATCCTTTGATGTTGGAGCTTAATTTCTGACATTGAATAGGAAGGTCCTACGTATCCTATCTACAGCCATACTACCTTGAACAAGCCCGATCTCATCTGATCTCAGAAACTAAGCAGGGTCAGGCCTACTACTTGGATGGGAGACTGCCTGGGAATACCAGGTGCCATAGGCTTAGAGGAAGGCAATGGTAAACCACCTCTGAATACCTCTTACCCAGAGCTTGGAAGTAACTAGTTACAAGTAACAAATTACTTGTAATTTATTACTTTTTTGAGTAACGAGTGGGTAACTTCATTACATTTTGCTGGTAATAGAACGAGTAGTAACTTCATTACTTTTTAGGAGTAATTGTAATGTTTCCAGCATTACTCTTGCACATTACTTGGGGGAGAGCAGGGGAAGTCTTCTGCTCCTCTGATTTGTAAATAAAAATCATGTGCTTCAAATTGGGCTTCTGTGCAGCATTGTTCTTCCTTTATGCTCTGTGGGTGCTTAGGAGGCGACGAGGGAAGAGGTGGAGAGTGAGACAGGGTGGAGAAAACAATTGTTTAAAAATTGACAGTAGTGGAAGGAGAAAAGAGCTGGAGGCAATATATATATACAAAAAATATGTGTGTTGGGGTATCATCATTGCTGGGGGTGGGGTGAGGGGATGTGAGATTCTGTTTTGCCATTCTGTTAATCTTATGGATAAAAAAATATTCTACTACTCTCTCTGTGTGTGTGCTTATTTTTAATGTTGTTTTAGGCTACTTAGATGTGCAGAAGCCAAGGCCATCACCTTGTATGCAATTAAAAAAAAATAACTAAAATGTAATTGTAGCAATTACTTTAGAGTAAAAGTAAAGTAATCAGTTACCGTCAGAGCAACTGTAATTGTAACAGTAATTACTACTTTTGGGGGGCCATGTAACTGTAACTGTAATTTATTACTTTTTAAAAGTAATCTTCCAAGTGCTGCTCTTACCGTGAAAACCCTATGAATACATCCAAAAAGTTTCATAGGGTCGCCATAAGTTGCAATCGACTTGAAGGCATATAACAACAACAAATGTATCCTACAGCCCCTGAGGATGCCCCCTAAGTGCCATAGGACTGCAGCTTTGCAACCAAAAGAAATTAGATGACCAACATTTCCTAGGCCATGTTTAGCTTTTTTCACTGCATTCAGGAGGACTACTGCTGTGGGATTTTCTGATAGATTCCTAATGAGGTATCAACTAGTGACTTGCCCCATCTTAGTTCATTTGAAAACCTTACAGGGGAAAAACAAAACAAACAGCTTAATACCCTGTGAGAAGTATGTTTCCTTATCAAGGACAGCTGAAAGGTATTTCCTTTTGATGATTTATCTGAGCCAGAATTAAAAATTTATATCTCTGTGCTGTAGGGAGTCATTCAGGGAAGAATGTCATTAAGGGTAAATGTTTAATAAATTGTCAGAATCTTATTTTTCTATGTATTTCTTAGTTCAATTCCTAAATCTTTTAAGTTGAGACCTTATCCCAGTCTGCGTCTGTATTGGAATTGCTTTTTAATGTTTTTAAACTTTTTTTTAAAGATGTCTTGAAAGCTTTTTAAAGCATGTTTTTAAAGATGTTTTGTTTTAATGTATTTTAAAGTCTGTTTTTGTGATGTTTTAAAGAGTTTTTAGTGCTTTTTGTTTGCCACCCTGGGCTCCTGCTGGGAGGAAGGGTGGGATATAAATCAAATAAAGAAAATAAACCAGTCTTCATCAAGTTATGATCCCAGGGTAGTTTACAATCCAAACATCAATACAATAAACAATAAATAAATTTAAAAATAAAAATAAAACCATTATTAAAATACAACCTTAATATAATGCAGTAAGCAGACATCAATTCACAGTTGACCTCATCTAGATTACCATCTAGGAAAGCCAGTGTGATGTGACGGTTAGAGTGTTGGACTGGGACCTGGGAGACCAGGGTTCAAATTCCCACCCAGCCATGAAACTCACTGGGTGACCTTCGGCCAGTCACAGTCTCTCTGCCTAACCTACTTTAGAGGATTGTTGTGAGGATAAAGTGGACAGGGGGCAACCATGTATGCCACCTTGAGCTCCTTGGAGGAAAGGTGGGATATAAATGTAATAATAAATAAAAATAAAACAAAACATAAATAACCTCTTCCCAAGGCCAGGGTAAAAAAGTATGTCTTTAAGATGCCGAGGGAAGGGATTTCAATAAAGTTCCTATCTGGATCATCTGTCATCTGATAAATTCTTCGTCTTAAATATCTTAAGTCTACTGTTGGGTAATATTTTTATTAGGACCAAACAAAAAGCCACAGATGCAAGCTTTCCAGTTCTCGAAAACTCATAATCAAGCAAGATGTTTGGATGTTGGATGAGGAAAAGTCTGTGCTGGGAGGGACTTAACAGCACAATCCTAACCATGTCTACTTAGAAGTAAATCATGTTGAATTTAGTGCAGTTTATTCCCAGGGAAGTGAAATTTAGGTTATAGGCTTAGGCCACAATCTCCATTTTAAGGCTCAAATATGTAAGTAGACCTCATGGTTATAACATTCAGCCTAATTTTTTTTTTTACTTCTTTGTTTTAATACTTTTCCTCATCCAACATCCAAACATCTTGCTTGATTATGAGTTTTCGAGAACTGGAAAGCTTTCCTCCAAGGAGCTCAAGGTGGCATACATGACAGAGAACCAGAAGAACTATGGAATGAAGTCAGAGACGTTATCAGAGAAGAATGCAAAAAGACAATACCTCTAGTTAAAAAGAGAGAAAGACCCCAATAGATGACTGAAGAAACTCTTAAAATGGTTAAAGAGAGAAGGAAAGCAAAAGCAAAAGGAGATAGAAACACAGTCAGAACCCTAAATGCAACAATACAGCGACTAGTACGTAGGGACAAAGAGAACTATTACAATAGTTACTATATAGAAATAGAAGAGGACAACAAAAAGGGAAGAACAAGAGCCCTATTCCAAAAGATTAGAGAAACGAAAGGGAAATTTAAACCACAAGTAGGGATGTTGAATAATCAACGGGGGAACACACTGAATGACCGAGATGAAATAAAAGGAAGATGGAAGCAATACACTGAAGAACTCTATAAAAGAGATGCCAGGATGAGTGATTCATTCACAGAGGAACCATATGATGAAGAACCAGAAATTTTAGAATGTGAGGTGAAAGCTCTTAAAATACTTGGAAGAAACAAATCACCAGGAATAGATGGCATACCAATAGAGTTGCTACAAGCTACTGAGACTGAATCAGTCCAAATTTTGACTAAAATCTGTCAAGAAATATGGAAAACTAAACAATGGGCCACAGACTGGAAGCGTTCCATATACATCCCAATTCCAAAGAAAGGGGATCCCAGGGAATGCAGTAATTATCAAACTATTGCCTTAATATGCCATGCAAGTAAAGTGATGCTCAAGATTCTACAACAAAGGCTCTTACCATATATGGAGTGAGAAATGGCAGACGTCCAAGCTGGATTTACAAAGGAAAGTGGTACCAGAGATCATATCGCAAACATACGTTGGATAATGGAACGAACCAAGGAATTTCAGAAGAAAATCACCCTGTGCTTTATAGATTACAGCAAAGCCTTTGACTATGTAGATCATGAAAAACTATGGAATGCTTTAAAAGAAATGGGGGTGCCACAGCATCTGATTGTCCTGATGTGCAACCTATACTCTGCACAAGAGGCTACTGTAAGGACAGAATATGGAGAAACCAATTGGTTCCTCATCGGAAAGGGTGTGAGACAGGGGTGTATTTTATCACCCTATTTATTTAATCTATACGCAGAACATATCATACGGAAAGCAGGATTGCACCAAGAAGGAGGTGTGAAAATTGGAAGGAGAAATATCAATAAGATATGCAGATGATACCATACTACTAGCAGAAATCAGTAATGATTTGAAACGATGCTCAGAGCTTGGAAAAGTTACTTTTTTGAACTACAACTCCCATCAGCCCCAGCCCGCGGGCTGGGGCTGATGGGAGTTGTAGTTCAAAAAAGTAACTTTTCCAAGCTCTGCGAATGCTGATGAAAGTTTAAGAGGAAAGCACAAAAGCAGGACTACAGCTGAACGTCAAAAAGACTAAAGTAATGACAAAAGAAGATTTATGCAACTTTGCAGATGACAATGAGGACATTGAACTTGTCAAGGATTATCAATATCTTGGCACAATCATTAACCAAAATGGAAACAATAGTCAAGAAATCAGAAGAAGGCTAGGACTGGGGAGGGCAGCTGTGAGAGAACTAGAAAAGGTCCACGAATGCAAAGATGTATCACTGAACACTAAAGTCAGGATCATTCAGACCACGGTATTTCCGATCTCTATGTATGGATGTGAAAGTTGGACAGTGAAAAAAGTTGATAAGAGAAAAATCAACGCATTTGAAATGTGGTGTTGGAGAACTTTGCGCATACCATGGACTGCAAAAAAGACAAATAATTGGGTGTTAGAACAAATTAAACCAGAACTGTCACTAGAAGCTAAAATGATGAAACTGAGGTTAGCATACTTTGGACACATAATGAGAAGACATGATTCATTAGAAAAGATAATAATGCTTGGAAAAACAGAAGGAAGTAGAAAAAGAAGAAGGCCAAACAAGAGATGGATTGATTCCATAAAGGAAGCCACAGACCTGAAATTACAAGATCTGAACAGGGTGGTTCATGACAGATGCTCTTGGAGTTCACTGATTCATAGGGTCACCATAAGTCGTAGTCTACTTGGAGGCACATACCAACACAACAACAATTGGTAAGGGGAGTGCAAATTTTGTAATTTATTTTTAAAACATCGGTGCCACTCTTCAAAAATAAATATTGTCAGGGTGGCTTACTCAGTATGAAAAAAAAATAAAAGGGGGAGAGGAGTCCTCTGTAAGAAAATAAACCAGTGCTGTTCAGTCATTCTGGCTGAGCTTAACTACTCACGCATGTTCAAAATCTTTTTCAGCACAGTTGAAAACTGCCTGCCATTTTCTGCACTTATTTGACTTCAGTAAAACTTTGTCCATGCTATATCTGTATTTTAAATGAGGCAGTGGTCAAGATACTTCAGTGCAGTGATGTAACCACAGCATGCAGTTTGCTGTTCTGTTATGGTTTCTGTACTGATTCAGTGATGTTGTGATATCATGCATTATCATACAGTGGCATGCTGCTCCATACCTTTTTACGTTATTTTTATTTTATTTTATTGGAATGAATCCCATGAATCAGCTGCCATGGGGAAAGTGTTTTTTAAGACATGTAAAATTGATGAAAAGATGCATCACTGAACACCAAAGTCAGGATCATTCAGTCCATGGTATTCCCAATCTCTATGTATGGATGTGAAAGTTAGACAGTGAAAAAAAGCAGATAAGAGAAAAATGAAATGTGGTGTTGGAGGAGTGCTTTGCAGATACCATGGCCTGTGAAAAAGACAAATAATTGGGCATTGGAAAAAATTAAACCAGAACTATCACTAGAAGCTAAAATGATAAAACTGAGGTTATCATACTTTGGACACATAATGAGAAGACAACATTCACTAGAAAAGAAATAATTCTGGGGGGAAACAGAAGAGTAGAAAAAGAGGGAAACCAAACAAGAGATAAATTGATTCCATAAAGGAAGCCACAGACCTGAACTTACAAGATCTAAACAGGGTGGTTCATGACAGATGCTCTTGGAGGTCACTGATTCATAGGGTTGCCATAAGTCGTAATCAACACATCACACACACACACACACACAAATACCATGCAATGTTAGTGAAAAGTACTAAAAAGCCAACTTTGGGGAAAAACTGAATAAGAATAAATTTTTAGAAAAAGGGACAGCATATTTTGCTAAACATTCTGTTCCTTAAAAGCAGCCCCTTTTGCAACTTGAAAATCAAGCATAATGAAAATTTGCCTCAGCTTTAAGATGCAAGTTTTCAAGTGGACTTTCACCTTCCATTATACTGTAATCCCCGAGAACACATCAGTCTTTATTTTTAAACTGCATCAGTCTTTATTTTTAAAGTTGCAAAAGCAAAACGTGATGGACAGAGTTTCACATAACACAAGCACAGTCCCCTTTCTCTTAGTCTTTTGTTTATAGAGTTTAACGCAAAGACAAATGCAATTCTGATTTCACTCTTCAGGGCATGCACTAATCTTTGCTAAAGTTCAGGAAAGTATTTTACTCCCATACACAATGGTTGCCCACTTGGCCAAATGCATGACAGGCTCTGTGTGTTTGTTTTTGCCCATTTGCATGTGCATTAGCTTCATAGGGAGGGATAAGGTACTGATAGTCACTAGAGGCATGATGATACCAGAATAGAAAGAAAACTGGCACAGTTACAGAAAGAAAGACTCTGAGCCTATCTTGTGTGCATCCAGAAGCACAGCTGTGAAACTTAGCAAATGCTTTATATTCTGTATATGAAAGGGGTGCTCAGAATATGTCACTTTGAGTTTTCCTAAGTTAAGAAAGCCTCTGAGTGTGATTTGGAATGTGCATAGGTAATGGAAGATAATGTCCCAGTAACAGAAGTGACTTTTCAACTCTTTTAATCCCTTCAGTTCACTTCAGTTTTCACTGGTTCCCAGCTATTCCACAAGGCATCATGTGAGACTATTCAACCCAAGACACTATAGTGCCCAAGGCAGAAAATTCAAATGGCATTTTCACATGACAGTAAAAATCTAATAATGAATTAAAGGAACAAATATTTGCTCTCATTAAAACAGGAGTGGCTAATCCATGGCCCGTGGCCCATATCCCCCCCCCAATTTCTAGTGAACTTTCAAGCCACCCAACAATTCACCCAACAATCTGAAGCCACCTGAGGCATTCCACTTCATCGTATCTAACGGTAAGGCCAGCCCCAAGTTCCACATTTCAGATATACAAAGCAAACTTAACAATGAAATGCCACCTCATTTCAGACTCATTCTTGTTTTCATTCTGATCCAAACTGAATAGTCAGAAAACAAGAAGCAAGTATTCTCCAGCCAGTCATTCTAGACTTTGGGGAGAAAGTAAATGGGGCTGGTATGAAGGAGAAGTTACTATTAGAAGGGGCATCAATGAGCCCAAGGAAAAAATCCTGTTAGAGTGGTACGACAATGGAACCAATGACCTAGGGAGGTGGTGGGCTCTCCAGCGGTTGAGGCACCTGTTGGGTATGCTTTAAGTTGGATACCTGCATTGAGCAGGGGGTTGGATGTGATGGCCTTATGGGCCTCTTCCAACTCTACTATTCTATGATTCTAAGAAGCAATGGGGGAAACTGACAGAAGTTCAAAGGAGAAGAGCAGAAGCACATAACAGACAGTTTTCCAATGAGATCTTGGGCAACTGTGTATAGCTATGCTGACTGCCACCACCGCCCAAGAGTTGATGCTAGTATAACTGGCTGAGATTCTGTGCTCCCACAGCAATGAATTAAAAAGACCAGCAATAGTGGTGCAGAGGACAAAGAACTGCTGTAGCAATAACCCACAGGCACTCTCACAGGGACCTTGGCAACAACATCACTACTCATGCATAAAAGGCACCAAACGGCATACTGCAATGGCAGGAATACTGAGGTGATGTCATGAAACCAATTCCACACCCTCTTCCACACATGATGAACAAGCAAGTTGCCATCTATAGATAGCACCATGCCTCCCATGGCCTGTGGCTTGCAAGTACACCCACAGCTACCATGCTTCAAGGAGAAGAGCCAAACCCAGCTGTTGCAGCAATAATTATATAGTTAATGGATATAACAGTGAATGCAACCAGTTTGAATTGGTGTCTCTGTGTTGGAAACTAGCATTTTGGAAGGAAGGAGGGAGGGAGAACACAGGTATTACCCATCTGCCCTTCTTTGTTCTTATATTTGACTGTATGTTATTTGTGCAAAGTATTCTCTTTTTGCAGAATATACTTTTATCAAAGGTTCTAATCATACAGTTCTCACATGATCTTGTACACTCACAGTTCTATAGGCATGAGGGCAGAGTGATGCAGTCACATCTTTTGATTCTTCAAGTGTGTTCCCATGCTGGGATTATATAGTATTGGCACTGTGTTATGACTGATCACTTGAAAAGTCAGTATCCTAGCATCCCCTGTGGTGGTTTGGGGCTCTCCATTGACTCCTATATTGTAGTTGCAATTTTATTTTGTAGATGAAGGATCTGCCCTTGTGGGTGCATAGTATCTAGCTATTCCACTGATCTT
The DNA here is from genome assembly GCF_030035675.1 of Rhineura floridana. Lineage (NCBI taxonomy): Eukaryota > Metazoa > Chordata > Lepidosauria > Squamata > Rhineuridae > Rhineura > Rhineura floridana. The sequence goes on from NC_084486.1 coordinate 109,734,434, forward strand.
CTGCACCGTGCCATCAATCTTCTTTGTCCATTTATTGTTGTTGTTGTTGTTGTTGTTGTTGTTGTTGTTGTGCACCTCTCCAATCTCCGTGCGGTGAGATTTCTGGGGTCCCTGCGCTCCTCCAAGGTTTGGTTTCCTTTGGGAAGAAGGTCAGTGGAGACTGCGGTGTCTTTAAGAAATATGGTTTATTTATTTACACACATTCCAACCTGAGCTTAAGATGGGGGGGGTCAAGGCATCAGCAGTCCAATGTCCAGCTTTTCCATCTGGGTTGCAGGAGGCATCCTAAAGCCATGGTGCAGAGGGATCGCCTCTCTGCCTGCGTGCAGCCCCAGCCATTCTCTAGAACACAACTCAAAAACTACAAGCCTCTCCTGGGCTCCAGGAATGGGGGAATGCTCTCCTGAAGAGTTTCAATGACAAAAGGGTCTTCCTGGCCCATTCACCGTTGCTGGGCAACTGATAGGCCCATTATCTTACCTGGCCAATCTATTTGTTTAACAAAGGAGAGACTCATCTGACCAGCAGAGTGAGTTCCTCATTCCAAGGCATAGGATCCAAATCAAGGGCTGGAAAGGGGACTCACAGGGATCATCCATTCCAATCCCCATGCTCATAACATTCTTCTTCTTCTTCTTCTTCTTCTTGGAGAGCCACTGTGGTGTAGTGGTTACGGTGTTGGACTACGACCTAGGAGACCAGGGTTTGAATCCCCACACAGCCATGAAGCTCACTGGGTGACCTTGGGCCAGTCACTGCCTCTCAACCTCAGAGGAAGGCAATGGTAAACCCCCTCTGAATACCGCTTACCATGAAAACCCTATTCATAGGGTCGCCATAAATTGGAATCGACTTGAAGGCAGTCCATTTCTTTTTTTCATTTTTATTATTATTATTATTATTATTTCTTACCCGCCCTTTACCATAAGGTCCGAAGGCACATTACAGCAGTATAAAATACAATATTAAAATCAGTAACAATTTACAATCAGAAAAACAGGATGGATGCTACAAAATATATATTTATTCCAGTGTAGCTCTGATACCACAACCCTTTCACCAAATTAAAGTTACACTGTCGTAATTTCATTATGCCTGGGTAAGTTTGAGTTATGCCTATAAAAGAGATGTAGTAGCTATCCTATCATCATCCAGTCGGTGTAATGTGAAGATATGATTGCATTGTTGGCCTCGTATCCTAAATCCACTTAAATTGGGAGTAATCCATTAAACTCAATGAGACTTACTATTGAGTAGACATTACAGGATTGCACTGTTAGTATTACAAATCCTTCAGAATTGAGAACTATCTCTTTTCCTACGGCAGTATGAATTCAGAAGCTTTACTGTAATGTTGGAATACATTGTATTTGGAGAGTAAAATTATAATCCTGGGCTAACAGAGATGAAAAAAATCATTCAGGTTTTGATTCAATGGGAAATATGCCAGGTTTATTATCTTGTTCGCTCTGTGCAGCAGGAGATCAAAATATTTGTTGTTGGATAGGTCCATAACACACTGTTGCACATGAGTATTTTTTGCAATGCATTTTGTAAATCTGTCTACTACATATGGCAAACAGTATCATCACTGTGGGAAATACCTACTTCTCTGAATAGGATGTACACTTTAATGGCTTGGGGAACCGGAAGCAAAAGAAAGTGAACAATAACCGACACCCTGATTCTATGGCCTCAAAAGAAAAAAATCAAAGATAATTTCACCTTGCTATAAAAACAAAAATAACCACAAGAAAGGATTTTGCACAGTTCTGATTTTCTTCAATACATTAAAACAAGTGTATTATACAGCCACAAGAGTGGCTGCATACTATAGGCACCATGGATTTTTCACATTCCACAATGTTAAATGGAAAATGCCATTCTGATCCTTCCCATAAGCTCATTTCAAAATAAAACCTTACAAAACTTATAGTCCTGAACTAAAAAACGCTTGGTTAACAACCCTTTACATTTTCATGGTGATACACAAAACAGCCAGAGAGAATCAAGAGTTCAAAGTGTAAAAAGACAAACCAGAACCCTTTTGGACTTTTTTCTGTCAGAGTTCTGAAATACATTAAAAATCAGCCATGTTCACAGAGTACCTGAAATCCTATTACTGACCTTGCTCCATACTCTGACCTTCATCTTTTGCAGTTTAAAAGTTAAAAAAATGCCTGGCTGATTTTTAATTAATTTAAGAAATTTTGGCTTGGACTCAATGATAATGTCAGACATGCTCAGTAAGGACCAACTGCCAATGTTCTAAAAGCCAAACTCACAGCTGCTGGGCTTGCCTAATCAGGGGACCACACCAGGCCAAGCCTTTATTTCACTTGAGACAGTCATAGCTTCCCCCAAAGAATCTTGGGAAGTGTAGTTTGTGAAGGGTGCTGAGAGGAGACTCCTATTCCCCTGACAGAGCACCAGTGGCCAGAGTAGTTTAAAAGTCAGCCGCTCTGTTTGAAGCTCTGTGAGGGAACAGGGCATCTCCTAGCAACTCTCAGCACCCTTCGCAAACTACACTTCCCAGGATTCTTTGGGAGAAGCCATGCCTGTCCAAAGTGAAATAAAGGTCTGATGTGGATGTGGCCAGATACAGCTTTGGTTTAAATTTTGGGTGGGAGGCTACATGTGCCTGCTATAGAACAAAAAGGTGGGGGAGACCCTGAACAAGAATGATACTGTTCACAATGTTTTCCTTTTGGAAACAAAAGGGGCTTTATCTCTGCCCAGTGCCCACCCACCACATCTCCTCACCGCCCTCTCTCCTCTCCCCCTACCCCTCCCCTTCCTCCCCTTCCCTCTCTCTTCCCCCTCCTCCCCCATGCTCCTCCACCAGGTCAGTTTCACCTATCCAAAGCATAATTGCACAGGAGTAAATCCCACTGAACTCAAAAGGCATGCGAATGATCAAACCTACCCTACCCGCCTCCTCTCTCCTATCCCCTTCCTCTTGCCCCTTCACTCTCCCTTCCTTCACCCCTCCCTTCTCCTCCCCCTCTCCTTCCAATCCCCTCCTTCCTCCTCCTCTTTCCCCTGCCATCCGCCCTCCCCTTTCTCCTCCCCCATGGTCAGTTTTACCCAGAGCTTGGAAATGTTACTTTTTTAAACAACTCCCATCAGCCAGAGCCAGGATGGCCACTGGATTGGGCTGATGGGAGTTGTAGTTCAAAAAAATAACTTTTGTAAGCTCTGGTTTTACCTATCCTAACACTACAACATGGGAGACCAGGGTTTAAATCCCCACACAGCCATGAAGGTCACTGGATGACCTTGGGCCAGTCACTGCCTTTCAGTCTCAGAGGAAGGCAATGGTAAACCACCTCTGAATACCGCTTAACATGAAAACCCTATTTATGGGGTCGCCATAAGTCGGAATCGACTTGAAAGCAGTCCATTTCATTTTCAAGCATGATTGCATGGGAGTAAATCCCATTTAACTCAGTAAGTATGCAAATGATCAATCCTGCCCTCCCCTCTTTCCTCCCATCACCTCCCTTTTGCCGCTTCCATCCCCCTTCCTTCACCCCTCTCCTTCCAATCCCCTCCTTCCCCCACCCACTCCTTTTGCTTCCCTCTCCCCCTTCTTCCTTCCCTCTACTCTCCCCTCCCCCTCCCCCATGGTCAGTTTTACCTATCCTAGCTATGATTGCAAAGGAGTAAATCCTATTGAATTCAATAAGCATGCAAACGATCAGACCTGCCTTAACCTTCCTCTCTCCTCTCCATTCTCCTCCCTTCTTCCTCCCCTCCTCTCTTCTTTCTTCCTCCTCCCCTGCCCACTCCAGCCCTCCCTCTTCTCCTCCTCCCTCCCCCATGTCCAGTTTTACATATTCTAAGCATGATTGCACGGGAGTAAATTCCACTGAACTCAATAAACATGCAAATAATCAAACCTGCCCTCCTCCTCCCGCTCCTGCCTGCTCCCATCCCCCTCCTCCTCTCCCCATTCCCTGTGGTCAGTTTCACCTATCCTAAGCATGATTGTAGGGGAGTAAATCCCACTGAACTCATGCAAATGATCAATCTTTTGTCAGCAAACTTGCACAAGATCCCATTTCTTACCTCCCAGACTAAAAAGAAGGAAAATTCACTAATAGGCAAAAAAAAAAAATCTGTGCGGTTTAAGAATGTACCTATAGCCAACAGATATTTCTATCAAACTTTTAAAAGCAGGGAAATTGGGCAGTTATACTGAATGCACCAGGGGCGCCGGAGATCTGGCCTCCTCTCTGAGATATTGTACTGCCTTATAGATTTGTAAAAATTCAACCAATTTGGGTTGGTCTTTCACAGTCCAATCCACTTGCTGTGTAGCTTGGAAGAATTTGGTAACATGTGCCTCTGAGCGCATGGTAAGTGGTGGCAACACCTGCATTCAGCCCAAATAACAGAAGCAAGACATGTGCTGTGCTGATCTTGTTTTAGCAGCGAGGAAGCAACTATATCAAAACAGTTGATATTGTTCAGATAGTCACTTTAAATATGTTTGATTTACTTTGCAATTTTAATGAAGTTTCCTATAGTAAATCATTCTCTTTTGCTTCTGTTTCTGTGAATATGTGAAGAACAGCAACACTTTGCAACACTAAAAAAAAGCTCCAAAAAAACTGTGGAATAATGGCACAGACTGTTCTGCAGAATAGTTTCCAATGGACATGAGGATGTCTCAGTTTGCACAAGATAAAACAGTGGGAGGTGAAATATATATGTTTTTAATTGACTGTGCCCACCTTTCCTTAGGTGGAGTAGTTTAAGCATAGCAGGCTGAAAACATGTATCTTGGGCAGGCCAAGTTTTTTTCCCCAACAGCTAGAGTCATTGCTTAAGTAGCAACATATTGTAACCAGTCTGATTTTACATCAACCTTCTGTTTCAGATTCAACTGTTAATGCGCCCATAATAGAAATAGAGCATAACCTCCAATTTGAAACCCAAAAGGCAGTCTTCACCATCATATGACTTTGACCAATAAATAGGCTTTGAAATTAATAAAAATAAATTTGACACAGATTTCTAGGATGAATAATGAGAGAAACATAATTGTCTAGGTTAGATTCTCTGTAGAAACAGTAGTAACACAGAAAAGAAGCAAAGTAAGAACACGAACAAACATTCAAAAATGTAATTCTCCATCTTTGGAGATGGCAGGTGTTGCCACCACTCACCATATGCTCAGAGGCAAATGTTACCAAATTCTTCCAAGCTAAACAGGAAGCAGGATGACTTGCTCAGTGTTCTGTGTCATTTTAACTTTAGAATGCCATGTATATCCAATGCAATCAAAATAGAGCACAAAAGGTTTTATTTAGTTAGTTATTAGATTTATATCATGCCCTTCCTCTTAGTAGGAGCCCAGGGCAGCAAGCAAAAACACTAAAAACACAGTTGACTGTAAACGGCAGAGTTCTTTTATGAAAGCCTAGTAAAGGAAACCTTTAAAAATAATTTGGAAATCTCTTCTGCCAAGTTTATCTTCTGTTCAGCAATGAGGCAGAAATTTGGTTCAGTTCAGGTCAACCTACCTCATTCGCACTTCCTGAAACAATGTGCAAACTGAAACGCAGTAGTCCATCAAAATTCACATTTCTCCAAATTTCGCAGTGCAGTTCTCCAGCCAAGTAATGTGTACAAAAATGCATATACTGAGGTAAAGTATGCATAAAAGTACACATATTAGTGAAATATTCATTATATTAGGTAAACTTGGTCATAAAAATATTGGGCAAAAGTGCATACAAAATGTGTATATTAGGCAAAAGCACGTACAAATATTAGGAGAAATGCACACTAAAAGCCTGATGAATTTTCATGAGGACTTTTTTAAAAAAAACACTGATGTGGACATGTGGAGAATTGAACCTAAGACTGGAAAATAAGAAACTTTTTTTTTTTAATCCAACAGTCCCTGGGATTCTGATATCTGAAGCACCTAGCAGAGACTTATTCCGTCTGCAATCACCTTCTTGGAACTTAGTCTAAGAGCATAAGGATACAATATCTGACTTAATTTTTGTATATTTTTCTGATTTGTTTTAATTCCTCATCACACCCATCCCAGGCTTAGTGGAACATCTTACCTGAAGACGTGTTCTGGGCAACTTGAAAACTGGTTGTCACCCATTGGTTGCCCATAATACAGGTACTGTCCAATTGTGGATTTGGGAGTTTCATCCATTATTGATTCCAGCAGATTTAGTGTGTATCCTATATTTCCAGATGTGTATTAGGCTCTGTCCAATGTGGAAAGGCAGGGTGGTGTAGTAGTTTGACCACTGGACTAGTAGACACCTGACATCTTTCACAGGAATACATTGCCACAGTCTTTGGGAGAGAAAGAGGGTGTATGTGTGATAATTCTGGTGCAGGGGTATGGGTGAATTTGTGGCAGAGAGGAAAGGAATGAATTGAGTTAATTTAGCAGGAATTAACTGGAATTAATTGTGAGATTGCACTCTCTTGGCAATCATTTTGTGACTAGATGGGCCCAACTATGGCAGACATATTGGGTTGTTGACTATGATAGTTTCTCAAACATGTCCATGACCCTACTTTTTGCCAAGGTCTAGGGGCTAGGAGAGAGAGGTTAGAGAGCTGGAAATAGGGTGCTTTTTGTTTTTGTTTTGTTTTGTTTTGTTTTGTGAACAGCCAGTAAATAGCTTACATTTCATTGAGAATAGCTCAGTGATTTTTAAAAATGTAGGTATAAAATGACCCAGTTCCTTCTGGTCAATCCGTTTATCACATACATCAAGCATGCCCAGTGCCATTCTCATGTCAGGGGTGGGGTTGGGGCAAAGTGACTGAAACACAGAGGATCATATCTATTAATGTGCACACATTTGCACAGATGATGACTTATTCATGGGATCTTTCCTCCCAGAAGCGTTCTATAAATTTAAATACTGCAGGCCTATTGTATCAGTTCCGTATCAGACATAATTCTTGTGGGGATCCTGAGTACTAACTAGTGGCATGAGAGACTGTGTATATATGAGGGGAGTGTAAACTTGATTATTCTCCATCCTTTTTTTGTGACAGATGCCATTTCACCCCACAATGCCCCAGAATGATGCTTGGTCCAGGGCACTTTGTAGAACGCCAAATGGGGCCAAGCTGCCAACACAATAGCAGAGGGGGGAGCACCTTAGGAAAAAATAAACCAGTTCTGTGGCTGATGGGGAGCCCTACCCCAGTTTTTGTTTTGGGAAAATGCCTCCCACCCCCTGGAGAATATTAGGCAGAATATCATCTCCACCCCTTCATCTTAACACAAATTGGGTGGAGAATTGGGGGGGGATTTTTGCTGGCAAGCAACCACCCAGACAAGTAGCACACTCACTAATTATTTGAACCCCTGTGTTATTCATTCACACATATATATATGAGAGAGAGGGAGTGGGGAAGATACATTTTGTGTTGTTGTTATGTGCCTTCAAATTGATTATGACTTTTGGCGACCCTATGAATCAGCGACCTCCAAGAGCATCTGTCGTGAACCACCCTGTTCAGATCTTGTACATTCAGGTCTGTGGCTTCCTTTATGGAATCAATCCATCTCTTGTTTGGCCTTCCTCTTTTTCAGCTCCCTTCTGTTTTTTCCAGCACTATTCTCTTTTCTAGTGAATGTTGTCTTATTATGTGTCCAAAGTATGATAACATAAGTTTCATCATTTTAGCTTCTAGTGATAGTTCTGGTTTAATTTTTTCTAACACCCAATTATTTGTCTTTTTCACAGTCCATGGTATGTGCAAAGCTCTCCTCCAGCACCACATTTCAAATGAGTTGATTTTTCTCTTATCTGCATTTTTCACTTTATTTTATTTATTTTTTTATTCTTATTTTTATTTTATTTTATTTACATTTTAACTCTATCAAATTCAATAATAGAACTTATTTTGGAGAAAATATGCATAGGATAGGGGGATTAATATGAATAAACCATTATTTCTCTTTCATAAATATAGAATATAAAACAAAGCTCACTCCCCTTGCCCAGAAATTAGCTTTGCCCTTTTTGTGTCCCCAATATGTACATTTTTCTGGTGCCACTACTGCCATTTTCTTAGTGTGACACTCTGTCAGTGGCACCTAGCTGACTCCATAATAAGGCAGTTGTACAACTATGACGGGGGGAAAGTGCATTGTGTGGGGGGGGGGAAATATTATCTCAAACTTGTTAAGCCAATGTCCGTTGCTCCTTTGAACTCTGTGGGACTTTCTTTTCAATAAATTCCTGCTGCTTTATCCCATTTATACTGTGTTTTATGGCTGTGCTGGGTGGGTTTCATGTGCTTGTTAATTTGAAGGAGTTTGGGGTGTTCTGAAGTTTAATGTTTTAAATCGTGTTTTGAAGTATTGTCATATGGTGTGTAATGTTTGCCACTTTGTGAAGAAGCTCTCCTAAAAAGTGGAATAAAAATATGTTAAATAAATAAATAAATGTACATAGGATTGCGTTTAAAGCAAGTTGAAACTGATTTTTGAGGCCAGAGTAGACCTTAAAATCTGTAGCACTGTTCATAGTGCATGGATTATGCAAACCTAAACATGTCCAATTCTATTAAATTTGGATGAGCCCTTTCTAAATAACTTTAGATCCGTTATTATGCACAAGAAAGCAACAGAATGTAGCACATTTTCTTAAAACAATACAGTGCAATCCTATTCATGCTTACTTAGAAGTAATTCCCACTGTTTTCAGAAATTTGCTATCAGGTAAGTGTGCACAGGATTGCAGCCTTACAGTGTATGCTTATACATGTCTACTCAGAAAAAAAGATCAAATGAGGTCAATTGAACTGGCAGTTCAATCCTAAACATGTCTACTCAGAAGTAAGCCCCACTGTGTTCAGTGGGACTTACTCCCAGATACGGATAGGGATGCCAGATCTCCGGTTTTCAGCCGGAGACTCCGGCATCTGGGGGCCCTCTCTGGTCTCCGGTCAAATCACCCCCAAATACCTGGATCTCCAGCTTTCCAGGCTCCCACCCAGTCACGCATGCGTGATTCACGCATATGCCAAACGCTCCTGCTGCCCTTTCCCAGAGGAGCCATCCTTACTTTCTGCTTGCTGGGAAGGGGTCTGGGCAGGCCACTGCCTCCTCTCCCTCCTTCCTGCCCACCTGTTTGTTTGCACGTGTATGCTCACTCGCTCACTCACACACTCACTCAGCAACCGGTTGCAACTGCTGCATCCCTCCCTCCCTGGTACCGCCTCACCCTGCCCCCTCTTCCTGATCAGCACCACCTGACACAAACTTTAGTCGAGGAGTTTTCTCACTCCCCAAAGCTCAAAGCTTTTGGTGAAGCACAGCAGGTGGAAGGATCATGGCCAAAAGGCAGGCTGGCTGGCTTCCTTGCTCCTAAGGGGAGGGGGCTATGCAGGAGGGATGCATTTTGGATGGCTCCTCCTCGCCAAAGACGCCTGGGAAGTGAGCATGGTGCTGCCTAAGCACACGGGGTGGCTGGTCAAGCGCACCCAGCCCCTTATGCGGGGCAGGGATGGGTTGTGACAGGGCGGCGCAGGAAGGGGCAGCCCCATCAGGAGGGCCGCCAGTCGCTGGAGCCAGGCAGGATGCAGCGCTAAGAGCAGCATTGGGGCAGGAGTCCGTGGGGAATGGGATGGTAGTCCATGGCCCGTGAAGAGGTGTTCAAGAGCTAGCCCAGGTCAGTGGTGCAGCGCACGCAGGTGGTGCTGCTGGCCTGCAAGCCGTGGGGTGCCAATAGCAACCAGATGGAGCTCAGCTCCTTTGTGCACCATGTCTTGCCTCTGATGGGTGGCAGTGGCATCAGCCTAGCCCACCGCGACCCCACCACCACCGCCCCAAGCAAGTCCGGTGCCAAGGAACAGCAGTAGTAGCACCAGTGGCCGCCACTGCCACTGCCACATCCTCCCCCTAAGGAGCCGGCCACACCATTGGGGCAGCTGACTTTCTTCCTGTGCTGGGTGGTGTCACTGCAGGAGCAGGTCGAGCAGCTCCAGAAGGTGCTGCAGGGTGTTCAGGACCGGAGCTGTGGTGCCCTGCAGCCCTGGTCAGCGTGATCATCCAGCTGTGGCCCGAGGAGGAGAAAGAGTCACTGCTGCACCTCGAGGGCCTGCTCTGGGAAGTCTTCAAGGGCACAGCTGCACCCATGGAGATTCACATGGCTGTCTTCGCACCCGGCTGGCCCAGTGGTGCCCTTGAGCTCCGGCTCATCACCAGCCACTTCTCAGCCCAGCAGTCTGGTGAGTGAGAAGAGGGGCCACTCGGCTGGGCCCTGGGGAGCCCAAGGCACTTCAGATACACTCAGGGGCACTCAAGGGCCGGGATTGATGGCTGCACAAGCCAGGAATCTGTCCCTCTGAGTCGGGGTTTTCTCCTGCTGCGGGACACGGTGTCTTTGGGAGTGTGCTACAGAGTGCCACTCACCCCAACCAGGCCTGTAGCCAGCCTAAAAGCCCTGAGGCAGCACCAAAAAATAGTAGGGAGGAGAAGAAATCATGTAATAATATGGAGAGAGAGAGAGAGAGAGAGAGAGAAGAAAAAGTAAGGGAGATCCCCCCCACTACAGGCTGCCCCCAGCTGCAGCCATCTAGGAACTGACCAGGTTGGAGCCTTCCTGGCTCCCAAGCACCTTTCTGATGTGAGATTTGGGGGAAAGGGAGCGTCAAAATCTGGTGTTGCAAGTCACAAGAAGGTGTGACACACAGAGAGCCCTGCCACCCCTTCTAGGGCTAAATTGTTTATTTATTTATTAAATTTCTATCCCTCCCTTCCTCCCAGAAGGAGCCCAGGGTGGAAAACAAAAACACTAGAAGTCCTCTAAAACATCTTAAAAACAAAATACTTTAAAGTATATTGAAGCAAAGCATCTTTAAAAACACGTTAAAACAAAATATCTTAAAAACAGCTTTAAAAAACAACTTTAAAAACAGCTTAAAATATTCCATCCACGTGCTCTATATTTTTACACCCAATTTACATTCTTTATAAATCTTTCAATTTTTTTTTCAAACTATGGTCTCTCAATTGAATAGAAAAAAGTTGGTCATTTTTTTCATAGCGTAGAAGCCTGATTGCATAAAAGATAATTTTTGCAAACATATTCTGATGTGCCTTTCATCACTTTTAAAATATGTTCCACAAAAGCCTTCTGTTTGATTTTATCTTGATTGTCTCCATATTTCTGTAGGTTTTTCTTTACTGTTGACATTTCCTTATTTTCTTCCTTTTCGTTTGTTAAAATAACTATGTATCTAGTGGCTTAGTAGCTGACATGGGCGGGGGATGGAGGTTCTCTGTGCATGCCCAGAGTCAATTCTTCTTGCTTATCACATTCTGTGTGACTCCCCACCCCATCCCACCCTGAGTCCAGTGTCAGAGGCTGGCTGCCATAGGGAGCCGCCTCACCACTGGTGCCTGGCCTGGCGCCCTTGAAAAAACCAAATATTCTGGCTGCTAATAAAACCAGCATTCAAACCATTCAAAATAATAAAACCAAAAATGAGTTAAAAACAGATTTAAAAACACAATAGCTTCTACATGCCTGGATAGGCTTGCCTAAACAAAAATGATTTTAGCAGGTGCTGAAAAGAGGTGTCTGCCTAATGTCAATAGGCAAGGAGTTCCAAAGTGTAGGTGCTGCCACTTTACAGGACTGATTTCTTACAAGAGCAGAACAAGTACTATGTGGCACCCATAACATGGAAAGCACACCTTGAACTTGTCCTGGTAGCAAATCAGCAACTAATGCAGATTTCAGACCAGAGGTATTAAGTGCTGATAGGATCCCACTCAGATCAGAAATCATGCTGCAGTATTCTGCATTAACTGACTGGATGCCAGGATTTTTTTAGTGTTGGTTTTCGGTTATGAATCCTGACTGGTTGTGGGATGCTGAGTTGTCTGCCTTACCCACAGGAATCTTGTTGTGGTTGGTATGGTATTGCATTTAGGAAAGCATCTGTCTTTTGTTTTTCATTTTCTGTTCACATTTCATTTACCTTTAACCTCACTCCCTTACATCCATAGAAGCAACAACAGTGGTTCCATGCACTAAACTCAACCCTCTAAAACCCATTGATGATGCACCTTGTTGGTTGCATGGCAGTTTGTTTCTTGCCCAATAGTGGTAAAAGAGAATTCACATATTTGGAAGTGTGGCTGCAGTTGTTGTTCCCAAGCTGCTGCCTGTAAAGGTAGACCAAACCATGTGTGTCAATTATTCTGTCTGTCAATTATTACTCACTGGAATTGGGTTGGCTGTCAAAGTGAGTTTATTGCAGCCTACAGGGTAGACAGAAAGTGCAGAGAATCTTCTTACTCTTACGCATTTCTCAAACCTCTTTCTGAAGTGAAGGGTCAAATCTGTAAAGAAGTTTGGAGCAGTCACATTAAAAGATAAGGGCAGGGCATTCCAGGAAGGGGGTTGCCAAACCCTGCTTGGATATGGATATTTTGCAGAGGATCCCTAGTCAAGGATTACCAACAGCACAATCCAAACTATATCTACCCAGAATTAAGTCCTGTTGAGTTCTATGGGGGCTTAGTCCCTTAGTATGTGTGTTTAGAATTGCAGCCTTCAGGGGCATCCATCTTTACTCCCGAATGCTCCCATCTAACATCTCCACAACACTAGGCTCCTTTCTTCCTACAATGGCCTTCTGGTGACTGGCCTGGCCTGAAGGAAGGCACTTAAACCCTTCTTGCCAAAAGCAAGTAGGCTAGATTAAATGTTCCCTACCCAGGCTCCATCTTTTAGCTAATATTTCTATCTTAATTTCCAATCAGATAATTTTTTTAATTGTATGCTCCAAGCAACTGTGATTGATGCTTAATGTATCATTCTTAAGGACATCACTCGGGCCCGCCCCTGTGACATCACTTGGGCCCACCCCTGTGACATCACGTGGGTCTGCCCCATGACATCACTAGGGCTCGCCCCTGAAATCTCAGGTTTTGGGATGCGTCTGACCTGGCAACCCTAGATACGGATGCCAGGGGATTCCGGTTTGCTCTACATTTTGGGAGCAAAACTACTCATTTTGGCACCAACAAACCTATGCGCAGACTGGAACATAGACATCCGAATTAGTCCACTTAATAAACAAACTGTTATACTCATGAGTCCAATATAGGGTTCTCAGGCTCTTGGCTGCAGCCTCCAAGAGGTCTTCTGTATCTTTAAAAGTTGTGCAGGGGGAAGGGAGAATTCCACTTTGTGGTTTTTCCCATTACAGGATTGCAAGAACACCTGCACTTGGCTGACTTTCTCTTCTCCTAAAGATACAGGATCAATCTCAGGCCCTGAACCTGGCAACCCTAGTTCAATAACACAACTGATACACTTATCAGATTATCCAAGGGTTGTCTTCTTTCTTTTTAAACACTTACAACTGCTTAGAGCAGCCAGCAACTCTACCATGACCTTTCAGTTTAAAAAAGTCTTTTGAAATGTGCCCAGGAAGTGACTGTATATCATAACATGCAGTGCCTTCCTAGAGAATTGTATGGAGAAAGATGGCTGCCCACATGTACTTACAGAGGCAACCATCCCCCTACACCCACCTACAATGTCCCTAGTACCTTTATTCAGGGCTCTTGTACAGTTGAGGCAATATATGTGAAGCATCCTGAATACTGCAAAGCACGACGTAAATTGTAAGTATTAATATTAGTTTAGTAATAGAAACACCAAAGCTAGTAAGGACAACACCTCTTCCAACTGGCCTGACATTGGATTGGACTGGCCGCTTATATGTTTCATGAAAAATTACAGAACACTGATTAGATCATTGGCTTTCAAAAGACTGGAGTTTATGGACACAAACAGTACCTCCAAAGGTCACCCAGGGCCTGTGATGTACACTCAGAGTTCCACATGAGTAAACGATGCTTGTCAATGGTTGGCAGGAGGAAGGATGCTCCATGTGTGCACCTCACATATGCAAAGCATTCATCCACACTAAAGCAAACTCATGAGCCCTTGTGTAAGCAGAGTACCATAAAGCCTTTTGGATTCTGGAATATTAATTAGTTTGGAATAGTAAAACAATGACATAAATTGCTTCCCAAAGGCTTCACAATTATCTATCAGTCATACTGTCAAAGCAAATATATTTCTGGTACTACACAAATGGGTGCTGGAGCATGACACCCAAGGATAAAAGATATTTAAAATGGAATTCCCTCTTTTATTCTGGTTCTGTCTTCCCACAGTGAGGATGAGGATGATACCAATTAGTTCCAAGAGCGCCTACATTAACTACATGCTATCCATAAATCAAAAGGAGACACAGCTCCTGCTGTAGGCCTTACAATGTGAAACACAAGATAGACAATGCAATGAAAACGGTGGGGGAAAGGAAAGGAACAGATCCATTTCGCAATGCTAGAACAAAACCATGAATTGTCAACAGGCATTTTAAATCCAGTTGGGGCCAGGCTGATCTTTCCTTGTGTTCTTGCTAGGATGAAGAGGGTAAAACCACCCAGGGGCCCTTGTTCTTCTGGCAATTGATACAGCCCAGAGTAGCCTCTGCTGCTACAGAACAACAAACTCTTGGAGAGTGCCATTGGGAAGGAAATTGGAAGCTGCCTTATACCACGTCAGATCTTTGGTTCCTCTAGCTCACTGACTGGTAGAAGTTCTCTTGGATTTCAGTCTTTTTGAGCCCTAACTGGGGTGGCCATGCACCCAACATTTCAGTGGGCTGTCTGAAGTAATCCTCTGTTTGTAGAGCTGCCTGGCCCAAGTCTGATTTTAATGTGCCACAAGATGTCAGGGCCTTGAAGCTGCCCATCAACAGTTAGTGCCTGGACAGCAGACTAAGCAGGCACATGGGTCACCTGGTCATAGTCTGTTTCTGTTTCTAAATAGTCTATATTTCTATTTCAATTATGGTAATTATTTCTAAAGTTCAATCTAGACATTTAAATCAGCATGTGCCAATTTTATATAAATCAGTGTCCTCTTTTTTGGTGACGTGTTTTCTCTGCTTTGGCAGAGTGTAAGTTGCCATATTTGGAGATGCTGGGGATTGAACTGAGGAGCTTTTACATGTAAAGCATGTGCTTTGCTCTTGCCAGGTAGAGATACTAGGAAATGACCCTAGGACCTCATACATGTGAAGCATGAAATCTGAGCTACATCCTCCCTATGTTCATTTGTGTTAGGAGGGAGGAATCAAGATCCCTGAAGCTGCTTATTCTCTGGCCAGAGTTGTCTTCCTCTGGCCCAGTTGCACCATTCATGTAGTTAGGATGTATGCACACTAATATAACACTATCAGAATGAATGTATTTATGGAAACTCATCAGCCTTCTTTAGAAATGCAGGAAAGCCTGTCTGGGATCTCCTGTGGTATCAGATATTTACATATAACACCTTTTATAAACTAAAGTTTCTGCAACAGTGGAGAAATAATTACATGGTAGTCACAGCCAAATAAATTTACAGCTGTTATGAAATGCTGTAAACAAACCCAATGTTCTAAGCTTATAAAAGCAAATTTGATGGAGTCTAGTTTAAAAATATATTGCTGAACTCAAAATGTATTTTGTGAAAGGAACATTCAGATTATAGTTTTTAAAAATGTGTATGGCCACAATTCATTTACATGGTGAGCAGTAATGGGTTGTGTACATAGTCACAAAGATTTCTTGGTCAGTACAATTGGTTTTGGCAACACTGATTCCTTGAGAGGACAGAGTGAGGAAGTGACAGTCTAGACTCTGGATCTATTCCTTGGCATTCATTCATGCATTGGCATTGTGAAAGCCAACTATGTAGCATGAAACCAATCTAGCATGGATCATGCCCATACAGAAGCCCAGTTGAAAGCAGGTGTTTTTATTCTGTACAACATCACTTTGCGTGCACAAATCATAGCCAGAAAAGAGATATGAAATGGGATGCTTATTTCTACATGCTACTAAAGCTGTACATCATCTCTATGTGCATTCCAAATTATGAGGTGAGTGGGGGTGATTTGTGTGAGACTTTCACATGCCTAAGACAGATTGTGCCAGTAACAAGGTGTCTCAGGTTGGATCAGGGGCTCCTTAACACTTAGGAAATGCTTTATTTTGTCACAATTATCTTTCCAGAGCATTCCAGTCACAACGATGAGCAGAACAATCCAGCATAATTTATGCCACTGTAATTCCAACCTCTGTTCAGAAGTGGGGCTACTGGCAGTGAAGGGTCCCAAGCCTGGCAGAGAGAAACAGCGGCGTCACTAGCGGGAGTGCGGGGGTGTGTGGACCTCTGGTGTGCGCCCTCCCAGGGGCATGGATGAGGTGGCTGGGCTTGCGTGCACGCACGCATGCACGCACACTCAAGGCCAGCCACCCTGTCCATGCCCCTGGGAGGGCGTGTGCCAGAGGGGCACCCAGCCGGAGAAGGCCTGGGAATGCCAGCGCGCCTCCCTCACCCCGCTGATGCTGCTCCCGGTCTTGCCCGCCCGCCCGCCTCCAAGGAGGAGTTGGAGCAGCCTTGCCAGGCAACGGGGCGGGGCGGGGCGGCTCTGGGTGTCACCCCCCTCATGGTGACACCAGGGTGCGGGCCACACCCTCTGCACCTCGGTAGTGACGCCCCTGGAGAGAAAACAAGCCTTTAAAATAGAGTTTGACATATACCACCTTTTTTGTCAGTGTAACTTCTGCTGGGTTGCTAGGTCACATGACCAAGCTGAACAGAGTTTGGAATAGGAGTAAGACTGCGCCTGCCCCATCCTGCCACTGGAAGGCCCCTTTTTGGGCCTTACCCTGGCCTCAGGTCAACTGGCTGAACTGGGACGGAGGACTTCCCCCAGCATATCTCTAGCTCAGTCCAGGCTGCTCAGCTGAAGTTCTGCCTATTCTACACTCCACCCATCCCAGCAGATCATGGGTTTGGATTGCTCCCTTAGGGAAGTAAATAAAAGTGTTTGTTTTTCATGCGGTCATTGTTTTTCTGTGAGTTTTGCCTGGCAAAGCAGGCTGTTTATAAGAGTGGTGGACTATTGGTGTTTTTCCCAAACACTTTCTGTTTTCCTTTAAAAAAAAATCAGTACGTTAATGTAATTGTTTTCATTTCACTGTTTTTCTTTTTTTTCCCTTTTTTTTTTTTACCCTGGTTTGCATTTGTTTGGTTCCAAACATTTAGAGTTCAGCAAGGATTATTCTGCTTTTCTTCTCCCTCGGTTCACTTGTAGGACTTTTTGTGTGATTTATTTGCGCCTTTTTATTCTGAACCCTTTCTGTTTTCCTACAAACAGCAGTTACTTTATTTGTTTTTCACTATGTTGGGTTTGTGCAGACTTATCTTAGACTGGCTCTCCCCCCAGATTTGGTTTGCTTGTTCAAAGTTTCATTGTAAGTTTTAGGGAACCTGTGATTTCATCACATTGAATTATTGCTGTCCATTATTATTCATATTTTAATTATCATTTTCTCTCTTCCCCCTCTAGGTCTGGCACTTTCCCCCCACTCAGCTAAGCCTGCTTATCCCTTAAATAAGTTCCCAGTTGTGTTGCTCATTGCCAGCCTATTATTATCCACTTACCCAGGGTCACTTCCCTCATGTCACCAGTTTTAAGACTCATTGCCCACAAAACACCAGGGGAGATTTGTGACGATCCCACCAACTGGCTCTACCTGTTATACTCTCACCAGGGCCACCACCTGTCAGGATCTCGGTTTTTATTTGTTCTCTCACATGCTCTAGCACAGATCTCGCAAGACCCCACTGCTAGGCAGCACTACCAGCCACTTCCTGTAAACAATACTGCCTGAGACTTAGTCTCCTTCTGGCTTCTTGTTACTATGTGTCTGAGTGCGCTTGCCATCCACAACCCCCTTGTACTTTGTCTATAAAGTATACAGCCCTGGGTTGCTCTATATGCTTGATGATGTTACAATATCTCTCTCTTCACCGCTCACACCATTTGATACTGTTTCTCTGCCTTTGGTATTACCCTGCCCACCCTTCTGGTCTGTATCAACCCCAGCCAAGGATCAGGTTTTTGGTAAACCAATACAATATTTATTTATAAACACCAGGAAATAACAAGATTATGTAAGGTAGATTTAACAAGCGTATGGTTTGATACAGTGTCACTCTTTATGTTTCTGGTCATATATAATTTGCCTAAATATCAGCAAAATACAATCCAAGCCTCCCTCAGAACTCTGCCAACCAACTCATCTAAATAACTCTCCACTAACCACTCTCACAACTCCTCAACAACTCTCCCAACAACAACTCCCCCCCACTCAACTGTCATCCTCTCATTTATACCTTCAGCCATTCAAACACTCAGCCAATCATCATCCAACATTCTCCAGCATTATAGCCCATGTACTCCCCCCTCTTACTCAGTCACTTACCATATATCACTTAATAAACCCGCACTTACCATATTTACAGATATTAAAATACAGAGACATCACAAGGTTAAGTGATTTCTGTTTTACCCTCCCCCAAACATAAAATCTGCCTTTGTAGGAGAACCACTGCACCCATGATTCTAAACGTTGGCAGGCTTTATCCCCTCATAAACATGCAACCATACCTGCAAATTCTTCAATAAAAAATTATACAATAATTTACAAGCAAAGCTGCATCTGCACGCTATGATAAATATCAATATCATCAGGTTCATCAGTGTTATTTATTTTCTGTTGAATACTGATGGGTGTTTTGGTTCAATATGTACATTTAGCTGCAATCCTAGACTCTCTTACCTAGGAGTAGGGATGGAAAGTTCTGTCAATTTCAGTTCTCTCGGTTTCTCATTTTTCCAGTCTTAAATTCAGTTCTCAACATTTCTGCAGCAATTTGCATTTTTAAAAAAATCCTCATGAAAATTCTCCAGCATTTTAGTGTGAATTTCTCCTAATAAACACATTTATTTGACTAATGTACACATTTTGCAAGCAATTTCTCATCACATAATACATTTTTGTATGTTATTTTCACTCATATTCATTTTTATGCACATTTCCCCCGATACATGCATTTTTGTAAACATTGGTTGGTTGGAGAACTGCATGGCAAAATCAGAATAAGTGCAAGTTTTGAAGGATGGCTGTGTTTTGGTTCCCATATTGTTTTGGAAACTGTGAACTTGATAAATTTAGTTTGAAATGTGAACCGAATTGAATTTCTCCCTCATCCCATCTATTTATCCTCGCAACAACCCTATGAGGTAGGCTAGGCTAGGCTAGGCTGAGAAACAGTGACTGCATCAAGGTCATTCTCATTTGCTTTATGGCTGAGCAGAGATTTGTGTGCAGGTCTCCCTGGTCCAAATCCAACATACTTTACACTGCATAACACTGGCACTCCAAAGCTAGAATAATCTCATTTATAAAAATACGGCAGCATGGGATCTCACTGATAGTCTAGGCATGCTTTAGGTTCCTTTATTGTTTTGTGTTTATATTTTTAACAAATTGAAACTTGAACATTTTTAGTATAACCATTACCACTGTGATATACACCTAAAACTGAGACCATGCAAGGCAAGGATGACCAACTGGCAACCTGGAAACTGCATTGGCTGGCCTCCCCACCTGTGGCAAGTTAACATCTAACTGTAGCTCTCTCCCAGTATGGGAGGAGAAAGAAAACTTGCATTATGTGTTGCCATTTTCATCGTGGGAGCTGGATCTTCCTGCTACTTGGAATATATATAATGGTCTGGGGAAATTTACTCTCCTCCTAGCTGAAGATACTGGTCACTGAATTCTAAGGACTTCCTATTTCATTCCACATTCCAGTGTTTTTCCAAACAGAGTACGAGAGTAGACATAACTATGCTTAGAGTTATCATTAGGATAAGGAGTGTGTTTGTAGAACACATCCAAACAACAAATTAAAATAAAATGGGAAGAAACTTCTATGCTATCCTGAGTTCCTTATTTATTCGCTTGTTTCATTTATGAAATGCTTCTCATGAATCATCTCAAAGTGATTTCACAATGAAGAATAAAGGCAATATAAATAACCAGTTCCTTGAAGCAAGTGAACCATTAAAATCTAATAAATCAGAGATGGCTAACCTGTAGCGCTGCAAATGTTGCTGTACTACAAACTCCTATCATCCTTGACCATTGGCCATGCTTGCTAGAGGTCACAGAAGTTGGGACTCCAACAACATCTAGAGGACTACACGTTAACCACTCCTGTAATTAATAAATAAAATTTCCTGGCATTTTCCCATTGTAGACAAATTTAACATCTCCTGAGCTACTGAAACACAGAAAGATGCTCTTGTCACATTGGACCACTTGTAGATACACCTCAGACTTTCTCCAGGCCTTCATCCTTCATATTGCTTTGTGTGGTGCAATGCATAACTATTCTCCATTATACACCTTTACAGTGGAAATCTACAAGTTATTTTGCTGCTAGGAGCATTTTGCCCTAAAGAGTGAGGGCTTTACCCCAGCAGATAACAACTAACAATGTGGCATGTCCAAAGCAGTTTGGATGATTGCAAAATTCCTGATGAAGATTCCTGGCATGCCACTCTGACACCGTGCTCTGAACAAATCTTGGGAGATAAGAGCAGGGGAAAATGTTCAAATATTTTGAGCCTGCTGTGAGAATGTAGATAAAAGTCCATTCCATAAAAAGTGTTGCTTGCCTGGAAACAGAGGGTGAAAATATATACCCCTAAATACCATGGGTGGCCTGGGAACATGAGAACCTCTTGGGAGTAGCTGTGATGGAATGTCATCTGACTGGCCTCAAGAACTGTAAATACATAAAGAAAACTTGGGAAATTGCTAAAATGAATTTCTTCTCTGCTGTGGATAGCATGAAGTAATGGGAATCTCAGAAGAAGCTTATCTCATTTCGAATGGAAAATAAAACCTACAGGAACGATGTTAACAGGCTGTAAGAGGTTCACACAACAGCTTTCATTCACACACATTTACGATGAAAAGGGACTCCTGTTATGGTAAAAAAAGTAAAACAGCTCATTTGCTCCTATATACCCAGAATGAATAGACGAGGCTCATACCATTGAACTTTCACATTATTGAACTTTCAAAGGAAATCTGCGACAGGTTATACATGCCTGCCTATGCATTAAGATAGGAGACTCTTCTTGTCATCCCATCAGCAGGTGAAGTAAGTATGGAGGTGGCATGGGATATAGTGCCTTCTCTGTCATGACACAGCATCTCTGAAATGGCCTCCCCTCTGAGGTCCAACTGGTACCAACATTGTTAATGTTTAAGCAGCTGTGAAAGATGCACCACTTTGCCCAGGCTTGTGGTGGGGATTGAACCGTTTTCATTCATTCATTGATTGATTCATTCATTCATTCACTGTATTTGTTTCCTTAAACATCAATTAAGTTAGATTGTATTTACTGGTTTTATGTGTAACCCACCCTTGGATTGTTAGATGAAGACCAGACTTATAAATGGATGAAATAAATCTTTTCTGGGGGAGCACCCTGTCTCAAGGCACTTTACTCGTCTCTAGGAACTCATGACCTCACATAGCTTTCACACCAATGTGCTGAGGATACTCTGCCTGCAATATCAGCATCACCATCTGGGCCTTTTGTGGCTGAATTGGCAGGCCCCATTGGCAGTCCTGTCCCTATGGCCATGAAAGAGGCTTGAAGAAGTCTCCCTCCAATTCACACATGCCTCACTTTTCTTCTTCTTGAAGATGCACCATCCTCACAACCACTGTTCCCACCTGCCTCGTCATGAGGGCAATGCAGCATAGGTGATGGTGGTGGCAGTGGAACTAGATAGAGCAGTGTTTTTCATACTATTCTGGGGAGGCCTGGGTTCCTTGAAAGCTTATCAGGATTCCCACTTAGAAGATAATTTATGGCAGGAAATTCTCTGAAAGACATTTGGCTGCCGTGATTAATCCTTCCCTCTAGTGTGTACATGCAAAGGAACACTGGGTACATTCTAAGCTACATTCCTGTGAGAGAAAGGTTAGGCCCAGGCAACTTGGCTAGTGCCCATCATTAACTGAACATGCATCAGATTCCTCTACAATGTCCAGAAGTTCCTCAGCAGAGAAGTTGGTATAGGAAGCATTCCCAGAAAGTAGAAAGTTTGAAAATACTGATTTGGATGAGTTCATTTGGATTAGTTCATGATCCACTACCATGAGGACCTTACACTTCAAAGGCAAACCCTCAAATGACAATTCAAAGATTCAGAAGTCGCATGTAGTGCTGTACTAACTGGACTGTACCACTTTGGAATGCAGGCAGCATGTCAATGCTCCACCTGTAAAAACGACAGATTTGCAAATACTATAAAAGATGGAATCAAAAATCAAAGTGACACTGAGAAAATTCAAAATGACATTGTTGAAATAGATAAAATGCCATTGATAAATTCAAGACAACAATGACAAAATGGAATGGAGAGGACTATAGAGAAATGACCTTATACCCTGGGAAGAAAATGCAAATATATAATTATAAAATGGAGGGGAACTGACTAGGCTCTGACACTGATGGGAAACTGATCAAAACAAAAGATGGCAATTTCTCCTTTCAAAGGCTTCTGTTGGATGGTTTTCCAGGTTCTCAGTCACACAGAGAGAGCCTTCCATGTTTATAGTTGTACAGACATTCAGGGTCAGTCCTGCCATACAGTGGACTCTGACAATGAGTAGAGTGAAGCCGTCTGCTTTAAGAGGCCCCATGAGAGGGGGATAGAGGCAAGAACTAGGGGTATGCACACAATTCACCTTGTATCTGTGTCCATAGCATTTGGAAGCAGGCTGTTTTTTTTCGGATCCATTCTGTGTTGCTCTGATCCAATTCATTATTCAGGTCAAAATCTGATCTGCTAAAGCCAAAACTCTGTTTTGCTCCCACGGACAATAATGGGGAAAACAAAAATGACTATGAGTTGTATTCAATGTCATGTGAAGGCAATCGTTCTGTCAGTATAACAATTTCTGCTTGTGCCACAGAATTCTCTCTCCTCCTCCTCCCTCCGCATTCCTATTCTAGGAATTTGCCCAACCCTCCAGAGCGGATTTGGGGATGGTGTGGGGCACGGGGGGGAAGAGGAAACAAAAAGTTAGTTGAATACCACCCTATATTAGTGAAAATAACATACAAAAATGCATTATATTGGGAGAAATTGCCTTCAAAATTGTGTATATTAGTCAAAACTGCATACAAAAATGTATTTATTAGGAGAAAGTCACATTAAAATGCTGAAGAATTTCCATGAGGATTTTTTTAAAAATCACAAAATACAACAGAAATGTGAATAATTGAATATAAGATTGGAAAATAAGAAACTGAAAGAATTGAAATTGACAGACCCTTTCATCTCTAATGCTGGGTGATTTTATCTTTGTTATTAAAAAAAACCCCACCTGGAAATGTCACAGTTTTTTCTCACTGCTCCCTTTCTCTATGAAGAAGAAGAGAGTACTGATTTTAAATTGTTTGTTAGGAAAAAGAATAATTGGGAAAGGAGTGGCTGGTCTAATAGTCTAACTCTGAAGTTTATGCCCTGTTCTCACAGCCAAAACTCGGAGGATGACCCATGTATTTACATCAATATCCCTCCCTGAAACAACTGTGATTGGAGTGCACTAGGGAAATAATTCATTATGATTAAAAGCTACCATGTCCATAAAAATGAAAAATCCCCCTCTATTCACCACCTCCTCTCTCAAGCTCTGGGCATTTTCCAAATCAACTTGGGTTCATTTCTCAAAAAAGAAAAAAAATGGGGGGGGGCAGCCATGTGTTTAACTTTATGGAAAACCAAG
The DNA here is from genome assembly GCF_030035675.1 of Rhineura floridana. Classification (NCBI taxonomy): domain Eukaryota; kingdom Metazoa; phylum Chordata; class Lepidosauria; order Squamata; family Rhineuridae; genus Rhineura; species Rhineura floridana. The sequence continues at coordinate 109,758,196 of NC_084486.1, forward strand.
GCAACAGAATTACTTAGAAGGTTGGTCACTCCCTGATATTCTTTGACAGAACTTGTTAATGGCATGATGCAGTTTGGTAACATGAAATAGAAATTACCCCAATTCACACAGAAACAATGCTCACCCCTAGTAAGAACTGCTGCCTGCATAGCACAGCAAGATTTTTAAAAAGTGTTGATCCTAGTGGGAGAGGGAGCTTTGGGGTTCACTTCATGCAGCAACATGTCTTGGACCAGCAAATGTCCTAATGAACACACTGCCCTGTGATCCCACACATATGCATGTATTAACTTAATGTGCAAAAATATCTTGAAAGGGTTTATCTGACAGTACGTTTAAGGGCCATAGAGTGATGTTAAATCAGATATAACCTCAATATTACACTATTATATGATTTAAAGAGCTTAGCTCTGAAAATATGATTGCCTTAATTGGTAAGAATAGGTCAAGTAATTAAAGATGTAATTGAATGCTTCAAACACTTGGGCTCAGTATTATCAAATGGCCTTATCCAGGGCTAGAGATGGAAAGATCTATCAATTTCGGTTCTCTCAGTTTCTCATTTTTCCAATCTTAATTTCACTTCTCCCCATTTCTGCAGAAATTTGCATTTTTTAATAAAAATCCTTATGAAAATTCTCCAACATTTTAGTGTGCATTTCTCCTAATAAACACATTTTTGTAAGCAGTTTTAACAAAGGTACACATTTTTGCAAGCAATTTCTCATTATCTAATGCATTTTTGCATGTTATTTTCACTCATATATTCATTTTTATGCACACTTTCTCCTCATACATGCATTCTTGTAATATTGTTTAGTTGGCGAACTGCATCACAAAATTCTAATAAATGTGAATTTCTAAGGATAGCTGTGTTTTGGTTCTGATAGTGATTCGAAAAGTGCAGATTTGATAAATTCTGCTTAAAATACGAACTGTATCGAAATTCTCACCCATCCCTATCCAGGGCATAGTTCAAATATTCATCATGTGATCAACTGCAGGATCATGCCTCCCCCTCCAACAGCAGCCAAACCCACATTTCTGAAGGTTCCCCAAACTTCCAGACCAGCTTTTGAGAGCCCAGTGGTGGCTATAGCATGGATGAAAGGATGAGAAAGCCCTATTCAGTGCACAGAACAACAATCATGGTTCTATGTATTCAGCCCAGAATCTCCCTGAAGAGGCGCTGGTTCAATCTGTTAAAAATGTATATGGAGATATTATGTCCAGAGGCTTCTTCATGCAGACAAGATATTCACTATAGCTGCAGTCCTGTGTACAGATTTGCTCATGGATGTCCCATCAGTATCATCAGGAGATGCATGTACATAAACATTAAAAACAAGTATACTGTATGTATCCAATCACAACTCTTTTGCCAAATAGCAAATCAAAATGCTAGATAACAGCAAAAATACACACTCAACTCCAATCAATGAATGTTTGTAGAGAATATTCACACACGCTAAAATAATAAGAATGAAAAAAAACAATTTGCAGACAATTAAGGAATAGGATAGGACAGCAAAGTCAGAAATTATGTTAGAGGCAATTCACCTAGCTCTATACATGAGATTAATTACAAAATTAATATGAATATGACAAGAGACTGATGAGTTTATATTATGCCAGCCCAGGCATACAATTAATTAAAGAGCAACAACTGTGATAACAAGCAGTAGGGCTGTACAAGGGAATTAGATCTTGTCTTTTTTAATTATAATATAGTTTATCCTCATCAGTCACCAGCATGCAGTACTCCACTTTGTGCAGAGAAAAAGAAGAAAGTAACCAGGAACAATAACCACATTAATATCCTGATCTGGAGATTGCAGATTTCCCCTTCAGCCCATTGAACCATTTGCTGGCTTTAGTGGAAAAGGGAGTGTTCCCTCTATAGGAGAATGAGTGAGGGAAAGTTCAGCAGTGGGCATGCATCCGATTGCTCCAGTTATAGATCTCAATTTGGGGAAAAACTGATCACACAAGCTTCACTATTGGACACAAAGTTACCCCAAACAAGAATAGCAGCTTTTATGTATGTTGGTGGCAATGCACATATGAAAAGTTAAGAAACCTAGGTCCATTTAAAACAGTATCATCCCACTTTAAACCATCATGGCTTCCCCCAAATAATTCTAGGAACTGTAATTTAGGGTGCTGAGAGTTGTTGGGAGACCCCTATTCCCTTTACAGAGCAGTTTAACAGTCAATCCCGCTTCCCAGAGAACTCTGGGAATTATATCTGTAAGGGAAATAGCTGTCTCCCAAAAATTCTCAGCACCCTTAACTAAGGTTCCCAGAATTATTTGGGGGAAACCATTACTGTTTAAAGTGGTATGATACTGCTTTAAATGTATAGTGCAGATGGGGCCATATTTCTGTGTTTTTCTGCAACCTAAAGTAAACAAAAGATAATGGTAATTAGGGTTGTGCTAAAATTCCACTCAAGTCCAATTTGGTACAAAATTTTTCATTAATTCACTTATTCTCTATTGTTGCAGATCAGATTTTTATCTAGCAATTTTGTGCGGCTATTTTCAAAAACGGATTTTTTAAAAAAAATCTGCCTCTAAAATATCAGTATTAAGCATGATAATCTTATTGATATTTCCTTTCATTTATTTATATTTCCTTTCAAAATATTGATATTTCCTTTCAAAATATTGATATTTCCTGTTAAATTATCAATATTTCCTTTAAAAATATCAATATCAATATTAATATCAATATTTTTTGCAGGGGGGAACAGATTTGTAAAATTAGTGGCTAGTGGACAAAGAATGAACTTGAATCAATACCAATTGCCTGTTAGGTTGACGGAATACTTTTGAACCGGCACCAGCCAACAGATACCATCCCTAATGATAATTAGTTTTATTATATTGATTATATTACTGCTTAAAGCTTTAATATACAAATGATGAATAAACATAATGTGCATTAATTTGGATATCAAGTGTAAAGAAGTTCTAACAGCCACTTGCTTAGTGATAGCCCAATACTGGAAAACATTAAAAGACCAGCACTTGCCGCTGTGGTACCAGAATGTTTGGACTTTTAGCTATAGCTAAAAAAATTAACCCATCAACTGTGAGCAGAAAAAGGAATGGAAACTTTGGGATGTTCTATGCAATATGGCATGGTTTCATTTTATTTTCTTACTATATTGATCAGGGTTATGTTCCTTCACTGTGACAAAATCAGATACAGTTTCAGCTTGGAGTCCACCATCATCTGTAGGCTTTAGAAATTAAAAATGTTATTTTCCAGTTTACATCTAAATTCTTCCCTTCTGTACCCCCCCAAACACCCCTATTTCTTTCTAGTATTGTCTGCATGGACAAGTTTAATATTTCTGTATATTAAAATAGAAATTTAATTTTAACAGTGAAATGTCCAGATTCTTTCTGACCTTCATGTCCTGTAATAAAAAGGAAAACAATGAGATTAGCATTATATTGCCCCTACTATGTATAATTTACATTACTATATGGAATTTTTTTGTATTGTATAATAATTGGAGAAATTGTACAGTGTTTTGTCAGGGGAGGGTTGGCAAAAGATTGATAATATACACAGCAAATGTCAAATTGTGCAAATTCTCACATGAAAACATCATTGAAGAAAACAGATATGGATACTTTTATTAAAGAAAATATGCTTTCATTTGGAACTGGATCTTCTTCTAAAGAATGAGATAGGAAAAACAGATTGACCCTATTTTGACTGAACCAAATACAAAGTAGTAAGGGACCACTTATATAAAGCTTAGAAATGACCTGAAAACAAAAAAGGACACATGCAGGAAGTGTAAGGAAGGCCAGGCCACAAAGGAAGAGTACAGACAGATAGCACGGAATTGCAGGGATGGCGTCAGGAAGGCTAAAGCTGAGGATGAGCTGAGGTTAGCAAGAGATGCCAAAAGCAACAAAAATGGTTTCTTCAGGTACATCCATAGTAAAAGACAGAGAAAAGAAATGGTTGTACAGCTACTCAGCAAGGATGGCAAAATGATGACAAAGAACAGGCAGAAGTGCTCAATTCCTACTTTGGCTCAGTCTGCTCCCAAAAGAAGACCTATGACCCTCCTGGGAAACATGAAGTTGAAGGGGCAGGACTGCAGCTTGAGATTCATAGACAAATGCTTAAGAAATACCTAATCACTCTCAACGAGTTCAAGTCTCCAGGGCCTGATGAACTGCATCCAAGAGTACTGACGCATCTGGCTGAAGAACTCTCAGAACCAATGTCTATTATCTTTGCGAAGTTGTGGAGGATGTGTGAAGTGCCGGACAATTGGAGGAGGGCTAATGTTATCCCAATCTTCAAAAAGGGCAACAAGGAGGAACCTGGGAACTACAGACTAGTCACCCTGACATCAATTTCTGGGAAAATTATGGAGCATATTATAAAGCAGTCAGTCTGTAAGCACCTGGAAAACAATACAGTGATTACTAGAAGCCAACATGGATTTATCAAGATCAAATCCTGCCACACTAATCTTATCTCATTTTTTGATCAGGTATCCTCCTTGGTAGACTGTGGGAATGCTGTGGACATAATATATCTCAGCAAACTTCAGCAAACCTTTTCATGAAGTGCCCCATGGCATTCTGATTAGCAAGCTAGCTAAATGTGGGGTAGATGGAACAACTATCAGGTGCATCCACAGTTGTCATCCACTCAAAGAGTGCTTATCAATGGTTCCTTCTCAAACTGAGGGGAGGTAACAAGCGGAGTACCACAGGACTTGGTCTTGGGCCCAGTGCTGTTCAACATTTTCATTAATGACTTGGATGAGGCGGTGCAGGGAATGCTTATCAAATTTACAGATTATACAAAATTGGGAGGGATAGCTAATACCTTGGAATACAGAAACATAGTTCAAAGTGATCTTGATAGGCTGGAGCACTGGGCTAAAAACAACAGAATGAAATTTAGCAGGGATAAGTGCAAAGTTCTACACCTAGGAGAAAGAAACCAAATGCACAGTTATAAGATGATACTGGGCTCAGCAATACTTCATGCAAGAAGGATCTTGGGATTGTTGTATCATGAGCTGAATATGAGCCAACAGTGTGATGTGGCTGCAAAAAAGGTAGATGGTATTTTAGGCTGCATTAACAGAAGTATAGTTTCCAAATTGTGTGAAACATTGGTTCCCCTCTATTCAGCACTGGTTAGGCCCCATCTTGAGTACTGCGTCCAGTTCTGGACACCACACTTTAAGAAGGATTCAGACAAACCAGAACGGGTTCAGAGGAGGGCAACAAGGCAACAAGGACTGCAAACAAAGCCTTATGAGGAGAGACTGAAAGAACTGGGCATGTTTAGCCTTGAGAAGAGAAGACTGAGCGGAGATATGATAGCACTCTTCAAGTACTGGAAAGGTTGCCACACAGAGGAGAGCCAGAATGTCTTCTTGATCATCCCAGAGTGCAGGGCACAGAACAATGGGCTCAAGTTGCAGGAAGCCAGATTTCAGCTGAACATCAGGAAAAGCTTTCTAACTGTTTGAGCGGTATGACAATGGAACCAATTACCTAGGGAGGTGGTGAGCTCTCCAACACTGGAGGCATTCAAGAGGCAGCTGGACAGCCACCTGTCAGGTATGCTTCAATTTGGATTCCTGCATTGAGCAGGGGGTCTTATAAGATGGCATTATAGGCACTCTCCAACTCTATGATTCTATGATTCTAATATCTTCATCCCTTGACTATTGACAGCAACATAATGTCCTTCAAATTAAACCAATTGTTCTCCTACACTCTCCTAAAAGATGGGACAGTTTCTACTTGCTGACGGAAGTGCCAGCCAGTCAATGCATTTTTTGTTAATAGTTGCCAGAAGAAATCAAACACTTATCGGAGCATAGAATTTCTTTCTTTGTTAAGGTCATTAAAGATTTACAAAAGCAAAAGTCTATTAACAGCCCTATCCTACACATTATCACTCAGAAATCAGTCCCACTGAGTTCACTAGGGTATATCCCAGGTAAGTGGGCATAGGGCTGCCATAAGGTGGACTCCATTTATCACCCAAAGAAGTTGCCAAGAGAAAGCCATTCCTTCTTCTTACCATATCTGTTAAGGTGAATGTATACAGTGCAGCATAGCTTCGCTTTGTATGTTTATTAGCTCAGCTGAACATGAGCTGGATTTACTGTTTCCCAGGAATCCCAAGTATACACAATCCTATATACATTTAACTAGAAGGTGATACCACTGAGTTAATTGGGTCTGCTCCAATGAAAGAGCTCATTGGATTGCAGCCAAAGTTCCATAAAGCCTCAATTCTGGTTGCTAAATGTTGGTATTGCATCAACAGTTCCTACAAATCAAATTGTTGTTGTTGTTAATATACTACCCTTCATTTCAAGAAGAAATACCAAGGTGATTCACAAACAAAAGCCAACAACAAAATAACAGGCACAAAACCAATTATAAAAAATACAGCTACTAGTAATCAAAATACATATTCCAAGTAATTAAAATTGCCCACGAAGAGTGAAGTCAGCAAGTGTATATGGGTGTAAGCAGCGATTTACTATGACTAGGGACAAACTTATAGCTGTACATCACAAAGTGAACAAACACCAACATTACAAAAGATAAGGGAAAGTCAGATCACAGGCAACCACATGTTAGCAAAGTAATACATTTTATGTTCACCGCCCAGAGAGCTATCGCTAGTCGGGCGGTATATAAATTTAATAAATAATAATAATAAAAAAAATAATAATACATATACTTTCTTCAGATATGTTTGCAGTTTATGGCTTGCATGAATGCGCAGTTAGCTCTTGTGACTATACATTATATTATGCACACAAATGCAAGATAATATGTTAGTGATGTTATTCTTTTCTAAATTATGGAATGATTTTTATGACAAGGTGTGCCTGGCACCAACATTGTTATCTTTTCGGCGCCAGGTCAAGACTTTCCTCTTCTCCCAGGCACTTTAGCATGTGTTTTTAAATTGCTTTTTAAAAAGGTATTTTGAAATTTGTATATGTTTTTTCCTGTTTTTAATTGTTGTAGACCGCCCAGAGAGCTTCGGCTATGGGGTGGTACACACATGAAATAAATAAATAAATAAATTCTTTTCCTACTTCAGAAAGCTTTCTGGCCATTGTAATACACAAGAGCAGAAGATATAAAATGTGTGCACCACATCTTCTCTTTGGGGTCATTGGAGTGAACATCTATTAACATAAATCAGAAAGTGTCAAAACCAACAGAAAACAGCTTTAGTGCAAAGAGTTGTATAAGATCTTTTTGCTTCTAGGAACTGCTTCTTAGCAACTGTTTCTGCTACCAATAGATTCTGTGATAAATCAGACAACAAAAGGCATGAAATTCCACAAGGACTTTTGATGTTGGTGCAAGTTTAATAGTGAAGGTCCAGAATATGTCATATGATGAGCTTATAAGGCTTTAAAAAAGAAAACACCTACATATACACATACAAAGAAAAAGGGGAGAAAAGAACAACTAGAATTTCTTTAGAGGGTGCTTAAGAAAAGAAAATGCCCTGAAACTGACAGATCATGCATTCTAGGCCAATGGCTTAGTAAGATCAAAGGAATTAGATACTGCAGTGTCAAAGGTACATAGAATAGGGAAGGGACCGTTGCTTGCATTGCATATTAAATATTAATTCCCCCTTCAGTGGACCAGTTTAGACATAACATTCCTAGTTTAATAAACCATAATTAACAAGTATCAGTCCCACACACTCCCCAATACCCTCTTTTCTTCATCCACCTGCTTCAGCGCTTTAGTTTTTGTCTCTATAAACATAGTTCCCCAGTACATCCAAAATAGGAATATATGATTCAATGGAGACATAGAGAAAAATTCATTCAGTTTGCATTTTAATCCAAACCTAACTAGTTCACATTTCCCAAACCAATAAATGAACCAAACACAGCTGTCCTTCCAAATGTGTACTTCTCTGAATTTTGTGATGCAGTTGTCCAAACAAAAAGTGTACACAAAAATGATCGTAAAAATAACATATATTAGGCAAAATTATTATTACTATTATTATTAATTTACTAATGACCTTCTACAATCGTCTCAAGGTGATATACAATAAAAACAGCAAAAACAGTTTAAAACATAAAAGACAGCAGAGATATTTAAAACAAAATATGATTCACACCTGTGTCAGAGTCATATTCACACAGCTGGAAAGCCTGTTAGAAGAAAAGTGTCTTCAGTTATGTGCACCAAAAGTTTATAAAAATTGTGTACAAAAATGCATATATTAGGAGGAATGTGCACGAAAATGCATACAATTTAATGTGGTTTTTTAAAAAATAAAAATTCACCAATTGATGCAGAAAGTGTTAAGATTAGAAAAATGAGAAAACGAGAGAAACCGAAACTGACAAATTCATCCATCTCTGGTTTAATCTCAGCTTACTAATGGGAATCTTAACCCATGGGTTGATCCTGATTTAAGATCCTCTTTTACTCCCATTTCAGACATAATGGGAACTGTAATCCCTATGCTGAAGCTGATGTGTATGGAATCAAGGTGAGGGGGAAAAGGAAGTAGTGTATAGGCCCAATGTTCATTTCCAACTTCCCAACCCATTGTTGGATCTTTAAAATTTGCTTTACTTTATCTGTCTGCAATTGCATTGCTAACATCCCTACACACTGCAGCAAAATGTCTGTCTTTGAGAAAAGGCAGGAGGGTAGTCATTGGTAGATCTTGCATTACATACTCGCACGTTGATTTCAAGTCCTTAGAATAAAGCTATTGGATGACCCATTTCAGGCCATAAATAATAATCAGTTAAAAAATGCACATTGCAGATGATACATGTAACTCGGGACACCCATTCATACAAATTATGGCAAACATCACATTTTAAAAGTTGCAGAAATTTTTCTGCATTCAGAAAGGTGCAGGTAATTTTTTTCTGAAAGCTATCTCATAGTCATAACTATTTGGCTAATTTCAACATTAAAAGAACAGGCAACAAGCTGAAAAGCTTCCCATCTTTTTATTTTTAATAAAATTCATTCAACAAAAGTACCAGAGGGTTAGCCATCTTAGTTTTCAAAGAAAAAAATACATTAAAGCTTTTCATATATATCCAGACACGTACACCTTCTTCTGAGGCCGTTCTCCAGCCCCCACCCCACCCGAGGGAGGCTGGGAGGGTATTAACAAGAGAGAGGGGCTTTTTTTGTTGTGATTCCCCATCTGTGAAATGCACTCCCCGGTGAGGTCCATCTGGCAGCTTCATTTACATATTTTGGTGCCAAATAAATACTTTGATAGATTGAGATGATGTTGTTTGTATTAGTGTGCTGCTAAAACTTTATGTAGCTGTATGGGGGTGGTTGTTTTATTATTTTGTTTTTATGGTATGGTATATTGTTTTTAACAGTGTTGTAAGTTGCTTGGAGACCTTTGGGTAGCAATCAATCAATAAATCCAGTTTACTAATACTAATAATAGCAACACATACATACATACATACATAAAGCCAAGTGCTGCTACATTAGCAGAACTTTGTAAATTATAAATCAGTAAATATATAATAATACATTTTGATTTTGTAAGAAAATAGAAAGTGTTAATTGCTCCCCCCCCAATTTCCCTGGGAGTAGAATTTAAAGTACAAAAAAGTGGAATAATTAACACTGTTCATTCACTTACACTGTAAATTCCAAAGGTTCTTTTCCTGCTTTTAGCTTCATTTCAAAACGGTTTTGCTCACTTGTTTGGGGGGGAGGGGGAAATAATGAATTCTCGCATCCTGATCCCATGCACAACTACAGCTGAATTCCCAGTTCAGCACCCTGCCTCTATGTTCTGATTAATGGCACAATCAGGAAAAAAACCCTGCAGGCTTTATTATACAGCCACGACAGTGGCGGAATATTATAGCCAGAGTGGATTTTTCACATTTCGCAAAGTTAAATTGTAAATACCCCCATGCCATTCTGATACATCCCATAAGCTCATTTCAAAACAAAACCTTACAAAACGTATAGTCCTGAACTCCAAAATGCTTGCTTAACAACCCTCTAAGTTTTCATAGTGATACACAAAACACGCAGAGAGAATCGTGAGTTCAAAATGAAAAACAAGAGGAAAAAATCCAGACTGCTGTTGGACTTTTTTCTGTCAGAGTTCTCATAATTTGTTGAAATTAATTAAAAATCACATGTTCTCAGAGCACCTGTTATCCTGTTACTGACCTTGCCCCATACCTTCATTTTCTGCAGTTTAAAGGTTTAAAAATGCCTGGTTGATTTTTAATTAGTTTAAGAAATTTAACATTGGAGTGATAAGGGCGAGCATACTCAGTAAAAACCAACTGCCAGTGTTCAAAAAGCCAGACTCACAACTGTTTGGCTTAGCTAATTAGGGGGCCACACCCATGCCAGACATTTCACTTGAGACAGTCATGGCTTCCCCCAAAGAATCCTGGGAAGTGCAGTATGTGAAAGGTGCTGAAAGTTATTAGGAGACTCCTATTCCCCTGACAGAGCTCCAGTGGCCAGAGTGGTTTAACAGTCAGCTCCTTTGCTGGAGAAAAGAGGTCTTGAAGTCACACATCAGCAGTTAGTACCTGAACAACAAACTGAGCAGGCACACAGGTTGCCTGGTCACATCCCCAAGACAGTGCATTTCTTTTTAAATTGTTGTAATTATATCTAAATTTGCATCTCTCTATATCAGGATGGCACCAGAGGGCGACCGGGCCTCTATGGCCCAGAGTGGCCCCTGAGGGCCCCCTCCTTAGGGTGGAAGGGTAGTGCTCATGTTCCATGATCCACAGCAGCATCAGGTCTTGCAACCCAACCCTGCCGCAGATCATGGAGAGGGAGTTCCCAGGCACCTCCCAATACAGACAGTATGGGTTTCAATATACCTGTTCACATGCTCCACCTACCTCTCCCATCAGTGTGAATGCCATGCACGTTATGTGTGCATGTCTGCCATCACCTAAGATGGCGGCAGAAGCTTCCCTGCCGACACCCCTGCTGCCATCTTGGGTGATGGCAGGCATGTGCACTATATGCGCACATCATTCACATTACACAAAGGGTAGGTGGGGCGCACAGGTGGGCTTATGAGCCCTGCACTGCCTGTATGGGGGGGGTGTTGGGCTAAGGCACTGCAGGCCCAGGGCAGGCTGGTGCCTGAGGGCCCAGTCTTGCTTGGCGCTAGCCCTGTCTATGTATAAATTAGCACATCCAAAGTTATGCAAACCTGTGTCCTCTTTTTTGGAAATGTATTTTCCCTTTTTAGGTGATGTGTAAATTATTACCCTACTTTCCATCATGCAAACTTTCCATCATGCCCCAAAAGAGCTTTATACTTTTCTTTCCCTTCCTCTCCTTCTATTTGTTATGTTTTTGATTGTTTGCCTAAGATCTAGCCTGATGAAGAGTTTTGATGAACTGAAAAAATTGTTCATTTTTTTATAACCTCTTGTTTGTCCAAATGAAGCTATTATTCTACCCATACTTTTGGACTTTTTTAATGGACTGATACGTCTGCCTGCCATTTTTGTCAAGAGATGAAGCGTAGGCCTATTTCTGTTTAAGTTGAAAGAGCCAGGACACACTTCCCCTACAATTAGAAATGGCTAGCACATTTTTGTGTTCTTAAGAAGGAACACGGGAAGCTGTCTTATACCAAGTCTTTCTAGATCAGTATAGTCTACTACAACTGGTAGTGGCTCTCCAGGGGTTTAGACAGAAGTCTTTCCCTGCCTCGACATGTCAGGGATTGAACCCGGAAAGCCTGTATTTATGCTTAGCTACAGTCCCTTCTTAAAAGCCTGTATAATGCCGGAAAGGTTCTTGCCTTCAGGCCTGATCCTGTACATTCTAGTGACAGAGAACTGAAATGGAATAGGATGTTAGCTTGGTTTTCAAAGAACCCAAAACCTTCTGAAGGAGAACCTTCAGAATCAGTTCCATGAAAGCAAATCTTTCTTATTACGGATAGTAAACATTCATTAAATAGCAAATATCCCATTTTATTAATCCCCTTTCCATACGTTACTTGAGAACGGAGACTTTCTAAAGTCAGTTTTTAAAAAGGCAGTTAGCAATTGTGCAAATAAAAAAAACCTCTATCTTTCTCAAATAAGCCCTTTTCAGTATTCAAGGAAGAGATAAAAATTAGCATTTTCCTGACCTTTCCTGATGGGCCTCTGACCTTAGATTTGCCATGGATTTAGACATATCACACAGTATTAGTTTTGGGAGTTAGCAGGAATGTATTGGGCAGCAGAAAGAAGCTTCAGCAAGCTGTGAGGTATTTAGACCCTCACTGCTCATTTACCACACACAAGGAGAGCAAAGCAAGGGTCAGTCCCTTGAAGATCCATAGTGGACTCGACTCAGTGGTTCTGGTAACTGCTGTTTAAGGAATATTTGTTGTTCACATTTGGGGATGTTCCCTAACTATACAGTTTAGTAATTTTGAAATGACCCCTTAGGTGCAAAGCAGTTGTTTTACTTTTGTTTCTCTTTCTTTTTTGTTTGTTAGTGGTTGTTACTTATGCCCAGACAACAATCAGAAGAAGCCTTGCCTTGGCTCCATTGAACCCTGCAACCCCCTATTCTACTGGATGTATGTGGACTTATTATATTGGCGATGAAGAATCAACCCTGCCGAGTAATTAGGGTAGCTATGTGTCCTACTTTACTGGTAGCATTTTCTGTTTGAAGGCGTTTCCAGTCCAAGTCCAAGTGAAAAATAATGAACTAGTGCTGTGCTAAACCCTTATCTCTCCCCATCCACACACACGCAAAATGTTAGCTCCCTGTGAAATAACTACAGACAAAAGAAAGTACTTCTGCATGCAGTGCATGGTTAAACTATGGAATTCATTCCCACAGGATGCAGAGATGGCTTTAAAAGAGGATTAGGCAAATACATGGAGAATAAGGCTATCAATAGCTACTTACTTAGCCATGATGGCTATGCTGTCTTTCCATGGTAGGAGGCAGCATGTGTCTGAATACCAGATGCTGGCTGGGTTATTGCCTAATAGGGCTGCCTTTCTTAGAAACAACTCCAGACACTTCAGGTAAATGCCAACTAGAACAGCTTTATTTATGTATCAGTACACAGGGAGCCAAGCTGACTCATTCCACTCTAGGCCTCCTGACTTCCTCTTCCTCCCCCCCTCTTCTCAAATACATCCCCGTTGACCCAGGAACTAGCTACATACTGGCTACCACAGGAGGGGAGAGTACTCTTGTACTGAGGTCCTGCTTGTGGGCTTCCCACAGGCATCTGGTTGGTCACTGTGAGAACAGGATGCTGGACTAGATGGGTCATTGGCCTGATCCAGCAGGAGTCTTATGTTCTTAAGCATTCCTTTTTCTGTCTCTTTCGCAGGGAATGTGAAAACTTCAGGGGGGGGAATTGGAGCCAGGTTTATGTCCTTCTGCACATCTTAAGAATTCAATGAGGTGGAAATTTTATTAGTAGTAGTAGTAGTAGCAGCAGCAGCAGTTTAAAAACAGGTTTAAAATGCCCTATGCTTGCAATGGCACAGGGCTCTTTGAAGAAAAGATTCCAGCCTTACAAGCATTCCTGAAAGACCATCTGACCAAACAACATTACATGGTCAAATAGCCATGCCAGGATGAGCTCCTGGGCAAGACAAATAAAATTATCTAACGACTGTAGAACAGCCTCATTTGCACTTGCAGCAGCACAGAGCTCTTTGAAGACAGGATTATAGCCCAGTAGCCCTTTCTGGTATGACCATGTCACCACACTATATTGCATAGTCACATGGTCTCTCCAGGAATTCCTGCAGGGTTGGAATCCTTTCTTGCAAATCAAGCAGGGTGTTTTAAACCTGTTTTAAAGAGGGGGAGAATCCCACAGCCACTTTATTGCATTCATAAGGTAAGGACAAGCGCACACACCCCAGCCCATCAAAATTTTGGTTTGTTTTAAAGGAAGTCCTACATACCCTTTTCTGAAGCATCTTTGCGTCATCCCCACCACCCCTCAAATGATCAGAATAAAGACCATTTGAAAGTTTGGCACAGCCATACCAAGAAGTATAAGAAGGGAGAGCAGGGGCCTTGAAGCTGCCCATAAACAGTTAGCAGCTTGACAGCAGAATTAGCAAGCACACAGGTCATCTGGTCAGGCTTACCCACTATGGTGAGATACATTGTATTTCTATTTATATTTTAGTCGCTGTTTCTAAATTTGCATCTGTACATGTACATATGCATATTTTTTTTCCTGTAAGTCTGTGACCTCTTTTGTCTTCTGTTTTGGTAATGTGTGGCTGCAGACCAGTCAGTGATCATAAAAAATAGTAATAAAAAGAATGCTTCCAGAATTCTTCTCATCCTAACTTTTCCCTGGAGTTTGGCATTCTGAATGATCTAGTCTGAATGATCTAGTAGAGCTGAAGAATTAGGGATACACCACTGATTCCTTTTTTATTTCCAGATTTTATTTGGAGTACAGTGCTCATACAGTTTACTACAATTCACCTTGTTCAGGGTACCCATAGAAATAATGTGCACCCTTAGTAAGAACTGTTGTCTGAACAGTAGAGCAAGAATTTTAAAAAGTTTTGATCTTAGTGCGAGGGAGACCTTAGCTCTGAAAATGTGATTGTCTGTAGTTTGTATGAATGGGTCAAGAAATTAAAGATGTAATTGAATGCTTCAAAGACTTTGGCTCAATATTATCAAATGGCTGCATGAGGATGCAGTTCGAATATTCATCATGTATCAGCCACATGAGAACATGGTATCATCAGCGGACTCTTCATGTGGCTGGGACAATGTAGAGTCACCAGCCGTATAGAACTAGTGTTTCAATATGAAGTCTGTGTAATCACAAAACTGCAGATATTGGCAGGGCCCATATGTGCCTTGCATGAGTGGAAAGGCGGAAAATCTTCAGTGTACTGTTCCTTACAGCTGTTTTTATTTTATTTTTCTCTCTAAATGCCTTAAACTTCCTTGACAATGTAGTATTTCAGTCCAATTGCTCTTGATCAAAAAATTTCCCTTTTCAAATAGGTCAATACAATTGCTGCCCTGGGCTCCTGTTGGGAGGAATGGCGGGATATAAATCAAATAATAAATAAATAAATAATACAAGATCCTCTCAGTTACCAATATGGTCATCTACAGGCAGAGCAATCCCACATCGAGAAAGGCGGCGTAACTTATTTTATTTATTTATTATTTGATTTATATCCTGCCCTTCCTCCCAGCAGGAGCCCAGGGTGGCAAACATAGGTGCCAAAAACACTCCAAAACATCATAAAAAAAGACCTTAAAATACATTAAAAACAAAACAACATTAAAAACATTTAAAAAAAAAAGCTTTTGGCCACCTTGGGCTCCTTCTGAGAGGAAGGGCAGGATATAAATTTAATAAATAAATAAGTAAAATTTAAGGCGGCTGAAGTTACACTGGCTAAAGTACTTCAGATCCTAACTCCATTCAGGAGCCCTTGGGATGGGAGAGTGCCAGCTCAGCTGGCAGAGCCCAGTGGAAAGAAAATGAAAGCAGCAAAAAACAGAGCTATTGTGTGCTTAGACCACCCTTTTTCTCGGCATACATTAAGCTGAGCTGGATGAATGTAGGATATGGTGTTAAGTCCCCCTCCCCTTGGTTTTCCCCACTACACCCCCAGAACACTTTTTTGGGAGTTATGCTGGCTTAATTTACAGCGGATTTTATGTATTATTTTTATCTTTTCTGACTTTGTTGTGAATAACCCTGTGCCAAGGGTGGTATATAAATGATTTTAATAAATAAATAACAGAAGGAAAGGCTCACTGTATTATGTTTGACATCTCTCTGTATCAGCTTTATTGATGCTTTATTGCCCAATGTGAAAATAAGGGGAGATTTGATCAGGGTTGGTGGTTCCTACATATTTCTTCATTCTGGTCACAGCTGACACATTTATTTTGCCAAGAACTACTAGTGCTGTGCCCCATTATCTCACTTACAGTGCAATCCTTCACGTGTCCACTCAGAAGTAAGCCCCATAGAGTTCAATGAGATTCAGGCCTACTACTCAAGAGTAGTTTAATAATCAATTTCTCATCTCAGGAACACTGGGAACTGTAGTTGGTGAAATGAATAGGGAGTCTCCTAACAACTCTCAGCATCCTAGGTAAATTACAGTTCCCAGGATTCTTTGGGGAAAGCTATGACTATTTAAAGTTGTATGATCCTATTTTAAATGTATAGTACAGATGTGGCCTTACTTCCAGGTGTGCTATTAGTTTTTAGGTGATGAAATATTTCTCCAAATGTTTACTATATTTCATGCCTGCTATCTATGCTATTTTCCCCATATGTTGATACAGCATTTTCAGGGATCTACTTCTTATTTATTTATTTAAAAATCTTTCTAAACCATTTAATATTTTAAAATTTTCCAAGTGGTGTACAACAGTACAAATCTCTTCATGAGAACAGTTGTATTAGCAATCACAAGCCATTCAGGAATCACACATAGCTTAAATATTTGACTATGTAGCAACACTGCAAAGTCAGCTGAGAGTGAGGGAAGTACTTCCTGTGATCATTCTGAATGAGTATCCATTTTCAGCCCATTTAGGAGAAATCCCTGGCAAATTGCCAAAAAGAGACATCCTTTTCATTTCTGATGAAAGGGTTTTTTTTTTCAAATAGTGTTGCTTTTCATTCAGGCCAAGGAATTAACAGGTAACATTAATTTCATTCTTATTATAAGTACAAAAATGAAGCCAATCACAGGATTTCAAAAAATTATGTGCCTTTCCCAACCATTGACTATGATTGCTACTGATTTTTCAGCATGTTCTTTCAGTTCCTTTTGACTATTTTTATCTTCTCCACCATTAATTCTAATTTTGGCTGCAGCATTTGCTCTGCAGGGTCAAGGGTTCATATTCAAAATTCCAGAGGGATCAGGTGCTACTCATTTTGTGCTCTGCAAAGACCAAACAACAACAATAATAATTAACAGGAGCTTCCAGCCATAAAAAATTATGCAGTAGATAAACGACAACTTTCTGATATATTGTTAAAATTCATACATATCTAATGTATTTTTCTTTTCATTTTTATATGAATTTTTTTAAAGCTTTCTTAATTGTAGAATAGGAATATTAATTCAAAAATGAATCATATTACAAACAGATTTATAATAAAAATGAATGGACACTTTATTCTTAAAATGCTGTTTAGTAGGTCAAAGAAAATTTAATCAGAAATCAAACTTGTTTCTTGTGAAATATTCAGCTTAAACCCTTTTGCTGCTATGTATGCCCTAGTGTGTGAAGAAGAAATTCATATCCCAAAACAAGTGAGCAAGATCCCTCATCTGTCAAAACTACTGGCTTGTTCAGATGCATTCTACATTCTTTTATTCCTTTCCAATCAAAATGCAGCTACTTCTCTTAGGGCGCAATCATCCTGGTAGTTACGCCAGGCCGAGGGAGTTTGGATGTGGCACAGCTGTAGAGGAAGAGAAAGGGTGTAGTGCAGCCAGGCTGTGCTGGCAGAAATCCCTCACCCAGGCACAGCTGGGGAACTTTGCCACTGCCCTGGCACAGCCAAAGCTTGGCTGACCCAGACGAGGCCAGCACAGCCAATGCTGGTACAAGACCCCAAAAATGGGCATTCTGGGAGTGGTGGGGTGGAAACAAGGGTGGGGGACTTGCACCACAACCTGGTTCCATTCAGCTTGGTCCTATAGTCCCCCGTCCTGGCAAACACTAAGTGGGAAAAGGGGTGCTGGAAAGAAACATGCATTTTATTTCCTTCCATCAAGCGCTGCCTGTGTGGCCAGATGCTCCCCTCCCAGGGGCTTCTGATAGGAGGTGAGATATGGGGGGACCTTATGCCACCTTTCCTTCCACCAGCACCACTTCTGCCAGCCTCCTCCCAGTTGGATTGCTCTATTAGTGTAGCTAATTTTTGTAAAACTCATCAAGAATTAACTCTAAACATCTTATATTCTTCCCTTTTTGGATTTTGCAATACAATTATGACTTTTGTAATATTGCTGTTTAAATCATTATATTTTATCTATTTTATGTTACGTTAAGGTTTAAAGATGTTCTTAAAAATAACCTTAAAAAATGTAACATGAGTATCGAGAACTGGGAAGTCTTGGCACATGAGCATCCCAAATGGAGGTCGGCTATTATTAAAGGTGCTATGGACTTTGAAGAAGCACGAATACAGAGCAAAAGGGACAAACAAGCACATGAAACAAATCCTCATCGCAACGGTCTTCCATCTGGAAACCTATGTCCTCACTGTAGGAGGCTGTGTGGATCTAGGATTGGCCTCCACGATCGCTTATAGACCCACTGTTAAAGACTTTATTTTAGAAGACAATCTTACTCGGTCATGAGTGATCGCAGAAGAATGAAAATTTCATTTCATTATTTATTTAGTTTCCATTATAGTATCTATGCTGGTCATTTGCCATAATAAAGACTGACTGAGTGAGTGAGCAAGGCTATCTTGAAACAATCTAATAGGGAATATCTCTCAGTGTCTGCAATGCATGTTTATATAAGGATGGTTCTGCTTTGCGGAACATTCAGGAAGAGAGATCTTTCTGTTCACTCAGGTTCTTGCTTGCATCTTAGGCAATTATGTAAAAGAAGGAAATGGAGTAGAATAGGGCAGGGTCCATCATGATGAATATACACTTAAGAAAATTGTCAACTTATGAGTGATTTTGACATATTGCTGGAGCTCTAGAGATATCAATCCAATGCACAAATAGGGATGGGTAAGAATTTTGCTATAATCAAACTTAACACCAGACTTCCTGATAGTCCGCAGATTTGTTATCTTTCCAGAGCAATCCTAAATGCTAAGAGTTTCCCTGGCTTTTCCCGACACCAGATTTAAAAATAAAAAACTCATTGAACTTTGCTTTCCTGATGTGAAACTGACATGCCTATGTCTTTGCATCGCAGCCCACGGCTTTGCTTTGCTTAGCCTGCCTTTTGCTTTGCAGCTCATGTCTTTGGTTTGCTCAGCTGCTCTTTCCTTTGCAGCCTGTGTGTTGCTAAGCTTAAACTGATAAGCCTGTGCCTTGGCTTTCCTAAGGTGAAACTGAACAGTGTGTGTGTTTGCTTTGAGAAAGATAAACTGACAGGCCTGTGTCTTTGCTTAGTGAAGGTGAAACTGACCAGCCTGTGTCTTTGCTCTGGGAATGATGAACTGACAAACCTGTGTCTTTGCTAGGCTAAGGTGAACGGAGAATAAAGAACAACTTATTAAGAACAGTGTATTGATATGCAGCATGCTTCTTCAGCAGCATCTGACTCAGTCTTTTCAAAGGAGAGCAAAAGTAGAGTTATCCAACAGCACAGAAGATTGTTATAACGATGCCTCCAAGACATTTGAGTCTACTTGCCCCTGAAGAAGGGCCTTTTGACTTGTTGTACACTGCTTAGATATTTATTTAAATATAAGCAGTATATAAATGGACTAAATAAATAAAACACGTTATAATGCTTTTTGTTCATCTTCAGGATTTCATTTATTAATTTTACTTATTAGATTTATATCCTGCCCTTTCTCTCAGTAGGAGCCCATATCACCTTTGTCCCTATACTGGTGACTTCCCATGTTTCTATCATTGGACATGTGTAACTCTTGCCTAGGGATGGGTGAGAAATTCAATTCAGTTTGCATTTCAAGCCAAATTTTAAAAATTTGCACTTTCCAAAGCAATATGAGAACCGAAACACAGCTGTCCTTTGAAATTCACACATATGTGAATTTTGCAATGCACCAACCAATCAACGTTTAGAAAAAAATCATATGTTAGTAGGAAGTGTGCATAAAAATGAATATACGAGTGAAAAGAACATACAAAAATGCATTTTATGATGAGAATGTGCTTACAAAAATGTATACATTAGATAAAACTTCCTACAAAAATGCCTTTATTAGGATAAATTTGCACTAAAATGCTGGATTTTTTCATGAGGATTTAAAAAAAAAATCAAAAATTGCTGCAGAAATGTGGAGAACCAAATTTAAGATTGGAAAAAATGAGAAACAGAGAACCAAAACTAACAGAGCTTTCCATCCTTACTCTTGCCATGCATCTTCTTTAGAACTTGGCATAGCATCAGTCATAAATGTTCATGAAAAAATGTGTTTGTGATCTTATGTTAAAAAACAAATCCTATATATGATGGCAGGTACATGTGCTCAGTTTGATATGGACTGGGAGCCAACCAACATGCACTACCACATACGCAAACAAACAAATAATAAATAAATAAATAAATCAAAAGAGCACATAAATAGACCTTTATTCTGTTATCTAATGTTTTAATGAAGTTATTTTTGGCATCTATCTCATATTCATTGACGCCGTCATTTTTATAATACAAAATGCATTTGACTTAATACCAAGGATATGATACTAAATAAGACTGGTGGACTCCTATTTCACAGTAACATGTACATTCACCTGTAAAGGTTTAAAGAGCAACTCAGCTATGTGTTGTAAGGATTATTTTTCCTGTTTCCTTTAGTACTTCCCTGGGACCTTTTAAGACCATTGAAGCTCATTGAGGATGTTTTGTTCATTTCCCTGGAAGCCACTAAATGGAAACAGTTAGCATAGAAAATGAGATCATATTCCCTGTTTGATACATTTATATGTTTCAAGATATACATACATACATACATACATACATATATACATACATATTATATATAAAGTGTCCTTTTTCCTTTACCTCCATTATTGCCAGAAAAGTCCATTGTCGTCTGAGTTTTCTCAAATGACTAATTTCACTTGCACATAGGGAAGGGTGAGAAATTTGATTAAGTTTGCCTTTAAAGCCAAATTTAACAAATACACACTTTCTGAAACAATATGAGAACTAAAACAATCTTCAAAATACACACGTATCCAAATTTTGTAATGCACTTCTCTCATCAAACAGGGCTTACAAAAATGCTAATATTAGGACAAAGTGTGCATAAAAATGAATATATTCATGGAAATAACATTAAAATGCATTAAATTAGGAAACTGCTTGCAAAAATGTGTACATTAGTCAAAACTTCAGATACAAATGTACTAGGAGAAATTCATGTTAAAATGCTAAAGAATTTTCATGACGATTTTTAAAAAATGCAAATTGCTGCAGAAATGTGGAGAACTGAATTTATTGCCAGTGGATGGACCAGCTTAAGATCTAGGTGATCCTGGGCTAGCCCAGCTCTGCCCTTGGAATGTCCCATTTTAAAGGTCTTACACTGATTCCTAGCAATGGGCAAACTACCACCAGTAGCTTCCACCCTTCCACCCTTTCAACTAGAACAGTGGAGACCTCCACAATGGTGGGGACACTATTCCCATCAGTAGAGTCTACCTGAGCATAGACAGTTGGAGAAAAACCTTCACCACATCCTAGCTCCCTCCATTGTGGAAGGTCAGGGGTGAGGATCATTTAGTGTGCAGCACAAACCTAAACTTAACTTGAACCTATGAAAGTAGGATGATGTGGCTTCTTCACCTCATGACGTATGGATTGTACATTGCATTTTTTTTCACTTAAGAATTCTGAAAAAAATACTGCAAGAGGGCAGCTAGGTCTGTTGAAATCAGAGAGGTCTCCAGTAATGATGCATATAAAAACTGAAAGAAGAATCAGAATGCTAAGGATGCAGACCACAACACAGAGAACAATAAATGAGATAACCTTTAAATCATCCAGATTGGTACTCATTAATGAAAGGAATCTATACAAAGCCATGCTACAAAGCTGCCTTTGTCAGCATTCCAGCCCTCCACCCCACCCCACCACACGCATACACACACACTGCAAATATCAAGGATAATTAGAAAGAGGCATTTGTTGAATACCTACCCAAAATACATTACTTAATATTCATGTATAGCAAACTGGTTCCTAGCACATACTTGGATTTATTCACACTTATCGTAGCCCTGTCAGACAAATCAATAAATATCAGTCATCTTTTTGGTGCAGAGGAGGAAAGGAGAAAACTAAAACTAGCCTCTTGCTCCTCCTTCCAAACAACAGATTTAGAGAAGGTTTCTAAAGTTCTTTCTAAACAACTGATTAGAAAGAAGGAAGGGGGTAGTCACTCAATCCAGCTCAGGATCCACACACAGTAGACTAACTGGATCAGTTTGAATAACCTTAGAGAGAGAGAGAGATAGTTCATTCAGCCAGCAACCTACAAACTTTTCAGACCACAGATCCACCTATAACGCTAACTACAACATGGGAGCTAGTTTTGTTTTGTAATGCATACTCCCCTACTTCTTTGGTTTTCTGCCTTTCTGAGGTCACATCTACACTGCAGGCATACTGGGTTAACATCCAGGGAATTGTGGAGGGGATGTACCGGTTTCTATCAGCACCTGCACTCAGCTACAGTTCCTAGAATTTGACAGTGAAATCAGTATAGCAGCCTTTCCCAACCTTTGGGTCCCTGGATGTTGCTGGATTACAGTTCCCATAGTTCCTGACCATTGGCCATGCTGGCTGGAGGTGATAGACACTGTATTCCAGCAACATCTGGGGACTCAAAGGTTGGGAAAGGCTGCAGAATAGGATAAGCATAAATGTAAAGGTAGACATATTGTTACCTTTTCGCCTTCTCTCCCCTGCTCTCCCCTGATCTCATATACCCACTCTCAGAGCTTGGAAGATTACTTTTTAAAAGTGATAAATTACAGTTACAATTACATGGCCCAAAAAAGTAGTAATTACCGTTGCAGTTACAATTGCTCCGACAGTAACTGATTACTTTTTCTCAAAAGTAATCACTACAATTACATTTCAGTTACTTTTTAAAAAAAATGCCTACAAGATGCTGGCCTTGGCTGCTGCACATCTACATAGCCTAAAACTACACTGAAAATAAACACACACATACAGGGGTAGTAGAATAATTCTTTTTATCCATAAGATAGCAATGGTGGTCTCTTTGCTGGTAAGGGAAGTGGGGAGGGAGGCAGAGGCCATTACTCAGATCTTTGCACGTCAAACCAAGTGCACCCCCCCTCAGCCAGCAAGCATAATCTCTCTCACTTAACCACATCCCGGACCCTGCCCTGCCACCAACTAAGGGACACTCACCCAAGCAAACATTTCCCCCTGAGATGCAAAAAAGTTAAAATACTGCAAATGCAGCACAGTAGCCAGAGAGGGTGGTGGAGGCCACTTGGTATGCCAAGTGCAAACACAGTATTCACACACACATACACACACACACACACACATGTTGTCATCTTTCATATCCACAGTTCTTTATCTCTATTCTGATGCTGTCTCCTTCTCCTCCTTTATTCATATTCTTGCCCTCCGGCTCCTTTTTCCCTCCACTCCATTCTTAACCACCACCATGCATTTCTTAAACAATTGTTTGCTCCACTCCACCCTGTCTCACTCTCCACCTGCTCCCTCGTTGCCTCCTACCCACCCACGCAGCATGAGGGAAGAGTGATGCTGCACAGAAGCCAAGTTTGAGGCACATGATTTTCATCCACAAATCAGAGGAGCAGAAGATTTCCCCTGCTCCTTCCTCCCCCCAAGTAATGCCCAAAAGTAATGCTGGAAACATTACAATTACACCACAAAAGAAAAAAAATACTCCTAGTTCTATTACAATCAAAATTTAAAGGAATTACCCACTCGTTCCTCAAAAAAATAATGAATTACAAGTAATTCGTTACTTGTGATGAATTATTTCCAAGCTCGTCCCACTCTTCTTTTTTGGGGGGAGGGACAAATGTTGTGCCATCAGTGCAAGCCAGTTGTGTGTCCCAACTCACTCGCTGAAGACCAATGCCTTAGATCAGCCTTCCTCAACCTTGTGGCCTCCAGATGTTTTGAACTACAACTCCCAACAGCCCTGGCCACCACAGCTGACAACTGTAGTGCAAAAACATCTGGAAGGTACTAGGTTGGGGAAGGCTACCTTAGTAAACTGTCACAAAAGGATCATATTCTTAATTATAACTAGTTATATAGCAATAACCAGTTATTCACCTGGGACATGCAAAAATGGAAGTGCTATTTAGTAGATGTGCTGTTTGCTTCTAATGACATAGGGTCCCATTATTATTATTATTATTAAATTTATTTATACCCCGCCTTTTGGCCAAAGGCCCTCAAGGTGGCTTACAAAGAAAAATAAACACAAGTATAAAAATACAACAATAAAAGCAATACAATTTACAAATTAAACTAAATAACAAATAACATTAGAAAAAACATGTTAGAGTCCTTGGCAAATAGTCAAACCAGAAACAACTCTGTGCCCTATTAGCCTTGAGCACTATGCATAACCATCTGTAATACCTGGCCCCACAACATGATCTCATTTTCTGTGTTTATATAGCTCATGTGCTTGGATAGTGAACGAACTAAACTAAGATACCTGATTTTCTAATCCTAAGAGGTCTCTTATTTCTAGTTAATTTGGACCTGGGGTGGGTGGATCCAATTGTAGGAGACAGCTTTCACATGGAGAGCCCCTGTAAATAGATGATGCAACAGAGTTTTGTGGATTGATCCCTGTAGCCCTAAGGTCAATGTGCACCATTCTGGTGAGGAGTAGCACTTCACAAATGGTCAGCTTTGCCAACTTTAGTGTCTGGCATATGGGGGGGGGAATGATATTTCCAAATGTGTAAAGACTTGGATGGGAAACAAAACAAACCAAAGGAGCATTTCTGGAGGATTTGACACAGAAACGGATGGAGTGTATCAGAGTCATAATTTTCAGGTCTGCCTTAAAAATAGTTTTTTTTCTGTTTTTAAATCATTCATGCTTCTTTATAATGTTCTCAGCTTGGTGTGGTTTCAATTATTTCTCTAGATGGAATTCAAGATTCATCTGCCTTGGAAGTCTGTGACTGTCAGAGAACTATTAAGGTGGTGACAGCACCTGAGTTCAAGTAAAAGTTGACTCACTGGAAGCAGGGAAAATATTAAATAAACAGTGCTGACAACTCTTTCAATTTAATATTGTGATATTTGGTGTTTCCAGATCTTGATGTTTTCCATATGCAGCTGCATAGCATTAGGCAGGATGTAATATTTCACAATTAGTATTCTCCCTAGTGAAGTACTTCCAGGGTTATTTAAAGTCTTGTCTTCCTATGACTAAATGCTGTATTAGAAGTGTGGACCTCAGTGATCCAAAGGCTATCTAGTTCAGCTTGCCTGCATATCTAATGTTAATCTATGCAATGTAATATATTGCTGCATGTATTTTATGCCTAAGCCTACCAATGAATGTAAAATGTTGACTGGTAAAATATACCTTTGTAAGGAACTACTAGCATAAAGGGCACAGCAGGAAATGTGAACTTACATCATAGTATAATGTCTTGTGCTGAACTGTGGAAGATGGTGTAAGTGACTGTATGTGTAATCTTATCAAATGTGCAGGATTTCTAATGTGCAAAAGCTTATTTCAATAAATGTACACAGCCATGAAGCTCACTGGGTGACCTTGGGCCAGTCACTGCCGCTCAACCTCAGAGGAAGGCAATGGTAAACCCCTTCTAAATACCGCTTACCATGAAAACCCTATTCATAGGGTCGCCATAAGTTGGGATCGACTTGAACGCAGTACATTTACATTCATAACCATTATTTCACAGAACAGAATGTGTCTTCCGTTCATACAGAATATGGTAGGTCCAATGCTCAACTTTTAGAAATAGAAAAGGAACAAAATCAAAGTTGAAGCTTCTCTAAAAGCCATATATCATATTTTGTGGACTGCTAAATGCATCAGCACCAGCCAACATGGTTAGTGGTCAGAGATGATTGGAGCTGTGGTCCAGCAGCATCTAGAGGACTGCTGGTTTCCCACTTTTGCTACTACCATAAATGGTGGCTGGCTGTGGTGGCTCACTGAGTAGGGAAGAGTGCTCTGTACTTATCCATAAGCATTCTTTGCTCAGCCATTTTGAAGATGCGGAGGCAATCCTAGCCACAACATGGCAAGGAGAAATTTTATTTATTTACATAACCCTGTGCAGTGCAGCCACCCGGAGAATGCTGCTAGTGCACAGCCCTGTGGGGCCGTTAGGATTGTTGCTGAGAGTTGAAGAGATCTCTCTGAGGAAATTCTGGGAAACTGCCCCAAGGATATGCATGGAGATCATTTTTTGTGAGGAGATCTGGGGGACAGTTGAAGAGTAGAGAGAGGAAAAAGAGACTCAGAGAAGGAATTTTAAAAATGCAGAGAAGGGGGTGGAGAAGAGAATAGCAGAACTCTGCTCTCGCACAATATTTGTGTGAGCTCCATAGCCAGGAACAGGGAGTGAAAGTGACTGAAGCCTACAGCTACATTCCAGACTCTGAGTTCACCTGTGGAAAACGAATAATTCCATACCATCTTGGGTTCTTTATTGAATGTAGAGACTCCCCTTTTAAGGCATATTTATCTAAATTGGCCCTTCTGCTTCCTCCTCCTTACAGAAATGATACTTCTTGATTCCCCATTTTACTAAAATTCCTATGGGTCTTCCCCTACCTCTTTTTAGAAAACAGGGGGCTGGATAAACCACACCCTGTTTGGGGGAGCCCTGTCATTATTACACTTCATCCAACCCAGTACACTTGGACCCAGGGTTCCCCCCACAACAATGGAAAGTAGGGTTATATTTACTTACTTACACAGCTATCCTACATCAAGGAAGTCAGCGTAACTTAAGCCAACTGAAGTTATGCTGGCTTAAAGTATGCCAGGTCCTTCCTCCATTCAGAAGCCCTTGGGAGGGGAGAATGCTGGCTCAGTCGGCAGCCTTTTTCCCAGCTTAATTTATGCCGGGCCTGGAGGTCACATGACCAAACTGAATAGATGTAAGATTAGACATAAGTCCCCCTCCCGTGGGTCCTGCGCCCACTACAACCCTGGAACAACCCTTTTTGGGGACTTACACTGGCTTAGCCCTAGTGTAGCCCAGATGAGCTGGGACCCAGCCAGCTCAAGCAATTATCCTCCATATCCTAACTCCCCTCAGCCTGGTGTAAATACCTATAGGATTGTGCCATTTTATATAAAATACCCAAGGCAGCTAGCAAGTGAAAACAACCAAACCATAACAATAATAATGTAAAATAATGGTTGGATGTTGGCACCAGAACTCTTACTCAATAATAATAATAATAATAATAATAATAATAATAGCAGGGTTATTATTAGCTGTAATTAGTTTTTGTTTTATTGATCCCAGTTGGGCTCTGTAGGAACTTTCCCCAGAAATCTTCTCCAATAATCTGAAACTCCACCCCACAAATATTTATGGAAGGGGGAGGGAAGAAAACCCCTGAAGCATTAATCAGTTTCTCAAGACAATATATATCAATAACAGATTAGACATTTCCAGTATTTTCAGAGATACACAACAAAAGAGAGGGCATTTAAAACCTTTCCGCTTATGCCTTAAGAATCAAATTACTATGTGTGCAATCCTATAGGTATTTATGTAGGCTGAGGGAAGTTAAGATATGATGAATCTCTGGCTGAGTCCCAGCTCAGCTGAGCTACACTGGTGTAAATCCCTCATCTCGGTCTAGCCACGGCTCAGTTGGCAAAACCCCACCTCTCCAGGCTCAGCCAGGGCTCAGCTGAGACCACAGTAAGTTATACCAGTGTAAGTCCAAACAAAGGGCCATTCGGGGTGTGTGGCAGGGATGGGATCAAGAGGAAGGGGACTTATGCTGTATCCTACATTCTACAGCTCATCATGTGACCCCCAGTCCTGGCATAAATTATGCTGGGGAAAATGGCTCTGGTTTTTGCTACTTTTATTTTCGTTCTACTGGGCTATGCTGGCACTCTCCCCCTGCAAGGGCTCCTGAATGGAGTTAGGATCTGGTGTACTTTAAACTGGCATAACATAAACTGGCTTAGGTTACACCAGCTTCCTTGATGTAGAATTGCTCCATAAGGTTATTAATTGGTAAGGCTACCAAAGTTGTGTGGAAAGATCTGCTGAAAAAAGGCATTGGTTCAGACAGCAGCAATAAGTAGTATTTGACATAGATGTTGATGCGTGTTAATATATTTTTAGTTCACTGCTGTTTAAATTATTTTTTTAATTAATTACCTGTTTTCAACTGTTAAAACTAATAATTAGAATGTTTCTTGTAAACCACTTAGAGGCTTTTTTTACAATAGTAGTATATAAATTCTATTAACAAAACTAAATAAATATGCAGACCCAAATTTGTTAAATTTGTTTGCATTTTAGGCTCAGCTGTCACATCCATGCTTTCTAGGGTTGCCAGGTGTTCAGTTTTCGACTGGAGACTCTGGATTTTTGGGGTCCTCTCCAGGTTTATAGCCAGTAAGTGAAATAAGGGTTGTGATTGAGAAGGGGTTTCTGGGCCTCCAGGCAGTACCTAGACCTCACTGCAAAAGTAGAAAACTGTTGGTTTTTTCCTGTTTATCTGAAAATCCCATCAATTGAGTAAATATATAGCTTTCAACAGTACCAAAAGTCTTTTTTTATCTTGTGTTCAGGAGTCAAACAAGTTTAAATTTTCCTGGACTGTTGAAGAGGGCAATGTTTTGAAAACCTTCCCAGTATGAAGTTTTAATCGAATATTCGATTTTCTGGGAGTAAAGCTGCAATACTAATCCCACATACCCAGAGTAAACTCCATTGAATTCAATAGGACTTGTTTTTGGGTAGACATGGTTAGGATGGCGCTGTAAATTAATGGGACTTTTGAGTAAACATAGCGAAGGATTGTGCTTGTGCTGGAAATCTTTCTCTCCCCCTCTAATCCTATTTTTAAAGCAGTTAGGCAGGGCTTACATACGTATCACTGCTTTTATTATGTAGGAAACTAATACTGATTTAAAAAAATGTTCTGCAGTGACCAGCTGGTTTTGACAATAAACTATTATATGGGTTTTATGTATATTTTTACATATCCAGTATGTGTGTGCATATGTCTTCCCAACAACCTTGTGAGGTAGGATTGCCGATTGGAAACCAGGGCAGCTCACAACAAGAAATAAATCCCTTTAAAATCCAATAACCATAAAAGTATAAACAGTTGCAAAACACCTTAAAGCAGCTTGATACTGAACTTTGGGTTGGGTGAGTGTTCCTTCTCAATTGAGGCTGCAGTTCTGTGCACCCTTCCTTGTTTGACTATGTCCCATTGAATAAACTGGGACTTGCTTCTGAGTAAACAATCATAGGATTGCACTACAAATATCTTTACAGGTTGTGTAAATAACAACTATCTTTGACAATCATGTTTATATAAATATTTCTTCATGCTATGTCCCAATAAGTATTTGATTTCACACGATGTTTGTACATTATTACTTCCTCTACATTTTATTTATTTATTTATTATTTATTTATTATTTCAATTTATATACCGCCCTTAGCAGAATAGCTCTCAGGGCGGTGAACAAACAAGATAAAATACAATATATCATAGTAAAAAATCACAAAAACATGTACAAACAAACAACAGAAAGCACAACAAAAATGAAATACAACACAAATTAAGAAGGATACATGTTAAAAGTAGAAAGATTACGAAAATTAAAAGATTAAAATGCCTGGGAGCATAAAAAGGTCTTTACCTGGCGCCGGAAAGATAGAAGTGTAGGCGCCAGGCGTACCTCTTCGGGGAGGCTGTTCCACAACTCAGGGGCCACCACAGAAAAGGCCCTAGATCTAGTAACCACCCTCCGGGCTTCCCGATGAGCTGGTACCCGGAGGAGGGCCTTAGATTCTGAACGAAGTGAACGGGTTGGTTCATAGCGAGAGAGGCGTTCCACAAGGTATTGAGGTCCCATGCCGTGTAAGGCTTTATAGGTCAAAACCAGCACCTTGAATCTCGCCCGGAAGCAAATAGGGAGCCAGTGCAGACGCGCCAGAATAGGTGTTATATGCAAAGACTGACTGGTCCTCGTCAATAGTCTGGCAGCCGCGTTCTGCACCAGCTGAAGCTTCCGAACTGTCTTCAAGGGCAGCCCTACGTAGAGCGCATTACAGTAATCCAATCTTGAAGTTACCGGAGCATGAACAACGGAGGCAAGGTCGTCCCTGTCCAGATAGGGGCGTAGTTGGGCTACCAGACGAAGATGGTAAAATGCATTCCGTGCCACCGAGGCCACTTGGGCCTCGAGAGACAAGGAAGAATCGAAAAGAACCCCCAAACTACGTACCTGTTCTTTCAGGGGGAGTGTAACCTCATCCAGAACACGGTGAACATCCACCATCTGAGCAGGGAAGGCGTTCACCAGCAGTGTCTCGGTCTTGTCTGGATTGAGTCTCAGTTTATTAGCTCTCATCCAGTCCATTATCGCGGTCAGGCAACGGTTCAGCACATCAACAGACTCACCTGAAGAAGATGAAAAGGAGAAATAGAGCTGCGTGTCATCAGCATATTGATGGCAACGCACTCCAAAACTCCTGATGACCGCACCCAGCGGCTGCATGTAGATGTTGAAAAGCATGGGGGACAAGACCGACCCCTGAGGGACTCCACAATGGAGAGTCCATGGTGTCGAGTGATGTTCCCCAAGCACTACCTTCTGGTGACAGTCCGCGAAGTAGGAGCGGAACCACTGCCAAGCAGTGCCCCCGACACCCACCTCCGCGAGTCTCCCCAGAAGGATACCATGGTCGATGGTATCAAACGCCGCTGCGAGATCAAGGAGAATCAACAGAGTCACACTCCCCCTGTCCCTCTCCCGACAAAGGTCATCATACAGGGCGACCAAGGCTGTTTCGGTGCCAAAACCGGGCCTAAAACCGGATTGAAACGGATCTAGAGTGTGCCCTTCTTCCTTTGGTGGTCATGGTTCCCCTCTGTTGTTTTCATCCTGAAGGGCAGATTAGGCTGAGAGATGTTGAGCAGCCCATGGTCACCCAGTAAACTTTATAGATCATTTCCATTTTAAAAATTAATTAAAAAGATTTACATGCAGGCAAAGTTTATTAAGTAGATTCATACAATACATTTAAAGAACATCCAACTTGCATTTAAAGTGCATGACTTCCCCTAAAGAATCCTGGGAAGTGTAGTTTTCCCCTCACAGTTATTGTTCCTACTACCCTTAACAAATTACAGTTCCCATGATTCTGTGATGGGATTCATGTGCTTCAAATGTGTTTAATGTGCTTTAAATAAATGATGTGGATCTGCCCTAGGTATGCTGTGCATTCATTAGTGAATTGAAAAGAACAATTTTAAAAGATACTTTTTTAACAGGGAAAGGGCTGTAGCTCAGCAGCAGGGCATATGCTTTGCCTGCAAAGGTTTAAAATTCAATTTCTGGAAAAGATTATTGCCTGGAATCCTGGAGAGCCAATGCTAGTCCATGTGATCAGTACTGAGCTAGATGGTATCAAATGGCCTCAGTCGGTATAAGGTAGATGCCTTTGTTCCTAAAAGTAGAAAGAGACCCAAGGGCCACAGTGACTCCAAAATTTATTTATGTATTTTATTAACAAGATTTATATACCTCTTTATTGTAAAAAAATCTCAAAGGGGTTTACAGAAGGAATTAAAACAATAAAAAGATAGGTATTTAACATTCAAAATAACAACAACAATGAGTTAAAAACAGATAAAAAACACAATAGCTTCTACCTGCCTGGGTACATTTGCCTAAACAAAAATGTTTTTAGCAGGTGCTGAAAAGAGTACAATGAAGGTGTCTGACTAATGTCAATAGGCAGGGAGTTCCAAAGTGTAGGTGCTGCCACACTAAAGGACTGATTTCTTACAACAGCAGAAAAAGTACTATGTGGCACCCGTAACATGAAAAGCATACCTTGAACTTGGCCTGGTAGCAAATTGGCAATCAGTGCAGATTTCAGAGCAGAGTTATTAAGTGCTGACAGGGTCTCACTCATGTCAGCCATGGTGCTCCAGCATTCTGCACTAACTGCAGCCCCTGGGTCATGTTGTGCTGCATGGGGATTTCTGTGACCTTGGCTGACTGGCTGCTAGGATTTTTTTTAGTTTTGGGTTATGGTTAGGAATCCTGACTGGTTGTGGGATGCTGAGTCTTCTACCTTACTCATATGAATTTTGTTGTGGTTGGTATGGTATTGCATTTAGGAAATCATCACTGTCTTTTCTTTTTCTATTTGCATTTCATTTACCTTTAACCTCACTCCCTTATATCCATAGAAGCAACGACAGTGGTTCCATGTACTCAGCTCAACCTCCTTAAACCCACTGATGATGTACCTTGTTGGTTGCATGATGGTTAGTTTCTTGCCCAATAGTGATAAAAGAGAATTCACATACTGGGAAGTGTGGCTGCAATTGTTATTGTTCCCAAGCTGCTGTCTGTGAAAGCAGATCAAACCATGTGTGTTTTCTGACTGTCAATTGTTATTCACTGGAATTGGGTTGGCTATCAAAGTGAGTTTATAGCAGCCCACAAGGTAGACAGAAAAACAGAATCTTACTCTTACTCATTTCTCAAACCTCTTTCTAAAGTGAAGGGTCAAATCTGTGAAGAAGTTTGGAGTAGTCATGTTAAAAGGCACAGGCTGGGCATTCCAGGCAGGGGGTCGCCAACCCTGTTTGGATATGGATATCTTTGCAGAAGATCCCTAGTCAAGCTTTACCAACAGCATAATCCATATCTACTCAGAAGTAAGTCCTAACTATGGGGCTTAGTAAGTGTGTTTAGAATTGCAGCCTTCAGGAGCATCCATCTTTACTCCTGAGTGCTGCCATCTAACATCTGTACAACACTAGGCCCCTTTCTTCCTATAATGGCCTTCTGGTGACTGGGCTGGCCTGAGGGCACTTAAATCCTTCTTGTCAGAATCAGGCAGGCTAGATTAAATGTTCCCTACCCAGGCTCTATCTTTAAGTTAAGATTTCTATCTTAATTTCCAATCAGAGAAATGTTTTTGTTTGAATTGTGTATGCTCCAAGCAACTGTGGTTGATGCTTAATATATCATACTTAATGACATCACTTGGGCTCACCCCTGTGACACCACTAGGACCCGCCCCTGAAATTTCAGGGTTTGGGATGCTTCTGACGGGCAACGCTAATTATTGCTTTCCTATATAATGCAATGATAAGGAATATGATTATTTTATATTTATTTATACTGTCACCTTTATTCATCATATTATCCAGCCATTATAAAAGCACCACTCCCTCTAATAGCAAACTGAAATGGTGAATGCCAACAGAATGAAGCCAAGAAGAAGCCACTGTATTTTTGCAGAAATACAAAAAACTTTAAAAGCTCACCCAAAACAGCCCAGTGATGACTGAGCATGCTATGAGGATTTGATTGTCAGTTGGAAAAGGGAAATTAACGGAAAAGATGGGAGTGGACTGTGATGTTCCTGTATTAATGTATATATGGTAAGTGCTGTTTGTATAGAAGATACATGGTAAGTGGAATGAAAGAGGAGGGGGGAGTAAATGAGCAGTAGAATGCTGGATGATTGGCTGAGTGTTTGGATGGCTGAGAGTATAAATGGAAGGATGACAGTTGAATCTGGGTGGACGTTGGTGGGTTTTAGAGGTGTTTGAGAGGTGTTTGGAGCTGGGTGTTTGGAGGTGGATGTGGGGAGAGTGTGGAGTTCGGATTAATACTAAGACAAGTATCACAGGAATAGATGAAACCATATGCTTATGTGCCTTTATAAAGTAATCTTGTTATTTCTAATATTTAATAAACACTATTTTGGTTTACCGGAGGCCTGATCCTTGGCTGGGGAATATACAGACCAGAGGGGAGGGCAAGGTACTTACCAAGGCTGAAGGGAAACTGTAACAATTGGTGGCAGCAGTGAAGGGAAGAATATAACACCACAAGTATCCAGAGCAACCCAGAATTATATGCATTCTATATAGATCAAAGGGATTGGGACAGCTTAAGCACGCAGTCACAGAGGTAACCTGATTGAGAGAGACTCAGGCAGAGTCTCTGGGAATACTGGTTATAGGACGTGACTGGTGGTGCTGCCTAGCAGGGGGATCTGGTGAGGTCTGTGCTAGAGCGGAGAGAGAAACCATAGAAAAGGACAGTCCGGACTGGTGGAGTCCCTGGTGGTGCCTAGTGACAGGCAGTAGCCACGAGCAGGTAGGAACCTGACAGGGAGAGCCAGGGAAGGGCGTCACATGGACTGCCCTGCTTTGGTTTCTTATAGCGTATTCTGGAATGGGCCATGGCTGACAGAAGGCCTGAAAAGGAGCCCTACTGATAGGAGTTTAATATACACTGTAACATTTTGTTGCAGGTCTCACTTATTGTTAACTATTGACATTCAGCTAGTCAGTACTAATGTGCCCAATGTGTGCAATATTCATTCTAAGGACAAACATTTTCCAATTTAATGTCAATGAGGCATTTTACATAGCCATGTTTACAACAATTCCTGACCTTCCCTGTTCTTCAACCCCATTTTGAAAAACCAAAAAATGTAGCAATGCCTGAACTGCCTCATCATCACTCCTAATATCAGCAGCTGGAGTCCTTTGCTTCCTTTAACATCACTCAGGAGGTATCTGGTGGGCTGCTTCAAGGAATGTACATTCTTTTCAGAAGAAAAAGTGTCCACTTGTGTCCAGCTGAGCAACCTGAAACACACCTGGCAGACGTTTTCCACGAAAAAATGCCTTGCAGCTGTAAAGCAGTGTGATTGCTCCCAGATTCATCATTCCCCACTTCTTTTCACATAACAATTATTTCTTTGACCTTTCAATCTGTGCCCTCTATTAAGAATTCAAAGAGACACTAATAATTATAAGCCACACTAAGCTATTCTCCTTTAGTAAGAGCCTGGATACTGTTCCTAGGATGACTTAGAACAGCCTTCCCCAAGCTGATCTCCTCCATGTATTTCAGACTATAACTCCCATCATCCCTGCCCATTAATAACTGATAGGAGTCACAGTCTACAACATATGGAGGACATCAGGTTGGAGACAGCTGCCTTATAACCTTTTCCAGGATTACCTTCAGCAGTAATGTTATTCTTTTACTTTTATTGGCTTATTTTCCATCTCATTAACAAGACTCCATAAGCACTTCCCTATTGTAATCTCCTCTTGAACAGGCCTTACGCAGCAGTAGTATTTGCACCAGTGTTATCATGTAGCATACAGTTCAAAGGGTTTAATAACTGTTTAGTGGTACTTAGAGTAATTCACCTCCATGCTAGTTATTCTGAAGTACAGCAGTAATAGGTTGTCTTTCCAGTTAGATTCTTGGACTTCTTCTCATATACTCACTGAAATAATGTTGTCAGTCAGTATAATCATTCTTTATATTCTCTGCAACTGATTGGCATGTCAACATGACAGGAAAGATAGATTCAAGAACAGGAGATGGCACCCATCATGAGTGTTTATTTATTTATTTATTATTTGATTTATATCCCGCCCTTCCTCCCAGCAGGAGCCCATTCAACCAATACTCCTGCATCATATATGTGGCACCTAAGAAAGCCAGTGTGGTGTGGTGGTTAAGGTGCTGGACTACGACCTGGGAGACCAGGGTTTGAATCCCCACACAGCCATGAAGCTCCCTGGGTGACCTTGGGCCAGTCACTGCCTCTCAGCCTCAGAGGAAGGCAATGGTAAACCCCCTCTGAATACCGCTTACCATGAAAACCCTATTGATAGGGTTGCCATAAGACGGGATCAGCTTGAAGGCAGTCCATTTCCATTTCAAAGTGTAATCAGCTTTCTGTTAGACAATAACTTCAGACAATTACTTATTTCTGTAACTCAGTGACAGAGCACACGCTGTGCATGCAGTAGGTTCAGTCCCCAGCATCTCCAAGTAGAGCTGGAAAAGACTCTTGCCTGAAACTCTGAAAGCCACTGCCAGAGTGCCAGTCAGGGTAGGCAATACTGTGCTCAATGCTTGTAATGATATAGCTTCCTGTGTTTCTAACCTAATAGGCCATCAGCACTGTCAGTAGAAGAAAGCTTCATAAGTGCAGTACTATCTGAGCAGCCTTCTGCAATACTGGCTACTAGGGCTGTGCTCCATATTCACCCAAAGCCCAAGCCAAATCTGGCCTCTTTGAAGGATTTGGGCCTTGGCTGAGTCAGGTTGAGATAGACCCAGATTTCTATGGGTTATGCTCGTGTACAGGAGCCCAGAGGGATCCAGGGCTATTGGGGTGGGGCATAGGGTAGAAAGAAGAGGCAGACATGTGCAGGAAGGAAGACAGAAAATAGAAAAGGAGGCACCGCTTTGCAGGAGAGGCCTCCCCAAGCCTCGCATACCAAATTCCCTTCATGAGAGGCTTCCCTGCTTGCATCCTCTTGCTTATCAGCAGAAAACCAAGAAGATCCGTCCTGTGCAGTGCCGGTCACTGCTTGTTTGTGGGTAGCTTCCCTGCATGCAGAAATGCTGCTTGCTAAGGAGTAGCAACCAGCAATGCACAGGATGGAATTGTTCTGCTTACCAGCTAGTGAGCAGAACGATTCCATCCTGCGTGTGCTGGTTTCACCTGCCTGCTCACAATTGGGGGGGGGGAGATGTAATGTCTAAGAAACCCTTAGCACCCCCCAAAAAAATAACTTCAGGGATGGATCTAGGGTGGGGAAGGTGGTCCCTTCTTCAGAACAGGATGGATTGGCCCTCCCTGGGGCCCACAGATTGGGACCACGGGGCAGATAGGTAGGGCTGTGCACAGCTCTATAGGTTACTATCTGAACTGGAGCCTCAATCTCAGAAACTTTCTAGCCCAGACTTCCTCAAGCTGGTCTGCTCCAGACATTTTGGGCTACAAACTCCCATCATCCCTGACCATTGCCCAAAATATCTGGAGAGCACGAGCTTGCGGGAGGCTATGCTAGCAAATCTTTAAATTCTATCCAGCACTTCTCATTGTTCCACACCACATGCCAAGATTCCACCTGGCTTCAACTCTCCTTCTGCTTCCCCACTTTATCCCAGTCTTTACACATCTGCTTCTTTCCTGAACTCCTGAGCAGTTGTATCTCTCCAAAAGGGCTAATTACATCCTGACTGTGATGTGCCTCTAAAGCTCAGACCAAACCACACTACCAGCTGTTATTCTGCCCTAGTTAGCTGTTACTGTCAGCTAACTGCCATTCCATCAAGTAGGACATTTTCCATTTATGTGCCATCCTCCCAGTATGTCTTGTTGATGTTTCCCTGTAGTGACATAGAAAACAGGAATCCCAACTTCCATGAAAACTACCATGAGTAGCCCATTATGGCGGACAAGAAGCATATAGAAGCATATACATTAATTTTGATATATGGTTGTCATCTGTGTAAAGCCCAGGTATTAAAACAAGGGCTGCTAAAAATTTCCTTTGCTGTTGTGGAGAACCTCTCACTCTGCATTATTTACCTGGGACTTTCTACATGCAAAATAGATGCTCTGCCAACGAACTACAGCTTCTTTCCCAAGGCCTCGAATACTTCTAATACCTTTGCTCCCCCTATGCTGCTTTCAGCTGCCACCAGTGCCAGAGGCTGTGAGAGACAGCTGCAGTAGCCCAGTGAGGAAGACCTGGCCTGTGTGGGACAAACATCTGTCTGTTTCAGCAGACAGTTTCAGGCTGTAGAGTGGCAGTTGAAACACTGGAGACCTGGCGAATGGGGAGAGAGAACTCACATACACCTTTGCCCTGCCACAGTAACTATTTTATTACTATATATATAGGGTTGCCATATTCCAGTTCCACAAATCCGGGCAGGTTAATTTGCATATTATGTAAAGTATTTGCATATTATGCAAATATTTGCATATTAATATTTGGATTGTCCAGTTGTTTTGTTTTTGTGCCTAGGAATTACCACCAAAAGCTGGGGAAAGATGTGAGAAATCTTTTTTTTTAAAGCAACATTTTCAGCCTTAAATGCCTAGACTCTAGTTTCCAACACTATGGAGTATTTATTGATTGATTAAGAGAATTTATATCCTGCCCTTTTGCTGTTAAAAACAGAGCTCAGCACAGCTTACAAATATAATAAAAACAATAAAAATACACAATCAATATAAAAACATAATAAAAACACAAAATAGCAACAAACAAAGTAAGTCAGGGCAGCAGTACGGTTAACCATATACGATATATTTCAAAGATGTGGTGGGTGGAGAAAAACAAGAAGCCAAAATGTTAGGAAAAGGAGTCTTTCACACCACATGCTCAGTTCTAAATACTGTTGCAGCAAGTTTTACAAGTTCCTCCAGTATTCCACTGGTGCAGGCACTCAGACATTCAAAGTATTTGTATGTTTCTTAGGTTTTATAAAAGCAGAGCTTTGCTTAACTCAAAATTTCTTCTCCCTTTGATCAACCACATCTACACAGGTTCCACCTCCATACTCAAAATGAAACTGGGCCTGGAAGTGTGCAACAACCCCACACATACCTTGCTAATTAGATTATCAATGCCAGGATGTCTGTCTTATCGACTACTCTCCTGCTCCCCCCCCCCCGGGCATCATGAAAGACCCAGTCCTGGGCTCAGAAACAAAATAAATATCTGGTCCTCTTCAAAGTATTGATAAGCCTCTTGTTTTAATTGAAATAATAATTATAAATTCTTGCTCTTATCACTAATGGGAGTTAATTATCTTGCATATGCTGCTGTTGCTTCTATGGCTGTAACGGAGTGAGGTTAAAGATAAGTGAAATGCAAATAGGAACAAAAACCCTGAAGGCAGTAACACTTTCCTAAATGTAATACCATACCAACCACAACAAGATTCCTATGAGTAAGGCAAAAAACTAAGCATCTCACAACCAGTCAGGATTCCTAACCAAAAAGAAAAAATATGATAAATGAAGAAATATTTATATAAGCATGACTATCAAATATATTTATTATTTACACAAACTGTAAAGATATTTATAGTGCAATCCTAGGTTTATTTATTCAGAAGCAAGTCCCAGTGTATTCAGTGGGGCTTACTCAAACAGGGACAGAAATGCAACCTCAAGTGATAAGCAACTTCATTCACACAACCCAAAATTCCGAATCATGCCACTTTATGCTGTTTTGCAACTGTTTATACTTGTTTTTATCGTTATTGGATTTTAAATGGCTTTATTTCTTGTTGTGAGCTGCCTTGGTTTCCAACCCTACCTCACAGGGGTGTTGGAAAGACTCCACACACACACACACGCACACACTGCAGATGTATAAATACATACAGCCCATATAATAGTTTATTGTCAAACCAGTTGGTCATTGCAGAAAAATCAGTATTAGTTTAAATACTGGCGTTTATTACCGAGACCTGGGTGAGCGATCTGGGAGGCATCAATCTCTCCCAGCTGTGCCCACCTGGGTACTCGGTTCAGCATCTGGGTAGATCCGAGGGTCGGGGAGGGGGAATCGCTGTGGTCTATAGAAGTTCCATCCCTCTTGTTAGGCACCCTATCCAGGTAGCTAATGGTCTGGAGTGTCTTCATATTATGTTGGGCCAGCGAGACAGACTGGGAATACTGTTGGTGTACCGTCTACCCTGCTGCCCAACAGCCTCCCTAACTGAGCTGACGGAAGTGGTCTCGAGTCTGGTGTTGCAATCCCCCAAATTTTTGGTATTGGGGGATCTCAACATTCATGCCTAGACCACTTTGTCTGGGGCGGCTCAGGACTTCATGGCCTCCATGACAGCCATGGGGCTGTCTCAATTTGTTACTGGCCCTACGCATATTTCGGGACACACTCTAGACTTAATTTTTGCTACTGGAACAGGGGATGGTGATCTGGGAGTAAGGGATTTTACATCTATTCCTCTGTCATGGTCAGATCATCGCCTATTGAGGTGTAGGCTCACAATGTTTTCTCCCCTCTGCAAGGGTGGAGGACCAATTAAGATGGTCCGTCCCCGGAGACTAATGAATCCTGAAGGCTTTCAGAAGGCTCTGGGGAGTTTTCTGGCTGATAAAACTGACGCTCCTGTTGAAACCCTGGTCAATCTGTGGAATACGGAAATGACCCGGGCAGTTGACACGATCGCCCCGGTGCGCCCTCTCCTCTGCAGAGCTCAAGTGGCTCCGTGGTTCACCCCGGAGCTAAGAGTGATGAAGCAAGAAAGGAGAAGGCTTGAGTGCAAATGGAGACGAACTCCCGACGGCTGTGATCTTGCACTTGTGAAGGTCTCTACCAAGCTCTATGTGAAGGCGGTGAGGGCAGTGAAGAAGCAGTACTTTGCTGCCTCCATTCAGTCATCTTCTAACCGCCCAGCGGAACTTTATAAAGTTGTTCGGGGACTTTTACACTCTGGGCCTCAGAACGCAATAATACCATCAATAGCCCGCTGTAATGAGTTTGCGAGACACTTCCAAGATAAGATCACGAACATCCGCCGGGACCTTGACTCCAATATTGTAGCAGTTGAGCCTAATGAGGTGTCCGGAGCATAGTCTTGTCCTGTTTTATTGGATGAGTTTCAGTTGGTACAGCTCGAGGATGTGGACAAGGTGCTTGGACAGGTGCGGGCGACCACTTCTGCTCTGGATCCTTGCCCCTCGTGGCTAATAAAAGCTAGCAGGAACGGAACAGCTGGATGGGCCAAGGAGGTGATCAATGCCTCCCTACGAGAGGGAGTGGTACCACCCTGCCTGAAACAGGCAGTGGTGAGACCGCTCCTAAAGAAACCCTCCTTGGACCCTGAAAATTTTGACAACTATAGACCGGTAGCAAATGCTCCTTTCTTGGCAAGGTCTTAGAGCGTGTGGTTGCTTGCCAGCTCCAGGCTCTCTTGGATGAAACTGATTATCTGGATCCATGTCAATCGGGCTTTCGGCTGGGGTTTGGTACAGAAACAGCCTTGGTCGCCCTGTATGATGACCTCTGTCGGGAGAAAGACAGAGGGAGTGTAACTCTGTTGGTTCTCCTTGATCTCTCAGCGGCTTTTGATACCATCGACCATGGTATCCTTCTGGGACGTCTTGCGGACTTAGGAGTTGGAGGCACTGCTTGGCAGTGGCTGTGCTCCTACCTCGAGAATCGTCTCCAGAAGTTGATGCTTGGGGAGCATTACTCGAACCCCTGGATACTCCAATATGGGGTCCCACAGGGTTCAGTTCTGTCCCCCATGCTCTTTAATATCTATATGAAGCCGCTGGGTGAGGTCATTAGGAGATTTGGAGTGCGTTTCCAGCAATATGCTGATGATACGCAGCTCTACTTCTCCTTTTCATCTTCCTCAGGTGAGGCTGTTAATGTACTAAACCGCTGCCTGGCCGCGATAATGGACTGGATGAGAGCTAACAAACTGAGACTCAATCCTGACAAGACTGAGATGCTGTTGGTGGGGGGGCTCTCTGCCCAGATGGATGATGTCCGACCTGCCCTAGATGGGGTTACACTCCCCCTAAAGGAGCAGGTCCATAGTTTGGGGGTCTTATTAGATCCGCTCCTGTCACTGGAGGCTCAAGTAGCCTCGGTGGCACGGAATGCGTTCTACCAGCTTCGGCTGGTAGCCCAACTACGACCCTATCTGGAGAGGGAGAACCTCGCCACAGTTATCCATGCTCTGGTAACCTCTAGATTGGACTACTGTAATGCACTCTACGTAGGGTTACCTCTGAAGACGGTTCGGAAACTTCAGCTGCTGCAGAATGCTGCGGCCAGAGTCCTTACTGGGACTAAAAAATTTGATCATATAACACCTGTTCTGGCCCAGCTGCACTGGCTACCAATATGTTTCCGGGCCAGATTCAAAGTGTTGGTTCTTACCTATAAAGCCCTTAACGGCATCGGACCGCAATACCTGGCGGAACGCCTCTCCCGCTATGTACCTACCTGGTCACTGCGCTCGACGTCAAAGGCCCTTCTCCGTGTCCCAACGCATAAGGAGGCATGGAGAACGACAACTAGAGCTAGGGCCTTCTCGGTGGTGGCCCCCGAACTATGGAACGCCCTCCCTGACGAGATACGCCTGGCGCCTTCTCTTTTATCTTTTCGGCGCCAGGTAAAGACCTACCTCTTTGCCCAGGCATTTTAAAAATTTTAAAAATTTAAAAATTGAATTTAAATTTGGAATTTTAATTATGTTTTATTGTGTACTGTATTGTATTTACATCCGCTTGTATTTTAATCTGTTTTATTATGCTGTTCACCGCCCTGGGAGCTTATTGCTATAGGGCGGTCTAGAAATGTAATAAAATAAATAAATAAATAAATAAAAAATCAGTATTACTTTCCTACAAAATAAAAACTGTAATACCTAAGTAAGCCCTGCCTACTTGCTTTCAAATAGGACTGGAGA
Source organism: Rhineura floridana (assembly GCF_030035675.1). Lineage (NCBI taxonomy): Eukaryota > Metazoa > Chordata > Lepidosauria > Squamata > Rhineuridae > Rhineura > Rhineura floridana. The sequence continues at coordinate 109,800,475 of NC_084486.1, forward strand.
AGGGGGCAGAAAGAGTTAGAACACAAACACAATTCTTTTTTACATTCTCTCCAAAGTCCCACTGATTTTGAGCACATTCATAACCATGTCTACTCAAAAGTAAGTCCTATTGAATTCAATGGATTTACTTTGGGCATATGGGATTAGCATTGCTTTTACAAAAAGCAAGCATTGAGAAGGTTTTCAAAACACTGCCCAAGATCTGACTCCTGCACACAAGAGGAAAAAAAACTGAAATGTATATACTTACCCAATTTATGAGATTTTCAGATAAACAGGGGGTGAAACCACCATTTTGTTTTCTAGACACTGCCTCAGGTCAATGAAACTGAAACACAATCCCTGATTGGCTGCAATCCTGAACAAGCGGGGTTAAAGCTAGGAAGTGCTGTAGTACTGTACAGTACTGTTTAAAGAAAGATTTAACAGTCGGGGGGGCGGCTGACGTTTTTATGCATATCTCGAGAACCGGACCACCTAGAAACTTTTTTTTTTAAAATTAAAGCTGAGAATCTGGGCCACCTAAGGGACTAGCCGGGCGCTGGGTGGCATGCAGAGAACCCGGGTAAAACCCAGCTAACCAGGCAATATGGCAACCCTATATATATAGTATATACTATCCCCTTATATATTAGACAGGCACCATCTCTGTTATCTTTTCGGTGCCTATTGAAAACTTTCCTCTTTCAACAAGCCTTTTAAGTTGAGGCCTATCCCAGTCTGTGTCTACGTTGGAATGGCTTTTTAATATGTTCCTAAACCTTTTTAAAAATGTTTTTAATCTTAGAAGATGTTTTGAAAGCTTTTTTTAAGAAACGTTCTTGAAGATATTTTGTTTTAATGTGTGTTAAAGTTTGTTTTTATGATATTTTAATGTTTTTAGTGCTTTTGTTTGCTGCCCTGGGCTACTACTGGGAGGAAGGGTGGGATATAAATCAAATAATAAATAAATAAAATATATTCTCAAGAGCTTCATTTAGTAGGTGGGGTATAAACACTTGAAATGAATGGATTAATTGGGCAAGCTTCCTTCTTGAAATTCCTCCTTTCTTCTCCAAAAACAATGCATTGCAAAACAGATTTTTTAAAAGTGGGAAAATACATTGGTGTTATTAATATAAGCTGGTTGTTAATGGACTCTTTCAGCTAATGTGCAAATGATATGGTTGACCATCAGTACAAAGCCCACTGATCCATGGAAAGGGAAAGATTGTCATGAAATTTCCTCACATAAATATATAAATATAATTCAATTTCAGGCTGTTTTGTGCATGTTGAGTGGCATGACACCCCTGAAGTGCTGTGCACACATAAAACTATTTATTTAGGCTTTTATCTTAACCACGCATTTATCTGTGATTTAAGTGCTTGTAATCAGTCAAGAACTGCAAAGCAAAATATCCCAATGGGAAATGTAAGCTCTACCCTTCATTTAATCAATATGCCCTTCTAGTGAAATTATTGATTGGAATGTTAGCACAATTCCTTCCAGTTTTCTCCTCTTACCTTTATAAACAGCTCCAGTTTGACTTGAAAATCCACATATCTGAGTTGCACTGAAGTACTAAGAAGCAAATTCCAATCCATTTCCCTTCTTATATTGGGACAGTTTATGAGCCACTGTACAATATTATATAATACTGTCTCTAATGTAGTGTCACAGTTAAGGATGGGTGAGAAATGTGGTAAAAGTGAACTGTACATTGGACTATTCTGCAGTTCATAACTTTGCTATCTTGGAGACGAAGCTTAGCAATGAAAATATATTTGTTTATCCAACTTGCAGCTCTCAGGGATGCCTGTTTTCAAAAGGGGGCTGTGTTTCAAAGCCAAGGCAGCAACTGAAAGGCACCTCTGGAAGTGGAAGACATCTAACAACATTCTTTGCAACTATGTTTGGGCTGCTTCAATGTGGAAAGAAAGTTTGCCACTAGAGTTTAAGACAGGAGATCTGAAAGATCTACAACAAGCAGAAATGCTTGCATCTCTCCAGCTAGCCAGTATAAATGAACAAAAACTTGAGAAACTAACTGAGGAAAGGCAACACTTGACTGAAGATCTAAAGGCAACCCTGTACAGTATGCAAGAAATATAGTGTTGTGCTTCACAAAGAACTTTATTTTTAAGACCCAGTGAAAGAGGATTAAATGAATTGTATGACCTGAGAAGAAGCAACTGTTACTGGAGAAGTTGGCATCTAATAGGAAGGAACTATAAAAAGCTCAGGAATTTGCAACTACCCAACCAGAGAGTGAGCATAAACTGTAGGAGTTAGCTGAGCAAAGAAGACATTTGACTGCAGATATTGAGACAACTTTGGATGATATTCAAAATGTATATTGTTGTGCTTCAGAAAGACCTCTGTTTGTACAACCTGGTGGTCCCCACCTCCACCATCTGAAGGTCTCCTGCTCCCTCAAAGGACCCCACCATTGCTATGCCATATGCTTGCAGCTGCCTCCCAGTAGACCCTGTGATGCCACCTCTCATTCTTCCTTCATATCCCTCCTCAAATCCCATCTCTTCCATGAAGGCTTTGACACCATCCCCTAGTCCCTCCGTGCCCTTCTGTGACTTAGCCTGTAACTAAGCTTAAGCATGTGTAACTGAAACAACTGCATATTGCTTTCCTGTTTACCTCTGCCTCCACTTCCTTTTCCTTCTTCTGTTGTTTCCCCTGTGCTTAATTTTAAATTGTAAGCTCTTTGGGGCAGGAATCTACCGCTTCCACTCTATAATGCACCTCCATGCACATGGAAGGTGCACTGATACATAACATTTTATGCAATGTTATTTAATTAAGGTTAAATTAGGTTAGATTATTTGTATTATTTTACATAATGCTGTATAAATTGGGTTTTTGTACTTACTGATATTATGATTATTTCTACTGGTTTCTAATATGTTTTGAGTTGTTATTGTTCATTTGTCATCTGTCTTCTGTCCTCAAAAAGACAATAATAACCCAGAACAAGATGCCTACTTGATAGATAATTACCTGGCTCATTTACTTTTGAATTAAAAAATATTGCAGGTCATCATTAGAAAAAAAATATTGTTTTTCAGCAATGGAAAAGGTCAAAATGGGAAAAGCAGAAGATAACAAAGTGCTAATAACCACCTGCCAGTTCACCAAAATGACAACTGAACTAGCAGCAAACTACATCCCTAGTCAATGTAAGTAGTTTTCAGGCATTCATTTGGAGTTTATTTTATTTATTTATTGGGTGGGGAACATAGACCACTTAATCAGAAAAATCTCTATTTACTTATTTATTTATTAGATTTATATCCCACCTTTTCTCCCAGTAGGAGCCCAGGATATATGGTTTACATACCATAATAACTATCAATAAAACACAGCTAAAATTGGCAAAATCTTTTTACGTTTTTCTGGGTAACCTTGCAGAATTTTTTTAAAAATTCAGCAGGCATCTAAAACAACATAGTGAGGTCACCTGCCTGATGTTAATGAACACATGATGGAGGCAATGGTGTCATAGCGGTAGGCTCTATCCCTGATGCGCACAAAGGCCTACCTTTTAAGAAGAGCCTACCAGGTACAGGGCTGGTAGGCACATCTCTGAGCACTGGGTGGCAAGAATCAAAAGTTCTTAAATGGCCCAGTCCACTTTAGGGTCTTTTTAAAAATAAATAATAAAACCCTTTTTTGCTCTATGCTGAGCGGAGGACCAAGCAGCTGCTGCGGTAAGCAACTGAGTCTTTTTAATCCCTCCCCAGAAGTAACAGAACAATGCTACTTCATTGAGGAGATTAAAATGGCAGCTTCCACCCTCCTTGTAGACTCCAGGCATGTTTCTCAGCTTGGCTGCTACAGCTATTTGGTCCCCTCGTAAATCAGGGGCAGGGTCTACTTACATAAGGGGACACAAAATACATTGTGGTAGGGCCCCTTCAAACCTACAGCCAGCCCTGACAGGGAGGCATCAACTTATTCCAAAGGCAGCTTTAGAATCCTATTTTTTTCTGCTTAGGTATGTGAACGTACACCAGCATCTTGGACTAGAAGCATACGCATACAAAAAGACATATGTTTGCCACAATCTTGACCATAGAGAATTTCTTACAAAGCCTCTTGTTGTAATGCTATATTTTGCTATCAAATGTTACATCTGAAAGTTTAATATTCATCCAAACTTTGGTGGTTGATTAAGGGGCCACCTTTTAAATCTGCTGATGACCTTTTGGCTCCCCATACCCCTCTGTGTGAACAGATGGCTGAACAGTCAATCACTGGTGATTTCTCTAGAGCCAAAGCTGTAACATTATTAGAAAATTATTTAAAGCTAGTGGAAATATAAATTGTAGATGTCCATAGTCCCTAAGCATCTCAACCAAAATGTAGTGCTTTTTATATTTATTATACAGCCACAAGCATGGATTTTTCACGTTCTACCATGTTAAATGAAAATAACACCCCCCCACACCATTATGGTGCTTTGTATAGTCCCAATTCAAAACAAAAATCTTATACTGTTGGATTCAGAATCACTTGCTCTACAACCCTGAAAGTTTTCTTGGTGATACACAACCCCTCCATGGAGAATTTACAAGTTAAAATGAAAAACGGGAGAGCAAAAACAAGAAGCAGTTTGGACTTTTTTCTTCAGAAGTTCTCATAATCTGTTGAAATTCATTACAAATCAGAGATGATTGTAAAGTATCTCTAATCAAATCCCTGAGCTTGCCCCAAACACAGAGCTTAATCTTCAGTAGTTTTAAAGTAAAAAAAAAAAAGCACGGTTTATTTTTAATTAATTTATAAAAAAATTGCATTACACTGAATGATAAGCACAGTTGAAAGCAGTTCTCTCCTTTCCCTCCCCCTCCCCCTCCCCCTTCCCACGTTCTAACAGCCCAGAAGCCCAAGGAAGTGTTTGAGTAGCATGCCCTTGGGTACAAAAACTTACTAACATTCTTTAAAAGTGCAGCTTGGTCAGGGGTTTCTTTTTTAAAAAATAATCTAACTGTACTGTTAGGCTGGCGATGAAGGAGACCCAGAGCAGGGTTTATTTTTAACTAATTTATGTAAAATAGCATTCCAGTGAATTATAATGTAATTCACACTTGAAACCAGGAGGTTTTTTCATTCCCCCCTCCCCTCCCCTCCCCACGTTCTACAGCCCAGAAACCCAAGGAAGCGTTTGAGTAGCCATGTCCGTGAGTGCAAAAACTTACTAACATTGTTTAAAAATGGCAGCCTGGTCAGAGGTTTCTTTTTTAAAAAATAATTTAACTGTACTGTTGTTAGGCTGTCGATGAAGGAGATCCAGAACAGGGGGAAGAGATAAGGCTGGATGAGTTGCCAGCTGGCAGTCTGTCTCTTAGGCAGAAAAGGAGGGATTACTCCTAAGGAGAGAGAAGGAGGCACCACATGCTCCCTCTGTGGGCAACTCTGGAGCCTCCTTTCTATCGCCCAACAAATAACAAGGACTGGGTTCATACACAGGATACAGGAGCTGTTTTGCAAACCGCCGTGTGGGTGCAGGGCAGAGGGGCGTGAGTTTGTCAGGGATGCACAGGATTCCAGAGGGGGGTATGATTGGGGTGCAGAAGAAGAGACACTAATTGTTCTCTTCTGTGATTCAAAAACAGCCAGTTTTTGCAAACAGGGAGCGGATATCCCTGCTTGCTGTGCCCAGCCCCGGAGAAACCTTTGGAGAGAGAGAGACAGAGAGACCTGCCCAGCCCATCCCGCAGGCCTGGGAGAGTGTTATCTTTCAAGGTGGTAGAGCTCCGCATCCTAATTTATGCACACACGCCCCAACCCACCTGGAGTGGGGGCAGGCAGCAGGGAGAGTGGGTGTGGGTGTTGCTGAATCACCAGCCCCCCCCCCAGCTTGGCAGGTGGGAGCAAGAGGGGAGCCGCAGGGGAGCACTGGAGGCATTTGGCAGGTGAGTGGTGGGAAGGAGAGGTGTGTGAGAGTGAGTGAGTGAGTGAGAGAGAGAGAGAGAGAGAGAGAGAGAGAGAGAGAGAGAGAGAATATGCAGAACTGGGGAAGGCTATTTGGAGTAAGATATCCTCCCCCCCTCAAAAAAGTGGCTTTACTGAAAGGGAAGGGCTCTTAAAAGAAAAGATTAGCCATCTTCAGCATCCTCAATTTAAAGAGGGACAAGAATGAATAATGAATTGCCATTAATACCGATAAGGCCATGCTCTGTGGTCCAAGCTTGCACTTAAGCCACGGTTTCTGGTATCATGATCTTTCCTTCCAGGTAGGCAGGTGTGGGGAATGTGCCAAGTCCTCCAGATGTGGATGAACAACTCCCATCCTCCCTTTTGGCCATTGGCCATGCTGGCTGGGGCTGATGGGAGCTGTAGTTTAGTGACACCTGGAGGGCCAAAGGTTCTCCATGCCTGAGATAGCGGTTTACGTCTGTTGATGCTGTGATGAGGCAAGGAATGTTGCTGGATTCCCAACTTCCATCAACCCTGTTCAGCATGGCCAATCGTCAGGGATGATGGGAGTTCAGAGATACCCATAATCAGGGATGATGGGGATGGATATTTGGAAGGCCACATCTTGCCCAACTCTGCTTTAAGGCCGCATGCCCAGAGATACTCTTGTTTTGCTTTTTAATTTGCATATTGCAATGGCAAAGCCTCTGCCATTTTCTAAAGAAAAGAAAAAGATTCTGGGGTTTGAAACCCCTGCAGCAATCGTGAGCACATGCATGTGTGTGTGGAAGAGGTAGTGAGTGGCCTAACCCTCCTTGCATGATGGGCTGGGGCAAACTTCTTAATTTGGGCAACGATTAGGAATTGCCCAATCACACCCTCTGTACACCTGACTCACATCCTTATGCTACCTGCTGAGCACAAAGAGAAGGGAGACTGTTGCTTTCACACTTTGCTTGTGAGCTTCCCAGAAGCCTTTACTCGAGAGACAGAATGCCAGACGAGATGGACTTTGATCTGATTCAGCAAGGCCGTTTGCACAGTCTTCAGGCACCTTGTCTTCATTTTCACTTCAAAAAAAAAAACTTGATATAACAGGAAAGCGGAGAACCCGTCTGCTTGCAAGTTGTGTTCTCTGTCTTACTTAGAATAGCTAAGTGGTGATGGCATGTGCACTCTACACACGTTCAGAGTGACTGTTATTGTTATTGCATATATTGTGATTGTAATTTCAATTTATATCCCACCCTTCCTCCCAAAGGAGTCCAGGGCACTAGAGCCGAGTCCATTGGCATTAAAAGCAGGTTCTTGAGAAGCGGGTGGGGCCAGGGAGAGATATTTGAAAGATGCTCAAGAGACTCGGCTCTTTTATTTCTTTAGCAAGACGGTTTTGACCAAAACAAGACAAAAATGTAATCTACTATTGCTAAAAATCCCACATTCAGGAGGAGAACGAGAATGAAAAAAGATGGTAATAATAAACCCACATCCTCACCATATATTTAAAACATGTTTAACGCAATTTTAAAGCACATGGCTTCCCCCAGAGTATTCTGGGAACTGTTGTTTCCCCCTCACACAGCTACACTTCCCAGCACTTTTATCAAACTACAGTTCCCAGGATTCTTTGGGGAAGCAGCCTACATTAAATGTGCTTTAAATGTATGATGCAAAAAGGGCAACCAAGATGATCAAGGGGATGGAGTGACTCCCCTATGAGGAAATTTGAGGCTTTTTAGTTTAGAGAAACAGCCGGTAAGCCGTGACATGACACGAGTGTATAAAATTATGCATGGCATGGAGACAGTGGATAGAGAGAAGTTTTTCTTCCTCTCTCATAACGCTAGAACTTGTGGACATCCTATGAAGCTAAATGTTGGAAGATTCAGGACAGACAAAAGAAAGTTCTTCATTCAGGGAAGGGGAGGGGAAACACTCCAACCTGAGTGGAAGGAAGGAATTTCTTCATGCCCTGAGGAGGGTATCTGAAGGCAATTTGTCTACTTAGCAGTAAGTCACATTTATAGTAGAGGATAACCCCAACTTTATGACATCAAGTATAGGTTTATTTTTAAGAGTAAGTTGTTAAGTTGCAGCAAGCAGCTAGAAATGAACCTGAAGGTGGAACCAGCAGGGAGGGTGGCTGGTTGGCTGGCTTCCCTATCATGAGGGCAAGGCAGGCCACGAAAGCCAGGCACATACTCAGCCACCACCACACCAGCTAAATGGGAGGCTGTGATGGAAAGCTGTGCTTTCTATGTATGCGGAAAAGACGCCTGCCAAGGAGCAGTGGCCAGTCTGGATGGATCTACTTGCTTTTCAGTTGGTTAAGCCAGAAAATTCATCCTGCTCTGTCCTCCTCCTTGGCGGGAGGCTATTCTGCCTGCAAAGAACCCCAGTGGCCTGGCCTTGGGGAAGGGGAATCCTGGGCTATGACACACCGGGCCTACTGCTTCCAGAGAAGGCACAGGTGGGGGGAGGAGTAATCCTGCCCACCCACCCTGTACCCAGGCTGCTGTTGCAGGAGAGCATCCATGTAGTCTAGAAGTTCCATGAGTGCCCCACACAATATTGTTGCCTAGCAGTTTCTTTGTGTAGTGCGTGGCCGTCTGAAAGCAATCTGTCTACTTAGGAGTAAGTTGCAGTTATAGTACAGAGGAACTCCAAGTTAATGTTATCCAGGATACAGTAGGGCCCTGCTTTACAGCGTTCCGCTAATACAGCGGTTGTGAATTGTAGAAAGGCCCAGCTTTACAGCGCTTGTTCTGCTTTTACGGTGTTTTTTTGCTGCCAGGCACCATTTTGGTCAATGTAAGTCAATGGGATCCGCTTTACAGTGGTTTTCGCTTTATAGTGGGGGTCTGGAACGTAACCCGCTGTATGAGCAGGGCCCTAGTGTAGATTTATTTTTAAAAATCACCTTTTAAGTTGCAGCAAGGAGGTACAGGTGAAGGTGAAGGCAGAACCAGGTAGGGAGAGTGGCTGGCTGGCTTCCCTGCCTGGAAGGTGAGGCAGGCCAGAAAGCTGGGCGCATAGGGAGCCACCATCACACTGAGTCAACTGGGAGGCTGTACTGGAAAGCTGTGCTTTCCCTACATGCAGAGAAGAGCCTGTCAAGGAGCAGCGGCCAGTCTGAATCCTTTCCCTTAACCACTAGGCTGTCAGTTGGTTAAGCAAGAGGATTCATCCTGCCTGATCCTGCACCTTTGCAGGAAGCTACTCTTCCCCCAAAGAACCCCACCAATCTGGCCTTAGGGAAGGGAGAATCCCACCCTTATGGCCTCTACTCAGGGCAGGATCTATGATGCATTGTGTGTGCAGGGACAATGGGATTATATAGCGACGAGAGTGGCTGTATACTAAAGCCAGCGTGGATATTTCACATTCCACAATGTTTAATTGAAAATTCCATTGCCATTCTGATGCTTCCCATAAGCTCATTTCAAAACAAAACCTTACACAACGTATAGTCCTGAACTCAGAAACGCTTGCTTAACAACCCTCTAAATTTTCATGGTGATACACAAAATAGTCAGAGAGAATCGAGAGTTCAAAGTCTAAGGAAGGAGAAGAAAAACCCAGAGCCCTTTTGGACTTGTTTCTGTCAGAGTTCTCATAATCTGTTGAAATACATTAAAAATCAGCCATGTTCACAGAGTACCTGTATTCCTATTACTGACCTTGCCCCATACTCTGACCTTCATCTCCTGCAGTTCAAAAGTTTGAAAAATGCCTAGCTGATTTTTAACTAATTTAAGAAATTTTGCATTGAACTGAATGATAGTGTTGGGCATGCTCAGTAAGAACCAACTGTCAGTGTTCTAAAAGCCAGACTCCCAGTTGCTTGGCTTGGCTAATCAGGAGGCCACACCCACACCAGACTTTGATTTCATGTGAGACAGTCATGGCTTCCCCCAAAGAATCCTGAGAGGGTGCTGAGAGGAGACTCCTATTCCCTTGAGAGAGTTACGGTGGCCAGAGTGGTTTAACAGTCAGCCACTCCGATTGAAGGTCTGTGCTCAGAGGCACATATTAGCAAGCTACACAGCAAGTGGATTGGACTGTGAAAGACCAACCCAAATTGTCTTTGCATTTTGACAAATTTGTAGGGCAGTAAAATATCTCAGAGAGGAGGTCAGGTCTCCTGCTCCCCTGGTGCATTCCCTATAGCTGCCCAGTTTCCCTGCTTTTTAAAGCTGGGTAGAAATATCTGTGGGCTATAGGTATGTTCTTAAACCACAAGGTTTTTTGCCTGTTAGTGAATTGATTGTATGAACCTGAACTAATTTTCTGTGAAAATACTCTTGTGTGCAATTAAAATTAGTTGCTTAAGTTAAAACAATTTTCTGAAATATTCCACTTTACTCTAATTTGATTGTGTATTAGAGTAAAAACTCCTTAACCATTTCAACTGGTGTTACTATGAATATACATTGCCTTTTAAGGAATGACTGCTCTGGCTACATTTTGCTTAGAGGAACGCCTGTTAATTAATTATGAGAAAACTAAGGTCTTATTGTTTACTAAGAAAAGATCGAACCATCGTTGGCAAATCAACGGCCAATTAATTGAGCAAATAAATTCAGTTATATATCTAGGTATAACGTTCCAATCGATCGGATCATGGCGGACGCAGATTAAAGCAATGGTCTGGAATGCAAAAAAAACATTGAAAGCCCTTTTGTCTTATTTTTATAACAAAGGTGGTCAGCTTATGATCCCAGCAATTAAAGTTTTCTCTGTAAAGGTAGTTTCTCAACTACTTTATGGGGTTCAAGTTACCACTTTTGAGAATTTTTCTGTTTTGGAATCGATTCAAAATACTTTTTTGAGAGCTATCTTTGCAGTTCCTAAATGCATTCCTAGTTTTATCCTAAGACTTGAGGCTGGTCTACCCACTATAGAATCTAAGATTTGGGCCTTGAGATTTTCTACCTGGCTTAAACTGAAATTTAACCCTACTGGGCTCTCCTCTGACATCTTAAGAGATAATTTTCAATCCCCCTGGGTGAAATTGATAACAGATAAATTACAGACCATGGGCTTTTCTATTTCTGTGATCCAAGAAATGGGCTATTTAAAAGCTAAGATGAGTATATTACAAAGAATTAAGGATATAGATTTTCAACATCATTTAATGCAGGTTAGGAAGCACAGATATAATCCAAAATTCTTAACCCCAATGCCTTATTTGTCCTACCTTACTATTCCTATCTATCGCAGGGCTTTTTCTCTCGCAAGAATGAACACTTTACCTTCAAAACTCCTAGAGGGTAGATTCAATGAAATCCCATATTGTGATAGAAAATGCCCTTGCGGTGAGGATGAGGTTGAAACAATTGCTCATGTCCTCTTACGATGCCCTTACTATTTAGACCTTAGAAATCAAATAATTAAACCTATTCTTGATCTTATACCTGGTAGAAATGAAGAAAGGCTTTTGGATTACTTACTTGGAGATCATCAGCAATTAACTACGGAGAAAGTCGCTAAATTTTGTACAGCTGCTATGCTCTGTAGGAGAAAATGGGTAAAAGATATCTGAAAATAAATTGTATTGGTTCAAGTTATAAAGTTTTATATATGCCGGACTGAATTTAATTAATGTTTTAATTAGCCTAATTAATTTTTATAATGCAACCTGCATTTTTATAATACTTGGTCTATTACTGCCTTAAATATTAATGAATAATGAATACTTCACATAGATTTGGAAATTGATTTTAATTAATTTTTAACTGAATATGATATTATTCTAATAATTGTAGTTATGATGTTTTATCCTTGTTTCGTATGCTGGTCTTTGACCGTAATAAAACTTGACTTGACTTGACTTGGAATGACTGCTGAAGAACAGCGAAGAGTTAGGTAACAGATCTACCCATGTATTTCTCAGCATATTTTTTAAAAAAGAACACATATTACTAAAAGATGAGATCTGACCAACTATTCACCTACAATTTACCTCAATTCAGTCTGCCTTTAAAGCTGAGTTTTATCAAATTGGCATTTTCTGAAACAACGGGAGAACCAAAATACAGCCATCCTTCAAAATTCGCACTTAAATTTGATGATACAGTTCTCCAACCAAAGAGTGTTCACAGAAATATGTGAACATTATATCTAATATAATGTATTAGAGGAAAGTGTGCTACTACTTTCCTACCCATACCCATTGATAAATTCAGCTTTTATTTCTTGTTAAACCCAGTCTAAACCACTATAAACAGCTTATTCCATCATTATCATCTAGACATGCATGCTATTATTTGGTTGACCTTTTTTAAAATACCCTTTCTGCCTTTTATTTCTTTTCTTACCTGTATCACTCTACTCCCAGTGATCTCTATCCACAGTATTTCCCTCAAATAGCTGAAGAACATGAAGATATAAGGGCAACAGATGAAGAATTCCAAGAGATACTAATAGTCTCTTCCAACTCAACAGAAATCAGAAAAGATTACATCAGTTGGCATTATTATTCCCATCTCAAGGAACAGCTGCTTTTTTCTCCCAGCTGGCAGCCTGCCAAGATAGGGAGAGAAACAGCCAGATGAGACAGAACTGTCAATAATTTTATAGAAGCTGGTCTTAATAAAGTAATTGGGAGGGGAAATAATTGAATTAGATCTTACAAAGCGTATGAAATAATCTGGATTGCTAATGAGCTGTATGTATCAGGAAATATATATTTTGAATGGATCAGTTGAATCAAACCCATTGTGTACTACAGGGATTTCTGAAGGAAGGCCAGCATTGGCCGCTAATCATAAGAACATAAGAAAAGCCTGCTGGATCAGGCCAGTGGCCCATCTAGTCCAGCATCCTGTTCTCACAGTGGCCAACCAGGTGCCTGGGGGAAGCCCGCAAGCAGGACCCGAGTGCAAGAACACTCTCCCCTCCTGAGGCTTCCGGCAACTGGTTTTCAGAAGCATGCTGCCTCTGACTAGGGTGGCAGAGCACAGCCATCATGGCTAGTAGCCATTGATAGCCCTGTCCTCCATGAATTTGTCTAATCTTCTTTTAAAGCCATCCAAGCTGGTGGCCATTACTGCATCTTGTGGGAGCAAATTCCATAGTTTCACTATGCGCTGAGTAAAGAAGTACTTCCTTTTGTCTGTCCTGAATCTTCCAACATTCAGCTTCTTTGAATGTCCACAAGTTCTAGTATTATGAGAGAGGGAGAAGAACTTTTCTCTATCCACTTTCTCAATGCCATGCATAATTTTATACACTTCTATCATGTCTCCTCTGACCCACCTTTTCTCTAAACTAAAAAGCCCCAAATGCTGCAACCTTTCCTCGTAAGGGAGTCGCTCCATCCTCTTGATCATTCTGGTTCCCCTCTTCTGAACCTTTTCCAACTCTATAATATCCTTTTTGAGATGAGGCGACCAGAACTGTACACAGTATTCCAAATGCGGCCGCACCATAGATTTATACAAAGGCATTATGATATCGGCTGTTTTATTTTCAATACCTTTCCTAATTATCCCTAGCATGGAATTTGCCTTTTTCACAGCTGCCGCACACTGGGTCGACATTTTCATCGTGCTGTCCACTACAACCCCGAGGTCTCTCTCCTGGTCGGTCACCGCCAGTTCAGACCCCATGAGCGTATATGTGAAATTCAGATTTTTTGCACCAATATGCATAATTTTACACTTGTTTATATTGAATTGCATTTGCCATTTTTCTGCCCATTCACTCAGTTTGGAGAGGTCTTTTTGGAGCTCTTCGCAATCCCTTTTGGTTTTAACAACCCTGAACAATTTAGTGTTGTCAGCAAACTTGGCCACTTCACTGCTCACTCCTAATTCTAGGTCATTAATGAACAAGTTGAAAAGTACAGGTCCCAATACCGATCCTTGAGGGACTCCACTTTCTACAGCCCTCTACTGGGAAAACTGTCCATTTATTCCTACTGTCTGCTTTCTGCTTCTTAACCAATTCCTTATCCGCAAGAGGACCTCTCCTCTTATTCCATGACTGCTAAGCTTCCTCAGAAGTCTTTGGTGAGGTACCTTGTCAAACGCTTTTTGAAAGTCTAAGTACACTATGTCCACTGGATCACCTCTATCTATATGCTTGTTGACACTCTCAAAGAATTCTAATAGGTTACTGAGACAGGACTTTCCCTTGCAGAAGCCATGCTGGCTCTGCTTCAGCAAGGCTTGTTCTTCTATGTGCTTAGTTAATCTAGCTTTAATTATACTTTCTACCAGTTTTCCAGGGACAGAAGTTAAGCTAACTGGCCTGTAATTTCCAGGATCCCCTCTGGATCCCTTTTTGAAGATTGGCGTTACATTTGCCACTTTCCAATCCTCAGGTACGGAGGAGGACCCGAAGGACAAGTTACATATTTTAGTTAGCAGATCAGCAATTTCACATTTGAGTTCTTTGAGAACTCTTGGGTGGATGCCATCCGGGCCTGGTGATTTGTCAGTTTTTATATTGTCCATTAAGCCTAGAACTTCCTCTCTCGTTACCGCTATTTGTCTCAGTTCCTCAGAATCCCTTCCTGCAAATGTTAGTTCAGGTTCAGGGATCTGCCCTATATCTTCCACTGTGAAGACGGATGCAAACAATTCTCTGCAATCTCCTTATCGTTCTTTAGTACACCTTTGACTCCCTTATCATCCAAGGGTCCAATCGCCTCCCTAGATGGTCTCCTGCTTTGAATGTATTTATAGAATTTTTTGTTGTTGGTTTTTATGTTCTTAGCAATGTGTTCCTCAAATTCTTTTTTAGCATCCCTTATTGTCTTCTTGAAATCTCTGTTTCATGCTCAATGTACAAAACAGGACAGCACAATTCCTCCTGGTATCCATGTCTTCTTAAATACTGCAACTGATCTTAAATGTAGCACTTAACTCTGGCTGGTTAGGTAGCGCCAGTTTCTCACAGCCCTTCAAGAAGGAGGGAGCAATATACAGAGATCTGGGAATCAGATACACAACCTGCAGAATTGCTAACTATCCGAGATAGTGAAACTGTCCAAGATATGTATGTGTTTGATGGTATACAGCCTGGTTCATATATACCTGAACTGTATGTCTCCTTTTTATAGTTGTATACATAACTGCCACATTCACATAAGGTAATATCTAATGTGAATACAAATGTGTGTGGCTAAAATTTCAAATTCTCTCAACTTTTTGAGGGGGGAAGTTGAGCAAAGCAGTTCTAAAGCAGTAGCATTGGATAGCTGATTAGCTCACGGGTAGAGCAGATTATTTGTGCACGGAATTTTCCTGTTAAAGGGCCCCAGTCTAGGACTCTGGAGAACCACAGGAAGGGTGCTTTCACACTGCACTTTATTCCGTTATTCTGACGATTTATTTCCTGTTAATTTGCGCCTAAAATTTGAGCTTTCACACGACATAACGGGTAGCTCCGGAATTCTGGTGGAATGTAGTGGAAGTTTAGCGCTAAATTCCGCAATAAATGATACCTGAACAATTCCAATAGCAAGGCCGGGACACGGAAGATTGTGGAAGTTTTGTGCTACTGCTGCTGCTCATGTGACAGGCATCCCAGCATGCAGTGCATTCCCGCCCTTACCAACTGCCACCGCCGTGCCTCCCAGCCGATCCCAGCTGCTCCTGGAGAGCAGCCTATGCTGCTGCTGCTTAACCAGAGCCTCTGCTGCTGTGCTGGCCCGCCTCTCAGCTGAACACAATTGCGCTTCTCAGCTGATCGCGATTGTGATCGTGCCTCCTTCAAACCCCCCCCCACGCACCGAAAGAACAGGCCTCAAACCGGTAGGTGAAGACCTGTGTGAAAGACTGTTTCGCAAAATGCCGGTATAACAGGTACTGCAGTGTGAAAGGGATTTTTGAAATGCAGAATGAAGCGCTACCTTTTTAATCCGTTAAACTAGCGCTATTAGCCCCATGTGTGAAAGCAGCCGAAGTCAGAGTGGGTAATACTGGGGGTGGAATCCAATGTAATGCTAAGGCAATTGTTCTGTCAGCGCAAGGATTTCTGCTTGCACAATGGACCATTCTCCCCCTCTGCCACTCCAGTGCCCCCCCTAAACCTGTTCGGTTCCCCAACCCTCTGGAGCAGATTTGGGGGAGGCATGAGGCACATGTAGAGGGGAAGAGATGGAGGGAAAGTCCTATAGCACATGAAGAAATCCTTTTGCTGACAGAATGAGTTAGCAGAATTTATTTCTTTGGTTTTTTTTAGTATTTTTTTATCCACCCTTCACTAAATGGCCCCAGAGCAGGAAAACATAACATCATTAAAATAAAAATGCAATCAAATAAAAATCACATCCATTTTAAAAAGCAAAAAACATCACTGAAATGTACAAAATCAGATACAATACCACTGGGCCATTGATCTGACACAGTATAAGTCAGTTTCATATAGTCAGCATGGATGTGGAAGTATTTGAAGGAATATATGAGAGATGTTTTGTGAGAGATGTTTTGAATTCCTTCTTAATAACTGGGGCTATATGTATGGCATGTGATGGTGAGGGTAGTATGGTAATTTCTTGTTATTCAGGAATTATCCTAACAAATTCCTGCCTGACTTGTCAGCATATAAATTCAAGCTTCCTGTAATCAGCATCTTCTTTTTGAATGACAGACACAGAATAACCATATTGCCCCACAATGCAATCTCTCTCTTTCTCTCTCTCTTTCTCTCTCTGTATCTTATCCACTGCCACGTTCATCTCATTTTACTTTTATCTACAAAACTTATGAGATAAACTTCCTTTCTTTGTAAAATGAAGAAATGTCCTTGAAAAACACCTGTTATATGGAAAACAAATTCTCAAAAACATGAAGATAAATGAAATGCCAAAATACATATATGTTTCCTAACCTATTCTATAGAATAAATAGATGCCTGCCAAACAATAGAAAGAAAATAGTGTGCTGCAGAAGCTTTTTAAGGTAGAAATCCTTAACGTGCTGAAGCATTTTGAGCTACAGACTTTTCCTCATACATGGCAGCAGGGTGGGGTGAGGGTGGGGAGTGCTTACAAAAAATGTGATTATTTATTTATTTATTTATTAGATTTATATCCCACCCTTTCTCCCAGTAGACCAGTAGGAGACTTGTCAGTCTCTTCCTATCCCTAGAGCAGCCTTTTCCAACCAGTGTGCCTTCAGATGTTGTTGGACCACAACGCCCATCAGCCTCACTCAAGAGAGACAGACAACAGGGAAGGACATTTTGGAGGGATGTTCAGGAGCAGAGATTGTATGTTTGTAAGCCCATGATGAAAAGTCCATGGGCCAGTCAGGGATGAGTGAATATGGCAATATTGGGTTTTTTCATTTTCTCATTTTTCCACTTTTAAATTCTGTTCACCACATTTCCACATCATTTTTTTTAAAAAAAGATATCAGGAAAGTTCATCAGTCAGCATTTTAGTGTGAATTTCTCCTATATACATTTGTGTATGCAACTTTGCCCAATATAAACATTTTTGCAAAGCAATTTGCCTAATATAACACATATTAGTTTGCTGTTTTCACTAATATATGCACTTTTATGCACACTTTACGATAGTATATGCATTTTTGTACACATTGCGTGGTTGGAGAACTGCACTGCAAAATTCAGAGAAGTGCAAATTTAGAAGGATGGTTGTGTTTTGGTCCGAGTATTGTTTCAGAAACTCTGGATTTGGTAGGTTTACCTTTAAATGTGACCTGAATCAAATTTCTCCCCCATCCCTAGTTGCAAGGGAACCATGGAGTTGAGAATTCTTGCATTTAGCATGTAGCATGTAGTTATATTCTTAGCTTTCTAGGCTGTATTGATTTACTTAACACAAGTGTACAGCTTTCATTTATCTTGCTGCTAGATGGGATTTACTGTTGTAGATGCAAGAGTGGTCATTGTCTTTTTTGTTGCCTTTGTGTTTTCATGACTGTCTTGGATTTGAACTTTTTACTTCTTTTGATAAAGAAAGGTGG
The DNA here is from genome assembly GCF_030035675.1 of Rhineura floridana. Taxonomy (NCBI): domain Eukaryota; kingdom Metazoa; phylum Chordata; class Lepidosauria; order Squamata; family Rhineuridae; genus Rhineura; species Rhineura floridana. The sequence goes on from NC_084486.1 coordinate 109,818,340, forward strand.
GATATACATTTTCAAACTAAACTAAGTTGAACTGTCCTGTTAAGTCCTATAATGTCTTCCACATGCCAAACTATGGAACTCTCTTCTTAGAGACACCTACTAACAATGTAATACTATACATGTCTACTCAGAAGTAAGTCCTATTTGATTTAATGAGGCTTACTTCCATAGGATGCAGCCTTAGCCTCCTCTTTGGTATCCTTCTATTTTTAGGCAAAAACATTTTCATTTAGACAGGCCTTTGGCCTGCCAAGCTTAGTAGACTTTTTTATTTATACTTTATGTGGCCTCTTCTAGTGCCTTTGATTGGTATTATCTGCTCTTCATTTTTAGTTTGTTGATAACTGACTGTTAAAATGTTATGGGCTTTTAACATTATGGACTTGCATATCCAGTTGCCTAAGAGGGGAGAGTGTGCTTCTGAACATGTATAACAGTGTATTCTTTTTCAGAATGGATAACTGCTGTGGGCTGTTGTACCACCATAATGTTTCCAGCAGTTACAATCCAATGCATACTTAACCTGAAATAAGCCCCATTGAATACTGTGGGATTTACTTCAGAGTAACATGTAGAATTGCATTACATGAAGTTGATTTATTTTGTTCCTGTTCATACACTGGCCTGTCCAGGGTCTACTCTAGTGCAATGGGTTGTGTATATTATAAGAATATTGAAATTCCCCTGGGTATAGGAGTGGCCTAAGTGTAATACAAACCTTGCACTGTCCCACTGCATAGAGTGACTGTCATAGCATAGGGCAGAAAAGAGGAAGCACTTCTCCACATAACAGCTGAATAATTCACTGCCATTAGCTTAGATGCCTTTAAAAGGAGATTAGACACATTCACAGAGGATAGATCTATCAGTGGCTATTAGTCATGAGATAGCAACAGCTATGAGAGGATAGTTGGGCAACTACAGAAGATCATTTTTGCATTCAAACAACCAAGTGGTTCTCTTGGAGGAATCATGGTAGGCCAATCAAGAAAGGTGGAAAATAGAATAGAAATAAATGGCAGGCAGTAGTGGAGGCAAGGTGGGCTTATTGCCATACCTGACTAGCTAGCTTGTCCCCTACATGGATGTGGTTTAATGACATCAGCAAAGGTAGCTAGCCAATCTGGAACCATGCAAAATCATGGTGATTAATGAGAACTCCCTCTGCTTCCAATGCCACCCCACCCCCTGCATCAGTTTCTCATATAGGCAGGAATATTAGAACAGGCATTCCTTTGCCCCACAGCAGCATACATCACTTCCTACTAGAGAACCACTTCAGCCGCCATCACTTTTAACTCTCAAAAGTCCTGCAATTTCTGGTGTCAGGAGAGGGGCTTTCAGGGTAGCAAATGTGATTCTCCACTCTGGCACCTTGTGTTTTAGAAATAAATTGTAAATATGCACAGTAAAATTCTTCCACGTATGTCAGATAATCATATGTAACTAGATATTCCATGTTGTGAAATTTTTCTTGTCTAAAAATCAAGGTGTATCAGTAGTAAAGGAAGTCATTTTCTCAGGACACAGCAGATAAAAATTTGAAGATCCATAGCTGTGAGGGACATAAAACCAAGAAGGTTTGTTTACTGCAGATATGAACCAAAAAAGTCATACTCAGAGAAGACCCGCTAAAATCCATGGGCTTAAGTTAGTAATGAGAAATCCATTTATTTCAGTGAGTTTAGCTCTGTGTATGATACAGTCAGATACAACACAACTATTAGAATTCAGAAACCCACATCCACATATTCCCACCAGAAAAAAATGCACATTACACAAATTATGCATACCTTATTTGATTGTGTCCTCCCATAATTCAGCCAAATTTGATTTATTACGTCACAAACATTCAGCATCAGCAGAACTGGTGATACTGATAAGAAATAATACGAAATAAACCATGCCAGGATGGGATATGAAAGCTTTGCTATATATTATACTGAAATCCACTCCTCCATTCCAGCAACATCTCTGTTGTATAGATAAATATCATATTCTCTGAATTATACTGAGTGATTTCCCTGTCATGTGCTGCATACTGGGGCTCTCCTCCAGCACCACATTTCAAATGAGTTGATTTTTCTCTTATCTACTTTTTTCACTGTCCAACTTTCACATCCATACATAGAGATTGAGAATACCATGGTCTGAATGATCCTTACTTTAGTGTTCAGTGATACATCTTTGCATTTGAGGACCTTTTCTAGTTCTCTCATAGCTGTCCTCCCCAGTCCTAGCCTTCTTCTGATTTCTTTATTGTCTCCATTTTGGTTAATGACTGTGCCAAGGTATTGATAATCCTTGACAAGTTCAGTGTCCCCATTGTCAACTTTAAAGTTACATAAATCTTCTGTTGTCATTGCTTTAGTCTTCTTGATGTTCAGATGTAGTCCTGCTTTTGTGCTTTTCTCTTTATCTTTCCTCAGCATTTGTTTCAAATCATTACTGGTTTCTGCTAGTAGTATGATATCTTCTGCATATCTCAAATTATTGATATTTCTCCCACCAATTTTCACACCTCCAACTTGGTCCAATCCTGCTTTCCGTATGATATGTTCTGAGTATAAACAAGTATGGTGATAAAATACACCCCTGTCTCACACCCTTTCTAATTGGGAACCAGTCGGTTTCTCCGTATTCTGTCCTTATAGTGACATTCAACTATTTCTCTTTTCCACCTGAAGCCAAGGAAGCCGTAGAGGTCCTAAACCAGTGCCTGACATCAGTGATGGACTGGATGAGGGCAAACAAGTTGAGATTAAATCCTGATAAAACAGAGGTTCTCCTGGTCAGTCGGAGGGCAGATCAGGGAATAGGGATTCAACCGGTGCTGGATGGGGTCACACTCCCCCTGAAGTCTCAGGTTCGCAGTTTAGGTGTACTACTGGACTCAGCTTTGAATTTGGAGGCCCAGATTACTGCTGTGTCCAGGAGCGCATTTGCCCAATTAAAACTGGTGCGCCAGATGCGCCCGTTCCTGGAGCTGCCTGATCTGACTAGGGTGATGGATGCCTTGGTTACATCCCGCTTAGACTACTGTAACGAGCTCTACGTGGAGCTGCCTTTGAAGACTGTTCGGAAACTTAAATTGGTACAAAGAGCTGCAGCCAGAGTGCTAACTGGGGCTGGTTACAGGGACCATACAACTCCCCTGTTACAACAGCTCCACTGGCTGCCAATTTGTTTCAAGTCACAATTCAAAGTGCTGGTTTTGACCTACAAAGCCCTATACGGCTCAGGTCCAGGCTATTTGACAGATCGTATCTCCCTACATGAATCTGTCTGGGATTTGAGATCTTCAGGTGAGGCCCTTCTTGTGCTCCCCATACCTTCGCAAGTACATATGATGGGAACATGATATAGGGCCTTTTCGGTGGCCACCCCTAGGCTATGGAACTCCCTTCCAAGTGAGGTGCGATTAGCTCCCTCCTTGCCGTCTTTCCGGAGACAAGTAAAGACTGTTTTATTTCAACGGGCATTTGGGATAAAGAACGCCCAGGATTAAGTGTCATAGGATTAGTGACTACATTATATGATCTTATTATTTTAAATTGTCCGCTGTTTTTAACGTATGTTTTATGGTTTTAATTTTTCTCATAGTTTAATTCTATTTTTAATTGTATACTTTTGTATGTTTTAATGGTGTTGTTTTTTAGTTGTAAGCTGCTCTGAGTCCTACTGGAAAAAAGGGCGGGGTAGAAATAAAGTTTGTTATTATTTATTATTATTATAGTAGCCTCTTGTCCAGAGTATGGGTTGTGCATCAGCACAATCAGATGCTATGGCACCCCCATTTCTTTTAAATAGATAGAGCTTAAGGTACATTTCAAAACATTGTGAACTCATGGTTTATATTAGGTAGCAGTCAATTCTTTTTACTATATTCAATACAGGTTTGCCATGCTATGATGCTGTCTTCTTCTTTTCCCCCCTTTAAATCTAATATAATGTGTTAATTTAGCCATATGGCAAACAACTGTATTTTATTAATCCATTCTTTAATAAAGGGGTGGGGAACTGGGCCAATGGCTGTGGGTCACTGTGACAGGTGGGTGGGGCCATCCACCTGTCAGTCACATGACATCACACAATGCCAGGAAATTTAGCTTTCTTCTTTTGCAAGTGCAAGATTTTTCCTTTGCAGCCACAGCTTGAATTCAAGCAAAAGCTGTGACTGCAAAGAAAAAATCAGTGACACACTTAGTGTGTGTTACAATTTCCTCCTTTTTAATTTAGCCCCATGGGTTTACCTGTTCCACTCCTGATGTCATATGACATCAGGTGAGCATGGTTTGGGCCAAACCATGCCATGGGTCAAATAAGAAGGCCTGACACACCTAATTAGGGCTGCAGATCAGAGGGTCCTCGCTGCTACTTTAATAGACAATACTGTTGACTTTAAAAATATAAAAGACTGGCAGCTGTCACCATATCACAGACATTTCTTTATGCTCCTATCTCACCAGTTCTTCCATAAAATTCAGTAGGAAAAAGCCCAATAGGTCTAAAGGAGTCCCATATCCTAAAGTCCTTCTTTACTGACTTTTAATTGTTTTCCAGTGCAGCTGGTGTAGCACAGTGGGGAGGAGAGCCTGGCTAGGAGTCCAGAGTCTGTGACTTCAAATCCCCGCTCGTGTCTCCTGGGTGTCAAGAGCCAGCTAAAGATCACCCCCACAGTGAGTGGCTCAGGGGTTACGTGCCCTGCCACCTGTGCAGTCGTGAGCAAGCTACATAGTCCCAAGGAGCCCAGTTGCCCCTCAGCTGGCAGTTGCAGGCAAGGAAGGGGCTGGCTTGTGCACCTGTGGCAAGCTGAGCAGGCCCTAACCATCTGTGGAGGACTAGTTTCAGAGGGAGGCAATGGTAAACCTCCTCTGAATACCGCTTACCATGAAAACCCTATTCATAGGGTAGCCATAAGTTGGAATTGACTTGAAGGCAGTCCATTTCCAATTTTTTCAATTGTTTTCCAAAACCCTCTTGCTACCTCACTTTCCCACCACATGTAATACAGATATAAAAGAATCCCTCCTTCACACAGTTGGCTTCCACAAGATTGAAGGTGACAAAAATAGTGATGGAGGGGAGGGGAACTAATACACTTATTCCACTGCCGCCTCATGTGTTTACTGTTACCACTTTGGAATGTCTTATCCACACAGCGATAGAATCCCAGATTCCAGACAATGGTTAGCCTTTTAAACAACTGTGTGTCACAGAAGCGGTTCAGCCTGGAATCAATGGCAGGGCCTGAGTAGGATACAAGTTGGGCTCCTGACCATTTTTGATCAGGTTGTCAGCTGGAGCTACCTGCAGTCATGTGGGCACAATCTAGCCTTACTTGCTCCCTGCTGTCAGAACCAAATGAATGGGCACCCCCTCTCCTTTTGACCTACAGATGGATCTGCCCACCAAAATCTCCTCTTACTCTAAGGGGAACCATGGGCACTGTATTTAGTAGAAAATGTATATATGGATTTGGATTTGCTGTCCAGTTACTAAGATCCATGAAACTGAAATTACTATGCATTGAATAAATCTACTTTCTGAAATATTGTAACCTCAGTGATCAGTACAGAATTGTATATATTTTTTTATTTAGCTAGTGTTTACTGCCATGTAATATTTTTTCCTGTTTTTATCTACCTTTTATCTATCCATTGTCGGGCAGAGGAGGGAAGATGAAGTAAGACTAATAGGAGGAAATTTCCTTGATTTGTAACAGTCTAGCAGGAATACAATCTGCAATCCTTGAATGGCTTTAATCCAATTTAATTTATCTGTCAAAGAGCATGATGGATTTGTCTGTAGAGTTATAAAGTACAAGAAGGAGAACACTTTAGTTTCTAATAGGTAGGCATCACCTGGTTAGATACACTCAGTAAATTAAGTCACTTACAAGCATGTAGTGAAGTTTGTCTGCATTGCTACAAACTTCATTACTTTGACTGATAATTAATATACCTTTCCACATTAGGGAAATTTGTTATTCAATGTCCATAGCAGCCTCCACTGAGTTCATATGTCATTTCTGTGCTACTATTAATTTCTACTACTGAAAATTAGCCTTCCAATATACTGCACGAAGATGTAATATTTCCAATCCTCCATACCATCATTTAGAAGACTGAATGAACCCAGTGCTTATGCACTCCTTTGGCCGCTCGTGCACTCACCTTAAAGTGCAATCCTATACATATTCAGAAGTAAACCCCACTGATTTCAGTGGAATTTCCTCCTAGCCACATGTATATTAGATTGCATTCTTAACTGTTAAAAATAGTTTGTTGTTATAGCTGAACTAGAGCACACAGTGCAAGCCCTCCAAACCAGGGCTCTAACCCAGAATGTGATCCCAAGGTTTGAAATCCTAGTCTGGAGGGTTTGCAAAAACCATAGTTTATTGATGCAGAATTTCAAACAACAGTTTAATGAAGCTAAATACTCATTTCACTGAGCATTAAAGGGTAGCACGAGAGCATCAGCATAGGTCTCCTTTTCAATCATCCAGACCATGGACTGGAAGATAATTGTGATTGTGAACTATCCCAAAATCTTGCTATACAAGAGTGAAACCATTTAAACTCCAAAAACAGCTAGTCAAAATGGAATCAGGGGTTGGAATGACTGTTAGAAAGAAGATATGTGAAGGATCAAATAAATATTAAAGTCTTCCTCTTTAAATGTTTAAGAACACACAACATTATCTCAACAAGCCTCAATGGATTGTTGCTTATGATTTTAGCCTTTGCTATCCAAGTGCTCTTTGTCCTTTGTATAACCATCCATGCAAAAATTATTTAAGTCAGATAATAGCTTCTAGGTTAGATTGGTCTATTAGGTTTAATTTAAATATAGTTTTAAAAGTGGCCCCTGTGCAACATCTAAATCTTAACTTCATACCAACTGAAAATAGTATTTGACTGCCAAGGCAATAAAAAGGGCTAAAAATGTTTATTAATATCTATACATTTGACATAATATTTCATGTCTTATTCTGTATAATTTTCTTTTTATGTTTTAAGATATTTTAAATTTGCTGTTTAATTGATCTTAATGGCTTGTCATATTCTGACAAACATGGTTCTGGAATAAAAGTTATTTAAGAAGGATCCTTAATGCTTTGCAAACTTTGCAGAGGAGGAGAGTGGAAAGACCTGCAGCTAATTGACTGTGCCCAGCCCACCAATTAGCTATGAAGGTTGCTGCAATGCAGAACATTTGGGGTCTCCATGAGGGCATCACCCCCTTTAATATTGTACTGTTGAATGTATTATCCAGTACAAAGAGAGAGAGTAATGTTGTACTTTTGGGTTATAGTTGAATTGTGTAATCTAGGTTATAAACCGCTTTGAGATTTGTTTCCCAAATAATATAAAGCGGTATAGAAATGACATAAATAAATAATAAACTTTGGCAACAAGGGAGAGGGCCTTCTCAGTGGTGGCCCCCAAATTATGAAATGATTTTTTTGATGAGGTGTGCCTGGCGCCAACACTGTTCTTTTCGGCACCAGGTCAAGACTTTCCTCTTCTCCCAGGCATTTTAGCATGTGTTCTTAAATTGCTTTTTTAAAAGGTGTTTTTAAATTTGTATATTTGTTTTTAATGTTTTTAATTGTTGTAAACCGCCCAGAGAGCTTCGGCTATGGGCTGGTATACAAATGCAATAAATAAATAAATTTATTGTCATAATCCTACAGCAACATTTTGGAAAACAATATTTAGCTAACTTCAGGCAAATGATAACTTATAAAGCAAAAACCAATGCTTACTAGCAGATGTATCATGCAGTTAAAACCAACCATACTGTCCAGCAGATCCAAACAATCTTGCACAGCCAGCTAACCTATGAAACATGTCCTATGATAAAATCAAATTCTAATTTTTTTTTGCGAAGACCAAACTTCTGGATGCCAGAGATTCTCATATAGCAGGGATGGGGAACCTCAGACCCCAAGGACCAAATATGGCCCTCCAGGTCTCTCCATCTGGCCCTTGGGATTCTCCCTAGGCCACACCCACTCTCCCCAACCACATCCTTCAGTGGCTCTTTTAATGTTTTTGCCTGTCTAGAATGTCCTTGAACTCTCATAATGTTGCTTGGTTGCCTGGGTGGAGGACTGAGAGGGGTGTGTGAATGTGTATAGAAACTAACCTTCTGCAGAAATGTAAAATTTGCATGAATTGCTTTGCTCACTTTTGCCTTTGGCCCTGACCACCACTGACATGTGACCCTTGGAAGGGAATGTGGTCTGAAAAAGGTCCCCCACCTCTGTTATATAGCAATGGCTTTCAAACGGTATGGTAGAGATGGAGAACTAATGCAACATTAATAGCCTTCAGACCATGGCTTTTTGCCTGATCAATAGTGCAGGGGAGCATTTGGCAACATCCACTATAGCCTTTTGCTTCCCTAGTGCCTTTTTCCCATGAACCTAGAAGCCTGAATACCCTCATTTTGCTTCTCATGAACTTGGGAAAAGAATGAGCATTGTGAACTGAACAATCTATTTTGATTTATGTGTAAACAAGCCTTAGGAAACCAAGCATTTCTTTTCTTGAGTTGGCTTAAGACATAATTTAGGAATCCTTACTTTGGGGAGTCCATAACAGAGGCCTTCAAATAAGTTTATGAAGAATTTTAACTAATCCTTCACAAGAGCAGTAAAAAAAGGATTGAAATGATACCAAAGTTTAATTTATTGGTCCCTAATTGTAAACATCCTTGCAGAGTTTCCCAAGAGGTCTGGTGACACCATCTGGCATAATCTATCTCCTTGGGTTCATGGCATAAGAAGAATAGGCAATTTGATAATTATGTAAATGTTCAATCCCAAATGCAGCTAAAATCTCTTCGGTTATAATTTCCAGTGGGGTAGCAGTGTTAGTCTCTTGAAGTAAAAGCAACAAAGAGTTTTGTGGCATCTTAAAGACTAATGTATTTATTACATCATAAGCTTTATCAGATCCTTAAAGTGTTATCCTGAGCTACAGGTATATTTTGGTACTTTGGTACCTAGCATGGCTACTTACCATCAACAGAGATACAGATGCAGTGGCCAGCATCTGAATCTCTGGACCTAATTATGTCATCCACAACATCAGGGGTTCATTCATCTACTCATCTTCCAATGTAATATACACCATGGTCTTCTGATAATGGCCCTTCTGCATTCTACATAGGACAAATATGCCAGTTTCTATGCAAAAGAATAAATGGAGACAAATCAGACATTAGAAATGATAATAGTCAAAAGCCAGCAGAGGAACATTTCAACCTCTTGGAACACTCTGTAAGTGACGTTGGAGTCCCCAAAGAAACTTCAAAGGGAGACAGCAATGTGAAACTGCTGAATTGCAAAGCATTGGACTTCTTTATATAATTACTTGTGTGCTGAACCTAGGCAAATAATTTTTAGTGCATTATTTGGAGACAAGGTTCAAGTCCCCACTCAGCCATGAAGCTCATTGGATGACCTTGAGCCACTCACAACCTAACCTACCTGATAGGACTGTTGTGAGGATAAAATGGGGAGGAGGAAAGCCATATATGCCACCTTGTGCTCCTTTGAGGAAAGGTGGGATATAAATGTAAATGCATGAGGAGGAGGAGGAGGAGGAGGAGGAGAGTTAGTGTTAATTGGCCTACCAATTTGAGGATGTCAGTGTCATCAACAATTGCTTTGTGAATTACCACTGTTAATTACATAAGTATAACTATCTACTGTTCTTCATTCAATGTCCCTCTGACCTCACAGTTTACAATTCTCCCGTATACACAAACCATGTAATCTATAACTCAAGATAACACTTTATACATCTGATGAAGTAGACAGTCCATGACAGCTAATGTCATAAAAAATCATTAGTCTTTCAGGTGCTACAAGACTCTTGCTTGTTTTAGTTAAGTGATTTAGTTGTTTTAGTTAAGTATAGTGAAGAGATAAGATGTGTCACATTGATACTATATGTGTTCTAAATGATCTTTGGTTTAATTGTATCACAATCCAGCACCAAAGTGAGGGCATCATTTGCATGCTTATCAAGCTCCCATGTAGCACAATCCTATTATTTTTAAAATTTATTCTAAATCTTATTTTGACTTGGATGTTCAATGAGGATGACTCTCAGGTAAGTGTGCATAGAATTGCTTAGACAAACAATGTTAAGAGAGTTCAGTCCAATTGGTTTTTATAGGACTAAGAGTGCAATCCTATTGAATTCAATGGGATTTTTTCCCAGGTACATGAGTATAGGAATGCAGACTAAAACATCCTAAATGCAGATAACCCAGATAAACAGATTCATTGGTCTAAGGGTAGAAACCTGTAGTAATTACCTTTTTCAGCGTGCACATTAGCAGTATTTACTGTTTAGGAACCATCATTCCAAAGCCTTACAATGTCAGTGGAATCCAAACTAGAGGAAGCCAGTAGTGTCACTAGGCCATGTGACTGAGCTGAATGGAATCTGGAATGGGGTAAGGCTCTTCCTGCCCCATCCCATGCCCCCTTGGCTCAGCCAAATGCAGCTGAGCTGGCTGAGCCCCTGCTGAGCCAGGATAAGGCACTTAATGCCTGCATATATCTGACTAAGCCAATATGAGGGACTTCAGCTGGAGATATGTCTCTTCCAAACTCCACCCATACCACACATTGGGTTTGGCTTGCTCCCTAAAGTGATCTTGTAACTAATCCTGCAGCTAAACTTAAGCACATAAAACTAAAATAATTACATACCCTTCACTATTCACCCCATCTCCATTTCCCCCCCTCCTTTGTCTCCCCTGTGTCAAATTTCAGATTGTAAGCCCCTTGGGGCAGGGACTTGTACTCTGTGAAGCACCATGCCCACTGGTGGTACAGCCATAAAAATAGTCCATTCCCACTGCAAGTGCTCGTTCTTTCCCTACCAGCTTCCTAAATGGGAAGCCTTTTATAAGGCTCAGACCTTAGCTGAGCCATTATGACATTTTCTCTTTATTTATGTCATGTTTCTGTCCTTTTTATTTGACTGAGTTTAACATCACCATTAAAAGTTCTTAGGCAAAGCTATGGAGTGGGTTGTTATTATTTATTTATTTTATTATTTTATTATTTGATTTATATCCTGCTCTTCCTTCGAGCAGGAGTCCAGGGCGGCAAACAAAAGCACTAAAAACACTTTAAAATATCGTAAAAACAGACCTTAAAATACATTAAAACAAAATAGCTTTAAAAACATTTTTTTTAAAAGCTTTAAAAACATCTTAAATAAAAAGG